>NC_071510.1:113217992-113847158 GCF_027887155.1 Malaclemys terrapin pileata
ATACATTGAAAGTACATCACAGATGAATTAATTTCCTATGAACTTTAAATAAAAAATTGTAAATATATCTGTTGTCTTATTTTTCCACTTCCATAGGATTTTTATTTTATTTTACCTTAACAATGCAGGAAATAATTATGATGAACATTGTTATTTTGATGACAGTTACTATATTCAGAAGCTATACTGCAGATGACATGCCAATTCACTGACCAGCCACAAAGTAAATTTTTGGCTGTATTATCTCCATGTTTTATCCTCCATTAGCTTAACATTTCACCAGAAAGTAGGGTTGCCAACTTTCTAATCCCACAAAACCAAACACCCTAGCCCACCCCTTCCCCCAGCTCACTACATTCCCCTTCCCTCGGTAGCTCACTCTACCCCACCCTCACTCACTTTCACTGGGCTGGGGCAGAGTGTGGGAGGGGGTGAGGGCTCTAACTGCAGGTGTGGGCTCTGGGGTGGGGCCAGAAATGAGGGGTTCAGGGTGTGGAAAGGGGCTCCAGGTTGGGGCAGGAGGTTGGGGCGTGGGAGGGGATGAGGGCTCAGGCTCAGGTGTGTGGACTCTGGGATGGGGGTGGGGGGTTTCGGGTGCCGGAGGGGGTTCCGGGTTTGGGGGGGAGGGGCTCAGGGCTGGGGAGCAGGCTTACCTCCAGTGGCACTGGGCCAGCGGCACAGCAGGGGGGCTAAGGCAGGCTTCCTGTCTGTCCTGGCACTATGGAAGCGGGCATCTAGTCTGACTCCTAGGTGGAGGTGCGGCAGGCGGCTCTGTGAGCGCTACTCTTGCCCTCAGGCACCGCCCCCACACCTCCCATTGGCCGCAGTTCCTGGCCAATGGGAGTGCGGAGCCGGTGCTCGGAGCGGGGGCAGCGCGCAGAGCCCCGTGGACCCCCCCGACCTAGGAGCCGGACCAGATGCCCTCTTCCAAAGCGCAGCGTGGTACCAGGACAGGTAGGAACTAGCCTGCTTTAGACCTGCAGCACTGCCGACTGGACTTTTAATGGCCCAGAGTCCCTTTTCAACCAGAGTCCCTTTTCAACCAGGTGTTCTGGTAAAAACCAGACACCAGGTCACCCCACAAGAAAGGCGGTCAAGCTAGATGATACCTACATGGGAACCTGGAATGAAGTCCAGGAGTTTCTCTTCTCCAGAGCAAGTAGAGAGAGGGAAGGCGCTGGTAGAGGAAGAACAACATTCTCCCAGTCATCATGTCTCCTTGGTCTTGTCTTGGGAGAAGCAGGACCCTGCAAAAAGTCTTATGGGTCTTACCCAGCCTGACACCCACAGCATCTGTATGCTTTCCAAGAAGCACAAAACAATGATGCTTTGTTTGAGAAGCCCAACGCAGGCAGATACACCATTCCACAGTCACGCAGAAGCCAGCAACTCATGTTTAATATGTTACAGCTCTCCTAACACACGTAAAACTAAACTAAAAACATACCCCCCAAAGTTAATTAAAGGCACCAGTCCTCTCCAGGGAGAGCACATTAAACTAAAACTAAAGTTTCTAGATCTGGGTCATAACAGCACAAAGAACATGTCCAGGTGAGAATGATTCAATACAAGACCCTCATGTCTCTGAAACACAACAATTGCTTGTCCTTACCTTCCTTGACACTTTTACCCTGGCATACAATCTGAGCTGTGAAACTTCAAGGGGATTGTTATTGGCTTAGAAAAGTTAGGGAGCAGTGTCAAAAATCAGGATTACAATGGAAGTTTTGTTTTAACCTTAACTATGTGAAAGAGACTGCTGCCTCTCTAATACACCAGCTACTCTTTGCTACCAGCAATTTCTCACAGACACTAAACAATTCTTACTTTGCACATAACATTCCAAGCTCTGACCTGCTTCCCTGCACCCTTTCCCATGCTCCGGCAGCATATGATGCCAGAAATGAGATTGGGCAAGGTCCATAATTTAACTAGAGTTGTTTACATCTTTAAACTGGAAGAAGGTGGAGAATGACCTTGAAATTCACCAAGTTGAAATTGTAGCAAAACTGATGACAAATGAACTAAGCCAAACAGAGAAAAGTGTATGTGCTTCTGTGCCATTGTTTTAGACAAAATTTATTTATACTGTGGTACTTTACAAAAATAAGTTATAAAGATAAAAGTGCATAATCAAGTTCCAAATATTTGATTCCACAATTATGTGCTCTACTAATACCTGCCTAAGGAGAAATAACCCAGATCCCCCATTTTTCCTCCCCAAGACATCAAAACAGGACAAATAATAATCTAATATGATAAGGACTTAGTGCCAGCAATGTGAGAAAATATTAGGAAGTTTGTGGGCATTATCCCCAGACATTTTAAATGTAAAGTCACCCCCTAAAGCCTGCAGTGGTGAGCATTAGCAAAGTACTGTACTTATTTTCAGGATCACTTATTGCAAGCACCCAGTGTTTTGGTAGCTTAACTTTAAAAACTCTGGTGATCCACATAACCAGTAGAAAAATTAAATGGGATGAACTGTAATGAACTGGCTAATGTGTATGTGTACCATTGGCTTCTACTGGATACAGCAAGAACCACTCAACTGACATAGACCCTATACTACTGAAAGCTAAAGGCTCCCTTATCTCAAAGCAGTAGTTGTCTGTTTTTGAAGCAGGATATCAATTCTTCCCCACTGTCCCTATTAATTGCCATGTGGCTCCTGTGTGCTGCATAAAATGTAGGTGGTCACAAGTTAAAAATCTTTAGGTCTTCCACTGCTGCATTTTCCATTTCCCTGCAACTTTCTTCTTTGTTCTCCTTTTCCTGTCATCCTCGTGCTTTAGATTGTTATTTTAATGAGTAATCTACCTTGTTAAAGATTAAAAGAAATCAGCTCTCACCTCTAAGTCTCCAAGGACTCAAATGTTTAACTTGGTGAAATGCCCCTGTTCATATCTAATTATTGGCAGTGGCACTAATCATTTAAATCTCCATCTGTATTTGTTTTAATACCTTGAAATTCATACTGGACTTGTCCTGCAACCCACTGCGTTTTTAAAAAGGCATTAAGTTTAATTTCTGCTGCTCTTCTCTCTTTAATCTTTCTCTTATCAGAATAGGGTCCAAATGTCCTCATTGCTTCAGTGCATGAAGGGGAAGCCAGAGAGAGTGGACTTGGGGGGGGCGGGGGGGGGGAGAAGTATAGGTCCTGAGGAGCACAAGCCCCTCCAAATGCCCATGCCAGGCCATGCATCTGTGGTATGGAAGGCATCAGGCTGGAGACCTGGGCATGCTCTACAGCAGTCCTCAATCAACCCAGAGGACTGATAAAAAGATGCGGACTACATTAGCATAAGGTAACACTGACTGCTCCTTTGTTGATCGAAAACAAAAGGGAAAAGATGGGAACATGATTCATGAAAGCAACATGGTCATTAGGGAACTGTATGGAGGAGTTGGTCCTCTGCAGATTTTAAGACATTTGTAGATCTGGAGGGACAAATTCCCTGACCTTCCTTGGGAGAGAGAGCAACAACCAGCAGCTCCACAGAAGACTCCATCGGAATCTCAGTTTCCTTTTCTTTACACTGGATTTTCCTTGTAGAGGGGATTATCTAGACCTTAATCAGAGGAGGGGGAAAAAAAACTTATTTGATCATCCAAATCTCTGCCAGGCCAAGATTAATCATTCCTACCATAGTCTGTCTAGAAAATTCCCTATAAAACAGACTTATTAAAACCAAATTCACCTTCTAAAGAAAGAACAAATATCCAGTATCTTATTTCCTAATTCTGCTATCCCATCAACATTTAGGATTTACACTCAAACCTTTTGGAAGTTTAAATTTTGGCTATGAGTCTTGCCTGTGGGCTGAAACTTGATGAGGATTCAGTGGATAAACACTTTTTTTTTTCTTTTATAATCTGTTTGAAAGCTCATACCCCCATTTGCCATTTAGAACAAGAGATTGTATTAGTGAACTATCATTTTAGTATAACAAAGTTATTAAAACTCTTAAGTTTTCCCACGACCTTCAGATTCACAGTTGAGCCATCAGCATAACGGGATTTAAAAATCCATTTACAATGCATTGCAATTATAGGTTTCTAAGTCTATTCGGTCAACATCTCATTTCAAGAGCAACAGCTATTTCAAAATAACAACCTTTTATTTTAAACTCTGACTTTATAGATTCTTCTGCTTAAAAATTTAAAAGGCTAGATCCAATAATAGTTATGATTCCATGTCAAAAACCGATCAAAATTAACAGTAGGTTTGAGTAAAACTAACTGGAGAGTATTATTTTCAAACGGATCTTTCACATTTCATAAGTTAAATTACTCATTTTCCAGAATGTCAGTACATTTAAAAAATGAAATCGGTTTTAAATTTATTTGAGAAATTCTTAGCTAAGCGTCTGCCATCATTTCCATTATAAACTCTGTTGACAAGTTTATAGCTTGGCTCTTAAAATTTGTATCAGGTTTTAACCATGTGTACAGTTTCTCATCACAGATTAAATTATTTATAAAAAAAAAAAAATCTGTCCAGCTGTTTTTTCCCTGACCACCACTTCACATTTAAGAATTATAATTTATTTTATCTGGGGTTAGGAACTTTGGCCTAGTCTTCACTTACCGGCTGGTCCGGCGGCACGCCATCGATGTTCTGGGATCGATTTATCGCGTCTGGTTAAGACGTGATAAATCGATCCCGGATCGATCCCGGAAGTGCTCACAGTCAGCGCCGGTACTCCAGCTCGCCGAGAGGAGTACGCGGCATCGACGGGGGGAGACTTCCTGCCGCGTCTGGACCACGGTAAGTTCGGACTAAGGTACTTCGAATTCAGCTACGTTATTAACGTAGCTGAATTTGCGTACCTTAGTCCGATTTGGGGACTTAGTGGGGACCAGGCCTTTGTATGTTCTTTTTAGCTACATGGGTACAATAAAACTGATATGTGTATCAACAAGATTTCTTGGACAACCATCATTCTATCTTGATACCATTAAAAACTCTCACTATCTTACATAGTATATTATCTTAAATGATAAACTGATTCCACCTTATATTACTGACAACTTATAAAGCACAGAAAATAGCAACAGCATTTTCTCAACATAAAATATTATACCAATATTAATTGAGTCAATTGGACTGCAGTTCATCAAAACTCCTGCAATTAAGGAAAAGTCGGGCAAAAAATTTTAATCTCTCCCTTTGTCATAGCCCTCCCTGCCGCTGGGAGCTCTAGTTTGAAAACGATTAGTCTACGTAAATTAATGAATGAATTAGTGGACTTGAAAATTTAAACTATTAGTGGTGAGTGAGGAGAGAAATAGAGGGTTAGAGAAGTGGGTTAAACACACTCACCTTCTGTCTCTAAAAGCTTATGTTGAAAGCATGCAATAAATTTGCCAGTTTCAATTTAGCCCTCAGCCCTTATTTCTCCATATTGTAAAAGCACCCCCTCATAATTTAGTACAATAATTGGCAACTTTCCTCAGTAAACAGATCAAGAATAGAACAGCAGTGGCACAACAGGTCAAAGCGTGTTGGCTGTGCTATGTGCAGAATGTATGCCTGTATATAACTAGCTAGAACCCACATTTCCAGGAATTATAACTTTATAAAAAGGACAGAAAGCGGCTACTGTATATAGCACTTACACAGCACTTTCACCAAATGTTTGCATCACATAACAAAATATGGCTATGTAACATGAAAAATACACTCCCCTCCTTTTCGCTCTCCTCTTCTGCCAAAGCAAGTTATCACCAAGCTATTGTTCACCCAGATTTACCTATGGGGATTTCTGAAGCGTTACATGCCATATTTTTCATACTAATCAATGTTTACTAGTTCCAAGTGCTAAAATGCTACCTACAATCCTAACAAAGAACTGATGTCCAAGAGTAATAGTTCTTTTCACTCAGTTTTTAGTCAAAGATGACACCACAAAACATTTCCCCAAAAAGCCAATGACTAATCTACAGCAGTTGATTAAAGGACTTTTCTCCATTAAACAGAGGGGCATATCTGAATATTGGCTACCTGGTCTAATATTTGATATGTTAATTCAACTTTAAAACATTTTTTTTGAAATGGCACTTTAAAAAAAAAAAAAAAAAGACTCTCAGAATGGTGCAAGCATCCTCCAAAAATGTTAATTATTTAGACATCACAAAGTTTGGTAAGTGTATTAAAGAACAGTGACCCATGGAGCTAACAATCTATTTTTAGACATGATACAAGGAATGACAGCAAACAACTGTAGGGAGAGTGAAAGAAAAAAAAGGAGGACAAGGGTTACAACAACATTTATTTTTTTACTTAGGTTTTTTTTAAGTGAAAAATGGAAAAAGGAAAAGCAGCTAACCGTTGCAGGATTATGCCAATATATGAAATTCTGAAAGTGAAACTGACTAGTAACAGACTATGCACTAGACCATATTAAGAAAAAGGCTAGGTAATAAGTTTCATTGGGGAAAAAAAACAATTATAGTGAAACTGCAGGTGTAGTTTGTAGCAATTGTGGATTTTATTATTATTATTTTATCTTACCATTTTAACTTAATAGTGTCCCTGTGAGGAATGGATTGTGTGCATTCAGGATGACAAAATGGGGAAATGGAACCTGGGTGATCTTGGGGACAGAAAGAGTGCCTGTGGGGAGGGAGGGAAAGTAGGGCAAAACTGAACCAGAAAAACCTCTGCCCACTTCTTCCAGAAGGTGTGAAAAAGTGAGAGGAGATTTAGGTTTACAACTAGGGTTGCCAACCCTCCAAGATTGGCCTGGAGCCTCCAAGAATGAAAGACTAATCTTTAATTCAAAATTATATCGTGTGATTAAATCTCTAGGAATACATCCAACCAAATTGGGCAACCCTATTTACAATAAAACTCTAAAAAGGGTTAAATGTGCCAGCTCTGGGGTTTTCTTGCAAATCATCTACCATTACTATGTATTCACAGTGGTCTTTTCCTGGCAGGTATTTCCTGGCCTCACCACATTTCATTAGGATTATAATTATCTCTTGCTAGATCTTCTAATTATGGCTCAGTATATTTAAACAGGACAGTCATTCATGCTTTATTTAATAGTATTAGATTATTAAGTAATAAGTATAAATATGTTTAAAGCTATACTTACTTATCCATTTAAGATGACTAAGTCATGAAGTAAATAGGATTTAAAGTATTGGTGGGAATTTAGGTATCATCTACACATGGCAAACACATGCATGCAAATATAAATCACTATCCTTTTTTATAAAACCCTCGGTTAACTGTCATGTATCTTTTCTGCATTTTCCCCATAATTTCTGTTAATTTCTATTCAGATATAAATTTATTGGCTTTATTCTATGTAAATGCAGATCATTTTCCAGCAAGGATTTGAGACATCAGAATTGTTTCTGTGGTATGACAGGAGTTCTTTAAGAGGGAACATATTTTTAGTTATTTATCACACACAATGAACACCTTTATTACACCGTGGTAATATTCCTCTATTAAGATTTCTGAATAAATATTGCAATAAATGCAAATATACATCTGACCACTTGGCAATTAATCATAATATATTACACTCAAGACAAAAACATTCCCAACTTTCCATATTGTTAAGGTACACTAATTTCTGCAATTTCATACACCACTTAAACATACCATAGTCTTGGACACATGCCACTGTAAACAGTTGAAGGCAGGCTGAATCACCAGTAATCCCAGTGGTGCTTGAAATTCACTAACTTGACCACATAAAACACCATAGTCAAATGACAAGAGACCGTTTTTGAAAGCCACTAAAATGTTCAACTGACCCCTGAGAACTCTTAATAAAATCCTTGGCTGTACGGGCACACAAACAATAACTAACATTTATTTATGCAAGCTACAATTCCACTGAAGGCCTACGAGTTATGTCAAGCTACCAGAAGCAGAGCCTCACTACTTTTCTCTTATTTCTGAGAAGCTGAAGATACATCCGTGTTAAATTTCAATAGCCTGGAGGATCATTAAGACAGTGACTTTTACATTTTTATTGTACATCTATGTTTAAAAACGGCATGTATGTTTCTAAATAAATGTCACATTAACATTTTCAAAACTCTGTTCCAAATTGGTTACACTCCTCAGTGATGTGGAAGGGAACGTGGTAAATGAAACCATCCTGGTTTGAAGTTAAGCAAAAGGGAGCAATGAGAGAGAAAAAATGAAGGAATTGGCAAAATTGAGCAAATTTGGAGAAATGGGATAGAACGGAAGTAAGAAAAACATACTGAGTCTTATTCAGAAAAATTTCCCCAAAATCAGCTAAGCAAGTTCTACCAAGAATCTAGTCTTTCTAAGCTCCCTGACTGGCACTTACGCAGAAATTGCCCAACCAGACACTAAACCTTGGCAGCATTTGGAGTAATATTTTTCTCAAGATGAACAGGTCTTTAACAGTTTTGCTAATGGTTACAAAACATTGGCAGAGCTCTAAATTCTGGGCATGTATTATGCAAATATGTATTACAGCTGTTTTTATTTAATATGGTGCAGCAAAAACATGCATGCAAGAGCAAAGGCAAATTATATCATTGAAATATGCTGCTGCTGTCAATGAAATTCTGATTTATAGACCAGTTAAAGAAAGATAGTGCTTTTAATTTCTTAAAATTCTTTCTAAAATAAATTATATACTCAAACACAAATGTCTATTTCTATCACAAGACAAACAATATGTTAAAAATTAAGATTCATCCATTTACTTCCAATACCAAGACTCATTAGTAACAAACACAGTTAAATAAAAAAGTCATGACTTATCAACTTTCCACAAACGTTGTCCTTTCCATTTTTCCAGTTCTGTAATGTGCCTTCTCCATAATAAAGTGCCCAGCAGTTCCTGTTCAACTTGGATTATACATTATCTAAGCAAGAGTGAACTGAAAAGCAAGCATCTGATAGATTATAGCTCAAATTCTTGGATGAATTATGCTTCTGTTAGACTTCACTGTTCTTGAGACATGACCTAGTGTACCATGTAGAGTTCATTAGATTATAGAAATCTATAACCTCACCCTGGCTTCAAAGATATAGCAGGAAACAGAAACAGAAAATACAATTTAATTCACTGACTCCACCAATCATCTCCAACATTTTTCTCCTCACATAGTTTTTTCCTACTGGAGATTATGAAATATTAAATAATCACATAAGAATTTAAACAATTTAGTTACATTAATTCTTGCACATGCCAGCAGAATATGGTTTTATATAGAACCTTTCATACTTCTCAGCCTCGTTCAATCCTGTCAACATATTTATAGTGTCGATAAATGGCAAAAAAGTACTTCCAATTTGATATTTATGATGTGACACTGTGCATGTAATTTACAGTCCTGGGTAGCAGTTAAGGGATAATATCTATTATCAGTAAAAGAAAATTTGTTTTTATGTTACAGTAGCACATGGAGTCCCCATAAATGAGAACAGCTCCATTGTGCTAGGTGATGTACCAAGTAAGAGACTGTAAACTCTTTAGGGCAGAGACTTCAAGTATGAAGATCAGACTGAATATGTGAATGCAACAACAAATGGGAAGATAGGATGTCGTAACAGTAATACAAATATACAGTTTTGCAACCTAGAGGAAACCCCACTTATTATGTTGATGTTTGCAATATAAAAGGAAGGCTGGAAATTCAAGAAATCTCCAGCACTTCTGAAATTATTTGCAGCAACCTTAATAAAATTCTACAAAAAAATTGAGGATCATAGCAATATCTAATAAGGAGCTGTTTCCAATTCCAAATTCACTGAAACTCCAGCATTTCACAAGGCTAACATTTGCTACAGAAAGGAACAGTTTAAAAAAACAAACAAAACAAAAAACTACGCACCAGCTCCATGGAGAATGAAGCTGGCATTGCAAATTGAGGACATTGAATTCCTTTTCCTCCTACTCTTCCCGCATCTGTTTTGGCTGGCGTCTGACACAAGCATTCCGATTGATGTCACCTGGCGAGTCCACCAATGCTACGGCATGCTAGTCAAGACAAAAAACCTACCAGAAAAGAAGGCAGACAGCTCAGCAGCTGGGGAAAAAGGGTTTTAAGCATTGTGGCTGCTTTTCAGCAGCACTGCTTAAACCCTTGCTGATTAATATGTCTCCCCACTACAATTGCTCTCTTGTTTGATAGATTCCTTTGTTCTGTTTCACACTTCTAGACTGAACGGTGACAGACCAGCACATGACTGGCTGGAGGACAACAGTTGGAATGGTGACTCAAGTGCTGGCCACAATAGATGTGAAAAATACTCTCTAGCACAGCGCTTCTCAAACTTCATTGCACCGCAACCCCCTTCTGACAACAAAAATTACTACACAATCCCAGGGGGGAGACCGAAGCCTGAGCCTGCCTGAGTCCAGCCACCCGGGAGAAAGGGGGGCGGGGGAAGAGCCCAAGGGCTTCAGCCCTAGGTGGGGGCGTGTAATCTGAGCCCCCCTCCCTGCCCAGGACTGAAGCCAATCTTTCTGAAAAGTCTGCTCCCTTTTGGATGAAGCTGGCAAAAGAAATCAACTTTTTTTTTTTTTTTTTTTTAATGTTTGCTGAATGGCCCACGTATAATTTGACAGTGGTAAACAAGTCCTGCAAAGTGCAACACATAGAGCTTGATTTCTCATTAACTTGGGCAGTTACTCCTGCCCAAGATTTTTATTAATTTATTACAGAAGATGACTTGTAGCATACTCTACAGTTATGAAAAACTGCACTGTAGCTGCCTTCCTCCCCATTTTAATACGCTCTTAGCTTTATGAAATATTAACCATTTAGGGTGAAATTTTCCATTTTTTCCTCCCACACTTCTTTTAAAAAAATATTTTTTAAACTCATATAGAAAACTTGATGTTTTTAACATGACATAGAAACAATTATGGACTAGTGAGGTTGCTCAGTTTGAAAAATAGTGAGGTTTTATTAAAAAAGGTATAATAATTTTAAAAAGTGTCTACTGAGTACAGAAAGAAGAAATTTTCTTAAATCTCCTGATGCACAGTTAAGCACAGATGCACTGTACTTGCTTGGGTAGTTAATTAAGTGCACACAGGTGGCTTTCATAGTATTTACTGCATAGTGAATTCCTTAAAAACCCTCCCCCTGCTTCTGTTTGTCTCTTATAGCCCCCCCCTTTTTTTAATACTAGTAAATTAAATGACCAAAATTAGCATAATGAAATATGAAGGTTGTCAGCTCAAATACCCACAAGGCAGGTCGTCCTTAAAGTTGCTCTGGGGGCATCAATATTCTCAGATTGCACAGAAGTAGTATTGTTTTTTATTTCTCTCTTCCTCATTAAATATAAAGCTTAATGCCTTACTCTGATAAGTCTGGTCTTCCGTAGAAAATTAGGTTGTGTTAGGACATGACCTTGAGAAGCAGTGTTAACAGGACATTAAACAAGACCAAGCAGCCAGTATAGAAAAAACAAATCTGATTTAATATCATGTCAGCTCATTGTGATTAAACCTATGGTTTCAGCTGGGTTTATCCATGACCAGGTGACAACGGTAGCTACAACAGTCCCAGTCTACAAAGAATGCTAAGTCATGTTTAACTTGGTTAGTTAACACCAGACCCATATAATACAAGATGTACAATGTGACAGAGATAATGCTACCAAAGAAACACTTTGGAATGTTCTTACACTTGGTCTTGTAAACTTACCTATCGGCACTGCATTGCCACCTTTTTTTTTTTTTTTTTTTTTTGGCATTTAATACACACCAAAAAACTATTACATGGGCTGATACTCTGCAACTTCTGATTTCAGGGAATGAATGTTTCTGCCCAAAATAGCCAACTTACTTCAGTACTCAGGTTCAATACCTAGGACTTGACACACACACACACAAAGCATATATAAGCCCCAAAATGTAAGTTAGTTATAATATTTTTAAAATATACTTTATATTCCACCCCTAGATTTCTCCATTTTGATTTGCGTTTTATTAATGCTAAACTGCTGATGCTGAACGCCCTACACTTACAACAGGCAAAAAGGTGAATAACTAGAAATAATACGCGCAGGAAAAGAAATTATACAGTGGAGATACCGGCAGATAGCAGCAGACACATAGGCTCCTAAAAATAACATGATTCACTTTCCAAAATTAATTTTGCAACTTTAACTTAATGATTGACGTTAAAAAGAAACATTTGTCTAAGCTTTGAGCAACTGATGTCATTGTAGGAATGGGAAAAAGGCTTAAGCTATTTTGACTTACTTTTTTAGTGTTGACCAATGTAGTAGACAAATATTAATATTCATACCTGTAAATGAGGTTTTTGCAGTTCTGATTCATTGGTCTAAAACTCCTGGGATCTACCTAGCAGTTCCTTACAAAGGTAACTTGGGTGGATGGGTAGAAGCTGCCAAGCAAATTAACTCTTCTGAGTCATTGTACAGCCAAAGCCTCCATCTTCTAAAGGCATGTTAGTCTAAGTCGGGGTCAGCAACCTTTCAGAAGTACTGTGCCGAGTCTTCATTTAATCTCTCTCTGATTTAAGGTTTCGCGTGCCAATAATATATTTTAACGTTTTTAGAAGGTCTCTTTCTATAAGTCTGTAATATATAACTAAACTATTGTTGTATGTAAAGTAAATAAGGTTTTTAAAATGTTGAAGAAGCTTCATTTAAAATTAAATTAAAATGCAGAGCCCCCCGGACCGGTGGTCAGGACCCGGGCAGCGTGAGTGCCACTGAAAATCAGCTCACGTGCCACCTTTGGCATACGTGCCATAGGTTGCCTACCCCTGGTCTAAGTAGTGCCAAAGAAGAACATAGAGAAGACCAGACAACGGCTTCCATTATTATTTGTATTACCGTAGCACCTAGGAGCCCTAGTAATGGAACCAGACCTCCGTTGTCAGAAACATTTAGAGGCATCCAAGTGTTGAAGCATCCAACTATTAGCCATTCTGCAAAAGCTTGGACGCTGAAAGTTACAGTTAATATGACTAATCATGACTAAATCCCCTTAGAAAAAAACACCAGTGTTTTTAAATGGTATTTTCCTAGTGTTGTAAGATACACTTTCCGTACAGTGGCTCATATTAGGAAGTAAATAGGGATCTTTCCTGAAATTTATATTCAACTGATGCAGGAAAGATATCTGCTCGCCTAAGGGGAGTTTCAACACCTTTGTGATATGCTTTATTGTAAAACCATGTGAACCCTAACAAGTCAAAACACACAACAGGGGTTTCTTCAGGTGAAGTCCCAGGAAAGGCTTCAAATTCTCAGCTTGCTTCACCCAACTTCAAGAGGAATCCCAGTTCTCCTCTCTGATCTAGTCCTTCCTCCCAGTAATCCTTTCTTTGCAATTCTCACTACCAGAATCAAAACATTCCTCAAGTAATTCCACCTGCCTGCCCCAGCAACGCTACCTTAAAATTCCCTGCACACAGGGAAAATCACAATAGTCCTCCCTCTACCCTGAAGATGATGATTAACCCCATTCCTGGCAACCTCTGGATGGGTTCTGGAAACTTCTTAATAATTTCTGACCCATTTTAAATTACATATTTAGGAAACGGAAATGGAAAAGATGCATGAAGCAACAACTGGTCTGTTACAGAACCCTGCGGACAGATCTTCGGTTGTCTGGTTTGCAAAATTTCAGAAAGAAAAATCCTGCTGGAATAGTTTAAATTAGACACATTATTAAAAATGATGATAATGGAGTTACTTATCTGCATTAGAGGTTAAAACACAAGCTAACAAAAAACGTATTAGCTGCTAATCAGATTAGAGATTCAGACTATTAATTTCTAAATCGATACAAACTAGGTTAGAAATATCCATGAATCTAACTGACTTCTCATAGTAAGCATTGTAGGGCTAACTTAACTCACTACATTTCATTGGGCAAAACTTATTAGGCACCACAACCACTCCACAGATTGATAGGAGGGGGAGGTGGAGAGGGATAGCTCAGTGGTTTGAGCATTGGCCTGCTAAACCTAGAGTTGTGAGTTCAATCCTTCAGGGGGCCATTTAGGAATCTGGGGCAAAAATCTATCTGGGGATTGGTCCTGCTTTGAGCAGGGGGTTGGACTAGCTGACCTCCTGAGGTCCCTTCCAACCCTGGTATCCTATGTGGACATAAGAGGTAGAAATTTTCTATAACTGTTGCTTTTCACAGAATACGCAGCTCCAAAAAGAAAAAGGTTTTAGATGAAATGTTATATTTCTGAATTAAAGTATTCCATCTTCATCCATGACAATTCGCATACTTGTCTAGTCTCTCATTTGTTTCAATGCAACTAATAACAATGCAACAAGTAACTTAATTCTGAGGAAGTTTACACAGCACTTAATATCATTTATTTTAAAAAGGTCTAATTAAATGGTCAGAGCTTGAAAGCCCTCTGAATCTCAAACGGGATACTAGCTGTCTGCATCAAGAAAGCTGTCAAAGGCTTTTACACTGCCATAAGGCCAGCAGTATATGTAGCCACACTGAAAAACATAAGACATGAAGAAACTATTAAAGCTAATTTGGGCTTTGCAGTTAACACATACCTCACTAATTCACACTAATGACTGGGTTCCTTCATTATGAATTATTGAATTTTGCAAATCAGTATATGAATAAACAGCACAGTATGGCTAATGCGTCACCAAAAGTACTGTGTTCATTTTCCAGCAAGTATAGTTCACTTTTGTTTATAATAGTTCAGTACACTGGCAAGTGTTCTCTGATAGAGTTTCTAAAAATAATGAAGTGTTAGTAATATAGCAACTACTACACTCTACAGTTTTAAAGCTTTGCAGAGAGATATGAAAAGAGGACTTTTCATATGTATAAATTAGGAAGTGAGGTTCTAACTCTGCCTTTGAAGAGAAACACACCCCAAATTACCTTTAATCTTAGATTAAAAAACACTTTTTCAAAACCTGAAATTAACAAATGTGTTCGGGACCTAGAAGTGAAACAGACAATTGTTATAGTGAACAAAGAAGAAACTGATATAATTAAATTTTCATGGTCCAAGCTGAGAAAAATGCAGAAAGTAAAACAGCAACAACAACAAAAAAAAGTGGAAAGTAACAGCTGCAGCTCTAATAATCTAAACATTTTTAATCTAAACAATTTTAATGTATTTTTGTTTAAAGTGTAATTTTAACTTCACAGAATCAATTTTAAAAGATATGATTTTGTTATGCACTATGTTGATATGCACAGCTTTTTTTATGGTTAGGACCTAAAATAAAAGCAGTTTCAAACAATGGACCAATGTAAGAGGTATTAATTTAAAATAGGACATAGCTATAATCAGGAGGGGTGGATATTTTCAAACAAAAATTTAACAGCATGTGAAAGTTAGGGTTTAAAGTACAGATTAGTATTTTAACGAGGATTAATATGTGCTCCACCCTTCAGCTTCAAAAGATTTTTATGGTTTGATAACTACTATGGGATTTTCAAGTATTTTGCTTTTTTAATAAAACAGTCATATCATCACTTTCCAGGGCTACATGCTTCTGTGTGCCCAATAACACTCGTAAGCCAACAGTACTGCAAAGTAAGTTGTGGCCTGTTGTGTGTTGTTGTATGGTAATAAATTTTGACTGTATATTACTGATCTACTCTTACCATTACCCACATGCTTTATATTGCAGCATTTTACACTGTGCCCAGAAATAGGGTGTCACAGTTACTAGACATGCTCAGTAACTGTTTCTGAAGCAGTATAGGAAGTTTTAATTGTAGGCAATCCAACTGGCAGGTCACACCCTGTCACACTCCAAGAGATGAGCCAATTAGAGCACAGGAGAGTGGAGGGGGAGTTATAAATAATGGAGTTAAGACAGTCCTGTGGACTCAGTGGCTGATATAGACAGGACCCCTATCAAGCCCGGCCCCCAACTTCCCCGGCCCCAACTCTGCTGTAGAACGGCCCAGACCAACCCCAAGCACAGCTGGGGCACCCGGACCTGCTGGGACGGCATGGCCAGGGTGGCGTGGCCCGGACCCAGGCATGGCCGGGGCGGGGCGCCGTTGGAGCACACCAGACCCAGACTGGACCTGCTAGGGCTGGAGGAGGGGCACCTATTGTGCAGCCGCAGCCCAAGAGCTGCCACAGTGGGGAGAAGCGCCTCTCCCCACCCAGCGCAGGTGCTGCTGCATGGAGAGAGAGATGGGGAGGGAGCCCGAGCACCCTTCTGCACCCAAACCCCTCATGCCCTGCCCCACTCCAGAGCCCGCACCCTAGACAGAGCCCTCACCCCCTGCACCCAGCCCTCTGCCCCAGCCCTGAGCATCTCATCCCCTGCCTCACTCCAGAGCCCACACCGCCAGACGGAGCCCTCACACCCCTGCACCCCAACCCTCTGCCCCAGCCTGAGCCCCCTCCCACACTCCAAACCCCTCGGCCCCACCCCCCACCCCATAAATTTTGTTATGTCCACCAATATGAAGGTCAGGTGTCACACATCACCTCCATATTGGTGGACATAACAAAATTCATTCTGCTCATGGGTGGGAAAAATTAGAGGGAACCCTGCTCTCCACATTGAGAGAGGGGCGGATTGGGTAATAAACTTACACTGGCCAGGCTTCTGACCAGGGCAAGATGGTACAGTTTTGGGGTCAAGGCTAGGGGCTTGGTAGATTTGCTAGTGCCTTTCTCTGTGGGATTTATGAGTGGCTCAGGGAGCATTTATGCAATTTAGCTGGGTGAGGGGCTCCATATGCGGTTGTGCTGAATGATGATAAAGCCTGGAGGGGTTTGCTGCTTGTCACTAGCAAAGCATTGTGAGAGATAGCCCAGGCTGGAGAGTTAAGCAGCACAGCGGTACGCCATTCCAGGTTGTACCCCAAGGATCTTGTCACAGTTGCCCAGCCTATCTGTTCACTCAGGATTTTGCCAAAAGGTGGAGATGACACACATAGGGTTGAGTTTTAGCAGTTTGCAGAGCGTGGATTGACATACTGCCAACGTCACTAACATACACTTTTTTCATTACTTATGTGTCGGCATCTAGAGGCTACAATAAGCATCTTAACTGAAGAAAAAAAAAAGTCAGCATATTTCAAGTGAACTTATTTAACACTGCACTTCATAGAGAGATAATCAGGAAAGAATTAAAACAAAACAGGAGATAAACTGCTGGCTTTAGAGCAGTCTTTGTGAAATAAATAGCCCCCCCAAAATGACCATTTCTTAAATTTTGTATTACTCGGTGCCTTTCATCAAGTGGGTACCCTAGTTTGATATCACAAACTAAGTAACACTGTATAGGTGTACGGATGTCTAGAATGTTCTGTTGATGTACCGGTATCTATGCTGAAGTCACTCTGACTGTCACCTTCACTGTTAAAATTCTGTGTCATTATTTCTGTTATAAACAAAGTATCATATAAACTCTGTTTTGTTTTTTTACAAAAAGATCACTCTGGGCTGAAACTCAACATACGAATTTTCCAGGCAGAGCAAATGTTTTATTATTGTTATAAAAAGTGATATTATTTCCAGCACTCCTAGTCAAGCTTTTATTCTGGTTTCTTTACAGATTAAATGAGGAAAAAGTCTGGGCTTTCAGGAAAAACAACTTCCAAAAGGGACATCTATCAGAGTGTGGAACAGACTCCAGGAAACTTTGTGGAGGGCTGTGGATAAAGAGCAGACATAGCATTTTCAGTGCTTGAGTCTTTAAATAAATGTATTATAGGAATGATGCTGCCTGATTCTGCAAGACAGAAACCACCTGCAAGGTACTATATGCCCTCAACTCCCGTTGAAATCAGTGAAGTTGCCTCCCTCATGCTCCTTCCCTGGAAAGAGGCATATAACCCAATTTGGGCCCCCTCCCCATGTTCATATACAAGACAGCCCTCTGCACCCAGAGGGGTTTGTTGGAGGTCAGGTTTGGCTTTAAAGTGACTTACTCCAGTGTAGCCTCACAAATAAGCTGCTGGAAGGAAGGAAAGAAAGCAGGATACATTCTATCTGTTTTACAAAGACTGGAAAATTTAATACAAGTTTTTAAAAGGAAGCAGCAAAAAACATTCAGCTCTGCTCATCCATAATCACTTTCATCTGCCATTTCAGGGACATCAGGCATGTGACTGCATCTGGATTTGGATTTTTGCAAAGAAAACTCTCTCTATATCCTTGTACAACAGGTCAGAGCAATAAACATACATACATACAAAAAGAAAACTATCATCTCTGCCTTCTGTGCAATTTGAATGGAGTGAGGGTTGGTCCTAACCTATTTCATCTTCCACTCAAGAACAAGTTGGATGAATAAATAATTAAAATTCTCTGAAGTACACCAGAAGCACCATTTGTCTTTAAATCATTTTGTCTATTTGTTCTTCAAATTCCTTCATAGTTTGTATAGACTCTTTCCAGAAGTTGAAAGGGAAGCAGTTAATCCTCTCCCCAGACCAGAAAGACCACTGCTCCCTATACTCAGACACCTGAAAAATAGGAGAGCTGGGCCAGCTGTATACAATGAAGCGTTCTAGGAAAAGGAAGTGCCATGGGGTGCCTGGGGCAGGCTGGTGACTGACTATAGGATTCAACAAGAAGAGTGAAATTAAGGGGAAAGTTGGGTTTCCCATCTCAGTGAGTAAACTGGTAAGGCAAGCTTGCTTGAAACAGGTCACCTCTTTACAATGTTAACTGGCTTTCCTCAGCCCAATTTTTCATTTATATTTGGCCTTTAAAGATGCAGTAAATTTACCTTGCAATGCTCTGCAATAAATCACACCAGGTCAGTATCTAAACCCTCTCTCAGCATATAGACTCTTTTGGACTTGTCATGGCCTAGAAAGAGTCTCATTTAAATGCAAAGTTTATGTTGTGTCTCATTAGTCTCAGCAGGGCTTCATTTATTTGAAAGAGAAAAACCAAGAGAGCGACTCAATAAAATCTTTGCCTGTTAATACTTCCTGCAGCTTTGATCCACCAGAGTACATAGATTAGTCCCACCTTCAAATCAGACAGATGACTATCAATAGCATTTTCCTTCCTTCCTCCCCTTTCCTCTCAACAATTAACATGAATAACACAAGCCATAACACAAATATGCGCAGACATTTGTTGCCTACATACTGATGGTTGGCTATCAGCACTGGCGGGTCTGGGCTACAGGAAGGAATTACCAGGTAAAGAATCCTCTTTTCTGCAGTCTAATGGGATCTAACTTGCATCCCCAGCAATTTTTAGTAGAAGGTTTGGGAAGAAAATGGCTGTTACATTAACAGGACATGCGGGACAGAGATTCAGAAATCCCAAGGCCATTGTGATCATCTAGTCTGACCTCCTGTAGAACACGGGTCACAAAGATTCACCAAAGTAATTCCTGGAGCATACTTTTTAGGCGGAAAAAGATCCAATCATCATTTAAAAATGGCCAGGAATGGAGAATCTACCACGACCTTGGTAAATTGTTCCAAAGGTGAAGTACCCTCACTGGTAAAAATGTGTGCCTTATTTCCAGTCTGAATTTGTCTAGTTTCAACTTCCAGACAATGAATCATGTTATACCTTTCTCTGCTAGACATTATTAAATATTTGTACTTATAAAACTGTGATCATGTCACCCCATAACCCTCCCCCTTTGTTAAGCTAAATAGATCAAGCTCCTTGAGTCTATCACTATATGACATATTTTCTAATACTTTAATCATGCTTGTGGCTACTCCCTGAACCCTCTCCAAATTTATCAAAATCCTCCTTGAACTATGGACACCAAAACTGGACACAGTATTCCAGCGGCGGTCATACAACTGCCAAATACAGAGATAAAATACCCTCTACTCCTACTCAAGATTCCCCTGTTTATGCATCCAAGGATAGCATTAGTCCTATTGGCCCCAACATCAACTGGGAGCTCATATTCAGCTGATTATCCTCCACAACCTCCGAGTCTTTTTCAGAGTCACTTCTTCCCAGGATGGAGTCCCCCATCCTGTAAGTAGGACCTACTTTCTTAGTTCCTAGACGAATACATTTAGCTGTCTTAAAACAAATTGTATGTGCCTAGCTTACCAAGTGATCCGATTTGCCCAGCATCAGTGATCAGTTATCTTCGTTATTCAACACTCCCCCAATGTTTGTGTCATTGGGGAACTTTATCATTGATGATTTTATGTCTTCTACCAGGTCATTGATCAAGATGTTAAACAGCCCAAAGGCAAGAACCAATCCCTGCAGAACTCCACTGGAAACACAAGCACTCGATGATGATTCCCCATTTACAATGACATTCAGACCTATCAGTTAGCCAGCTTTTAAATCTATTTAAGGTGTGCCATGTTAATTTTATATCATTATAATTTAATCAAAATGTTGTGCAATACCAAGTCAAATGCCTTACAGAAGTCTAAGTATATTACATGACAGGAGACTTAAGCTTGAAAGATATAAGCATTTTGCCATCAGAGACTCCTGAGCCTTTTCACCCTAGTCTGAAACAACTACAGAATTTGCCTCATTTCCTGTTACTGCCTGCACAGAAGGCCTGAGATACTATTTCTTGGAATGCTGCTTCCTTCACGAGCACTCGGTGAATCGGTTTTCAGCTAAGCCACTGAGGTTATACTTTGGGGGGGAGAGAGCATAAAAAGAGCTCAAGTACACAGATGTCACTACCCATTTCAAAATGATCAGCTATTAGTTGCTAACTATCTGATTTCCACAGAGAGGAGGGACCAATCCCCCTGTCTACACAGGTGACATCAAAGGCACAGAAGTACAATAATACATCATCTTTTCTATCTAACTACGCTGCATTCTTTTAGTCCTCGGCTGTGCCTTTTTTGAAATGTTAATCATTGGGAGGTTAGAGCATTTCAGCCCTCCATATCCTAGACATTCTGCTCTACAGTAACACTGACCAGGTGAAAACACTCTGGCTCTCCACAGATCATGTGCGGAGTTAGCACAGTGGAGAAGCCTTGAAGCATGGTGCTCCAAGAACACACGACCAAACAGGTAATGAAACAAGCCCACCTTTGCAGTGAGTGAAATTGCTTATTTGCCTTTACAATTAAGACTACATATCAATTAGCACACAGTACATCCCAGTCACAACACACTTTTGACAAATGAGATTGAGGTAATGCCATTTTCTTGGCGGCTTGGTTATAGAAATGGAGGGGTATTCTCTGCAAGAGATCTGGATATAAGCGCTCAGATCTCATTCCCACAACCACTGCAGGGCTGGCATGTGGCTAAAAGGCCTTTACTTTGTTGAATACTGTGTGCAAATACATATTTGCAATCATATATACAGCATACAGTGATATTGTCTTTACATGAACAATTAGCAGCAGTTAGACGCTACTATGCTTGAATGATCTATGTTAGTAAAACACTCAGCCACCAGTATAATCAAGTTTCACTGTCACCAGTGGCTCCCACCACACTGATTCGTAGTGGAATTGACAGCATATCCCTGAGGTGGTAGCCAGGATAATAGAAAATACAAATAAATGACTTCCAGTGTGATCAGGGGAGCAATGAAATCTTCTGGTTCTCCAAGTGGCTTAAAGAAACGCCAGTTTAACTGTCCATCAGTAGTGCCTTTCCATGGGGATCACGGTAACTTGCAGGCAACTCTTATTTAGAAACCTCAAAAGCTTCAGAAATCCACCAAATGAGCTTCTACACATAAAACCTAAGGCAGCCAATGCTGTAAGAACAAGTAGTAGCAAGTTTGTCTCCAAGAGGTGCAAAAAGCAAAAAAGTTGGGACTATGGAAAGAGATAGTGAGTCAAAGAATATTACGAAAACATTTAGAATGTAATACTTCTGTTTTACAAACACACGCACAAGACAACTTTCAAATGCCATTCTATAAAGCCTGGGGATTCTGGGAACAAGACAACAAACGTAAGAAATCCTCACTGACATTGTAGCCATACAATTTTCAGTTGTCAATTACTCATTTTATGTAAGTCTGAAGAGCACAAATCTCTACCCTCTCTATACATCCTGATTTCGTAGAATCACAGAAGTGCAGGGCTTGAAGGGACCTCAAGAGGTCATATTGTCCATTCTCCCTCTCTGCGGAGGGGTTAAGTAAAACTAGGCCATACCTGATAGGTATTTGTCCAACCTGTTCTTAAAAACCTCCAATGATAATGATTCCACAACCTGCCTAGGTAACCTGTTCTAGTGTTTAACTGTCCTCACAGTTAGAAAGCTTTTCCTAATATATATATCCTGAATTTCCCATCCTGGAAACTAAGATTACTTCTTGTGCTACCCTTAGTGGACAAGAGGAACAATTAATGACGATCTGGTTTATAACAACCTTTTATATAATTTGAAGACTTACATCCCCCCTTCAGTCTTCTCTTCCCTAGACTAAACATACCCAGTTCTTTTAAGCTTTCCTCATAGGTTATTTTTCCCAAACCTCTTATTTTTGTTGCTCTCCTCTGAATTCTCTTCAATTTATTCAAGTCTTTCTTGAGCTGTGAGGGCCAAAACTGGAGGCACTGCTGCAGCTGAGGCTTATACATGACACTCCTGTTAATATACCTCAGAATGACATTTGCTTTTTCAACAACTGAATTGCATTATTGACTCATTCAATTTGTGATCCACTCTAACCCTCAGATCCTTTTCAGCAGCACTACCACCTAGCCAGTTATTCCACATTTTGTTGTTGTGCATTTGATTTTTCCTTCCTAAGTGAGGTACTTCGCGTTTGTCTTCAGACCAATTCTCCAATTTTTCAAGGTCATTTTGAATTTTAATCCTGTCCTCCAAAATGCTTGAGATCCCTTCCCAGCTTGATGCCATCCACAAATGTTATAAGTTCGCTCTCCGCTTCATTATCCAGGGTGTTAATTAAAATATTGAATAGTCCCAGACCGGTGAGTGACCTCATTAGTTATGTCCTCCCAGTTTGAGAACAAACCACTGACATGGTCTTTCAACCAGTTGTCCACACACCTTATAGTAGTTTTATTTAGACCACATTTCCCTAATTTGCTTATGAGTATGCCATATGGGACTGTACCAAACACCTTACTAAAGTCCAGACATAACATGTCTACTTCTGCCCTATCCCCACCCCACCCTCACTAATCTGGTTATTCTGTCAAAGGAGGATTGTTTTGGCACAATTTGTTCTCCACAAATCCATGTTGGCTATTACTTGTCATCTTATTATGCTCCAGGTTTGAACGCGGTGGATAGCTCAGTGGTTTGAGCATTGGCCTGCTAAACCCAGGGTTGTGAGTTCAATCCTTGAGGGGGCCACATAGGGATCTTGGTCCTGCTAGTGAAGGCAAGGGGCTGGACTCAATGACCTTTCAAGGTCCCTTCCAGTTCTAGGAGATAGGATATCTCCATTTAAAAAACAAAACAAAACAAAAAAACCCATCCTGATTCATAATTTGTTCCAGTATCTTTCTGGGTATTTACAGTTACTTGGCTCCAATGAAGAACATTTAAAATGCTTATGTTTGAATATTTTAAGTGGGTAGGAGGCCTTGGAGAGTGCAGCTCAATATACTCCAAGTATAAAACAGATACAAATAAACTAAATAGGAGCAAGAATCTGTTACAAGAGGGAGTTTGAAGATTGAGCATTCGTTGTCTATGTTCCCATCTTCTGAAAACAAACAGAGAAGGGCAGAGGCATTAGGGTAGGGACACTGCACAGTTAGAGCAGGTGATTGGCACCCAGGTCTGAGCACTCAGGTTAGCCTAGCCCAAGTGTGAGCATTGACACAGCAAAGCCCTACCCGTGCTACTGTGTCCTCACTTTTCTGCATTGGTCTGTGTGTGTCTGGGGGAATATCCTGTGATTGTGTGTGCTGAGATGCTCTAGCATTCTTTCCCAGTCATTTCTATCAATTGTGGGAGAATCTGAATAGCAGGAAGGAAATGGAAGACTATTAGTATTTGAATGATTTAGTATTTGTCTGCACCCTCACAGCAAAGGGGTTCCAGCCAGGTATAAAGCACAGCTCAGGCTTTAATTCTGTGCAAGCAAGCACAGGTTCAAAGTGCAAATAAACCCTTGTTTGAGGGTTGTGCATGTGGATGGTAGTGGGGTTTGGGCAAAAACACATGTGGCGGCACAGGCTAAGATTACAGTGTAGACATACCATAAGAGAATATTCTGATGCAGTTATCTGAAAAGAGCAGATATTTTTACAATGAACTAGATAATGTGATCAATTCATTTCTAGTATTTCTTGTGTTTCCATTAATGACTAATTAGTATATTGGAAACAGGTATTCTTTTAAAAATATAATTTTTAAATAGTAAGTAGGAAATCCTATATACAGAAATTATAGTCAAGTGTCAACCACATATAGTAGAAGTATAGTCCAGCTCTCTCTTAAAATATCTATTTACAATGTTTTATTTTTTCATATATACCACAAGAAAGCCATCAAGGAGGAAGAGAGATTGTATATTTGCACATATTTTCAGCTCAATCCTGTTTTCTCTGAAGTTAATGTGGTTTTTGCCACTGATTTCAATGGGAACAGGATAGCACCAGGTAAGTACGTGGCAACATACCTTTGCTTGTATAGTACAGATATAGGTGTATAAACACAACCAGAATCTTTATCTGCTTATATCAGAATCTTGTAGAAATTTAGATTTTTAAAAGCAGGTAGGCCCAAATAAATCCATTAAAAAAAGCCACCTAAAAAGTAGTTCCAAGCTCATAATTTTCCAACAGCAAAATTTAGACAATTTTCAATGGGATTTAGTGATTACTGTAATAGTTGGATCTGGTTAGATAGATATTCCTGAGGAAAGAAGAAAAAGAATGAAAGTTCAGTTGTAACAACTGCAGGACTGCATTCCAAAACTCTGGAGGTGTTAGGTCTTCCTTCTCAGTAATTATAATACAATACTGCAATAATTTATTTGTCAAGATAAAAACAAAACAATAACAAATGCCCACTGGAATACTCAGATATTCTCCAACACCAGCTACCCCTCACATGGGATTTTTTATGTTCAGTTATCACAGTATTTCTAGCATACATACACAAAAACCCAATAATATAAACACGATCAATAGACAGAATAACTATTGTTTTTAATATGCAGACATACACAGCATGAAAACTTTCACACTGCATATAAAATATCAGAGTAACTCAAAGAATCTACCGAGATTTCCAATACATTTTTTCAAGTTGGTCATATGTTCTTATTTTACCTAATATTTCATGATAACTCAATGAAATATATCCTGCCTGCCCAAAAACACTTCTGATTAAAACAGAAGATATTTGAAAGATCATAAACACTTAGTAGCAGTAGGACTGCAGACGCCCGCATGAATGTTTTCACTCAAGATAAATAAGGCTATAGCAGCTGCTGTCTACAGTCCAGGGCCCATGCCCTATATCAATCAAATACACACAAACTAGCTTAACTGGAAGAGTCTAGAAATTATTTTACCCTAAGAGCTTTAACAGGAAAAACTTTTCTCCCCAGTTTAATGAAACAATCATTTCTGCACACAATTTATCATCATCATGGGACCATCAAAACAAACTTGTAAGGAATGAATTAAAAATGACACCCCACTGAAAAACATTGTGTGTGTAGACTAAATAAAGAAAATCTTTCATCCTTAAGTTGTTTTCATTGTCTAGCTTTCCTCCACCTAGTAAATGTGTCTAGTAAGCTGCCTCCACCCAGAACATTTCTGGGCTCACTAGATATAATGTGAAGAAAGTAGGATATATCTTTAAAAAAGTCTTAATTAAAGAAACCTATTTGCAATAAAGATTTTAAACCCTGTTTAGATTGAGTGCCTCCGCAACTGCCAAGGTACACGACTCACTGACTAACTTTATGTGGGGCTAAAACGGATTGCCAAGGGTTCACTCAGTAGCAAGCAGCATAACTGGTTTAGAAAATCTATAAATTTATACCCCAAAACATAAATTTACTGTTTAATGGAGGCCAAGTTCAGGAGAGATATCAGGGATTCTTTTCTCCAGTTAAACAGAGATGGGCACTGTTGCAGGGACAATGAAGTGGGGGGATGAACAACCTTTTGGGAAGTTACACAAATCTGATTGTGTCCAAATCTTCTTCCACTGTCTGATTTATGGAAACATTTATATAATATTTACAGTGCTGGAAATGAACCAGGGATAATGAGTGGAAAAGGGCAGTTTAGACATAGGACTTGGGTGATGTGGAGTAATGGTTTATGATGAAGAGCTGTGTGCAATCCACTGGATGTTGGGTGAGGGTGTCTAAAGAATATCAACTGTACTTGTAGAAGAGAAGAGACAGGCCTGGAGTAAAACTTCACAGTGGCTCTTTTTCTCCCAAAATCCAGGATTCAGACATCCTCAAGCAGGATCCAGCATTTCTGCCACCCCAAGCAAAAAAAAAAAAAAAAAAAAAGCCGCGATCGGCGGCGGCAGGTCGGCAGCAGGTCCTTCGCTCCTAGAGGGAGTGAGGGACCTGCCGCCCCCGAATTGCCGCAGGTGCCGCCCCTCTCCCTTGGCCACCCCAAGCACCTGCTTGTTAAGCTGGTGCCTGGAGCCGGCCCTGTCCTCAAGTCTTCAGGAAAATCTGTGTCCAGATAAGAAGTTTACACTTCAAGGCCTAACTCTAATGTAAACAAGATAAAAACTTCTCAAAAAAAGATATTTTAAATGAAAGAACAAATCTTAACATATTGTTGAGTGTGATAGTGAAATCCAAACAAAAGAACTAGAGGTGTTTTCAGCAGGAATACTCAATGTAAAATATTCAGAGGCTGACAGCAAACACATTTAGCAATTTATACAGAAAGGGTGTGATATGGTATATAGCAGAAGAGAAGAATTTTCCCCACAGAGGCTGTGAGGGCTAGTTATTCATGTCCATGTGTTTAAAAACGTATACTGACGTGCTAAAAAGAAAGTTATCTTGGAATAACTTTCACAGTTAGTTTTTGCTATAAAAGCTGCAGAGTCATCATATGGTCTTACTGTATTTAGCAGCTGTCTTTCTATACTACATTTCACTGAAAGAGACCACGAGAGAATGAGAACACACACAAGCAATAAAGACCAAAAGCTGATCTTGTGAGTCTGTTTTCACAGCTGGAGATAGGGTACTTACTATTCTATATACAGCATCATTGAGCTTAGAAACTCAAGTGGGCAGTGTTAAATTGCACGGCAAAGCAATTCAAGCAAATGACAATCCATGCCCCCGTAAGTTTTACCCACGCATGGGCCTATAAAGTATGTTTAAAAAAATATTATAGAACTTCATCTCTCTCTCTCATATTACGTGAGAAGTAGGCAGTATAAGAAGATTTTATATCATCTTTCATACCAAAGCTATATTATAAGATATTGCAAATTATGCCTAAATTGCATTTACAGTAGTTTGATCACATTTCATATGAGACTGAAACGACAACGTGAAAAGTTTTTATTTTAAAGAAGGTCAAGAGCAAAAGTATTCTTTGAAATAAAACAATTCTCATCGCTTGGTACTGAGAAAACAAAATTGGTTTCTTTACTGATTTCTGTCCCCCACAATGTCCTGAACTGCAATTATATTTACATTTCATTTATACATATATTTTAAAATAATATGGAAAGCATTAAAGCATTTGTTTCAAAAATGTAATTCTTTGTACAGCAAGGACTTAGCAAACTCATGAAGAAATAAGAGCAAATAGTAACACTTGGGCTTTCCAATTTGTTAAAACTCTTCAGCTGACGTAACACTGTGTTAAGCAACATGTGAGACATTAGGACTCCAACAAAACATTGCACTGGATGTAATCATCACTGGAAGCAAAACTATTTTAGGTTAGAGTTAGGGATGCTTTACAGATTGTTCCAGAGAAATGTAGATCTTACCAGTATTAATGAGTGAAATTCTTTAGTTACCTAGAATTCAGAAGCTTTTCTATGTTACCATTTACATTTTGCTGGAACACAAGTGGAAGCATTTTCAGCATGTTACTTACTGTGGCACTGGTCACTGTAGGCCCAGAGGTATCAGGGATGTCTTCATCAGGAACTTGATTTTGTTCTTCAGTACCACGGGTTACAAGAATTCTGAAGTGTTGCTGCCTTGTGTTTTGATCTGGTCTGATTTTAAACAAGCATCCCTGCCCTTGAGGAATCCTCTCTACCGAATTGCTTCTAGATATTTCTGACCCATTTCTGCTATTTCCATGCAGTTCTGAATTCCCTCCGCCTTCTACAAGGCTAATTCGTTCTGGTCGCGGCTGGACAGGGTAGGAAGTACTCCTCTCCAGCCGTATGCGAGGATACCTGACCAATCTATTCCCTTTTGTGCCAGTAAAACCAAAATTATAGTCACTTCCTGTACCTGGACCACTTGCCTGTGATTGCTGCAACTGGAAAACAAACAACTTTTTCCCTGAATTTGCTGACGTGTCTGGCAGATGCTGCAAAGACCAGCGTCTGGGTTCAGAGGCAGGGGCGTTATCCTGAACCTCGGAACCAAAGGGCGATAGCATAACCTGATGCATATCTGCGCTTGAAGCGCGATGCTGAATTCTTACACCACTTATGTTTAACCCTGAAGCCGCTTCACTTGCTTCATCTTCTTCGGCAGTCGTTGCAACATCATCATTCTGGTTATTGGAAGGAATTGTACAAAATATTCTGTGATTACAGGAAACAGCTCCATTAAGCCGTTGCCCAGTCTCTTCAGGCATCCTCGGTGGAGAATTCTCTGGGGTTACTTGTGGACTGCTTGGAGAAAAAGAATGACTGTCAACTGGGCACGTGTAATGCTCCCTGAAGTCTGAGAATTTACATGGAAGAGTCTCCTCAGGAGACTCTGGGGCTCCACACTCATCAGCACAGCCGTTCACAGCTTTGCGCTGAAGAGAAATCTGCATAGATGAGCTCCTTGTTGGACGCACCTCAATATTGTTCAGCAGCTGTGGAATAAACATCGATGTGCTTCTTTTTAAGGAGCCCACTTCTTGCAAATCACCGCCACCATAATCCGCTCCATGTCGGGAGAAAGGATGAGGACTGTTTCTTCTTGGCAAAGTGTGGAATGCCATGAAAAAGTCATCTTCTCTCTCTCGGTCTAGGATCTCAGATTCAGGGGCCGTGTTGCTTCGGCCAGAGCCAAAATGAAACCGCAGCCGATGGGCCATGGTTTAACAAAGAGAAGAAAGGGAGAGAGGGAGAACAGCAACAATTCAGGCACTGCCAGAAGTTAAAAAACAAAGACAAACTCCAAGAAAAAGTGTCCCATCTGCCAAACTGTTAGCACTGCAGCACTGATAGCGACAGATAGCAGAAATAGCCCAAGTGGCAAGCAGCATTCCAGGCATGATTGGATAAGAGCAATCAGCGCTCCTACACACTGTGACATAGGGTAGGATGGTTGGAGTCACATGATCTGGTTCCCCCTCTCCACTGCAAGTTAGTTGTGAGTGTTTTTTTTTTTTTTTTTTTAATACCAGCAAGAGCCTGAAACAGCACCTTCACAGCTGCTCCTTTTCCATCAGAAAAGAGCTGCCCCCGCGGGAGAGGTCTCACAGCTGACTAAGGCAGCAAGCACACTCGGCACTGCTATAAATCTAAGCCACATCACGTTCACAGAGCACTTTTGTACAAAAATGTTAACTGCCACAAAAGCACTTTAAGTGTTAAAAGTTCAAGTGGACTTCACAATGCAGATTGAGAAGAACAAAACTGGTTCAAGTAGACAAATTCAGGCTTCATCTGTCAACCCCCTAATGCTACAGCATTAGACTACCATGGTAGAACATAAATAAATATTAGTCCATGGTTATACTCTAGAATTTTTTCACTAGTTCTTTAAAAGATTAAGTAACTAACTATTCACTCTGGAAAAAACCCACAAGTTTCACATTACCACGGTAAACACAGCATAACCTACTCATCCTACACACAGATCCTTTTCTTCCCTTAGAAATTGCAACAAAGAAACCTTACATATGACAAAGACTTCTCAGACAAGGATAGCAGCAGAAATGAACAAGATGGCAGGAGACCGTTTCTTTTTCAGTTTTACCAGGCAGCAAAGACGAGCGAAAACTGAAGAAGGGTATGCATGTAGTTTTGTAATGATTTGACTTAAGCGCCGTACAGAAACGCTGCCCAACGCTGGCAGCCTTCCAATGAGAAAGTTAGCAATATTTCCGTCTGATTGCCAGCATGGAGTATAGCTATGCTTGCTGAAAGCCAAAAGATTTCAAAAGAAGAACATATGGGATACAACCAAAAATTAAAGTAAACATCCCAATTCAGCCCTGCCACATTGCAGAATCTCAGTGTTTAAAAAGGGGCTGTCACAGCTGAGGTGCACTGAAGTTTTAGAACATTTTTGCATGAATCAGAAACAACATCCGTTTAAACAAAAAGTTTCTCTACAAAAGAGAGACAAAATAATTCAATTCAACGAGTGGCAACTTGGGTCCTATGAAAGCTCCAAAGAATTAGTTTTTTCAACAGCTCTACACTGACTTGTAGGTGTAGGGTCAATACTACGTCTAGACATTTAAACCACTGTTTTACAACAGCTTGTTTTCAAATGCAGAAAACAACCAAGTATAAGAGAAATTGAAGCTGATTTAAACGATAAAACTGCCAAGGGCCAGTACAATCCTCTATTGTTTTAACCGGACTATGAGCCAACAATGAGAAAAACATGGGTATTTGCTACACAGTAACTGCACTGTAGATTGCCTTGTGCAAGCACAGGTGTTAGAATTATTTTAATTCACTTTTCAGACAACAGCATGTTTCTGTGCTATTTAAGTAAGTAAGTCTCTCTTTTCTTCTAAGACTAAATTTGCATCCATGGTCTCTGTTGTGGCAAGGATTGGGGGGGAACCTACTGCAGTCTCGAACAACTGGTTTAGGAATGAGATGAACAAGCAAGAAAATTATTCTTGGGGCAAATCTTACAAATGTAAGCTTTACAAGTAGGTATTTATTCCCAGCATAAATTGTAACAGAAAACAGACAAACATAGTAAACTGTTTTAGATCCTAAAAATATGCTCATGCTACAGAAATTAATCTTAGAGTAATCAATTCAATACTCCCTCAATCTAGGCACATAACCTGGAATCCTAATATATATTTAACCATAAGTGCTCTTTTTTAATACAAATATTGGCTCAAAATAAAAGGGTGCAAAGTTACCACACACTAGTATGAGAGAAGGGAAATTGCCATCTCTCAGATGTCCCTGTGTGGTAATGGTTAAAAAATGTCTTTTTAACGACCACCACTATACTGTCATATATTGGTTTGACTGTGCACATCACTACCCTCTGCTGGTTCACATAAAACTCGTTCAAGTTTTCTGATATTATTCCACTCTTGCTCGCCGGCAAAGAGGATAATAAGCTAAAACTAGCAAAAGTTAATCAAGATTCTCCGCTAGTTTAAATGGTAGAGGCCTGGGTTTGTGAAACAGATTAAATGTCTCTCAGTACACTGATCACCACAGACAGTCTCCATATATGTTGCCACCCTGCCACGGATTTGTTACTGTACTTCCTCACAACATTAAATGAGTGGCCCTCTAGATTTTTTCCCCCTGAAAAAGGTTACCTACACAGAGTTTATATCTTTTTCCTTGCATTATGTTAACATTTGCTTTGATGGAGCTGAAAGAAAAAAAAAAACCTCTCTCTTAATGAGAGGTTTTTTTTAATTAACAAAAGGATATTCAAACTACCCAAAATATATCTGGCAAATTTTCCCCCAATATATAGTAAGCAAGTTTGGCAGAGACGTACTATACTTAACTAATCTGAAGGAACCAAATATTTTGTGCTATAGCGCCACATCCTCTATTATAAAAGTGTTCATAAATATACTGTTAGTGGGTCAGACCGTATGCTATTCCAATAATACTGCTTTTTAAAATTTCCTCAAAGTACATTTATAAATTGTGATTATATTGATGTCTTACATCAACTGTATCCAAAATCAGACCTTAGAGATTTTTGCTTAGACACCTATTTAATCTTATCAAAAATGGCAAAGAAGATTTAAAAAAGTAAGTAACTGCATTATGGCTTCCCTAAATGTCTCCACTGCATAAGATAACTTTGGCTCAAGATGAGTGTTATGAATGTTCAGCCAATAAAATAGCCAAATTTCCTGCTTTATATACCTCACTTGACTTTCCTTAGTGTACATATTTACACCACTGAAACAAAATAAACTAATTTAAGGTATGCCAAATTTCCAGGAACTAAAATTCAGGAGCTATGTTACTTCCATATTTAGCGGTGTGATTAATAAAACACACACAAAGAGGAGTACAGTAGAACACTCACCAATCTGTTTTCGTCAAACACTTCGAACAGGAGTCTATGATTAGTTGGGTTTACCTATAAAAAATATATATAGTGTTACTTCATGTTCATTATCTTTATGACAAACTATTCACGGGTACAATAATTTGCTAAATGACCAATCCAAGGCAATAGTAATAGGTCTGACAGGCCTTGTATATATCTCTAAGTATACCTAGTGTGTAAATACACATTTATGTCCTAAATGTACAACTAGAAATGTTCTGGTGTTCAATATGTTTTACTTACAGCTATTAATAGAGCACTTAGTATACTACATCCTTGTTCCTTAAGAAAGCTTCAAAGAGGCAGAGACATTTTATGGATGTCACATAGGGTTATAGGGTCTTTCTTGGTACTGCAACTTCATAGCTCAAGTGTGATGCAGGAAATAGAATTTTTAAAGGATATTCCCCTTTGTTATGGATTCTGAACATGCCATTCAGAATTATGCAGTTCCTCTATTTTTCAACCTCTGCCCAGATCCAGTCAGTCACTGTTCCTAGCCCATTTAACCACATATGCCACTTCAGAAACACTGCTGAGGAGGTGAGAAGGCATACCCTGTGCAAACTTTTCTAAGAGATGGAACTGCTGGAGATGCATGAAGGTTATTTTAGGGCAGGTCCACACTAGAAGCACTACATCAAAGCAGCTGCGCCACTGTCCGATGAAGACACTCTACGCCGATGGGAGAGCGCTCTCCCGTCGGCATAATAACTCTACCTCCGTGAGAGGTGGAAGCAATGTCGGTGGGAGAGTGTCATAGTGCCAGTGTGGACAGCACTTAGGTCGCTTTAACGTCCGTTGCTCAGAGGGGGGTCTATTTCATAGCCCTGAGTGACGTAAGTTAGATCAACTTAAGTGGTAGTATAGACCTGTCATAAGGCTTTGTCTTCGCTGACACAAAGTTGTTGTTGTTGTTGTTTATTGGCAGCGAGTTAACTAAGAGGTGATAGTTATCACATTGTAAAACCTTAAGAGGAGACAAGGCACTTACAGTGTTTACAATGAGGCAAACTAAGGTCATCGCTCTCCTCCCCCACCGCCCTGTGACTGACCTCACCTAGTTTACCTTGTGTTGAAAACTTCCGGTGTTGTGCCTCCAAGGGTCTGCAGTAAATACATAGTGAAGACAAAATACCATAAGGTAAACTAGGTGAGGTCAGTCACAGGGCTGTGAAGCGGAGGATAGTGTTGACCTCACCTAGTCTAACTGGTGGTAAAAACTACTACCAGTTTTTACCACCAGTTAGAGAAGATAGAGACAAAGATTGCTTCTTCCCCTCCAGCACATCACTACAGGGACAGAGTTAAGGCTGTTTGGGTGCCTTGATGTTTGGATTCCTTTTAAGTTTGTTCTTAACACAGTATTTCCTGGGCTTTTACTGCTTTGGTTTTTTGGTAACTGGAACCATATGGTAAATTACTGATGTGTACTCAAAATTATGTTTAGCAAAGTACGTTAACTGGGAATAAATACTAATGATGCAACTGGTAACACATAATTCTGACAATGGATAAACATTTTGATTTGCTGCTTGCTTCTAAGACATTTTTCTTGTAGCCTTTAACGGGGAATCCCAAGAATCAGAAATGTCAAACTTAATATGTGGAAGTGTAACATGACCAGATGAACGTTCTACTAATGAGAATCTTGCATATAACAAATCTTGTTGTGACTGAAATGGAAAAAGCTGGGGCCAGTCATACTGAGTTTAGTGCCAAGACAATTCCTAGAGATTCTGCATTACTCAAAGAAACAGATTTAAGTGCCTTCTGTACTATATATTATAGGAATCAAAATAGCTATCTCTGGGAAGATTGCTTTAGAGATCAAAAAATCTATTAAATTTCACCCTGTAAAAAGCTATTTTAATGGAATTGACATTTTAAAGCATTTATAATCTCCCCAAATTAGATATTAACAAATATTCTCTTGTAAATTACCAAATTAGCACAATGGTCAACAGCTAAAATGCATTTTGACAGGATACTACCATTTTAACAATCCACAATGCCTTTCTCTGTTCTCAAACAGCTGTTCTGAAGATTAAATTTAAACTGTTGAAATTTTACCTAACCTATTCTTGTAAAAACTACAACTGGACAGAAGCTAAGTAACTACTCCTTGAAAACTCTTTGTAATAATTGAAGATCAGAGATATTTTTCATGCTAGCTATTTATGTTCCATAAATATATTACATTTAATTCAGGGTATTTTTTTCATATTGAGCCTATTATTTCACATTTTGTGAATATTTAATGTTTTATGATGAAAATGTGAACTACTACTTATAATAGAAAAGCACTAGATGTTAAGTGCAGTTCTATTAACATTTCTAACATGATTTGACACACGTTTAAAAAGTTACAAGAATAAAATAAATTTGATATTTTCTCTTTGCTTTTATGCTACTTGCCAAAAATTGCACTTTCAATCCTCCTTTTCTATGTTTGCACTTCACTACTTTTGTCATGCTCGCTCAACTTTCAAGATCTTTAACCATGAAACACTTACTTAGTCTCTTTCATCTAGTTATGCTGGGCTATCATATAGCCCTAGGAAGAATTTCTGGTTATTTGCTACTACATTACCAGTTTAATACCACAGCAAACATGATATGCTAAAAATGCATGTTTGAGTGAAGCATATTACATTTTCTATATACATCAACTCAAAGCATGTATAAAAAGAATTGTGCAACAATTTCAATTATCAATTTGTGCAACAAACGTTTCATACATTAAACCATATGGCAAATCCTATGTTTTATTCCATCTTTTAGAACAGATATTAGCCAGTAACTACGTCAGTTCAAGTGATTTTTCTTTGAAATACACAAGAAATATTTAAAGGGTAAAATACTAAAAATAATAAGTTTCTTCCCACCCCTTTACAATGTGGTGTGTTTAATTTTACTAATCTACTTGTAGTTAAACAATTTATTACAAGTAAAGAAAAACTTACTCTAAAATAAAATTCTTCATTCCATTTTGGATTCAGTGTCTGTAAAAGAAATTAAATTTTTTTTATGCAAACATCATTATTAAAATCTTAAAGGCTATTGAGGCTGTCAGTATATTTGCAGTCACTTACAAGTGCATGCATATGACAATCTCTGTTAAAAGTCAATTAAAAACAACCCTAATATTTCATAGCAACAACCACCAAGAATAAAAACATTGCTGTCAAATGATTTAAAACTCATCTACCAAGCAAACTGAGCGTGGGAGGGTATTTTCAGCCGGATGATCCAGAAATAGATGTTAACTATAAATAGGAATCTATCAGTAGAAGGGAAATGATTGAGGACCTCTGCAGAGAGATCGTAATGAAGACTAATTTTAATGAAATATAATATAAACCAAAGTAAGGAAAATGACCAGTTTTTAAATACAAGGATGAGTTTAGTTCTCCAAAGAAAGTTATAGCTCTAGACTGCAAAAAGGTAACATTTGTTTTTGTTGAATTTGCTTAGGGCTTTTTTCCCCCAGTTTCCCAAATAAAGGCTATAGAGCACCACAATTTTGTATTAATGATTTGAGTAGAATATGCACTTAGCTTACAACCTAAAAGGAGACCAAATATAAGATTATCAAGATGAACAGATTAGTAATAAGAATATTAGCAATATGTGTAATTCAGTTTTTGAAAAAGAATAATCTGAAGTCCCCATTCAGATCATTTTAATGTCAAATGATTTTCCCTCACACACACATACATGCACCCTTGCCCCCTGTCTCTCTCCACCCTAATTATTGATCATCCCTGCTCCATACAGCTCAGAATTGGGGACAAAACGTTAATTCTCCCAAAAAGCCAAACACAGACCTAAAGCTATATCACATTGTGCCACAAGACCACAAGCTGCCCTTAATCACAGGCTCAACACCAAGTATCAAAGCATACTAAACAATCCTATGTCTCAGCACATTGCAAGGAAAACTGCAGTGATTTGTTTTATTGCCTTGGGAAATACTTGTTTTTAAGTTTCCTAAGTCTACCATGCCATTTTTTCAAACAAGTTAAAGAAATACCTGTCACTGTTTCAATATTTCCATTGTCGTGAGGGACAACAATCCCACTCAAAGTGAGGGCTTTTGTTCTAATTGGCAGAGGGAAGTGAGGTCTTGCACTTAACTCAATGGTATTTCTCTTTCTGTATGTAATGCAATAGCTTCTGAATGCTTTATCCAGCCAATTCCAAAATTTCAGGGAATGTTCTAAGCATCAGTGGGCAGAATCCTAATGGTTTGGGTGAAAACTGGAAAAGCAGGAGAAGGAAAAAGAGGAACACATGGAGCTCCTGGCATCTGATCAGCAGAGCCAGCAGTTTCAACCACCAATTCTCTATAAATCAAAGAACCAGTTGATAGCGGCCATTAACATCTTCCAGCATAGCAATACCTCCATCTCAGCTCTGCCCATCAATAGTTTTAAAATGTTGACATCCTGAATGATCTATCTCTCAGACAAAAAAAAAGAAAAGTGGTGGGGGGAGGAGGGGAGAATAGGAAGAAATGAAGAATGGAGGACAGTGAGCCACTGACATGATGGGGGAATGTGGGGAACACAGAACTCTTGGCTTAATGGGGTAGGGAATCACAGGAGTCCCTGATATAGAGCGGGATGGGAGGGTGGCACCCAGGGAAATTGAGGGAAGCAAGAATGGAGGAACGTAAAGAGCCCCTGGTGTGTGCAACGTGCGCAGCCTTCAGAAGCAAAAATGTGTAACCGTCCCTATTTCCCAATAGGGGACCAAGACTCTAATAATGCCACAGACATTCTGGGCCTCACCATAGGAGCCAACTCCGAGGGTGCTCCAGGGAAAAATTAGCAGGTGCTCTGCACCACCACCAGCCAAGGTCCCCTCGGCTCTTTCCCACCTCCTCCCTTGAGCGTGCTGCGTTCCTGCTCCTACCCCTCCCTCCTAGCACTTCTGCTCACTGCCAAACAGCTGTTTGGTGGCACTCCAGGAGGGAGGGGAAGGAGCAGGGACACAGCGCCTGCATCATGCAGGGGGTCAGACCAGATGATCATAATGGTCCCTTCTGACCTTAAAGTCTATGAGTCTATGAGCGGGCTCAAGGGAGGAGGCGGGGTGGGGATTTGGAGAAGGAGGTGAAATGAGGGCAGGGTGGAAGCAGGGCAGGGGTGGGAAGAGGCAGGGCAGGGATGGGGACTTGGGGGAAGGGGCGGAGTGGGGGCGGGGCCAGGGGCAGGGGGGGTCAAGCACCCACCGGCAGGAGCAGAAGTCGGTGCCTATGGGCCTCACTGAATGCCAAGTAGTTGTAAAGTAGTTTTAACTTAAATTCTATAGTAAAGGCCATCACAAGGCTAAGCCTAGCAGAGAGGTATTAAAATGGATTAAGAAGAAAGCTAAATGCTAATTAGCAAACAAAAACTACATTTAATGGCATTTAAAGTTATAGCATGACATACCCATCCACCAAGACTGTAATGAATGGAAATAAAAAGTTAAGGAGAAAGATTTGTGGAATCCCTTTCTACCTTCACATTAACTACTAGGCTATTGATAATGCACTTCAATCATGCATAAGGTAGGGTTACCATTTGTCCGGATTCCCCCGGACATGTCCAGATTTTCTCAGTTAAAAATAGCGTCTGGGGGGAATCTGTAAATGTCCGGACGTCCCCCCCCATGCAGAGCACGCGCGGCTGACAGGGCAGCCAGCCAGACGGTGCCACTTGCACTGGGCTCTGGCAGCCAGAAAGAGCCCCTCCTCCACTTCCCCCCTCCTTTCCCCTGCAGCTGAGATCACTCACTCACTGCATTCGCAGATCGCCGGACGTTCGGGCCTCTGGCAGTCTGGAGCTCCTTCCCCTGCCCAGCGCGCTGCTCCGCAGCACTCTGCGAGGCGGGAACCAGGCTATGCGCTCCGTGGGGGGGCGCTGCAGCATGTCGGGCTGCGCGTGGAGCCAGACACGCTGTTCTGAGCGGCACAGTAATGGGGCCAGAGGGTCGGAGAAGGCAGTCAAGAGACAGGGAGCAGGGGGAGGGTTGGATGTGTCAGGAGTTCGGGAGGGGGCTGTCTGGGGGTTGGGGGTGTAAGGTTTTGGACAGTCAGGGTACAGGTAGGGGGTAGGGTCTCAGGAGGTGTCAGTTAGGGGACAAGGAACAGGGAGGCTTAGGTGGGGGTGGGGTTCTGGAGGGCAGTTAGGAGCAGGGGTCCCAGAAGGGGGCAGTCAGGGGACAGGGAGCAGAGGGGTTTAGATAGGTCAGGAGTTCTGGGATGGGGGGCTGACAGGAGGTGAGGAGTGGTTGGATGGGCGTGGGAGTCCCTGGTGTCTGTCTGGGGTTGGGGGTCTGGATAAGGGTTGGGGCAGTCAGGGGACAGGTAGGGGGTAGGATCCTAGGGGGCCAGTTAGGATGGGGGGAGGGTCTCAGGAGGAGGCAGTCAGGGGACAGGTAGGGGATAGGGCCCTAGGGAGCCAGTTAGGATGGCGCTTCCCCTCCCAAGCTCCGGCTGTGCTGGGGAAGTGCCCGGCCGGGGGCAGGGTCTGGAGGTCTGGGGCTGCCCAGCAAACCGTGAAGCCGGTAGCGCTTGTGCAGCTCCGCTCTTCAGCTGCACAGCTAAGGTGTCTGGGGGGAGCTGCAGGCGGATTCCCCCGCGGCGGCGACTGCTGCTGCTCCTCTCAGACACCTTAGCTGTGCAGCTGAAGAGCAGAGCTGCACGAGCGCTACCGGCTTCACGGTTTTCCGGGCAGCCCCCAGACCTCCAGAGCCTGTGCCCCGGGCTGGGCGCTTCCCCAGTGCAGCCGGAGCCCGGGAGTGGAAATGCCCGGCTGGGGGTGCAGGGTCTGGAGGTCTGGGGGCTGCCCAGCAAACCGTGAAGCCGGTAGCGCTCAGGCAGCCCTTTTCGCTTGGCTGGGAGGGAGGGGGGAATGCCGGGCGCTCAGGGGAGGGGGCGGAGTTGGGGCAGGGAAGGGGCGGGGCCAGAGCCCCGTGGAGTGTCCTCTTTTTTTTAATGAGGAAATATGGTAACCCTAGCATAAGGTCTTGTCTACATGGGGAAATTGATTGGCATATGCTATTTTGCAATGCCTCTTCTGCCATAGTTCCACATGTGGGCAAATCATTCCGGAATAAAATAGGGCTGTTGATTAAATCACAGTTAACTCACACGATTAACTTGAAAAAAATTAATCGTCACAAAAGAACTAAACAATAGAGTATCAATTGAAATTTATTGACTATTTTAGGATTTTTTTTACATTTTCAAATATATTGATTTCTATTGCAACACAGAATACAAAGTGTACAGTGCTCAATTTATATTTATTTTTATTACAAATATTTGCACTGTAAAAGTGATAAAGAAATAGTATTTTTCAACTCACCTCGTACAAGTACCGTAGTGCAATCTGTTTATCGTGAAAGCACAACTTACAAATGTAGATTTTTTTTCGTTACATAACTGCACTCAAAAACAAAACAGTGTAAAACTTTAGAGCTTACAAGTCCACTAAGTCCCAATTCTTGTGCAGGCAATCACTGAGACAAACACATTTTTTACATTTACGTGAGATAATGCTGCCTGCTTCTTATTTACAACGTCACCTGAAAGCGAGAACAAACGTATGCATGGCACTTTTGTAGCCAACATTGCAAAGTATTTACGTGCCAGATAAGCTAGACATTCATATTCGCCTTCCTGCTTTGGCCACCATTCAAGAGGACATGCTCCCATGCTGGCATGTAAATATCTTGCGACAAGGGCTACAACAGTGCCATGAGAATGCCTGTTTCCACTTTCAGGTGACATTGTAAACAAGAAGCAGGCAGCATTATCTCCTGCAACTGTAAACAAACTTGTTTGTCTGAGCGATGGGCTAAACAAGAAGTAGGACTAAGTGGAATTGTAGGCTCTAAAGTTTTACATTGTTTTATTTTTGAATGCGGCTATTTTGTGCACATAACTCTACATTTGTAAGTTCAACTTACATGATAAAGAGACTGCACTACAGTACTTGTATTAAGTGAACTGAAAAATACTCTTATTTTTACAGTGCAAATATTTATAATAAAAATAAATATAAAGTAAGCACTGTACACTTTGTATTTGTGTTGTAATTGAAATCAATATATTTGAAAATGTGGAAAACATCCAAAAATATTTAGATAAATGGGATTCTATTTTTGTTTAACAGCACGATTAATCACGATTAATTTTTTTAATTGCTTGACAGCCCTAATAATTATTCTGTTCACAAAGGGAGAGTATTCAGCAGCTTTTTCCTCTCAGGGTTCATGACTGTTATCAGTAATAAATGGCAGTGAACTCTCTCTCTCTTTCTCTGCATTATTATTATTTGCACCTGAAGTGAGTGCCAAAACGGATTTGTCATCACATTCAACTTTGATGGGTTAAGCTTGGTGCATGTATTTTTCAATCAGATAAGGAGTTATGGAATGCTCTACATCTATCAAAATGAACAGGCCTACCGATTACCTATTTATACTCAAGAATCCGTGATATTCTGTTAGCTTCACGAATTCAGAGAACAAAATTAAAATGTAGGGGGAATTTTCTGGCTACAAGAGTAACTGGGGGAAAGAGTCTGATTACCATAAGAGCAGTCATGCTACCGTCTATTAGCATCAGTTCCCAATTGTGACACAATATCCAAAGAAGATATTTGATCATCAAATGATGGTTCCAATTTTGCCAACACTTACCAACATGTAATGTACTTAGTAATAAGGCTGCGAGTCTGTCTAGGAGGTCACGGATTCCGAGACTTTCCAGGACCTCCGTGACTTCTGCAGTGGCTGGTGCAGCTGGACCTAGGCCACCTGAGCAGCTTGGGCAGCCCCGGGCCAGCCACACCAGCCGCTGCTGGGGCAGTCTTGGACCACTGCTCCCCCCCGCCCCCCCAGAAGCGGCAGGAGTTTGGGTGTGGGAGGGGGCTCAGGGCTGAGGCAGGAGGTTGGGGCACAGGAGGGAGTGAGGGCTCTGGATGGTGCTTACCTCAGGGGGCTCCCCAGAAGCAGCAACATATCCCTCGATTCCTAGGCAGAGGTGTGGCCAGGCGGCTCTGCATGCTGCCTCTGCCCACAGACGCCGCCCCCGCAGCTCCCATTGGCCGTGGTTCATTGCCAATGGGAACTGCAAACCCAGTGCTCAGGGCGGGGTCATGCATAGAGCCCCGCGGCCGCACCTCTGCCTAGGAGCAAAGAGACACGTCGCTGCTTCCAGGGAGCTGCGCGGAGCCAGGTAGGGAGCTTGCCAGCCCCACCAACTCCCCCTTGTCTCCCCCCCACAGTAGCAGGGGTCCCCAGACCATCCCGGAAGCTGCAGGGGTCCTGGGCCGCACGCTGCCAACCCCCTCAGCACTCCCAGGCCACCCCCCTAAACACCCGCAGCAACCCGGGCCACCCCGCCCCAGAGCACCCAAGATTTAGTCTAGGGTGACCAGATGTCCCAATTTTATAGGGACAGTCCCGATATTTGGGACTTTATCTTATATAGGCGCTTATTACCCCCCTCCCCTGTCCTGATTTTTCACACTTGCTGTCTGGTCACTCTAATTTAGTCAGGGGTATATAGTAAAAGTCATGGACAGATCACAGACCATGAATTTTTGTTTACTGCCCGTGACCCGGCCATGACTTTTACTAAAAAATACCCGTGACTAAAACGTAGCCTTAATCATTAGCCTTGTTGGAGGCAATGGGGCTACCACAAGAATGTTGGCAGGATTGGTCCCATAAACAGCAATTACCCTTAAAAACTGAGTGCAGTATAAGATGGCAGAGGATTCTGGATAAGGTGTTCCAGTGAAACATTTAATCATAGTAGCTATTGGAACTATAATATTAATCTTAGCACTTCCTTCAGTTTAACTGATGGTTGGTGCTTTTTAAAAGAAAGTATTTTTCAATATTTGCTTTTCTAATGCGAGTAAAGACCAGGTCTAGAAAGCAAATGCTTATAATATGTACAAACAATGTCATGTTACTACACTTTTCCTCTTCACCCATTAACATGGTTGTACTGCTCTTCAAATATCTAAAATCAAACAAAGACAATGAAAAATGAAGCTTCCCTCCCCCACCCCCAGATATGGAATAAGAAAAATCCAAGTATTTTTAAAACAGAAGCCAAGCAGATTACATTTGTTTAAATATTCAGGACAGGGAGGGCAGAGGAGACTTACCTGCATTTGTCTCCTTTGCACCTTATTTTTTGTGGAGGAATTACAAGGTACTATGTTTCCTCTGATTACAAATATAGGTCTAGACTAGCACCATATAAGTGGAGAACGTGAAAGTGTCTGGTCTGAGGTCAGGAGAGATGGTTTGACCTCTCAAATTTAGAAGTTTGGGCTTTACCAGCACATTGCTCTTTTTCTTGAAGCCTAATATTTTGACCTGTCAGCTAAGTTCGTATACTTGGTCTTGCAGATTTACACCTTTGCATCTTTGTTATCTGCAGCTGTGACAATTTTAAGAAGTGAGATACTAAGAAGTGTAAGTACGCTGTTTGCCCTGCAAAGGCAGAGTGGTTATCTGTACCAGGGAACAGAGTCTTGGGAGAGAGAAAGTTGTCCAGGGGAGAAATAAAAACACCTATGACAAAATATGGTAGGAGTTGCCCCTTTAAGAAATGTTCATGTCTTCCTCACATTTACACAAGCACTGAATTTCTCTCGATATGTTTATGAGCATTATGATTGTTTTCATAAGTCAGTTGGAGAGGCAACTATTTTTATTTAATTTATTTTTCAGGATTTTGGTATTTTGTAGCTCTGTATTGTAAATTGTTAAATTTTTCAATAAAATTAAGTTTAAAACTAAATTTAAACAAAATACTGTATTGCCCTTCCTCGTGATGTTGTCAAACATGAAGCTTATTTGGAGTGTTTACTACATTCCGAAATTTTTAAAAATATTAGTGTCTTCCTCCTCTTTGTAACTAGATAAAGCATTAAATTATATTTTGTATATTATACTGAAAAACACTGATATAGAGGATATTCAACCTTTTTGATACCAGGGACCGGTTTGCTGCCTTCCAAAATTGTGTCAGGGAGATCTCAGGGACCGGTCCATGGACTGGTTGTTGAAAAAAAACTGCTCTATATGACATTGTAGTTTTCCTTTCAAAGTCAAATCCTCTATCTGGGTCTCCTTCACTAATGCAGAAGCTAGGATGTAGTTCCCATGACAACCTTTATACCTATTGGGAACAATGGAACATGTACGTTTTGGGAGAACATTAAGGTTCTGATTCAGAAAAAGCATTTAAATATGTGTTTCGCTTTAACCACAAGATTTATCCCAGCCGCTTCAATGACACTACTCCTGGGCCTAAAAAAACCCCAGCAACAAAAAACAAAAAATCAGACAAGAGAACGTACAATCAGAAGTACAGCACAGAAATACTACACAGGATCCTGGCAATCACTACATAGACAACAACGAAACAGCAGCAGCTTTACAAACAATATACTAATAAAGAAGGAGAAAATCCTCCAAGAGAAAAGACATGAGCACCATAAAAGTTGCTATACCAATTAGAACAGTAGTAATAACATAATTCAAAAAGAAATAAGCAAAACCAGATTTTCCATCCTTTCTCAGCAACATTATACACTGGTATTCTTAGGGTTACCATTCGTCCGGATTTACCCGGACATGTCCTCCTTTTTGTGCTAAAAATAGCGTCCGGGGGGAATTTGTAAAGCACTCACAATGTCCGGGATTTCCCCCCTCCCCCGGAGCGGCTGGGAGGGCTGCAGGAAAGTCCCGGGCTGGACTCCGGAGCAGCTGGAGAGGAGCTCCGCCCTGCATTCTGAGCAAGTGTCTCAGCACAAAGTGCAGCCCTCCCCTTTTGCAACTGGGAGCAGTTACTGCCATGCAGCGTAGCAAAACGGGAGCGAGAGCACTTTGTGCTGATACAAGGGCAGCTCTCCCCTGCAACCCGGTCCGGGCCAGGGACCGGGTTTTGTTGTGCAGGGCCAGGGACCGGGTTTTGTTGTGCTGGGGAGCTTAGCCACGTGTCCGGCTTGCACAGAGCCCAACACCCTGTTCTGAGCAGCAGGGTAAGGGGGGCAGGAGAAGGGGCAGGGAGGTTCTGGAGGGGGCAGTCAAGAAACGGGGGGGGGGCTTTTGGGGGGAGTGGAGAAAGTTTTGGGCAGTCAGGGTACAGGTAGGGGGTAGGGTCCTGGTGGGCAGTTGGGGGGGGGGTCTTAGGAGGGGGCAGTTAGGGGACAAGGAACAGGGAGTCTTAGGTAGGGGGTGGGGTTCTGGAGGGAAGTTAGGAGCAGGGGTCCCAGGAGGGGGCAGTCAGGGGACAAGGAGCGGGGGGGTAGGGTGCTGGGAGTTCTGGGGGGGAGCTGTCAGGGGGCAGGAGTGGGGAGAGGGATCGGAGCAGTCAGGGGACAGGGAGCAGAGGGGTTTAGATGGGTTGGGAGTTCTGGGGGGGGCTGTCAGGGGGCAGGAGTGCGGAGAGGGATCGGAGCAGTCAGGGGACAGGGAGCAGAGGGGTTTAGATGGGTTGGGAGTTCTGGGGGGGAGCTGTCAGGGGGCAGGAGTGGGGAGAGGGATCGGAGCAGTCGGGACAGGGAGCAGAGGGGTTTAGATGGGTTGGGAGTTCTGGGGGGGGCTGTCAGGGGGTGGGGAGTGGTTGGATGGGGCGTGGGAGTCCCAGGGGTCTGTCTGGGGGTGGGGGTGTGGATAAAGGTTGGGGCAGTCAGGGGACAAGAGGCAGGGAGGCTTAGATAGTCCTGGGGGGCAGTTAGGGGCAGGGGTCCCAGGAGGGGGTAGTCAGGGGACAAGGAACGGGGGGAGGGTTGGGAGGTCAGGGGGGGCGGGAAGTGGGAGGGGCAGGGGCAGGGCTAGGGCGGGGCTTCTCCCGTCCTCTTTTTTGCTCGCTGAAATATGGTAACCCTAGGTATTCTGAGCGCAGATTATACGGAAAACAGAAAATAATTGCCTTTCACCACCTTCCAGCTAATCAAAACATCACAACACTTTGAAAACAATCCCAACTCCAGAGCTACTGTCCACTTCACAACAACAACAAACTCACTGTTTTCTGGCAGATGTAATCCCTAGTCCAATAAAGAGATCCATGGGGGCAGACCCATTGACCTCAATAGGGCTCCATGTGGGGGAAGGGTTTTATCGCATGTACCAGTGCCTATGTGGCCAACATTAGAATAATTTCATATCTTATAAAATTATATTGCCCACAACCAGTAGCACCCCACATTATTGCTTACAAGAGAAGGAGCCTTCTGCCACCTCAGGGATTTGCCTACAAGGGAAAGTTTTACCAGTTATAGGTATAAACCCCTATATGAAGCAGGGTAAACCAACTTAAATCAAAGCAATTTAAATCTACTATTTTAATTATGACTTAAATCAGAAAACAGGAAACCTTGATTTAAATTACTGACTTTAATTTTATTTTGCATTTGTACTTTTTAGTTATTTTCCTAAAGAAAGGCTGATTTTCATTGGCTGGTAACCATTAAAACTGGTTGATTTTAAACTAAATATAGCCTCCTCTACATTAAATGTGGTACTTTTTTGCTAGGCAGGAGAATATGCTTATATCTATACATGTTTATTTAAGCAATTACATGGCTTAAAATATACGTATTCAATTTTCTTATTTTTATTGTGTTAAGAAATGCATCATTTTCTACTTATTAGATTATTAATTTTTTATTCATGATTTGTATTAAGCTCTGTCTGGATGGAAATTAGAAATCAATTAAAGTGAACAAAAATAATTTAATTTATTTTTTAATTATTTACATTAGTTGATGAGAAAAATTAATTGATAAGAAAAAAGTTTATCATAACATGTTTTGCATTTAAAACTGATTATTATAAAAATAAAATATATTCTTGCCATGAATAAGGCCCCTAGCTATGATAATACAAAATAATAATAAATAAATAAATAATCTGTGCTTAGTGGATTTATTGTTTATGGTCACTACGTCCTTCAAGATTTTAGTACTAGTAAATGTCATCAATTCACCCTAGTTTTTACTATAAACTGGAAGAGGAAAACAAACTTCCTTGCTTTTTCAACTCCCAGTCAGTTTTTTATCTTTGAATGCATGAGCCTTTAAACTGAACTAGTTGAATGAATTGAAAAGAAGAAAATATTCTCTCTGAACCTGCAGAAAAGACTACTGTTGTCAAAAGCTGATTTTGCACTTCAGTAAACTATGGTTTCATGTGCTTAGCCAGTGACGTCCACCAGTTCAGTGGTTTGCCTTTCTTTTAAATTTAGGCAGCAAATATGTACTGTTTATTTTTTTATTTAAATAGATGAACAGTTATCAATTTAAAATTTAATTTTAAATAGGTATATTTGTAAAAAGGAAAAAAAAGTTATTTAATTTAAATTAAAAAATCCAATTTTTTATTTAAAAAATAAAATCGGTCAAGAAATGAACTTTTATTCTTCATATAGTTTAAATCCCATCCCAAGCGACATGAAAAGTTCCTTTTTTACAGATTAGTTTAACTGGAATAACAATATATAAATACAGGAAAGAACATATATCTGTTTAAATTCAAATCTTAGGTTCTACTAAAAAGACTTTCCTATACAGACCAGGCTTAAACATTTGCCATTGATATAAAAAGAGTAAGAGTTCATAGTGTACAAATAAAAATTCCATGATAGCAGGATGACAGGTGAATCCTACTTATGAAAAAAAAAATTCCATTATCAAAAGAAAGCCTCCCACATATCTATATTATTTTGTTATAAATGTCAAACGTATTTAAAAACAATCCCCCAAAACACTATGTTCTATGCTGTTACTGTAGCAACTAAGTAGAGCTGAATTTTTCACTAAGAATTTTCACCAAAACTAAAAACAGATTTGGATAGGCTCTGAAACTAAAGTTAGTAGAAGCCAAACATATTTTAAAGTGGACAACATAAGATCAAAAACACTATTATATATATATATATATAAAAAGGAGTTTCCACATCAGTGTAATTAGCAAACACCTGAGGGTTTTGTTTTTTAATTCCTTCAATTTTAACTGTTTTTAGTTTTCACTGTTCATACTCTTAGGTTTGGTACCAGTTGGAAATGATTTTTTTAAAACATCTTCAGAGATTATTCAAAATGAATTTCAGTAGTTCACAATTCTGCCCTACATTTTAATACCCACATGCAATATTTTCAAATAGATATAGAAAGACTTGGGAATTAAAGAATTAAAGAATATTTTATTAGAGCTTAGTATTAGTTTTAAATAAATCTTACAAAAGCAAGCAACAATGCAATTCAACACATCAAACCTCAACTGAGAAGTTTTTGATATAAAGTAGTTATTTTATGGTTCACAGTCTGCACTTGGCTACAGGCAAATGCATGCACTGGCTTAGAAGAGTTTGATAACAAAAAAAAAAAAGAAAATGTTATCCAATATACATACAAACATTCACAGGCAATATCTTTAAATCAATACTGTAATATCGTGTAGAGAAGAAGCATGCTCCAGCATTCTCAATACTTCCAGAACACAGTGAAGGAAGAACCACCACGTACCTTTTTTATAGTTTTTGTCTGCACCAGAGCAAGTTCTTTGTTCTCATCTGCTACATACAGGGAAAGTTTCACATAGGGGTCACTGCAAAAGAAGGTGTCACATTTAATAGGGTTATAATTTTACTGACAACTATAATAGATGTAAATTCAATGTGAATTGTTCATTTAGTCTCATTACACAAATAATTAATAGCCTCAAATACACCTAGTAAAAAACTTGTTTACTGGGGCAAAAGTCTCTGTATTAAACCTATTTTAACCTTATTTAATCAAGCAAGTGCAAACAGAAATATGTTAAAGACTAATTATAGTATCAGAAAATGAACTGAACATCTGTTTTTTTCCACATAACAAGAAATGACTGAGATGAGGAGCTACCTGAGATGAGCATGCACTTAAATGACAAAAAAAAAAAAAAGTATATATGTATGTATGTAAAGTTTCTGATATATATAAAATCACAGAAATCTAAAACTGGAAGGGACCTCGATAGTCCAATCCCCTGTACTGAAGCAGGACTAAATATTATCCAGAGGATGTACCCGGTCAGGCCCTGACGACTTGAAATCATCTAACTTGCCTAAGTAATTCTTAACTATTTATATTCTGCAGATTTTCATCCAATTTCCCATTGGTCCACCATATCCATTTAACAGAAATAAATGTTTCACTCAGAATTAAAATAGTAATTGACCAAATTCTAACCTTTGGGTTTTGGAAAAGGTCTATTGCAAATGGCAGGGGCCAATGAGGATGGAGACAGTAATTATCTTTACTGGCCAAGTGGTCACAATTTTATATCATAAGATATCTCCTAATACACATGTACTGGCACCAGCCAAGAGGGGTGGAGGGTGGGGAGTTAAGACCACAGCCTCTTCAGACTGTCAGCATGCCCCTTCTTTTTGATGTTCCAATCCATAGCATTCCAACATTTCCTGTGCCTATCCGGCCCATCTTACTCCCAGGCCTGAGGCAATCACCACGTCTTCTACTAGTGCCTGGGGTCACTATGTGAATCCAATCCCCTTCTCTGGTGAAGCTGGGCTAATACCAAATTTGTAGGAAGGAGGTATTATCCCCAACTCCCGAACCCACAAAGGTCATAAGCAGCTGCCATTCCCTTCCATATTAATTTTATCTCCATTGAGGGAAAATCTCACCCATGCAGCCAAGAACAGCTGCTACAGCTCCACTAGCCTCCAAACTCTTTCCTTACCTGATTTTGTCTCTTGGGAAGGAGAAAAGTAAACCGGTTTCTAATATGGCCCCTAGAATCCAATATGTTATGCTCCCTTCATTTTTCCCTCCCTCTCCTACAGAAAAGAGCCTTCCTGAAAAATGTGGTGAAGTGTTAGGGTAACATCTAGGGCCACTTTTCCCACCAACACTGGGGATTTTCCTAGGAATGAGACTGGGTGGCCCAAATGGAGTACACACTTTGAAGAGGCAGGTTATTGTGATCCAGCAGAGGGATTAGTGAGTCCTACTGCATCAAAGCTGCACAGTGAGCCACCCAGTCTCATTCCTAGGACAATGTGCATGGCAGTACCGAGAAGTCTCAAAATATATGAAAGAACTCTCACAGGAGCTGAAGGAGAAGAGAACCCGGTATGCTCCAGGAACCTGAACTGCCCCATACCAAGCTTGTGCAACTCCCAATACCACCATTCACTCTGGGGTATCAACTGCAGCCTGCCCTTTATGGTTTAAGTGGCAGCAAATTGCTAGGACCCAACAAAGCAATTAACGCATCCTGCTGCTACACAGCAGAGAAGCAGAATAACCTCACACAGATTCAACACCAGAATGTGGGACTGGACCATTCACTCCACCTGGAGAGGAAGGAAACCCTTAAGAGAGTAGTAACTAGACTGCTGAACTCCTTCCATGTCGTCTTTCCGAGACTGCAACACAGCCAGTGGGATGGAATCTGGGCCTGACTGGAGAAAGGATGCACAAAACAGATCCACAAAAAGAAGAACAGGAGTACTTGTGGCACCTTAGAGACTAACAAATTTATTAGAGCATAAGCTTTCGTGGACTACAGCCCACTTCTTCGGATGCATATTTACTCTAAAACAGATCCAGATGATCATCCAAATTATTTGAAAGGATTTTCTAAATTGTTCATGGTTTCATCCCCACTACTTTTCACTAACTGAAATCTAATTAACTAACTAAACTACTTGATAGTATCACTGTGGCGCGCAAGTAAATTTACACCACACAAGAAGTTTAATTTACCTTTGAAAATGAAATATCACAGTAGGATGAAGAAAAGAAAAAATAAATACTCCACACTGTGCTTGCTGGTCATTATATCAATAGCTGAGCTGCTGAAAATGTAATTAAATTCACACTAATCACCATGGTTTAAATGAGATTAAAGCATCACATTAAATAACAAAAAAGTATCTAATTCAATGGAACTGTAGCTAGATAGTAAATGTTGTGCATTAAACAAATATTTACTGTCACAATAACCTAATCAAAATGCAGAGTGTACCAGACACTAATTGAAAAATCAGGCTATTTTGTTAGACTTAGTAAAATGTTGCCTGGTGGGGAGGAGGGCAATGTCCAGCCATACCAAATGCACCTCTCGGCCTCTGGCCTCCCACAAGACCTAAGTATCCTTCACACTATCTTGCTTTCATTGTCTCCGACCTACCACCACTGGCTGAATTTCTAGCTCACTCTGTTCAACCACTGTGGGTGGAGTGTAAGGAATGGTATTGAAAGGTTATCGTGGCTATTAAAAATTCAAAGACAGATTCTGACCTTGCTCATACCAACATAAATCTGGAAGAGCAAATCTATTCAATTTTATAGAATTAGTCCTTGTGTAAAAGAGATCATAATCAGGCTCTCAGATTTCTGGTTGTATTGTATAATAAAAAAATTTGAGAGGGCTGCTCATTAATCAATCTGGCATTCGGAGTATAAATGTAAATTAAGCATGACATATCAGTGGAAGGGGCCAGCTTGTCATATCTGGAGTTTCAGCTTCAAGTGTACTCTTTTTAAAGGATTTCTCTCTTCGGTCACTCTACCTTCGATTCCCCTCACACAGAGCAAAGCTCTGCACTTCAGAAATATGTATCTCAGGACTTCCTGTGCAACACATCAGGTAAAACATCTATCCAGAAAAGAACAGAGACAGAACCTACTGGCCCAACAGCAGGGATGGCCAGACCTAATTGGCATATACATTTACATACTGTACAAAAAGCAATATAAACAACCATGTCAGCTTGCACTTCTAAACATGAACATTAACAGGTGAATAGAAACTGTTTGCTAACTGCAATAAAAGCAAGATTGCATTATACTAACAGAGCCATTAGAAAGAACAATTTGGACATTAGCCTGTGCGGCGAGGGATAGCTCAGTGGTTTGAGCATTGGCCTGCTAAACCCAGGGTTGTGAGTTCAATCCTTGAGGGGGCCACATAGGGATCTAGGGCAAAAATCAGTACCTGGTCCTGCTAATGAAGGCAGGGGGCTGAACTCAATGACCTTTCAGGGTCCCTTCCAGCTCTAGGAGATAGGTATATCTCCATATTTATAGCTTTATTTATATTTACCATTTGTTTTTAAATATTAATGAAATGATATTACAGATATTTAACCGCTTTTTTTGTCTTTTATTGCTTCAAGTTAAGTCCATTGCGCAACCACGATTTCATATAACCAAGTTATTTGCTCCCTACTAACCTATGCACCTGAGCTGTCATTTCTATACAATTTTTATAGCTCCAATCAATTTGGGGGAAAACGTAAACAGACACGCCATAGACACTGAATGATTAAACATTCACTTAAGAAAAATTGTGTCAGTAACCAAATCCTAGAATTCCAAGCAACAACAGAAATTATACCAGCCACCTATGTACAGCAAAGTATGAAATTAAGAGACTCAGGCACATAGTGTCATTGCAAGACTGAGAAACAATAAGAAACATATGCTTTGTGACTAGTCTGTGATTAAGCTATTTTGGAATTCAGTCCTGCAAGAAAAGTACAAACATTTTGGAATGTTACCCACTCCTCCTTTTCTCTCAGCCCATGTTCTCTCTAACTGAATTATCACCTTCATTTTCAGTGGGGGGAAAAAACAGTTACTAACCTTTCTGTAACTGTTGCAAATGTCCATTCCAACATAGGTGTGTGCGTGCCCTGAGCACACTTGCTGGACATTTTTTCCCTTAATGGTACCTGTCGGGTTGGCTCTAGTGCCCTCTGATGTTGCGCGTTCATAGTGTCAGTTTAAGGGGCCCTGCCAACCCCACACCCCTTCAGTTTCTTATCGACTGACTCCAATAAAAGGGGATGGAGGACGGGATTGGGAATGGACATATGCAATACATCTTGAAGAACAACAATTACAGAAAGGTTAGTAACTGTTCTTTCTTCAGGTGTTCGCACATGTCCATTCCGATGTAGGTGACTCACAAGCAGTGGTGGGCTTGAAGTTCAAGAACAAGCTGACTGCAAGACTGTGTGGCTGAAGTTGGCATCATCTCTAGCCTTGGGACCCTGAAATATCTGGAACTGTAATGCCCGAGCCATATCCAGAAAACACTATAGGCCCCAACAGACTGGCCGTTATTTTGCTCAGCCAGCCACACAAGACCACTGAAGGAGGAAAAACAAGGAGTTCAAATGTAGACACCCCCCCCTCCACTGACCTCCTAAACAGTGCTAGTGCAGTCCACCCTCACCCATTCAGGGAGCTCAAATCACTCGTTTGGACGAGACACTTGAGGACATTTCAATCCCCTCAGTACCGGACCCAGTTACCCCTGTGTTTTCCAACCAACTCTCCCACTTCCTCAATGTCTGGACCCACATTACCTCAGACCATCAGGTACTAAGCACAATAGAAGTGGGATACACCCTCCAGTTTCTGTCTATCTCATCTTCTTAACCCCTCACTCCCCTTCAGGAATCCTCATCACAAACAACTATTGAAACAAAAAGTCTAATTCCTCCTTTGAGTGGGAGCCGTGAAAGAGGTTTGGCATCATCTAAGAGGAAAGGGGTTCTATTCCGAAAGCCAAAGATGGTCTCAGACCAATCACAGATCTGCATCATCTCAACAACTTAAAGTTGTGCATGATCTCCTTGGTTTCATCATTCCCTCACTGGATTCAGGGGATTGGTATGCTGCCCTTGATCTAAAGGACGCATACTTCCACATATTGCATTTCCAAGGCCACAGAAGGTTCCTAATATGTGTCCTCAACCAAGTTCATTACCAGTTTGCAGGTCTTCTGCTTGGCCTGTTGGCCGCCCCACAGTTCTTCACCAAATGTATGTTGGTAGTAGCAAATGTCTTTGGAAAAAGGGGAGTTCACATATTCCCGTAACTCGACGACTGGCTAGTCAGAGGCCAGTCCAGAGCTCAGATGGAATCCTACATCCATCTCATCCAAATCGACCTTCCGGGCATTAGGTCTACTGATAAACAAGCAGAAATCCACTCTTATCCTTGTACAAAGTAGAGAGTTTATTGGGGTGGGTATCAACTCCGTACAGGCGAAGACCTTGCTTCCAGAAGATCAGTTTCAGTCAGTCACAGCCTGATCAGGTCCTTTCAAACACATCTGATGACGACCGCCTGGAAATGTATGAACCTTCTGGGCCACATGGCATCATGCACATACACAGTGCAATACACAAGACTGGGTCTCAGACCTCTCCAGACCTAGTTGGCCATGGTATATTCACCTTTGCGACATCATCTGGACTTGGTGCTCACCGTCCTCAGTTCAAGTCCTCAATTCATTGACATGAGGGTTGAACCAACACATGGTCTATGTGGGAGTGCCTTTTTCGCAGCCCCAATCCTCAATATCTCTGGTCTCCAATGTGGCGGAGCTGTGCTGGAGAGCCCATCTAGGGCCGGATGTTCAGGGGCACCCCTTCACTTGGGGCCACAGCATGGTAGGAATGGCCTGGGGAGCAGCGTGGGCGGCTATGACGGTGGGGAGAGTAGGACCCCACTTCGGACTCCGATGAAGGGGATGAACTGCAGTGAGGAGACCAAAGCAGTGCTGACCCCCTCAGTGCTGGTGATCAGCGCCACAGAGAAGTCTGAGCAGAGGCCTACGAAAGGGGGTTTTCCCCTAGAGGACAGCAGTGGTACCGGGCGAAGGCAGGGAGATGGATCTCTGCCGCTCAGTAGTACCGATTCCAGAACCTCTGGGAACACCAGGACTGTTGGTGAAAGCAGGTCTCTGGCTGCTGCAAATGCCTATGGAGTCAACAGTACTGTGAACTGACTGGTACACTGTCTGAGGTGCTTGGTGGCAATTCTGAGCATGGCTCTGAAGCAGGTCTTAGGGCTGCCTCCATGAGAAGGACCTTCAACCCCACTTCCTGGTCCTTCTTGCTGCGGGGTTTGAAGTCCCTGAAGTTCTAGCAGCACCACTTCCTGTGAGATGCCCCAAAGCATAAGAGACAACTCGAGTGCGGGTCACTCAGTGGCATTGACTTGCTGCAAGAAGTGCAGGGCTTGAAGCTTGGTGACCCAGGCATGTCCTGGTCAATGAGAGAAGTTCCAGCAACCATCACAGGTGATAAGAAGGAACTGAAGGAGTGCAGGGTTGACAGGGCCCCTTGTAGCAATGCTATGAGTGAATGGCACCAGATGGTGCTGGAGCTGACCCGATGGATACCATTACGGGGAAAAATTCCGGCAACTGTGCTCGGGGGCGTGCACACACTTACATTGGAATGGACATGTGCAAACACTCAAAGAAGGACTCTTCATTTTATTAGCAAATGTTCTAAGTATTATAACCCATTTTACAGGCACTGGAAGGATACTTCCCCCATTTCTCATGCCAAATGGTCCCAGAAGCATAGGAGTCCAACGGAGTAATTTTACAGCAAAGCTAGGGCGGCAGAACACCGACCCACACGGTACCTCTGGCCCATCCTCCGCTCCCTCCCCCCCAACACAGAACAAGGCTGTAAATACTCCCCTCCAAAAATTTACTCCCTCATTCTTCTTTTCAAATTTCTAGTCTCATCATTTGTTCCTCCAAATATTATCCTTCAAAAACCCCTTATCTCCACCTTCCAGACTACAGTACCCTTTATCTTCCTTCCCCCTCAGTTGTCTCCATTGATCACATCCCTCAACTACCATCCAAGCGCCCAATCTCACTTCCTGTGCATTATTTTTCATCTGCCACACACACACACACACACACACACACACACACACACACACACACACACCCCTTCCGCAGGAGAATGAACTTTGGGATATTAATAAAAACAATATTTTCTAAATGAAATGGACAACGAATCATCCTGGTCCATTGCTTATGTTTTTTTTATCCCCTTCTCCTTGGCCTTCTTTAATAATAAGTAATAATAATAATGTCATTTTACATTATAAATATTTGGAGGAGGGTCTATCTTCCTCTGATTGTATGCATTTATAACGAACGTGCAACCTTAATTCATCCTCTTTGTGTGTATGCATCATAATACAGCCTGTATTTCCCTCTTTTCTATTTTTAAACCACACACCCTGGTTCATTCAGTGCACCGGAGAAATCACCAAGTATGCAAATTAACTGAAGGGAGGGAGTGGTGAATTATCTCTTATGTCATGTGACTGCTTAGTTAGCATGGGACAGCAAATGTAGCACTGCGCGCAGGGTGGGGAGGGGAGGGGGAGGAAATCAGTCTTTTCCAGTGTTCCGATTTTCCTATTGTTTGTCAGGAAACCAATCACATGCAAACACAAAATGTGCATTTGAAATCAATCCCCACAAGCTAATTAGTGGCTGAAATTTAGTTCAAATTCCCCAAGGTATGTTTTCAAAAAAGGGGTTGGAGGGAAGAGGGTGGCAGAGTGAGACACTGGGATACAGACACCGTGAAACTGAAAATTCTGGCGCAACCTTAACAATAGTATTGCTACTGTGAGACCATAATGTTAAACTTAGAGGAATGTTGAGGACGTTAAGTAATCTGACTGGCAAATTTACAAGTGTTAGGTCTCTAGTAATACCCTGCTCATATGAATTAAAATCAGCCTTTAAAAAAAAAAAAAATTATACCACTTCTTCACCCACCCTCCAACCCCACTTTCTATGGTAATAGGAAACACCACACTGATGTACTTTTAAAAAAGAAAACAACATTGAATATATAAATGAGTATGATTAAATTCCAGTGCTGTTCTTCAGGCCAGTAATTCCTCATAACTGGTTTGCCCAAGAAAATGTTCTTTTATGCACCTCAAATATTATTTCTCAAAGTAAATCACCACTACACATTTAATCAAGCTTTCTTGCTAGTATACCGGCATAACTGAGCATGTTGATACATCTCACAGAATAGTATTCAGTACTTGACAAGCACTGCTGCAGACCCACCCAAGCAGCAGCTCTCAACCCGTCCAGACTACCGTACCCCTTTCAGGAGTCTGATTTGTCTTGCGTACCCCAAGTTTCACCTCACTTAAAAACAACTTGCTTACCAAATCAGAGATAAAAATACAAAATGTCACAGCACACTGTTACTGAAAAATTGCTGACTTTCTCATTTTTACCATATCACTATAAAATAAATCTACTGGAATATAAATATTGTACTTACATTGCAGTGTATAGCATATAGAGCAGTATAAACAAGTAATTGTCTGTATGAAATTTTAGTTTGTGCTCACTTCGCTAGTGCTTTTTATGTAGCCTGTTGTAAAACTAGGCAAATATTTAGATGAGTTGATGGGCCCCCTGGAAGACCTATGCGTACCCCCACGGGTACGTGTACTCCTGGTTGAGAACCACTGCACCAGAGGAAGGGTGTGCGAAAATCAAGCATTTGTTGAACAGACAGTTTTGCAGAGGAAGGTGAAAGTGCCCAAGGTCACTGCTAATCTGACCTGGTGGAAAATTCCTTCCAAACTTCACATAGGGCACTCAGACCAGCCCTGCACCTGACAGAATGCTCAGTGCCACGTCCAGGGGTGAAAGGCATGGCTATTTCCCCCAGGGAAAGATACAAAATGGATTCACTGAAGTTTTAAACATAGCAGAAGCAATCTTTTCTCTTTTAAAAGATTTTAATAAGTTCAGTAACAACTTTTTTGATTACACACTGATCTTCTAGTCATGCATGGGACCTTTCCTAGATACAAAAAGTAATAAAAAGCAAGAGATCATAAATTTACATGGAGTACAAATTAAATTTGCACCACTTTCTCCAGTCAATTACAAAGTGATGGTCATTAATTTAAATGTCTTGTCATTTATTTTGTTTAATTTTGTACTTTTCCAAGAAAAAACTTTATAAAAAACTAAGTACAGTGAGGGACATAATCCACAAGAGTTGAAATCTCATGAGTTATTTCAGCCACTCCCTAACAAATTCATAGCACAGTGTACATGAAAAGCACAGCCTATGCAACCCCAGGCCAACAATTGGATGAGGGGAAAAACAAACGAAGAAAAAGACCCTGAAGAGGCAACTGCCAGTTTGAGAAAGCAGTTGCTGTATCAGCATGCAGAAGCAATTAAATGGTGATGTCACTTGTTGGATCAGCCTGGCTGAAGTGTTTAAGTAACACATGTATGCAAAAATACATCATTTTCAGCCAGGGGTCTGGGTATAAAACATATGGAACATCAAACTCTTATTTTACCTTCATCTGACTAATATCAAACATGTAGCCTTATAAACACAGGACATTTATTAGAAATCCAGTTCAAGTTAACTTCAAACAAAATATACTGAGAAGATGCAATTACATTCTACAGTGAGTGTATTTATCCATTCTAAAGCTCTCCTCTGATCAGGTGTGTCATTTCTCTTTGTGTGCTTTGTAGCTGGAGCAGTGCTTAATCTGTGCCAGGGCTTGCCAGGGCTGAGCCGGGCCCGGCACCTCTAGGCTTGGCAGTTCATAACCACGGCACCTCTGAGCCTGGCAGTTCACAGCCCCAGCACCTCGGGGCCTGACAGTTCACAGCCTCATCACCTCAGGGCTTGGCAGTTCACAGCCTCGGCACCTCTGAGCTTGCTGCATCAGTTATGAAAGTAAAAAAAAAAAAAATTGCTTACGCCCCAGCATTACAAATTAAGCACTGAGCTGGAGACCCTTAAAGATGAGGCAACATCCTTGAGAAAGAACAAGAACAGAAGTACATACATGGGTAGCCTATATATTCTTAGTGAATTTTTCACACAATGTTTTTAAAATTAGTATTTAAAATCTTTCTAATCTTCAGAGGGACTCTTCAGGAGGGGTGAAATCAAATGTCATATTTCAGTGGTTCTCAAATTGTGGTACGTAAGCTGCAGTCAGGTGGTATAGTTGAGTTTAAATTTTATAATATCAGACTAAGAATCCATTCTAACTAGATTGCTTAAGAGTTACAGAAGTCCTATACCACATAATTTGCAGGTTTAGATGCAGTATACTGACAGAATTATTGCTCTACATTGCAATAGTATCAAGAACCACTGATCATGGTTGGTCTGGCCATATAATAATTTTTTTAAGCCTCGGCCAATTGGTGTTTAGTTATGTATAGCAGATCTTTTGGTGAGATCTAAAGTATTAGAACCAATCTTGGAATCCTATCAAAACAAAACCATGTACTATGTAGAATCTGCATGTCCTCACAGCCTCCGCCTCCAAATACCTGATGCCCCTTTCAAACACAATAGGTGAAATCCTGGTCCTACTCAAGTCAATGGGGGTCAGGATTTCACCCCATGGCTCCATTCTGCAGCCAAAGCATTTTAGTTCTCAAATCCTGGGCTAAATTTGTTCCTGATGTTGAAACAGTACAAAAAGGGAGGAAGACATACTCCACAGTAGTATCTAGAGCAACTACATTCCACTGTGGCTAGGTTTACACCAGGAGTGGCCAACCTGAGCCTGAAAAGGAGCCAGAATTTACCAATGTACATTGCCAAAGAGCCACAGTAATATATTAGCAGCCCCCCATCAGTTTCCCCCCCTGCTCCCAGCGCCTCCCGCCTGCCAGCAGCCCTGCCAATCAGTGCCTCCCTCTCCCTCCCTACCTCCTAATCAGCTGTTTTGTGGCATGCAGGAGGCTCGGGGGAGGGGGGAGGAGGAGCGAGGGCACAGCAAACTCAGGGGAGGGGGAGGGAAGGGGGGGAGTGGGGGCACGGCCTGTGGCAGAGCCAGGGGTTGAGCAGTGAACACCCCCTGGCACATTGGAAAGTTGGCGCCTGTAGCTCCAGCCCCAGAGTCAGTGCCTATACAAGGAGACGCATATTAACTTCTAAAGAGCCGCATGTGACTCCGGAGCCACAGGTTAGCCACCCCGGTTTACACTATGACCACTGGCAGCAGCATGTAGGGTACGTGTAGCGAGCTGCATCCACACTGCAGTGTGTAGTACAGGTCAGTAAAAGACTGGCAGCAGGGAAAGGCTTCAACAGTAACCCACTGCTAGAGCCTCTCACTGCAGCGAAGAAAGGCAGCAGCGAAACCCCCTGCTAGAGCCTTTCCCCTGCTGCAGTCTCTCTCTGTGATGAGGAAAGGCTCAGCAGCAGACAGGCATTGGGACACTACACCACTGGTGTAGACAGGGGGAGACAGCCTGGACAAGTGAGGAACCATGTAGGGTATGTAATCGTGTACATACCCCACCCTTCAAGTGTGTATTTACCTGTGTAAGCCATGCCTCACTGGCTGTTAACACACATGCAAGGGGGGGCTTTGTGTGTTTGAACTCTATGCGCTACCAAAAGAAGCATGCAGCATAGATATGCCTCTGTGAATTCAGATGACGTTTACCCACCCTGTGTTTGTAATCCTGGGCAAGAGGATACCAATACCAGGCTTTTACAATTATTTTTTTGTAAGCAAAAATTTTAACACTAAAATGAAAACAACAAGGAGTCCAGTGGCACCTTAAAGACTAAGATTTATTTGGGCACAATCTTTCGTGGGTAAAAACCCACTTCTTCAGATGCACCGGACCCCTCGTTTTTTGTGTGGATACAGACTAACACGGCTACCCTTCTGATACTTAAACTAAAATGGTTTATTTAAAAACTGCTTCTAAAGTCTGATTTTTTAAAAACGCAACTTAAAACATAGGTAGCATTTTTAACCCTTAAACCTTAAACTGTAACCCAAACCATTTTTTAATTTGTCTTTGCTGACCAAAATGTGGCAAGTCTGCAGAGAATATACTTGCCTAGTTACATCACCATAGCTATGCCAGTATAATCCCACAGTGTAGACACAGCCTACATGCACAGAAGGGGTTTTTTCCAATGTAGTAGTAATACTATTTCCTTGCACAATGGTAGCTAGGTTGAAGGAAGCATACTTCCATCCACATAGCTACATCTACACTGAGAATTAAGTCAGCGTAGTCAGGATTGTGGATTTTTCATACCCTTGATGCAATTATGTCAGCCTAACTTGTAAGTATAGACCAAACTTTAGACCGAACTCAAGGCCAGAGCATGAAGAAAAATTACTGTCATTGTAATGGATAACCATGCATAATCGGGCACATTCCAAATGAATTTGTTTTGTAGTTGAAGCATATCTGTTTTTAAAACAAGAGGAAGGTTTATAGATTTCTTGTTTGCATAGAGACCAAGGTTGTGAACAAAATGGGCCAAATCCTGTCCTGACTCGCACCTTATGCAACCCCACTGACTTCAGGCAGCTGCAGAGGATGTAAATTCAGGAGCATTTGGCCCATCATTACTGAAGCTAAATAACTAGAGCTGATCATCTATTAGTTCTGAATAGCATACATTGTGAGTTTAGCCCCTTTTTATGTTTTGAGAGGGGCTTACATGAAAATCCTGATTTTGATTAATGTATTAGTCAGCCATCAGTATTCAAAGAATTCTGATGAATATATTGTCAGCCTTTTGGTTTTTCATTAATTGTACACTTCAGCTATTTATTATTTGCATTGGGATTATTTAAATCACATGGTATTGGCTCTGATCCACCATTAGATTAAGAAAACTTTATAAAACGAACAACAAACACTCAACTTTCAAGTTCACAACATTTATTCTAAAATAAATAAAAATGTCAGGACTCAAACACTGACAAATACATGGTGGTCATCCCCAGATACTCAAGATGAATAATAAGCCTACACCAATCATTGCAAACACAACTCAGCACTTTTAACTGTGAAAATATTAATCAATCAAGTTTTAGATTCAAATAATTCAAATAGTTCTTTAAAAAAAAATCACCATCACCTTTAACAAACATGTGTTTTGTTTTGTTTTTTGGTTGGTTGAAAATGAAATCTAAGATAATTTACATAGGCAATATTCCTTCTAGTACCAACTAGCTCACTGGGTGCCTTTGCTTGTATAATGACAAGTTTCAGAAAGGCAGGAATGTGTTTATGTACTTTAACATTCATTTACATTTAACTCTGACCGCTGGTTATGTTCATCAAACAATGTAATAAATGAGACCGTTTCAGTACAACCAGAAAACAAACATCTTTCTATGCTATTCTGCCAGATTGATCAAATATGACATTTACAAACATTCACGGGTGCATGGCTAAGGTCACATCCTGGAGCATGCATAATTAGTGTTACCAATTTTGGTTGGACGTATTCCTGGAGATTTAATCACATGATAATCTTTAATTAAAGATTAATCTTTAATTCCTGGCGACTCCTGGCCAATCCTGGAGGGTTGGCAACCCTGTACATAATTAAAATACAGTAGAACTTTATGCCAAGCCTCTTTTTGTCAATAACTGCAGCCTGTAAATCTGCAATAAGCAGCAAATGTTTCATCCAACTGGCAACCTAATTTGAATCTACTGTGAATAGGCAACTGAGATGTATTCAATTTTAGTAGGTTGCTAATTTAGCTGTAAAATTCTTAAGGTTTACTGCTGGAACAAGTTGCCTTTTATTCTGACAAATAAAACCGTACAGCAGATTGCGTCGAGCAATTATATCCGTACAGGCTATCTGGCTGGATGCTCCAAGAGTTCCACTCAATTTTGTTCCCACATTTACATACTTCACGTTATTTAATAGACATACTGCCCAAGATCTATCTTTCAGCATTATTTGTTCTCTTTAAAAAGGGAGGGGAAATGCAGTCAGGAAAGACCTTGTGTTCTCACAAAATAAAGTTACACTGTAGTTATTAAGAGATAGCTGTCTGCAGTCAAAGCTATCACTAAAGTCTAAAAACTTTCTTGGAACATGAATTATAGGTGTAGAAATTTCTACTAGGTAGTCTGCAATGGCAGGTAGCCAGATAAGGATTAGCTATTGAATTTACAGAGTACACTATTGCCATTCACAAGCACTATATCAGAGGATTCAAATGTACTATCATCTGCACCAAAACAGTTCCTCTCCACCATATTGATTTTGGCTGGCTGCCTTGCTACATCATTCTGTTCTGTATCCATGCTTCCTACTGCATCTTTTTACGTCTGATTCTATGCAAGGAGATGCAAATCCAGCATGACGGTCACATACCAACCTTTGGTTTTGCAGGGCTGGATGTTGCACGTCAAGTGAGCATATCTGATTTTGAGATTAATTTTTGGATTAGAAATGCACTTTGACGCTCCAAAAATCTCTGCTTCTCCTAGATATGGCCATTTGCTTCCACTGGGAGATATCCCTGGAGATAGGAAGATCACCCCACCCACAGAAATATTCAATGGTTAAAGAGCCTGTCAGAAAACCCTTTAAAAGGTTTAGATGCAGATATCATTTAATACAGAGGTTCTCAAACTGTGGTCAGCAGACCGTTTCAGGCAGGCGCAGGCGTGGCTTCACTAATTAGGTGTCCGGACCGTGAAGAAAACGCACATGTAAGGTGAGGTGGTGGTCTTGGGGGAAATAAGGGGCAGTGGGGTAAGAAGAGGGGGAGGGGGGAATTTGGGAGTGCAGGGCTGCAGCAGACGGAGAAAGAGGCGACTTTCGCCAGCTCCAGGGCTGCAGCTGCCGTGGCAGGGGAGAGACCCTCCTCCTTCCCAGCCTTAACTCAGGGACTGCTGCACCGGGGGAGAGAGGGTACATCCATTGCATTAGAAAGGTAAGACTACTGATATTAAAATAGGAGTTGTGTGCTTTTATTTGTAGAACAAAAAAAACCAATTATTATTAAGGGTTTTTTTTACTATAGTGCTTTTATCCAAAGCGTTTACAATACACCTCTACCCCAATATAACGCTGTCCTCGGGAGCCCAAAAAAAAAAATCTTACCGCATTATAGGTGAAACCGCGTTATATCGAACTTGCTTTGATTCACCAGAGTGCACAGCCCCGCCCTCCCGGTGCACTTTTGCTTTACCACATTATATTCGAATTCGTGTTATATCAGGTCACGTTACATCGGGGTAGAGGTGTAGTTAGTTAACAGTACAAACAACATTTGGAAAGATCATTAAGTAGTCTGCCGAGACCCTCAGCAATTTTCAAGTGGTCCGCGAAAAAAAAAGTTTGAGAAACACTGACTTAATAGATCTATCTATAAATGGTTTGTTCAATGAAAGGAAAAAGTCCTTTTTCCACTACTGCCAACAATTTGCAGTGGAGCAGGAAGGGCAGCCAAAGATACATATGTTATCTTTACAAAATAATAAATTTCATACCAAAGGCTCATCCCACCGTGTCTAGAAAGAGCAAATTATACACTAAATGAGGAGGATAATTTTTAAAAAGGGAAGAATTATTCTAACACTGGAGAATCGATAACTTTTTCTGTTCCACATCAGATGAACCAGATAGAAAATGATCTTCAATTTCCTGCACCTTATCGAGGTGTCATCTTAAGAAAAATTACTACAGAGCATAGTGTCACTGAGTAAGTGTTGGCAGGATTGGGCCCATAAGCGGTAAACCTGTATGTCTTAGGCTTTGTCTACACTGGACTTTCATCGGTAAAACTTGTTGTTGTTCAGGGATGTGAAAAAAATACCACCACCACCCTCCACGAACGGCAAAAGTTTTACCGACGAAAAGCGCTGGTGTGAGAGCTCTCTCCTGCCAACAAAGAGCGGCTACGCCACGCACCTTTTAGTGCTGTGTCGCTAAAAGGTGCGTAGTGTAAACATAGCTTTATTAAATTGCCAAAGGTAGCCACGTACCCAGCAGAAAGAATGGAAGTTGTGGGCTCTTGGCATCTTTGAAAAAGTATCAGGCAATTTTGAAGTGTCATTTTACCATTTGTGAGTAATTTCTAATAGCAAATAACCTTGGAAAATGTTTTTCTGAGAAGTTCCTAATTATTCAAGCATACCGCAATGGCATTTTAAATTTACCACGAAAAACCTCCTCAGAACAGTTGTATAAACATTTGCATGCAGTACTTCCGTCCAAATGTTATCTCCACGTGAAAGGGGATTAGTGGCATTATTGTTGACTGAGGACAGGGATCATATCATATCTCCGTGTGGTGTAAACATGAATAGCATTGCAACTACATATGAGAAACACGGCAAAGGTCAATACCTGAGTATGAGGAACCGTAAAACAATCTGTATTTGGTTATCTCACACACACACACACACACACACACACACACACACACAAGAATAAAAGTAGTAGCGGTACAGATGCAGCGGAATGACATCCTAATGAATGAAAATTATAGTAACAGAGTCACTTGAATTTTATCCACTTTGTACTGTCTATGTGGGGGACCATAAAATTTTGTTAGTGCTGTATAATCAGTTTGCTTTTACATACACTCAGACACTGACCCTGACCAGCCAGAAAGGATGTAAAACAGATGCCAAACACTCGTCTAACCGATGTCACTGCCACAAGGAAGGCGACTTTCTACGATAGGTGGGAAAGGGAACAAGAGCCCAAGGGATCAAAGGGCGGACACGTGAGTCTGGAGAGAACCAGATTGAGGTCCCATTGTGAGACAGGATCCCTAACAGGAGGAAAGAGCCTTTCAAGGACCTTCAGGAACCTGACCAACATTGCGTGTGAGAACACCAACTAACCCTGGATCAGCGGATGAAAAGCCAAGATGGCAGCTAGATGAAACTTGATAGAAAAGAGGGCCAAGTCCTGATTCTTCAGGAGCAGATATTCCAAAATGGACTTCAGAGAAGAGTGCGTCAGGGAGACACTACGCTCAGATGCCCAGTAGGAGAACCTCGTCCACTTTGCCGGGTACGTTGCCTTAGTGGAGTAGGTTTTCTACTTTCCAAAAGGACCTGCCACATCTTCCTGGATCAGGCTTGCTCCTCCGGGTTCAACCACGCAGCATCCATGCCGTGAGGTGAAGGGAGGTGAGGTTGGGGTGCAGGAGGCGAGAAAAGGTCTGCGCAGTCCGGCAGCGGCCACGGGGGGGGGCTACTGCCAGATCCAATGGCGTGCCGAACCAATGCTGGCGCGGCCACGCCGGGGCGATCATAATGACTCAAGCCTTGTCCCTCTTGATTTTTGACAGTACTCTGCTGACGAGCGGGAACACGTACATCAGGAGAAAGGCGTCCGAGAGAGTGCCCTTGCCGAAGCCCTGCAGGGAGCAAAACTGATGGCATTTCCTGTTCTGCCTGGTGGCGAATGGGTCTACTCAGAGTTCCCCACCTCTGCAAGAGCATCTGGATCACTTCTGAGTTGAGTGACCACTCGTGGTGAGAGAAGAAGGACCTGCTGAGGCGATCTGCCAGCATGTTCCTGAGGCAGGGAAGGTGACAGACCTCCCAGTGTATTGCATGCTGGATGCAGAAATCCCATAGGCAGAGTGCCTCCTGACAGAGGGCTGACGAGCATGCTACCCCCCCTTGCCTGTTGATGTAAAACATCAAGGCTGTTTTGTCCATCAGCACTTGAACAACTTGGCCAGAAAACCATGCGAGGAAAACCACCCTGAGCTCTTTGAGGTTTATATACAACTTCAGCTCCTCTGTGGACCACGTACCTTGCATCCTAAGCCTCTCTAACGCTGGTAAGGCAATCTATGTCGGTAGGCCGGTGACTGTACTGAGTCCCAATGGAGACTTTCACAGGATTAGCATCGTACTGAGGGTGAACGGCTACGATGCTCCCGGTACCCGGGTCGCGGGATCGTGCGTGCCTTGGTAGTTCTACGCCATACTACCAGCGACCAACACTTCGAGCCCGCAGAGCAATGTCCAGAATCCAGAGACTGGCGCTGAGGGCTTTGATTAGTAGACAGCTCTACATCCAAGGCGCAGTGGCTCTGAGCAGTCGAGAGCTGGCGAGATGCTCCCTGAGGTGGCGAGCAGAGCCACGTTGATGGGGACCGAGAGGGTGGTCCAAGGGCAGGCTTACCCCTTGATCTGGGAGCTGGTGTGGGCAGCACCGGGAGAGACAAAATATCCTGTGCTGCCTGCAGCACCTTCGGGGTCAACTGAATCTCCGGGTGCCGGACTCCCATGCTGCTGTCTGGGGTGGCAGGCGCATCCCGGGATGGGCTAACCCACTCAACCGAAGCTGGGGTCTGACTCCCACTTGGGGATGATGAGCCGCCCTTCGTGGGTCTAGGCTCTCCTCCCGCCCTCTCATTTCCCTTGCGAGCAGGAGACAACCTCTCCCGGTCTTCCTCTTCTTATTGGCCGGTGTTGTGGAGGTGGATTTTCACCTGTCCCATGACGGTGCTGTGCGTGGAGTCTGATCGCAGCTGCTCTGGTGCAGGTGTCAGCACCGACTCCATAAGGAGAGCTTTAAGTTGGATATCCTGCTCTTTTTTAGTGCGAGGCTTAAAGCTCTTGCAGATGCATCACCTTTCACTAATATGAGACTCTCCTAAACACCTTAAACTACTAGTGTGGGGGTCACTGACCGGCATAGGCTTCCCACAACAGTTGCAGTTCTTAAATCCCAGGGAGCAGGGCATACTCCATCCAAAGGCTAACTCCCATCTGGGGCACTATAACTAAAAACACACTAAGGGAACTAATACTAACTGATATAACTATTTACAATAGAAGGTTCGCAACGAACAGTTCTAAAGGAGGAAAGGTTTGCCCAAGCAAAGGAACGTTCCAGCACCGTCACTGATGGTAAGAAGAAACTGAGGGTTGGGGGAGCCAGTGCCGCCCCTTATAACATGGCATATACACTCCACTCCAGAGAGCACCAGAGCCAGTCCCCTATGGATACCTGTAGCGGGGTGGATACCCGCTCCTGCCCTGCGGGCCTTGAAACAGCCTAGGAGAGGGCTGTGGCAAGAAGCCTGGGCTAACTGGGGAAAGTACGCTCAGCTGTGGCCATGCCCTAGTCAGGCCCAACTGGCCCCTATAAGAGGCTGTGAGCTAGAAGCCCAGTCTGTCTCCCTCTGCTTGTAGAAGGAGAAGGGCCTGGCTGCAGGGACCTAAGCAAGACACCTAGATTGGGAGCAGGGCTGGGGAAGGGCCCGGGGAGCTGGGAGCTCCGGCCTGGAAAGCCCCAGGCTGCAGGCCTGACTATTGGCCGAATAGGTGCAGGGTTGCAACGGGGCAGCCCATGGGTAGGCAGAGGCAGCAGGTCCGAATCCCTTGGCCTGTGATGAGTGGCTTACACTACAGTCTGCCCCAGTGAATGAGGGTTAGATGGAGACTGGGCAGTAGCCAAGACTGAGGTGAAGTGGGGATAGTGGGTGGGGGTTCCCCTGGGAGGGGGAGACCCAGAGTGTGGGGATACTGCTGGGGCAGATCCCCGAGGTAAAGGGGTCCGAGAGGGACACAGGGCCAGCGGTAGGTGAGACACCAGCCTGCAGAGGGCGCTCCATATGCTGGACAGCTAATTCCCAAGACGACCAGCAGGAGGCGCTGCACTGGTGAGTCTTCGCTACGCTACAACTTCCCATAAAAGGCCAACATCCATGATAGCCTCTGACAGTCAAACTCCCCATCACTTGCCTTCATGTGGCAGAGACATTTTTACTAGAAGTAGGGGTGTGAAAGGCAGGTACCTGGTGCTTCTAGAATAATCAGATTGGTGGGGCCCTTTAGTCTGGGGGTACAGGGGCAGCCTAAGAGGAGGAAAATGTTGATCTCAACCCCCCCCATCCACAGATTAAATGAAGCCTGTGGGGGAGGGATAGCTCAGTGGCTTGACCATTGGCCTGCTAAACCCAGAGTTGTGAGTTCAAACCTTGAGGGGGCCACTTTGGGATCTGGGGCAAAATCAGTACCTGGTCCTGCTAGTGAAGGCAGGGGGCTGGACTCTGACCTTTGGGGTCCCTTCCAGTTCTATGAGATAGGTATATCTCCATATATTATTTAAGCCTGGCATTGAGTTGTGGCAACATCAGTACCTCACTGTTGGTGGTTCACCAAGTCTACAGAAACAAGGTGGGAAGAGTGTGGGTGTGTAATTAGTGTAACTGGGGAAAGGCTCTCTTACTGTGGTGTATGTATGTTTTCTTCTTTTTGTGGCAAGTTACCAAAGGCCTGTAGTCGGTACCAGTTATAAAGAGAGGTGAGACTGGCCTCTCTGCCAGGGATTGCTGCCAATGGTAGGAGGGCATTTCAGCCCCATGCCAGAAGTTTGCCAATCTCAAGCCTGGGAACCTTAGACCAACTGCATTTCTGGAAGCCAGCATGTGAACGGTCCTCGGGAGAGTCAGGGGGATAGGAGGTCAGAGTGAAGAGTCAGATGAAAAGCAGCCAAATAAACCCTGTGACTGTAGGCACCTATGTATTCACATCCTACACACTAAGGCATTGATATTTGTACAAGATATGCCTTGTGAGACATCACATGAAAGCTACTTATTAATATAATTGCAAAATGTGTGTGTTAATGTTATATGTCAAGTTATGAATTCCCTCTGTATGCTGTTACTTAAAACATGTTTAAGGCCAGACAGCCTAGCCTAGGTAAAGATAAGCAGGTCTGTCCTTAACAAAGGATTGTGGGTTTACATCAATTTACATATTGGCAGTAAACAAAGCTAAATGGCAGGGGTTATATCCCAATCCTGAACTTAAGAGAGAGAGAGAATAACATGGCTCCAAGAGACCCAGGAGACTGAATCCCCAGGTGGTCGTCTTGACTTGTAAGACAAAAGCATTCCTTTAGGGATATAACGAACAGAGAGAGACTCCACCTTTCTCCTTCATTTTAGGAGACAAAGAAACCAAACCCTCCGATATCTGTGATGGGTCCTGGCAAGTAAAAAGCTGGAAAGGAAACTGTAGGTGAGAGAAACCATCTTGAACAAAGACTATCTTGCTATATTAAGTTTTAGACTTTTAGGTGTGTGTGTTCACTTCTATTTGCTTGTAACCACCTCTACCTTTCTCTGGTTTACTTGGTATTACTTAATCCATGCTCTTTTGTTAATAAACTTGTTCTACTTCTACTTTAAACAAATTCAGTGCTGTGTCGGAAGGTGATGTACTGGGTCTTTAATGTTCTTATGGCTGTAATGACCCTTAGCATTAAGGAAGCTGATAAGCAAAATATTTCACTTGCTAATATTGAGAATTGCATTAACGCTAACATTCGGTGCAGCTCATCGTTCCAAGTTGGAGCTATGCTGTGCATCAAAATGAAGGCCGCAGACAGAAATTGGTGAGTTGGTGGGCTGAGCCCATTTCTGCACAGGTGGCCAGAAAGGAAAGATAAGATTTTCCACAATACACTGTGGAAGTATTCAGATAGCAGCTCAAATTAATGTAGCGCTAAGAACTCTGGGATATGCCCCAGGAGGCATTTCACCTCACACAATGGAGTACAATGATAGTGTGGATGCAGTAACTTGAGTAGGGCTTTGCAGTGTGTGCACTCTTACCTCAATTAGGGCAACTCTAATGGTCACATGTGAGTGTCAATCACTCATCTTTGCACTAAAGAAATACTCTAAAAGTACCCTCACAATACCCCGGAGGGGCACATAAGCAAGTATCTCGATTTTATAGATACTTTAATAAAGTTACTTGCCAAAGCAACACAAGTGGCAAATGTAATCAATAAAAGCTCTTTAAACACATTTCTCAAAATGGTGGTTTTGTCACAGAACAACTGCATGTTTTTATTTAGAGAACTGACAAGAGTTACTGTTGAGAAATAAGAATTGTTCTTGGCAACAAGTATTATAAAGTGCCATTTCTGCCAAACATAACGCTAACATTTGGTACAGCTCATCATTCCAAGTTGGAGCCATTTAAAATTGTACATGATTCTTTCTGAAGTTTTTAAAAACTGAGCCAGATATATGTGCTGGTTGGAATAAAACACTTCTTGAGGCTTAACGATCCTGGTCAGATAGCAACTGAGAGAATTTTTCACTTGACCAGTTGACACTTCACAAGTTTCCTGATAACTACCTCCTAACAGTTTTGGTAAGGCTGGTGATGGTCCCATGGAATGACCTGATGCTCTTATCTGTAAACCAATACTCGGATCTGACATCCGAAGAAGTGGGATGTAGTCCACGAAAGCTTATGCTCTAATAAATTTGTTAGTCTCTGAGGTGCCACAAGTACTCCTGTTCTTCTTTTTGCGGATACAGACTAACACGGCTGTTACTCTGAAATCTGATTTGACAGTCTCTCCAAGCAACTGGACCCTCGCTCCCATGCATAACCCCCACTTACTTTATCTGGATCGGTTGGTTGCTCAGCACTTATCAAATGGACTGCTGATTTAGTTGCCTAAAATGTAAACATAGGAGCCTAACTTTAAATAATCAGTTTTTTAAAAACTTATTCCAAATACCCTTTCTGGTTATCTAAAAATAACCAAACTAATGAACATTAGTCAGACATCTTCTAGTCACCAAGAGCTTATGTAACTGCAATGTAAAGAATTGTCTAATTACAGTCAGTTACTGGAAACCCTGCCACATCATTTGAGAAATTTGTCATAGAATCTTTGGAGCACATTGAACTTTTCATTGACTCATTTGAACATATAGTGCGTAGGACCAACTGTGATTAAAGGTACCTGGGAGCTGAAGAATGAAGCTAAGTATAAATAAAATGTTTGTACAGATAAAGGGGTATGCATGGGGTTTTTGTGCTTTTGTTTTTTTGTTCTGATTTTTTATTTGGTTGTTTTTAAAGAATAAATCAGTTGTGCTGTAATTTATTCTGATCCGCTTTGGGTTTTTTTTAGTTCAGTCAATTTATTCCATGGAACTTGTATTTTTTAATATCAGCATTTAGAGCACCGATTCATACGTGCAGTTATTCTGTGACAAAACCACAATTAGCAAGCACACATTGCATTAAACAAATAGGAAAAAAGGTGTTGAGCCCATCTGTTTTTCACAGGACTGAATGTCTCCCTATCAATGGGTTTTATTTAATCAAATGAGAATTTCAGAAGTGACTGCAATTCTTATTTAGCATTAATAAAACTCCCCCCAAGTGTATTACCAGGAAAACACTTTTTATCCTTACATAAAACCCTGTGATAGTCTGTACTCCTCCAAACCAATCCACATTAATTTAACAATAGTTTCTGTTACCTGGAAAATTAATGTGAAATAGGGTAGTTAACGCTCTGCAAAAGAATCCTATGTCAGCACCTGAGGCACATTCACTCATCTCAGACAACTGTCTTGATCCACATCCATTCATCTATACTGATGCACCATTTGGATTCTATGATCAACTTCCACCTCTGAAGTCACTGCCCTGCCCCTAAGTGCAGTGCGCACCTTAACTGCCACAGAAACTTCTGCGCCCCTTTATTTCCTCTTACAGCTTCTTAATCATCATCCCTCTGTCCAGCAAGCCTCTGCTTTGTACAAAGGGGAGAGGGAGAGATTTTTCTCCTCGGGTTACACCTCTACCCCAATATAACGCGACCAAATATAACACAAATTCGGATATAACGCAGTAAAACAGTGCTCCGGGGGCGGGGGGAAGGGGGGGGGGCTGCGCACTCCGGCAGTTCAAAGCAAGTTCGATGTAACGCGGTTTCACCTATAACGCGGCAAGATTTTTTGGCTCCCGAGGACAGCGTTATATCGGGGTAGAGGTGTATACATTATCTGTACGTGACAGTAGTATTGCTGCTTACAAGTTTGCTGCGTAAAAGTTTAATCAAAAGTCTATTGACAAACAGCATTTATTCAATGAACAAGGAGGGGATTTAAAATCAGGTGCTTTTTTGTTGTTGTTTGGGGAGGAAGCGGAATTTGTAGGAACCATGACAGGCGTTCAGTTATTAGCCTAGCATAGTGGTGGCAGAGGGTGGAAGGGAGTGCATTAGTTGTAAAATGTCTGCAGACAGGATCCCTGCACACAATATCCCAAGTGGATCAACAAAGGCTAATCTCATCTATCGTGAAGTTATTTACACAAACCCAAAGAGAATACCAAAGCATGCTCAGATTAACAGCATTTTGCATCTTCTAACAAACAAACAGAATCCTGTTTAAGAACAGTGCGCAAATGAAACTTAGGAGCCTAATTGGAGGGTTCTGTAAAAAGAGCAGCAGCAAGAGCTTTGAGATGTCAAATTTTTGAAGCAAGACTTCTCCAGAAGCTCCAAAACATACTCAGTTATTTTCTGTTTATTACAGTTTTGTCAACTCTCACGATAGTTGGCATTTTTTTCTTAAAGCCCCAGCTCTTGAAGCTATACAGTCTCCGGAGAATGTCAGCTTTCATTTAAAAAGGTCCTGCGGGTTGTGGAGGAAAGTGGAAAATTATGAACCCCTGAGGGTATGTCTACATAGGTGCTGGGAGCACTGTTGCACAGCCTGGGTTGACACACTTGTGCTAGCATACTAAATATAGCAATGTGGACACTCAGGTGATGAAGCTTAGGGAGGGACAAGCCTGAATGTTAAAGCAACATCTACAACAGCTGTTTTTAGCATGCTAATCCAAGCACCACTAGCCTGCATCTGTCAACACAGGCTGTGAGATTCACTCCTATCAGCCGTCAAGAAAGGCTCAGAAGCCAGAAGGGGAAAAAAAACAGAACCCCCAACAATTTATTTAAAATCTCATGATTGCTGGGACCCTATTCATGATAGCTAACATGTGGGGATGGGCAATGGAGTTATTACATTTGTCATGAAACAGTTTACATGGTATCAATAACCTCATGCTATCTTATTCCACTTATAACAAATAGAAGAGGAGTGTGCAGGCACATGTGAGAAAGCAGTAAGACTTATGTCCCCAGAATGTTTTTTTCAGTTTATTAAAAAAACCTGCAGCCACCTACCCCCCCCAAAATAAAATTTAGTATCACTTGGGATCCAAGTCCTTACATGCCAGGCCCCTCTTATGAAAGGGAATGTCATGTTTCAAAACAGTACTATTATTTCAAAGGAAACTGAGGTCTTGAACATGACTCCATTGCTATTGAAAGCAAAATGGCAGACATTCCTTTGTGCTATCCAACCCTCTCCAGTGACTATCACAGCACATGTGATTCTGACTAGTGAGAGACCAACTTGCTGGACTTAAAAGTGGAAGCAGAGAAGGATTTTCCTGCTGTGGCAGCCAAGGTTCAGCTCTCCACCTGCTCTTGGCTGGGAGACCTGCCTGGGGATATAATCTGACTGCTGCTCTGATTTAGCCTCTTCCGCCACTTGAACAAAAGGGATTCTGAAGGTCCCTCTCACTCCCTTGCGTGGACACGCACACCCCCTCTCTACAAATCCCTGGGTAACATAACAGTGAATGTTAATATTACACAGCTGATAAGTTCTGCCAAGCCTGTTCATAGACTTTGTCACTTTTTCTAGAGTTGATCTTTAGGACCCCCAAAGCCCACTGCTGTGACTCCTTGACCTCTGATTTCAGGGATCATACATGTGAACAGAGTACTTCTGCTCATTAAAAAAAAATATTTCTACCTCACAGATTGGCCTCTGGGACTTGTGAGACCCATGGTCAGTCTATTTGGTGGGCGGGTGGGGGAAAGAGGGGCATGCACAGGTCCATTTGTGGAAGAAAGATGCCAACACCACTCAACCTGCTTACACATAGCTTCAGTTGCTAGAAGCTCCAGCCAGTTGTCCGCAACTGAGCCTGCTGCTCAGACCCCTCTTCCCTTTGTAGCCAAACTTAAGTGCAAGAGAATCAGTGTGGTATAGTGCAAGAAAGTCCTGCATTCTGACCAGGGCATTGACAGACTCCTCCTTGAGCCTTAGTCAAGTCACTTAACCTTCCTGTGTTTGTTTCCTTCCTCTGTAAAGAGGGTTAGTATTTACCTTCACTGGGATATCATGATCATTAGACAATGTTTGTAAAGTGCTAGCACAAGTGCTAACATTGAACAGAATGCATATAAAACCTTCCAGAAGCTACAGACAAAGCGATTCTCAGGCTCTAGTTAGTTCATATTGAGAACTGCAGAGAATTACAGCATCATTTCCCAGATCACAGGGCATCATGCCCACTGGGGGATGGAAAGAACCAGCTGAAGCTGGAGCAAGGTAGCAGCGCAAGTTTCCTCCATGCTGCTCTGCTGACATGGTAGGATTCATAGATTCCAAAGCCAGAAGGGACCATTGTGATCATGTTGTCTGTCCTCCTATACAACACAGGCCAAGAACTTCCCCAGAATAATTTCTAGAGCAGATCTTTTAGGAAAACATCCAATCTCTGTTTTAAAATGGACAGTGATGAAGAATTCACTGTGACCCTTGGTCAATTGTTCCAATGGTTGATTATTCTCACTGTTAAAAATTTACATCTTATTTCCAGTCTGAATTTGTCTAGCTTCAATTTCCAGCCATTGGATCATCTTCTATACCTTTTTCTGCTAGATCAAAGAGCCCATGTGAGTACTTACAGGCTGGAATCAAGTGACCCCTTAACCTTCCCTTTGTAAGATAAACAAATTGGGCTATTTGAGTGAATCACTGTAAGGCAGGTTTTCTAATCCTTTAATTATGCTTGTGGCTCCTCTCTGAACCCTATTGGGTTTTTCAACAGAAGAGAGCACAACTGAAGTCATTTTCCTGAAGTGGGACTCAGCTTTCAAAAGCTTGGGAAATGCTGCCCTAGAGCACTTTAAAATGTTGACGATTATGCACATAACCTGGCACAAGCAACTAAACTACATTTCTCTTACAGGAGATAAGCCATGAGGGAGGGAACAATACCCTCTGCATTCATTTTTATAAACTAACAATCAGTTCAATATTTAAGTGAGCTGAAGAATTTTCAGTGATCCCCTCCAAAGTAGTGTCTGCCTGTGCATGGTGATACAATCATGGCAGATAGGAGATGGTTACATCTGGGTGTGGGAGAAAAGCTCTATGTTTTGCAAGCTCATCTAAACACATTTAAAGTTATGTTAAAGCCTTTGTTTTTTGTGTAGTCCAGACTGACTGATCAATATTTGCAAAAGACAGAGCTCTATGTTTTGTTAGGAGATTTTTAAATTTAAAAGCAGTAAGGGAACTACACAACAACACACCATTTTCAAGTTAATACTGGTGAACTTCTAAACATCAGCACAAAAAACATTTTTAAGAGTGAAATAAAAACTTAGCAGAAAAAGTAAATAATAGCCATCATGAGACAGTAAAAAAAGCAGCCTTATTGCGACAGGATGCCTATTAAAATTATGATGTTTTGTCACTATAAGCATTTCTTTTGCTTGGCTGTACTGTAGGAAGACACAAAAAGGCACAAGGATTAGTTGTACCTAATGCTTAGGAAATATCACCTCAAACATTTTGCTTATATTTTGCCTACTGCACTTTGCCTTCTCTGTTTAGAGTATAAACTCTTCAGGGTACAGATTGCGTCTCCCTGGGTGTTTATATCACACCAAGCACATTCTGGATCCTTTCAGATAAGAAATAAGGCGCACGGTGTTTTCATTGTTATATAAGTCTCAGATACCACTCCGAAAACAAAGCATGACGCTCCTACTGACTGCGCTCAAATAAAAAACCTGAAGAAGAGCTCTGTGTAAGCTCGAAAGCTTGTCTCTCTCACCAACAGAAGATGATCCAAGATATTACCTCACCCACCTTGTCTCTCGAATAAAGATACACTTACATTCAGGAGAAAAATATTTCCGACTTTTTTGTCCTTACCTTATTTCTTGCTCACAGTCAGAACCAGCAATGTACCATATCCAAGAGTAGTAAAAGCTTGCAGTATTAATGTAAATCCCAAATCTATTTTACAAGCAGACACACACCTCAGCTTACGTTTCCAGACGTTTAGCAAAGCTTTAACATAACTAAGAAGGTATTCAAAGAGCTGCTAGGTATAACGATGATTCATATCAAAGCCAGCTACAAAGAAATGCCTGTGGGTGAAAGAGGAGTTTAAAAAAAACTAAACTCCACCTATAGTGTCTCCACCCTTCCAGGTAGTTCTTTTAAAACCCTCTGCTCCAATAGTCATAGCTCAGTGTGCTTATGAATTTTGAATATTTATTTGCTATAGTAATGCATGAAGAACACAACAGGTTCAAAAGTCTTTCTAGAAAAAAAGCTGAACAAATTTTAATCTTTACGGTTTTGTTTCTCTCACTTTGCCCAAATAAAAGCATAAAAATAAATGAAAATGTTTATAAAATATTTTACTCCAGAAACTTAAAAAACAAAACACCACCACACACACACACGCACGCTTACGGGAATGAAAACAAATGATCTTAGCTCAGAACAAAAGTGCATCTGCCTATAAATTTGAATTTCCTGTAGGTCATTGCAATCCACTGAATTTTCTTAAATGCAAATAATCTGGTACTTTAACTATAAGTGGAAGAAGAAATAAGCAAACTTAGTGACACTGGTGATTTTTAGGAGCAGAAACAGTCAACACAGGCGTGCTGGGAAACAGCTGTGCTAATGAGCTCTAATACGCTGCCTGAGTTGATAAACAGGTTTGGCAGAGTTTAAACAAATAGACAAGGTGAGGGACAGGTACATGCAAAGAGGCTCCATTACTGATGTGCAGGCCTCAAACTTTAGATAAGCAACCAAACATTTCATGCTTAACCAAACCTTGTACGCTGGATATCTCACAATGGCAGATTTGCTCAGAAGAGTTCTTGTACTTCCATGCTACCAACTTGTCTAAGCAGATCATGTTAAATTTCTGTTGAAACCCACAACACAAGAACAAAGGGGCATTCAATGAAATTAAAAGGTGGCAAGCTCAAAAATGAAAAAAGGAAATACTTTTGCACAGAATGTATAATTAGACTATGGAATTCATTGAGGCCAAGAAATTAGCAAGATTCAAAATAGGACTAGACATTTATATGGATAAGAATATCCAGAGTTATAATTAATGATGCCAAAAATTTTGGCAGGGATATTAAACCTACTGCATCAAGGCTTACAGAAGTCTCTACCTATTAGAAATAAGCCTGAGACCTAAAGTGGGAGCAGATTATCCTACCTCTGCCTACTGTGGGGTTCTTGCACCTTCCTCTGGAGCCTCTGGTAATGGCCAGTATCAGAAACAGGATACTGGAGTGGACTAGATGGACCCCAGGGCCGATCCAGTGTGGCAATTCCTATGTTCCTAAGTGCAGACACATGCAAATGAAGTAAATATCAAGGTGGTTTGCTCAGTTTGAATCTGAATCTTTCTACAGTATATCATCAGGAAGGAAATTGGCAACTCCATGAGCAGGGAAGTTTAAAAAACGGAGAAAAAGAGAATACACTAGAATGAAAGTCACTTATTCATCATTACTACTAATTTCAGGGTGGGTGGTTTTTTCCGCTGATTAGCCCTATCAGCTTCTCCTGCTGTTTCTTCTCCCAATACAATGATGTTTTTTCTTTTGTGAAGATGAAAGCTACATAAAATCTGCTATTATGGTCAACCAGACTCTAGCAGCCACGCTACTGCCCAAGGGCCAAAAAAATGCAAGGGCAGCGGAGGTGGGGGAGTAACAGGCAATCAAGAAACAGAGAGGAAATCTGGAGATAGACATACACATCCTGGAACCGACGTGGCTACAACACACTGCATACAGGAGTTATTAGAACAACAAGGTGAGCGTGGTATCTACTGAACAGACCATTTAATTTTGTTCAATCTTATATTTAGCAGTAACGCTCTGAGTACCTTTCCCAGACCTGAAGAGCTCTGTGTAGCTCAAAAGCTTGTCTCTTTCACCAACAGAAGGAGGTCCAATAAAAGATATTACCTCACCCACGTCCTCTCACACTGCCTACAGGTGATAGTGACAGGATCTGGTGTCTTAGAACTCTACATTAACAGTGTTTTTTGTTTGTTCCCAAAGTATTAAAAGCATAACCTACATCCCTCTTACAAGCCTTATTACAGAGAAGAGCAATTGGTCTGCATCATTAGGGCTGAGCAAGTCTGTATGCTGAAGAGGAGTGTGATGGAGAATTTGCCTCACACTGGTGGAGAAAGGGTTAAAAGCAGCCCTGGGGAGGCTACGCAGCAGACAGCCAATCAGTGAGGGACTGCAAGAAGCAGCCAATCAGGGCAGAGCAGGCTCATATATAAAGAGAGCTGCAGGGCAAAGGAGTCAGTTCCCTCTTGGGAGCCCAGGAGAAAGGACTGGATCCTTGCAGGGCTGAGGGAACCGCTAGCCCCCTGGACAGACCAGTGCTGGGCCAGGTCAGGGGAGAAAGAGGGTGATCCAGCCTGACTGGCTGAAAGAATGAAGCCTGGATACAAGGGCAGAGAAGGTGCTAAGGGGAAGTGGCCTAGGGAAATGGACGGTGGGGGTTGAAGGAGATGCAGCATGTGGCTGCCGCCTAGAAAGTCCCTGGGTCGGGAACTGGAGTAGTAGGTGGGCCTGGATCTTCCTCCGCCCCCACTTGCCACTGAGGGGCGTGACCAGTGAAGGGCTGCAGTTTGCCACTGAGACAAGTGGCTAGAACTTTGGGCTGCAGTCGGCCACAGAGACGAATGGCTGGACAGACAACTGCTGCTCCCCCGGGGGGAGGGGAGGAGCGAGAACAGAATGGGGCATGGCCGGAGGACTGTGTCCTGAAAAGTATGCTGCAATCCTTGAGAGGACGTGGGTCTGGACAGAAGTGATGGCAGGCGAGACACCATTGGAGGAGGGCGCCCTGCAGAAAGACAGAGCTAATTCCCAGAACGACCAGCAAGAGGTGGCACAGTGGTGAGTCCTACCCTGTTACAAAGAGGAACAGGTTGGCCATCTGATAGTGCCTTACCTCCCCATCTACAATAGCATATGAGCAGCAACTTTACAAAGAAAATCCCCAAGATAATCTCCTAACTCTCGTCTCCAAAAGGACAGCGCAAGATGCTGCTGTAGGGCATCAGATTATTAAATAAATCTTTCTGAAATAATCTAATGCAATTGTCTCATCCAAAATGCAACACTGCATGCTGATTCTCCCCCCGCCCCCCATGTAAAAGGAGCAATTTTGTTTTACATGGCAAGACTAGCTGTCAATTACCATAAAACCAAACAGTTATGAAGGAACACAGGACAACATGAAAGTAAGGCAACTCTGAAAACCATTTAAAAAAACCACTTACTTGGCAAATGTTAGCCTATGCCCCTATAAAACCCAAGAGATTTATTAAAAAAAAAAAAAAAAAACCACCATAACCTATTTAACTTGATTTTCCTCCTCTCAAAACCCTTCAAAAACTTTACGGGCCAATCTTCAGCTAATGTCCATAGATGTATCACCATTTAAGTTAATGTCCATCAGCTGAGGCTCTGACCTTAAGTTGTTTTTAAAAACAACTCTATTGATCTTGGCTTCCAGTTCCAACAAGCATATTTATTCCTTTTCAGAAAAGTGTATTTTAATGACTGCCTGCCCAAAAGGAGAGGGTAAAAAATGTTCTGTTGCAGCCAGTCAAAGGCCCATGTTGGCACAAGAAGAAAAAGACGGTTACTCACCGTTGTAACTGTTGTTCTTCGAGATGTGTTGCTCATATCCATTCCATTAGGTGTGTGCGCGCCGCGTGCACGATCGTTGGAAGATTTTCTACCCTAGCAACACCGGCGGGTCGGCTGTGGAGCCCCCTAGAGTGGCGCCTTCATGGCGCTGAATATATACCCCAGCCGACCCGGCGCCCCCTCAGTTCCTTCTTGCCGGCTACTCCGACAGTGGGGACGGGGGGCGGGTTTGGAATGGATATGAGCAACACATCTCGAAGAACAACAGTTACAACGGTGAGTAACCGTCTTTTCTTCTTCGAGTGCTTGCTCATATCCATTCCATTAGGTGACTCCCAAGCCCAACTTAGGTGGTGGGGTCGGAGTGAGACATTGCTGTGTGCAAAACCGCTGATCCGAAAGCAGCATCGTCTCTGGACTGCTGCACTAGTGCATAGTGAGCTGTAAATGTGTGGACTGATGACCAAACCGCCGCTCTACAAATGTCCTGGATCGGAACATGTGCCAGGAAAGCAGTCGAGGAAGCTTGGGCCCTCGTGGAGTGGGCGGTGAGGTGCGGTGCTGAGACACCTGCCAGATCATAGCAAGTCCGGATGCAAGACGTAATCCAGGAGGATAGGCGTTGTGAGGAGACCGGTGAGCCTTTCATTCGGTCGGCCACTGCAACGAAAAGTTGCGTCGTCTTTCTAAAGTGCTTTGTGTGGTCAATATAGAAGGCCAGGGCCCTGCGTACGTCCAGGGAATGCAAACGTTGATCCTGGCGAGTGGCATGTGGTTTAGGATGAAAGACCGGGAGAAATATATCCTGGTTGATATGAAAAGGAGAAACCACCTTAGGGAGAAAGGCAGGATGTGGACGAAGCTGCACTTTATCCTTATGAAAAACTGTGTAAGGGGGCTCAGATGTAAGCGCCCTGAGTTCAGAAACGCGCCTTGCTGAGGTGATGGCTACGAGGAAGGCTGTCTTCCAGGATAGGTACAGAAGTGAACAGGTGGCCAGTGGCTCGAATGGAGGACCTGTGAGCTTGGAGAGAACCAGGTTGAGGTCCCACGTCGGGACGGGCTGACGTTGTTGTGGGTACATCCGGTCTAAGCCCTTGAGGAATCTAATGACCATCGGGTTAGAGAATACCGAGGACGCGAGTTCCCTTGGGTGAAAGGCCGATATAGCGGCCAGGTGAACTCTAATTGAAGATATCGCCAACCCCTGCTGTTTTAGGGAGAGGAGATATTCCAAAATGAGAGGAATGGGTGCCTGCAACGGGGACGTGGCTCGTTGTTCGCACCAACAGGAGAACCGCTTCCACTTGGCCAGGTACGTGGTGCGTGTTGAGGGCTTCCTACTGCTCAGCAGAATCTGTTGGACAGAGTGCGAGCATTGCTGCTCTGCTTGGGTGAGCCATGGAGCAGCCACGCCGTGAGGTGGAGTGATTGCAGGTCGGGGTGACGCAGCCGGCCGTGGTCCTGAGAGATGAGATCCGGACATAATGGAAGCGGGATCGGTGTCTGAACCGAGAGCTCCAACAGTGTGGTGTACCAATGTTGTCTCGGCCACGCTGGAGCGATCAGAATTACCTGTGCCTGGTCTCTGCGCAATTTGAGCAGTACCTTGTGGACCAGAGGAAACGGAGGGAAGGCATAAAACAGGTGGTCTTTCCAGGGAAGGAGAAACGCATCCGAGAGGGAGCCCGGAGCTCGACCTTGTAGGGAGCAGAACACGTGGCACTTCCTGTTGCCTCGAGATGCAAACAGGTCTATCTGGGGAAACCCCCACTTCTGGAAGATGGAATGTATGATGTCCGGACGTATAGACCACTCGTGCGTCTGGAAGGACCTGCTGAGTCGGTCCGCTAGAGTGTTCTGGACTCCAGGGAGGAACGATGCCGTGAGATGGATTGAGTGGGCGATGCAGAAGTCCCACAGGCGAATGGCCTCTTGGCATAGAATTGACGAACGTGCTCCTCCTTGCTTGTTGATGTAAAACATGGCCGTGGTGTTGTCGATGAGAACTAACACACAACGGCCACGTAGGAGATTGAGAAATGCCTGGCACGCCAGGCACACCGCCATCAGTTCCCGAACATTGATGTGCAGGGCTAACTGGGGTGCAGTCCACAGGCCCTTGGTATGGTGTTCGTTGAGATGGGCGCCCCAACCCAGAGATGAAGCGTCTGTGACCAGGTGCAGAGAGGGTTGTGGGGTGTGAAAAGGCATCCCCTCGCAGACCACATTGTGATCTAGCCACCAGGTGAGGGAGGTCAGGACCGAATTCGGGACCGTGACCACCATGTTCAGGCTGTCCCGATGTGGGCGGTATATTGATGACACCCAGGTTTGAAGTGGGCGAAGCCGAAGTCTGGCATGCCTGGTTACGTACGTGCAGGAAGCCATGTGACCCAGCAGGGTGAGGCACGACCTCACCGTGGTAGTTGGGAAGGTCTTGAGCCCTTGAATGAGGTTCTTGATGGTGCCAAAGCGGTTGTCTGGCAGGATGGCTTGTGCACGTCTGGAGTCTAGAACTGCGCCGATGAATTCTATTCTCTGGGTAGGTTCTAGAGTGGATTTGTCCTTGTTGAGTAGGATGCCCAACTCGTTGAATGTGTGCACTATTATGTGGACGTGAGCTTGAACTTGCTCCTTGGTGCGACCGCGTACCAGCCAGTCGTCTAGGTACGGGAACACCTGTATCCCTTGTCGACGAAGATACGCTGCCACGACAGCCATACATTTAGTGAACACTCTTGGGGCCGAGGATAGGCCGAAGGGAAGGACTGCAAATTGGTAGTGCACTCTGCTTACCATGAATCGCAGGAAGCGTCTGTGAGGCGGGTAAATTGCAATATGAAAGTAAGCGTCTTTCATGTCGAGGGCGGCGAACCAGTCTCCAGGATCGAGGGAAGGGATAATGGCCCCCAAAGAGACCATGCGGAACTTCAACTTTACTACGAATTTGTTGAGTCCGCGCAAGTCCAAGATGGGCCGCAGACCTCCTTTGGACTTGGGGATCAGGAAGTAACGGGAATAAAATCCCCTGCCCCTTAACTCTATCGGAACCTCCTCTATGGCCCCCAAGGCCAGGAGCGTAGAAACCTCCTGTATAAGAAGTTGCTCGTGAGAAGGGTCCCTGAAGAGGGACGGGGAAGGGGGGTGGGAGGGGGGGATAGAAGAAAACTGGATAGCGTATCCCCTCTCCACCGTGCGGAGGACCCAACGGTCCGAAGTTATAAGGGACCAAGCACGGTGGAAGTGGGAGAGGCGATCCCGAAAGGAGGGGGCTGGATCCTGGGGGATGACTGGGGCGCTGTCCTCGACCGCACCTTCAAAAGTTCTGCCTGGGGCCTGAAGGTGGTCTAGGTGGCCCCTGGTTCTGGCTGGGTTGAGGGCCGGTCCACCTTCTTCTACCACCTCGCCCTCGCCTCCGGGCCGAGTCCTGTCTCTGGCGAGGCGGGGGGGGTAGAAGCGCTGAGGCTGCGGCCTAAATGGTCTGCGCTGAGGGCCCGCAACATGCATCCCCAGGGAGCGCATGATTGTTCTCGAGTCCTTGAGGCTCTGCAGGCGAGAGTCCGTTTTGTCCGAGAACAATCCATGTCCCTCAAAGGGCAGATCCTGTAGGGTTTGCTGCAGCTCCGGAGGCAAACCCGAAACCTGAAGCCAGGAGATCCTCCGCATAGCGATACCCGAAGCCAGGGTCCTCGCAGCCGAGTCCGCTATGTCCAAGGAGGCCTGCAAGGAGGTCCGAGCCACCTTCTTTGATTTAGGCGCTGCAGCCTGCTGACCGTGGCGCTCTCTTGCGTTCACTGATGCCACCACCAGTGAACACGGTTGGGGGTGGGTATACAAGTACCCGTAGTCTTTAGACGGGACAAAGTATTTCCTTTCCACCCCTCTCGCTGTGGGTGGGATAGAGGCGGGAGTTTGCCATATCGTCGCTGCATTGGCCTGTATCGTGCAGATCAGGGGTAACGCCACCCTCGATGGGGCATCCGCTCCGAGGATGTTCACGATAGGGTCCTGCACCTCCACTATCTCCTCCGCCTGCAGGTCCATATTACGGGCCATCCTACGCAGGAGATCCTGGTGAGCCCGAAGATCTATCGGAGGTGGACCTGTACATGATGTGCCCGCCACTGCCTCATCCGGAGAGGAAGAGGAAGATGCCTCCGGTGGTACAGGATCCAAGGGAGGGTCCTGGTCCCCCTGCTCCTGGGCCGGAGCATCACCTGTGCTTGGGTCCATGGTGTCAGGTGGCGTGGACACGGAAGCCTCCATGCCCCCTGGCGGAGGCCGAGAGATGGTGGACTCCGGGGCCCTTCTAACGGAGTGGCCCGAGCGAGAGGTCGAGGGTATCGGAGCCCCTTGCTCCTGGTGGTACGCCCACGGGGTCCAAAACGACCAGTGAGATGGGCCATGAGAATGGTCCTCTGTCATCTCCTGCCAATGGCCCAAGTCCCGTTCCTCGGCTTGCCCTTGAGGGGGGTATGCCAATCTCGACAGGTCTTCCGAGGAGCGAGACACCGATCTTGATGGCCATGGTGGTGCCGAGATAGACGAAACGATCCCCGTGGGCTGCGGTGCCGCACGGTGCCGGTCTGGAGATGATCTATCTCTACGCGGTGCCGGCGAACGGTGCCGGGACCGCGATCGGTGCCGATGACCTCGTCGGTGCCGGGAGTCGGATCTGGACCTCGACGAGGACCTGGAGTATGCCCGGTGCCGGGAGCGGCCTCTCGACGCCGAGCGTCGACCGTAGCGGTGCCGAGAACTACGTCTCAACGTTGATCGGTGCCGACGATCATAGCGGTGCCGAGACGTAGAGCGGTGCCGCGACGAAGATCTTGGCCGCGAGTACGACCGGTGCCGAGGTGATATTCGGCGCCGGGACTGCGAGCGGCGTGGGGACCTGCTTCGGGACCTGGACCGGTGCCGAGGTTCCAGCCCTTGCGATGGAGGGCGCATCAAGGCAGGTTTCCCCCTCGACTGGACCGGGCGAGTCAACGGTGCCGTCGGTTGAGGCGGTACCGGCTCCGTGAGAGCTATCAAGTCTCTCGCCGCCGCGAAGGTCTCTGGAGTCGACGGGAGTTGTATCACCGCCGGTCTCGGTGGAGACGCTATCTGCACCGGACTCAACGGCCTCGGCGCCGGAGTCGACAGTGCTGGAGGCACCTGTTTTCGGTGCTCCACCGGCGGACTCGGCTCTATCCCCGGCACTGGGGGAGCCGGCGTCTTCAGAAGGGAGGCCCCCGTCTTATGGGCTTTTTTATGCCCCGGGGATAATGACCGGCGTCGAGGCACTTGCTGCGCTTGCGGTGCCGACGAGGTCCGGTGCCGGGGAGGCTTGTCCGACGCCACTCGCGTGGTCGGCATGGCCGGTGCTGCCGGGGCACTGCGCACCGAGGCGCTAGGTGCCGGGGCCTGGCTTGTAGAGGGAGTGTCCGGACTAAGTGCCGCCTCCATCAGGAGTTGCTGGAGCCGAAAGTCCTGCTCTTTCTTGGTCCTTGGTCTGAAGGCCTTACAGATCTTGCACTTATCTGTTTGATGGGACTCTCCCAGGCACTTCAGACAGGAATCGTGCGGGTCGCTCGTGGGCATAGGCTTAGCGCAGGAGGCGCACTGCTTGAAGCCGGGAGCGTTGGGCATGAGCCCGGGCCCGCGGCCGGGGGAGACGACCCCCTTAATCCCCTAGACTACTATAACAACTATAACAACTTTTTTAAAAACTATTTAACTATTTAACTATAAACACTAGAACTATAACTATAACTACAACTGCGAATAACTAACTAAGCTAGGGAGAGTGGAGAACAGCTATGCCGCGCTCCACAGTTCCAACGACCGTCAGGGGCGGTAAGAAGGAACTGAGGGGGCGCCGGGTCGGCTGGGGTATATATTCAGCGCCATGAAGGCGCCACTCTAGGGGGCTCCACAGCCGACCCGCCGGTGTTGCTAGGGTAGAAAATCTTCCGACGATCGTGCACGCGGCGCGCACACACCTAATGGAATGGATATGAGCAAGCACTCGAAGAAGAATGGATATAAACTGGCCATCACTAAGTTTAGGCTTCAAATTAGATGAAGGTTTCTAATAATCAGAGGAGTGAAGTTCTGGAACAGCCTTCCAAGGAAAGATGGGGAGGTAAAAAACCTAACTTGTTTTAAGACCCAACTTGATACGATTATGGAGGGGATGGTATGAGGAGACTGCCTACAATGGTATATTGCCCATCCATGACTGCTTGTAGCAAATATCTCCAGCAGCTGGAAATGGGACACTAGATGGGGAGGGCTTTTAAGTTACCACAGAGAATTTTTTCCCGGGTGTGTGGCTGGTGGATCTTGCCCACATGCTCAGGATCTAACTGACTGCCATATAGGGATTAGGAAGGAATTCCCCCCAGGTCAGATTAATAGACACAATGGGGGTTTTTCACCTTCCTGTACAGTATGGGGTATGGATCACTCACCACTTTGAACTAAAGTAGAGAGTGGATTCTCTGTAACTTGAAGACTTTAAATCAAGATTTAAGGACTTCAGCAACTCAGCAGGAGGTTATGGGCCTATTAGCGGGTGGGTGATGTTCTGTGACCTGAGACATATAGGTGGTCAGACTAGATCAGTGGCTCTCAACCTTGCCAGACTACTGTACCCCTTGCAGGAGTCTCATATGTCTTGAATACCCCAAGTTTCACCTCGTTTAAAAACTACTTGCTTATAAATCAGACCTAAAAATACAAAAAAGTGTCACAGCACACTTTTACTGAAAAATTGCTGACTTTCATTTTTACCATATCATTATAAATCAATTGGAATAGAAATATTGTACTTACATTTCAGTAAGTAGAGCAGTATAAACAAACCATTGTCTGTATGACATTTTAGTCTGTACTGACTTTGCTAGTGCTTTTTATGTAGCCTGTTGTAAAACTATGCAAATAGCTAGATCAGTTGGTGAAGACCTTTGTGTACTCCCATGGGTGCACATACCTCCAGTTGAGAACCACATGACCATGATGGTCCTTTCTGACCTTAAAGTCTATAAGTAATGGAAGTTTTTGTAGGTTTCTAGCAAATGCAAACTAAAATTAAGACAGGGGAACTAAAACTGCCCCCCCCATATTATTTTTATATATTCACACACACATATATATACTCTATCATAAGCCGGTTCGTTTATAAGCTGACGCCTCCCCCCCCCCCAAGATGGATAAATAAAAATGGAAAATTTTTATAACCCATTCATAAGTCGACCCTATAATTCAGGGGTCAGCAAACATTGGATCCTGGGCCATCAGGATAAGCCGCTGGCGGGCCGAGATGGTTTGTTTACCTCGAGCATCCACAGGCACAGAGATAAACCTAGGTAAACAAAATATCCCGGCGTGCCAGCGGCTTACCCTGATGGGCTGGGACAGCAACTGGTGGGGAAATTTGGGAGAGGGGGAAGAAGCTGGGAGTCAGGGGAGTAACCCCTGTGACCACCCCCCACACACACACACGACCCCATGCCTAGCCCGGGACCCTCACACTCTCCCCATCCCATCCCTTCCCACCTTATCTGGGGAGGGCAAGGGGAGGAGGTCTCTGACCTGGCCGGAGCTGCTCCGGCAGGGTGGGCAGCACGGCCACAACCTGCTCCGGCGGGCTGGACCGGGCGGCACGGCCGCAGCATGTTCCAGTGGGCTGGGCCAGGTGGCACAGCCGCAGCATGCTCCAGCAGGCCGGGTGGCGCGGCCACAGGCTGCTCTGGGGGGCGGGGCCAAACAGCACGGCTGCAGCCTGCCAGCCCCGGAGCTGCAGCTGCTTCAGAGGCTGGGGGGGGAGAGTAGCGTGGCCAGAAGCAGAGACACACTGGCCCCGCCTCTTCCCTTCTGGCTCTGCTGCCTCTCCTTGCTCCTTCTGTTGTGGGGAGGGACTGTGTCCCACCTCTCCCTCTCTATACCAGTTCATAAGCCAACCCCCTTCTCTGGTGCTTCCCTTTTTTACTAAAAATATTCAGCTTATGAACGAGTATATACGGTATATATAATTGATGTCCTCCACACCCAGACACATGGCGCTCCATGGACGCATCATAGTTATCTCAGCAGAAACTCCATGCCTGCTTCTCCTACCCACTGTGTCACGCCATCCCTTCGCCAACACGATTCCATGGAGCCAGGCTGTCTCTGGCTGGTTGCTGCCTTTTTGTCAGAAATAGTCCTACTCCTGTGAGAACTCCCACCAAACTTAGTCAGCAGTGTGTGGATTCCTCATACTGTGGATAGGAATGACAATACCTTATCCCCTCCTCTGTATGCAGATCCACAGCCCCACAGAAAGACTGTGGGTTCGGGACTGGGTACCACAGAGAGAATTCTGCCTTCCACACCTTCTGGCCAGGGCTCTACAGGGCAATGTAGATCAAAGGTAGGTTGCTTTGAAGATGGTGTTTCAGACTGGACTCACTGTGCCTCACAGTGTTAAACAAAATAGGTTATTTTTTCCACAGGAACATGCTGTAGACTGAATGAGCAAAATGTGCAACTGGATGAGACAGTAAGATCAAGAATATCTGTGAAAATGATTAATACATTAGATAGGTTAGCTGCACTAGAAGGAAAACTGGGACACGAGAGAGGAATACACTGAAGAATTAATAGCAGTTCTTTACATTGTACAATGCATAGGTATAACAGGAAGCAGTTCACATCTTGACTTTGAAGAGCCACAGAGGACATAATTGAAGATCTTAAAATATAGGAACATCATAAGCCAAAGAAAATTTTCTATTTACCTAACTAGCATAAAAGGAAAAGGTTCTTAATATATATTCAGAGTCGTGACGCTGAAAAGTTTCACATAAAAGCACTATTATTAGATGCCTGTGCAACCAAGCTCCACAACAGGAGAGAACTTGGCACCACGGTATTGCATGGGGGTGGGGACAAATTCCACAGAAGAGAAGTTCTGTCAATAGCTGAAAGCTAAACACACTTTGTGGCAAATTCCGCAGAGAAGGACCCTTCTCTTTATATTTTGAAGTGCAGAGCACAAGAACTGACACTCCACAAGTCATAACCCCTGCTGGCTCATTAGGACAGTGGTCACATGTCAGACACACACTTCTACTACAGGCACCAGTGTAGACACATGTACTAATCAAGTAATTAACAGCAGGAAGGCCCAAACTCACTCTTCAGAAACAAAAACAGAAGACTGTTTTGGCCTCCTGCTGAACATAAAGCTTGTGTTCAGCAGTGGTTGATCACCACTGTTTCAATCTCAGGAACATTTGAGAGTTGCAACATGTTCTTCCAGACATGAACCTTGCCATGACAACCCAAATCTTTGTGACCTCTTCGCCAGGTCACTGAATATACTCTATTTGAAGCTACTCTTGCAAACTAGTCTTAAAAAAAGGCTATTAAGGAATGTGGCTACACAACTATTCAAAAGTCTACACCCACAATAGTCTGGGATGAACACTGCTTGCCTATTACCCAGGAACTGAATTTTTACATTAAATATTACTGGGGGACTTCTGATTGTCCAAGTAGGCCCTATCAGACTGTTTTTTCCCTTGAAACAGAAGAAATGTTTTTGAATAGAACTCATTATTGGCAATAAACATGGTTTCTGCTTTGGTTTGCTGATGGGGAGGATATTTGTTTAATGCTGGGGTGAGGTTTGAAGGTTACATCTGTATGCAGTTTCAAGGATGGGTTTTGAGATATGTTGCCATTTTCTTCCGTTCTAATTTGTTAGGTGGTCAGAAACCAACAGCTGCGAGTGCCATATAAATTTAATTCTTGTAAAATAGTTCTATTACTACATAATTAAGGGGCTGTACACTAAACATTACACTCATGGAAGTGGATTACACAGCTTAGCAGCAGCTACTCAATGGCGCCTCCTCCTTCTACCATCCCATGAACAAAAAAGGTCTTGCTCCAATCTCCACAGCCCCCAAAAGATCTCCTCCCCCAAATGATCCAAATGAGCTCCACATAAACCATTCCAACTCACACCAGAAGCCGCAGCTTCACTCTTACCAAAATCCAATGCACTAAACATTAGTACAACGAGAGAGTTCCTATTCACAAGAACACCCAGCACCATTTCATTCTCAGGTTTAGCCTCCAGCCACCTCGGCAGCAATTGACTGCTAGATGACAAAGCATTTTAAATTCTTCTTTGATTCACCATTTCCAGCCTGGGAAACCTTTTCCATATCAAAATCCTCCCTGGAACCTCCTCCCACATTTTAGTATAAATCCGACATCTGATCATGATCCCCTGGTTGAGAATATGTCCTAGACCTAAAAGTTGGGATTTTCATAAGTACACAGCATTGGCCTGCTTCTGCTCCCATAAAGTCAATGGTGCAACTGCCACCCTTTAAATGCTTTTGAAAATGACACCCCAAAAAGATACAGTAACCACAGAAAGCCAAAGAGCCAGCACCCATCTTCCTGATGCTCAGCAAAATCTGTCCTCCAGCAACTAAAAAAACCTCTCCCAATCTAGTAAGGAAACCACAGAGACCCAATAGGTCTGGAAGCCCACATTGACACATGGAGAGATGCTCTTCAGAGCAGAACTGCACTTAAACGAACAAGGACTATACATTCTTTTATTTTAACATAAATATAAAATTACATTAAAAACTCCTACTGTGATGGAGTGGACTAGGCCCTGAGGCCCCCTGCGGAAGCCCTTGTGGCCCTGCCACACCCTGCCCCAGAAAAGGGCAGTAGAGAGGTCCTCCAAGCGGTCTAGAGTAGCTGTGTGGGCAGCAACCAATCAGGGCCCAGCAGACTAGTATAAGAAGAGCTGCGGGGCCAGACTGACAGTAGTCACCTGCTAGAGCTGGAGGAAAGTGGATGGTGCTCTGGGCTGGCTGCTGAGACTCCACCAGGACAAGGGTGAAGAATGTGCTGGAGCTACGCCTCCCCTCGCCCTCACCCACCAGCCAGCGGGAAAGTGTCCAGGACTTTGATGCACCCCAGAAGAGGTATTGAACTCTTTTAGTGGCCCAGCTGAAGAGCTGCAGCCAGAAGGTCCAGAGAAGTGAAGAGTCTCCAGGGAGGGAGTCCTGGGGGGGGGGGGATGTGTCCTACACCAGGGCCTGGACCAAGTCTGCTCGAAGAGCAGGGACAATTTGAGAGAGCCCAGAAGGGGCTGAGACAATTCAAACCAGGGTACTGTGATAGGCCCTGCTGGACTGATTGAGGAGCAAGCTCAAAGATAGGGCTGCAGATCAAGAGACCTTATTGAGGACTTTGAGATAGGCTGAGTTGGACTTGTCCCCTGGAAGGGGTTTGCTTTGTTTTTATTTCACATACAGACTGTGAGAGATTCGGCCGGAGAGCTGAGTCAGCAAAGACCCACCACAAACAAGTAGCGAGAGCGTACAGGCACACGCACTCGGCCACAGGGCACTCGCAAGAGGTGAGTGCGACCCGATTACACCTACATTTAAAAATGTTAATTTTTCCGTGTCAAGCACTCAAAAGTTAGGAAATGCCAAAATTAAGGTTGCCCATGCAATCTTAATTCAGTTTCCAAGTGTGTAGGCATCATGATAGTCTTCAATGACATGATCACATACTATTCTTTCTTACTTCATTCAGCAATCAGGATGGATGGCGTTCCTCACAGTCCCATTTTCTCCTCATTTTTGTATGTGTGGCCCCAGGCCTTATAGGCCTTATTTACAGCACGCTATTCAAGCCCTGCTCTAAACACAGAATTATTAATTTCTTCAAGAGCTCTTATATGGCACTCATCAGGATAGCATCAGAGTGATTAGCACAGGGGTTGGCCAACTACGGCCTGTCAGATCTTTTAATCTGGCCTGCAAGCTCCCACTGGGGAGCAGCATCAGGGGCTTGCCCCGCTCCAGCGCTGCAGCCAGGGAGCAGGGTTGGGACCTTGCCCCACTCTGCGTGGCTCCTGGAAGCAGCAGCATGTCCCCCTCTGATTCCCACGCATAGGGGCAGCTAGGGGATTCCACATACTGCCCCTGCCCCAAGCGCCATCTCCGCAACTCCCATTGGCTGTGGTTCCCAGCCAATGGGAGCTGCGGGGGTGGTGCCTACGGACGGGGCAGCACATAGAGCCGCCTGGCCACACCTCTGCATAGGAGCCGGAGTGGGGACGTGCTTCTGCTTCCGGGAGCTGCTTGAGGTAAGCGTCGCCTGGAGCCTGCACCCCTAATCTCCTCCCCAACCCCTAGACCCAGACCTGATCCCCCTCCCACCCTCCAAGCCTCTGGGTCCCAGCCCAGAGCACCCTCTTGCACCCCAAAACCCTCATCCCCAGCCCCACCCCAGAGCCTGAACCCCAAGCTGGAGCCCTCACCTGCTCCTGCATCCCAACCCCTGCCCCAGCCCAGAACCGTCTCCCACACCCTGAACTCCTCTTCCTGGAGCCATGATCGGGTAAGGGATCAGAAATAGGTCCTACAGTCACAGAGAGCATGTCCCTGTCCAGCATCCTCCTCCTGGAGTGATGGATGACCATCTTGGCCAGCACCAGGAGGAGGCCTCATGACTTCATGGAGCCATGGATGGGGTGTGCGTGGATCAGAAGGTGCAGGGAGAAGAGCAGACAAAACCTCAGTAAGAGGTTCTGGAGGAACTGGAACAGGCTGCAACCTGACATGCTACTTAGAGGTGAGCTAGGGTCTCCTTTTTGCCGCAAAAGAAACAGGTGTCAGGGGAGGCGCCAGGTACAGGCCCGTGCTCATGGTTCTGTGAAGGCACTGACTATGGCTATCAGGCTGTGGGACGAAAGTGGTCCACTGGTGTTCCTTGCCCTCCTCAGGTGGCATGTCCTGCCACTTGGGTGTCAGGGCAGGACACAAGGGCAAGGAAATGGATGGTGAGGAGCACGAGCACGTACAGATGTTTCCTGGGCACGGTTCGGAGTCGGACCAGCTGGATGTTTTTAGATGGCTCAGATTGCGCATTGGGGTGGGCCATTTAGACTCATGGGACAGATGCCTGATAAGGTTCGGAGGGCCATTAGATTGGAAGATGTGTAGGGAATAAGACAGGGTATTGCAGGAAGAGAAGTGATGGTTTCATGGGTAAGTAATTGAATGATGCCCTAGAGAACTGGATGCTATCCCTGCCTCTGCCAGAGAGCTCTTATGTGATGCTAGTCCAGGGGTGGGCAAACTTTTTGGCCTGAGGGCCACATCTGGGTATGGAAATTGTATGGCGGGCCATGAATGATCATGGAATTGGGGGTTAGGGCCTCCAGCTGCAGGTGCAGGCTCTGGGGTGGGGACTGGGATGAGGGGTTTGAGGTGCAGGAGGGGGCTGAGGTGGAACAGAGGGGTTAGGAGTATGGGAGGTGGCTCCGGGCTGAGGCAGGGGGTTGGGGTGTGGGAGGGGGTACTGGTTCTGGGGTGAGGCCAGAAATGAGGAGTGCAGGGTGCAAGAGGCGGTTCCGGGCTGGGGCAGGAGTGCAGGGGAGGGGGCTCCGGGCTGGGACCGAGGGGTTTGGAGGGTGGGAGGCGGCTCCGGGATGGGGCAGGGGTGAGGCTGACCGGTCTGTAGTTCCCCAGATTCTCCTTCTTCCCTTTTTTAAAGACTGGCACTATATTTGCCTTTCCAATCCAAATACACCAGGACATAGTGGGGTTGCTCAGACAACAAACCCAATTGTTGCAGTGCACTGTTGACCTACATGCCCAAAAAGCCCAAACTCTGTAGTCTTTTCAGTTCTGGGAGAATTCAATGGTCACCCCCAACATGGTGCCACATGGCACCATGATGAACATCCTTATATCTACCCCACCACACAACAAGGAGAACTGCTACAAATACACCAACCAGAAGTCAAAGTACATGTCACCTGCTACACTGTTGTATGTTTTAGTTACAGGACATAAGTGTTCCCTCTTTCAAATCCTAAATGAAAACAAAGTCAAGTATAGTTCACCCTGTTAGTATTGGTAAAAATAAATTTTTGAACAATGTATGTGTTTGGTTGCACTTTAAATTTTATTCCCCGCTTCTTTGCGCACAATAAGATTCTATTTTTGGAAACCACAAAGTATCTTTATTCATTTACCCCAAGCACTAAAGAATTCATAGTGGGAGGCAAAAATCCACCTATACTTAACAGACAACACTGTGGCTGACTACTAAAATTGTCTTTTAAGGCCTCCCTCAGCAACACAGATCCAAAGTTAGCTTTTCTAATAGCCCTTGTGTCTGTCTGTTCAAACTCAGCAGATTGCTGGTCCACCTCACCCGGCTGCAGCTTCTCCCACTTCACTTCACAGATTTTATGCAATACGTGACAGGCAACTATAACCATGAGGATGTTTTTCTGGCTAAGATCCATTCTAGTTAGTAAAGACTGCCAGCATCCCTCCAATCTACCAAAACAACATTCAACAGTTATTCTGTACCTGCTGAATCAGTAATTGAACCTTTCCCTGGTGGTGTTGAGGTGACCAGGTTACAGCTCCATGAGCCAAGGCAGCAAGGAGTAGGCTGAATTCCCCAGAATCAAGACTGGCATGTCAACATCGCCAATGCTAATCTGCCCTTGGGAAAGAATTCGAAAAGCTACACAGGATAAAGTCCTGTATTCTTAAAGATGCAAGTGTCATGCACCTTCCCTGACCAGCCCACACCTACATCAGTGAAGCACCCCAGTGAGCAATTAGCCCTGGCATAGCCAGGGAAAAGTATCCCTTTCTGTCGATGTATTCACTGGCAAGGGGGTGGCTCCATAACGGGGATATGCAGGCAATCCCACCAATCAGTGCTTGTCTTTCAGGCCCAGAAGCAACACTCATGAGAATTGTGCTGAGCTCAGCAGGACCATGCTTCTTACAGATAGATGCCGGAGACTGAAAAGCACCAGATAGGATTGTGGGATTTTTTTAAAAATGCCACGAAAATTATGGGATGTGGAAAGTATGGGATGGAGAAAGTGGCATGGTGGGAACTTAACCCCCTAAGCTTCCAGAAATCCCTAGGCAAATCATTGGTATCCCACAAAAATGCTGCAAAAATGTCCCACAAAGCATTGAGCCAGCCTGCAGTGCAGGGCACACTGAGATACCTATCTGTGATTCACCGCATTTGACACGGACACAAGCACTCCCATTGAGTGCACACAGTGCTGATGCAGGCACCCAAATCGTGCACGTGCCCAAGCAACAAACTTCGGCAGCTGTACGCAGACATAACTTACTTTCTAGTATAGACGTGGCCTGAGAGAGAAACCTGCGTGGGACAGTGATCCGGGGTCACTGGAAGCAGCCCATAAGTGGAGCAGTAAATTAGGGAACCATTGGAGAGGAAGGAGATGCAGAAGCAGCCACATGAGATCCGGGAGCAGAAGCAGTCATGTGATCCCCGAGACTTACAGCTTTTAAAAAAAAATTCTGCTTGACAAAATGTGGGTTAATTCAAACTATTGTGTGTAGCTCTAGCCACTTGATATCAGTGTTCTAACAAAAACTGAAACTAATAGAACTTTTAATGAAAAACGTGCCATATTTTACACATTGTGCATATGCTGCAAATAGCCTCTTTGCTTATTCATTATGATTAACTGCAGAAAAGCCCTGCTTTCTTACACAATTAAAAACTAGTGGTGTACAAGTAGAGCTGATCCCAAAGTGGGACTGGGGCCTTAGACAGATTCAGCAGTTCCTTTTTCTTGGCATTCATTAGAACACAGGGTCATTTGTTTGCCACTTACATACGTTCAGAAATACTTGCGCTTTGGAATGTTTTTTATCCTGAAAAGCTGCATTCCAGAAAACTGTATTCCTAGGGCTTGACATATTTGTTCTACTGCGTTTAAAAAGTAGCTCAAGTGCCTCCAGTATAGACTTACCTACAATAAATTATTTCTGTAGCACAGATTATTAATAATATGCTTTATGAACCAGTACAATAACATGGCAAAGCTTGCGTTCAGAACAAAATTCACTATTAAATCAACAGAATCCATGTTTACACTTAATTAAATACTTGATAAAAAAATAATAAAAAAATTAACATTTCCTGCTCTATTTTAGGGAGATACTGAATACCAACTGCTGCAAGGGAAAACAAAATCCTCAACTCTGGCCTAGGAGAGTCACATTTTTACATATTTCATTTTAAATTGTACATATATACAATGAAAGTACTATAATGAAAAATAAAAGACATCTGAATTCATAGAGGAGCGTCCCAATAGAAATCCCACTTGTGCTACTTCTACCTATTAATTCTAGCCAGTAGAAAATTAAGGCCAGGAAAATTATCTGATAGACAAAAGATGATATTCCTTGTGACGCTGGCAGACCAGCTGCCAGCTCATGCCAAGGTCCCTAGACGCCAGCTGAACACTGACGAATGCATAGCTGGAAACCTGTCTGGCTCCCCTGCGTGTTAGCTTTATCAAAATAGGTGTTAGATTTATAAAAATGTATTTAGTGTTTAGACTTTATGAAATGCTTGTAGGATGCTGCACGTATTACTCTAACTTAACATCTGTACCCCTTAACATCTGTACATCTGCTTTAAGGTTATATTAAGTGTTTGCATGGTAAACCTCGGTAACTGTGTAACTCACCGTAAAATAGGAAAAAAGCACTGATTAACATAAAGGCTAGTTTCCTACAGGAGACGCTGGGTTCTGCACACAAGAAGGCCAATTGAAACCAAATGAGCCACTGTGAAACAAAGGAAAAAGTCTTCCGTGATTGCTCCCCTCCACCCCCACACTGATGAAGAGGAGATGTACATGAGGACTCAAACCATCAGCTTGAACTCTGGGGGAAGGGAATAAAAATCCCTGACAAGAAAGAAATATATCTTTATGCTGCTTAGACTCTGAGGGGCAAATATTTCTAAGTATAAGCAAGGGATCCCCAGTGCTTGCCCTGGGTTAGCTCTAAAGGGCATAGAATCTTCTATAATAGGCTGTATATTGCCTTTTGGAACCTAAGATTATAATTCATTTGTGTGTGTGTTTACCTGCTTTAGCCTTATACATAATGCCCATTTCTTTTTCTTAGTTAATAACTCTTTAGTTAATTTATTATAGAATGGCTACAAGTATTGTTTTGGTATAGGATCTAAAGTGCAAATGACCTCGGATAAGTGACTCGTCCTTCAGGAGTGCGAACAACATGAATATTGGTGTGATTTTTGGTGCAAGAGACAAAGGCAAGCTTGCCTGGATATCAAGATGGACCGGAGTCTGAGACTCCATGTTATGGCTGTTCTAGTACTTGAGAAGTTCACACTAGATACTTGGGATTTGTGTCCTGCTTCTTAACGGTCTGCCTTGAGGTTCGTACTCAAGCTTCTGAGTCGCTCCAGATAGCCTGACACTCCCTTACCATCACAATCTAAATATGGCAGTTCTTCTCTTACAGAGTCACGTATTTCTTATGTACCTGTCCCCAGAAACATCTTGGCACTGGAGATAAAATATATCGATCAACATATTCTCTGAAAATAGGGACTAAAATCTTCTCCCCATCTTCACTTAGGCTATGGCTACACTAGACAGCTTGCAGCTGTAAGCTCTCTAATGTAGCCATTCTAAGCTGACGTAAGACGGCTCTCCCGTCAGCTTAACTACTCCAACCCCTGTGAGCACCAGTAGCTATGCCAGCTCTCCCACCAACATAGCCCTGTCCACACCAGCACTTATCTCGGTGTAACTTATGTCGCTCGGGGGGTGGTTTATTCAGTAATGATCACAACAAAATGGGGATACCTCCCAAGAGTGGATGGGGGGGGGGGGGGGGACGGAGGCACAGTCGCATGCGCCAAGGAGTTCTTTGATGGCCACTGAGTCCAATGTCCGAACGATAGTCCCATCCACAGGTAGGACACACTCACACACTAGCAATGCTCTAAATCCGAGCAGCAGATTCTTTCTTTCTCTGATGCCAATCACCACAAAGCTTGATCCAGGTCTGCCTCACTCCATCTACAAGCTGGCTCTGCCAACCAGAGGGGCATTCTGCACTCCTTTCCCAATCATCCACAGAGATTCCAAAGGATATTAAATCATCGCCACCTGAGTCTTCTCTTACTAATCAACGTTCCCACGAATGACATACCAGAACAATTTAACACTTCCACATTTGTCACCCTGTCTTGCCATCTTATTCAAAGAATTTTATGCAGGCATCTGATATGAAAATTGTTTAGTGTTTTGTTATGTTTGGTGTAAGTCATCCATGTTTCTGAGCTATATGGAAGAGGGGCTAAAACAACTCTCAAATACGGATTTTCACTTTAGTTGAGAATTTGTTATTGTTCAAGGCTCTGTCTTGCAAAAGGTCAAAGTTCCTGGCTGCTTTGCTGATTCTACTAGTGAGCTCAGCATTGAGATCTACATTGCTGGTAACAGGAGAGCCAAGGTAGCAAAACTGGTCAACAACATATGGATGAATACGATTGAAGGTGATATCTGGAACTGGTTCTGAAGAGCGTTGGTGCAGAACAGTCTTCTTCAAGCTTATTGCTAGCCCAAAGATTTTGCATGAATCAGAGAACTTGGTAATAAGATGTAAGGCATCAACAGTGAGAGCCACAAGGGATGCATCATCTGCTAACAGGTCTTTATGATGATCTCCTTCACTTTCGTCTTAGCACTGAACCTTGCAATCTTTAAAAAACCTCCATCGTGTCTAATGCTAAGATAGACACCGTCGCGAATATCATGGAACACATGTTGAATCAGGAATGAGAAGTAAATATTAAACAATGTAGGAGTCAGTACGCAACCCTGCTTCACTGCTCTGTGGATGTTAAACAATCTCAAGTCAATCTCTTAGTTTTCATACATCACAGTTTCTTCATGCCATCATGTAAGGATTTCACAAGGTTTAGCAATATAGATGGCAAACCAAGCTTCTTCAGAATAATGTAAAGCCCTGACCAACTCACCGCGTCAAAGCCTTTCGTTACATCTATAAAAGCCGTGTACGGTGGAACATGCTTCTCTCTGCACTTTTTCCGCAGTTGTCTTACAGAGAAGACCATGTCTATGGTGGACCTTCCTGAGCGGAAGCCACTCTGGCTCTCAGGATAGATTCTCTCAGCTAAAGTTTGAAAGCTAGGTAAAAGAATACAGCTTAAGATTTTTCCCAAGATGTTAAGAAGAGATACACCTCTGTGGCTATTACAATTACTTCTGTCTCCTTTGTTTTTATAGAGTTGAATGAAACGAGCATCCTTAAAAATCTTGTGGTACAGTTTCTTCCTCCCAACAAAGTAGCAATGCCTCGTGTAATCTTTGCAGCAAGCTTTGTTTGCACATTTGTAGATTTCAGCAGGTAAAACAGTCAGATCCTGAAGCTTTGTTGTTGGGAATCTTTTGGGTGGAATAAGCCCATCTAAAAGTGTGGTGAGATCTTGATTTTAACCTGAAGAAGGTATGTTGCATTCTAAGTACCTAGTCAATGCATACTTTGAAAGATGCATAGTCGTGACTGGTTGAGCCCATGAGATGCACATTTAATAATAGAAACACTTCACAGAAGCATCATTGTGACTGCCAAAGCAGGAGATAAAGGATTTCAAGATACTTTAATGAAGGTAGGAAATCACAGCAGGTTAAGAACTTACTTCACAATGGTTAACTTGTCATGAGGACGTGTTTACTAAGATGGGGTTAAAAAATGTTATGCTAAGTACAACACACTGAAGAACAGTGGGTTAAAGAGAAGCCACTGCAGGCATACCCCTAAATGAGGATTCAGATGCACATAAATAAGGAGAACTGAGGGTACAGAAATGAGTTAGTGAAGACAACACCATTGTGAAGAGAAATCAAATGTAGACACAATTAAGTTTCACTCGTTTGTATTAGAATTCATTGTTACAATAAGCTGGCTGATGAGAGGCACCATCACATTCTGCATATCTCATCCAAACGCACATTTTGGCTGGGAAAGAGGGTGAGGTGCTTTGCGGGATTGGAATCAGTAGTTTCCCACAAGACAGTTTCACACCACCCAACATAGCAGAGCTCCACCCAGCAGTAGAGTATTGGTAAATCTTTTTGTGTATATATCATATAGCTAGAATTAAGAGGTGTGGTCTATTAAAATTACTGGTTTTCCAAGGTTGCTTATTTGGTCCAACATTATCCCTCAGAACCAAGGCAGGTGAAAACATTACCTAAAAAACAGAAAGAGAATCAATGCATGGATTTTTTATTTTTATTTTTTTTAAATCAGATCTATGTAGGAAGAACACTGCTATCACCAAAAACCGCTTACTGATAAAATGTTATAAGTGATGTGGTAACTTAACTTGGTGTAATGGCTCGTCAGGTCACCACTACCACCTCTTTCCTCCAGTTGATCAAGATCATTTGTATTATCAAAAAACTAGGCACTGCTGAAACACAGAACAAAACGATAGTCCCTGCTCCAAAGAGCTTACAATCCAATGTATAAAGAGAAGTGATAACTTGTGCAGACAGAATAAGGAAATCATGAGATAATATTGGGCAGCATAATAGGCAGTGATTGGTTGGTAGGATAGGTAGTGGCCTCCGCATACCAGCAGGTTAACTACTGTCAAGTGAAGAGGCCCAGGGGCTGGACAGCTTCAATAATAGTTTATGGACTTGCAGAACAACTCAGTGTAACACTAATATTCCAAAAAAGCCCCCCCAAAGAAAAAACAAGGAAAAACACCCACACTGGCTGGGTTAGTTTTATTTTGAGCAAGGTGTGTGTGTGTGGGGGGGGGAATAACAACAAAATGGGATTTTCTATCATCCTGCCTCACCTCCCTCTCACTATCACAGTTATTATATCCAACTAGGGTGGGGGAGCAACCCAACATATTTAGATGCTATTAGCCTACTAAACCAAGTGAACAGAAAGCTAAGGCTTCCACTCTGCCCCCTAATTCACCCTATTATGATTGCATACTGCAGATCTAAGAACAGAGACCGACTGCTTCTTGGAGTGCATTTAAAACACAACTTCAAGCAGAGACACAAATGCATCTCCACCCCACCCCCAGCACAGAAGCAGTACGTATGCAGTAATATATCACTCTTGCCCTATAAAACAAACATGGTTTAAGTGAGATACAATGGCAACTGTACACATCAGTTATAATTTAGATTGGACAGGAATTTGAACAGTAATACATTCTTGAACAATTACAGTATAATGGTCCAACTCTTAAAAATCTGATTTAGGGGGCTAGTTCATGATTTTAAAAGACAATTTACAAACTCAGACAAAAACCTCCAGTATGTGGGTAATGCTTAAAGAGGAGGTTTCTTTACATTGAATCAGGTGCCACCAGCAGGCTCAAACATAATGAGTTTTCATCCCACTAAATCCTAGCTCCTTGATGTTGTTATATTTTCAAACTGACGGCCATATACTAGAGCAAAGTGAACTGTGCTTACATACTACACTTTATAGCAAAAACTAACCGGGTCAGGTGAATCAGAAAGGAAAATCCCTCTGGCTAAACTAGTCTCTGATGAAATTTGTTCTTTGCATACCTTACACATGCATCAGGATTTCAGTGCAGGGCCTGAAGATACTCACGCCTTTTGTTCACTGATGGGATGATTATTGTATGTGGAATTTTGTGTATTCTAATGCACACTAGTGGCATTAAATGCAATACAAACTAGAGTTTTCCTGTATTGCCCCGTAGCAAAATAGCATAATAAAAACTGCCAAGTTATACCTGCTCCAATTATCCCTGGAAAAGCCTGAATAAACTGGTGATATCTAAAGAGCTCTAAGGCTCCTACGACTATTTTGTTTTTGGAAGTTTTCAAATTTCTTTTCATAAAAGATGCTGTATTTGACTCTATAAAAGGATATGAAGTAACCTGTCAATTACTGCATTTAAAATGAACATCATTTCTTAATAGCCTCCTGTTAGAGCTGAGAACTACATGAATAAAATCTAATATATTTTCTCTTTATACAAACAGGCTTATAAGGAAAAGAACTCTATTGAATGTTAAAAGATAGTAGGAAAAAAATGCAGTACCCCTGCAGGTACCATTACAGGGCTAAAGAATTTGCCATTTACATGTCTGTAACCCTACCTCTGAAAGTAATTTGGGGTTTGTCATCTACCTGATGCAACCTCAGATGATTTCATACACTGTAGCAATACCAATTATCCATATCTTCTGTCTAAAAGCCCCACAGTACCTTCGAAGACAAAGTTACAAGAGCAAATGGAAAGGGAGTAAGTTTAAAGTCCTTTAGAAACTGTTGTTTTTCTTCATTTATACCAGCTTATTTGAATTTACCTTAATAAGCCTCAAAAAACATATGCTGTGTTGCTGTAGCCACGTTGATCCCCGGATATTGGAGAAAAAGGTGGGTGAGGTAATATCTTTTATTGGACTAGCCTCTGTCGATGAGACAAGCTGAAGAAAAGACCTGAAGAAGAGTTCTGTGTAGCTCGAAAGCTTGTCTCTCTCATCAACAGAGGCTGGTCCAATAAAAGATATCACCTCACCCACCTTGTCTCTCTCTCAAAAAAAATGTAGTAAGTCATTTTGTTTTCACTACTGATACAGCCAGTGAATGTTAGCATAATGTGCACATAACTGATTTCCAAAATTACTACAGATTTAATCAATTTGTGTTGAGACAACATTGAATAGAGACTACCTGTTCCTCCAAAAAAGGATAAAGTTCATGTAACCTGAGAAACTGACTAAATCTGGCATCATGTGGTTTCATATTTATTGGGTCACTTGGGCTTCCAGAGCCAACGTGTTCTATGTACAAAGATTTATTCCCCCGCCCCTGCCCTGTACTTCATAATGATCAATATAAATTCTGCCCTCAATTACACCTCTCCAGCACTAGTGCTTCCTAGCACCATCCCGGTTATGGTTTCAATAATGTCAACTATCAACTCCACTTTTTGCAACATCTTGACTTTTACCAGGCTGTGACCCACGTTGCTCCTGGGCACAGAACAAACCACTACCAAGAACCTTGGTCAAATGTAATGAAACAAAAAGGAGTTTTATTTGGCTGTTGCTCCCATCAGGTAAGGCCACCTGCTGCATAACAAACAAGGCACAGGGAGCAAAGGAGCAACAAATAGCCCTGTGTCGGGCCTCCTTTCCTTTGGGGAGGCCCTAACAGGTGGCAGTTTCCCAGGCAAGTTTCTGGCAGTAAGTTCCAACAGCAGTCCTGTGTCAGGCCTCCCTTCCCTCAGGGAGGCTCTGTCAGGCAGCAGTCTCTAAAGGACACTGTAGGTAGGCCATTGACTGTAGTCCCACATCAGACCTACCTTCCCCCTGGATCTGGCTGACAGCAGTTTCTCAAGCAGTCCCTGTCCCCAGCAAGGTCTCGGTCTCTCTCTCTCATCAGGAGCTGGAGGTCAGGTCTGCTTCCCAGTCAGCCCCCAGCTGAGCGGTGCTCTCCCCTTTTAACTCCTTCATCCAAGCAGGTGTAGCAGGGTAGAGTTGACTGAGCCCATAGCAGATAGTTAACCCTATTCCAGTCAGTGTGAAGTTGGTATACCTTACCAACAGACCCAACCCCACGGAATTTTTGGAGGGGACAAAGATACATTGTCAACAGCGGCAATGACTGCTTCTCATCAACCATTATCATTTTCTATAGCAGTGATTCTCAACCAGAGGAATGGGTACCCCGGGAATACACAGAGGTCTACCAGCGGGTCCATCAACACATCTAGATATTTGCCTAGTTTTACAACATAAAAAGCACTAGTGACGCAGGACAAACTAAAATTTCATACAGACTGACTTGTTTATCCTGCTCTGTATACTGAAATGTAAGTACAATATTTATATTCCAGTTCATTTATTTTATAATTATAGGATAAAAATTAAAAAGTAAGCAATTTTGCAGTAACAGTGTACTGTGATATTTGTATTTTTAAGTCTAATTTTGTATGCAAGTAGTTTTTAAGTGACGTGAAACTTGGGCTACACAAGGCAAATTAGAGTCCTGAAAGGGGTACAATCTGGAAGGGTTGAGAGATGCTGTTGTATAGGAAGAGATAGGAGGAGGAGTTTGTTTGCTTTAATCCAAGTGTCTCTACATATTTGATGGAAAACTCATGATTATAAAAGGAACTGTCAGAGGCCTAGCAAGTTCAGGTCAGTGGTTATGTTGAACTTCTTACAATGAATAGTTGGGTTTCAAAAGTTGTTTTGTGATGATCTGTAACAACACATTTTTGGTTCTGAGGTTGGTCACAGAAGTACTGGAATCATTTGATAAATAATAGGTTTTGATAATGTTAATACATAAATTTCCTTTTAAACGTTGCTACGTTACATAAGAATGGTCACACTGAGCCAAACCCATGGCCCCTCTAGCCCAGCATCCTGTCGTCCAACAATGGCCAGTGCCAGATGCTTCAGAGGGAGTGAATACTAAAGTGATCCACCCCCTATCATACAGTTCCAACATCTAGCAATCAGAGATCTAGGGACATAGAGCATGGGATTACATCCCTGATCATCTTGGCTAATAGCCATTGATGGACTTAGCCTCCATGAATATACCTAATACGTTTTTGAATCCAGTTATACTTCTGGCCTTCACAACAACCCCTAGCAACAAGTTTCACAAGCTGATTGTGCATTATGTAAAGTCATACTTCCTTTTCTTTATTTTAAACCTGCTGCCTACTAATTTCATTGGGTGACCCCTGGTTCACATGCTACATTAAGGAATAAAGAACACTTCCTTATTCACTTTCGCCACACCAGTGATTTTACAAACCTATATCATATCTCCCAACGGTCATCTCTGTTTCCAAGTTGAACAGTCCCAGTCTTTTTAAATCTCTCCTTGTATGAAAGCTGTTTTGTTGCCCTTCTCTGTACTTTTTCCAATTCTGAGTTGAAGCAACCAGAACCAAATGCAGTAGACAAGGTGAGTGTACCATGGATTTATAAATTCACATTATGGTGTTTATTGTCTTATTACTTAACCCCTTTCCCTAATGATTCCCAACATTGTTAGCTTTTTTGACTGCCGCTGCACATTGAGCAGATGTTTTCACAGAACTATCCACAATGACTCCAAGATCTCTTTCCTGAGTGGTAAAGGCTAATTTAGACCCCATCATTTTATATGTATAGTTGGGACTATGTTTTCCAATGTGCATTACTTTGCATTTATCAACATTGAATTTCATCTGCCATTTTGTTGCCCAGTCACCCAGTTTTGTGAGATCTCCGTGTAACTTGGCAGTCTGCTCTGGATGTAACTATCCTGAGTAGTTTTGTATCATCTGCAAACTTTGCCTCCTCGTTGTTTACCCCTTTCCCTAGATCATTTATGAATATGTTGAACAGCAAAGGTCTCAGTACAGATCCTTGGGGGACCCCATTAGTTACCCTGCTCCACTGTGAAAACTGAACATTTATTCCTACCCTTTGTTTCCTATCTTTTCACCAGTTACTGATCCTTCTATCCCATGACTGTTTATTTTGATGAAGAAGAACTTTTGATGAGGGACCTTGGCAAAGGTTTTCTGAAAGTCTAAGTATCCTATATGCACTGGATCACCTTTGTCCACGTTTATTGACCCACTCAAAGAATTCTAACAGATTGGTAAGGCAGGATTTCCCTATACAAAAGCTGTGTTGACTCTTCCCCAACAAATCATGTTCATCTATGTGTCTGATAATTCTGTTTATTGTAGTTTCGCCCCTTTTGCCTGGTACTGAAGTTAGGCTTACCAGGCTGTAATTGCCAGGGTCACCTCTGGAGCCCTTTTAAGAAATGTTAAAGTGTATCATGCAGCATTTATACTAGCTTCTTGGTTGTTTTGGCTTTGAGACATTTGGTTTGACTACATTCAGAGCAAAATTACAACTGTTCACTAGGCAGGTCAATGTCTGGATGGCTGAGTGGGGACCAGGCAGGATGCTAGCATATGGGGTAACTGAAAATTGAGGGAGAAGATGGTGTTGTCTGGAACCAGCCTCTTCCATTTGCTGTTGCTGCAGCTGCCTTCTCCTGGCTCCTCCTTTCCTGCTTAGATTCAATGAGGAGGGCAGCAAAACCAGTGGCAATGTAACTACCTGCTCAGCAGGTGCTCTAATGGTGCCTGGTGGGTGGCATCAGCAATTGCAGGTCATTCCTGCCAACAGGAAGCTCAAAGGCTAGTCTCTCTCACTAACAGAAGTCGTTGGTCCAATAAAAGATATTACCTCACCTACGTCATCTAATATCCTGGGACCAACACTGCATACAAATGAATCAGTCTCTCAAGAGAACAGTCAGTCCTGGTGATCTCTAAAGTGGACATCCTGTCTGCTGTACATGGATTACATCCCCAGTGGTCATTTTTTTTAAATGGAAATTTGCCTTGATACCAGAGTGCAACTTCCTCCTACTTTCCCTTACCAGTTGTGCAATATACTGCAAACCAGTTACCTGTGTGGCTGCCAACCTCCATCTCAAAGGCAGCCGTTTCTGTGTCCTAAGCAGATGAAGAGAGATACCTCCGTGCTGTAGGGCACCTGGGGATTTTTTGGTGGGAAAAGCACTACATAACTATCCTATCAGCTCAATCATGTTACTGATCTATACTTTATAGGTTTGGTTGATGTTTTATCTGTCAACACTCATTTTACCAGTTGTATTTAATATGTCCTGGACCACACAGGTCAAGGTACTGGGATTTAAAGAGACACTTTGTTTTGTTGCACCTGTCTAAAGTTGAGTTAACCTAGGAGCTGTTTCACGAGGAAAGGCTTTGGGGCAGGTTTTTAAACAGTTGTTAATGATTGACCAATATCTTTATTTCATTGCATTAGGCAGAAAAAAACAACTTACATCACAAGTAGTTTTGGAATTTACCTACTTTTGAATGGATAATTTCTACTTCACGTTTTGTACAGCTCCAAGGGTTACTCTGTGGTTGTAATAAGTATGTTAGCAGGAAGGCAGGGTTTTTGTTTGTTTGTTTGTTTTTTTTAAAAAGCATTTCCCTCCTCCCAAGCATAAGTTAATGTTCTTAAATGGAAAAGACATCAAATCCTGCTCAATTACTCTGGATTTACAGAGTGAAGCACCCGTGGAGTATCAAAGAATAGTAGACAAATTAGAACAATATTTTCAGATTACTTGGGAGGCTTACAAAGGTTCAGGATGTTCCCATTGTTACACAGATTTTGTTAAATCATAACCATTAATTCCAGACAAGCAAAGGATATGGAAGATCCACCTGAAATATGAGGTGTATGAAGTCAAATATACCGGCACAGGCCTAGGTTGCAGTTCTGCAATTACCACCACACAGGCAAACTCCTGTGCCCTTGGGAAACCCCACTGACTCCAACGGAACACTGATGAGGCATAAGACTGCCCACATAGACCAGACTGCTGAATTGAGGTAATAACTGCCGCTGTGCACCCTCCATAACTGCAAGGTGAGGAGAATTGCAGGCTTTTACTGCTAATGAACTCAGATGAGCACATTTCAATTCATTCATCAAGGAAGAGACAAGACTTTGACTCTATGATACAAGTTATGACTACTTTTTCTTAAAAAAAAAAACCTAATGTCAAGAGGCAGTGAAAATTTATCTGTACAAGCTGCCAGTATGTCCTTCTGTGTCAGATTTGGGGTACCCCTAAATTTAAAAGGAAAAAGGCTAGTAAAGCATAAAAAATGGAAACCTCTTCTGGATGGCTAAAAGTGATCAGTAGAGGAGGGAGGTCAGAGAGGTTTTGCCCCATATAAAATTAAGCTTTGGTTTTTATACACTAATCTTTTTCCTAAAAGACTGCAAGATTCTGGTGAAGTTGTAAGTTTATTATGTGCATCATGCAAGTAAAAATCCTTATTAGCAGAGAGAGGAAGTGTGTTTTATTCAAACTACTTAAAATACATGTTGCTAGCAACCATTTAACTCAAACACCTGAGAAATGTTAAGGACAAAAATTTGTGTTGTTAATGATTCAACACTTCTGCCTTTTCCGTTTAAGTCTGAGGGAGCTTGCTATCCACATCTGATCCATAAGGAGTACTCCAGCATAACCAGAGAAGACTAAACTTGACATTACACATATCATAGGTGCCAACTTCATGGATGCTCCAGGGCTGGAGCACCCATGGAGAAAAATTTAGCAGGTGCTTAGCACCCGCAGGCAGACAAGCTCCCCTCCCTCCTGCCGCTAGCCCCGCTAATCAACTCCTTCCCCTCCCTCTAAGCCCCTCCTGCACACCATGGAACAGTGGTTCTGTGGCATTCAGGAGGTGCTCAGAGGGAGCAGGAGAGGAAGGAGCAGGGACAGGGCACGCTCAGAGGAGGGGGTAGAAAAAGGGTGAAGAGGCAGGTGGGGGTGGGGCCTTGGGAAAAGGGGTTTAGCATGGGTGGGGGCAGGAAGAAGCGGGGCGGAGTGGGGGCTTGCGAGAAGGGGTGGATTGGGGCAGGGCCTTGGGCTGAGCGGGGGTTGAACATCCCCAGGGAAAATTAGAAGCCAGTTCCTGTGACACATATACTCTAATATTAACAGAGAGAGACTTTCAGACTATTTCTTGAAAGAAGCAAAAGGGGGCACAAATCCATCTCCCACTGCAGATCACATTCACAAAAAGCATCTTAATAGAATGTTTAAAAGGTTCATTCAACTCCAAGTGTTACCTTTTTAAGTATCTTGTGCACAGACAGCTAGTAAGCTATTAATTTCTTCTTAAACATGCTATCTGGGGGAGACAGAATGCCTGAGATAAGGTGCGGATACCAAGTGAGGTCCCACTATCCAGAGTTTCTCAAACTTTCAGAACATGGGCTGCGTCTTCAGTGTTTTCAATTTAGCACTATCATCCGCCTCTTGCTGTATCTGGTGTTTTTCTTAAATCCCCACCCGCTGGAGTCCTGGGATTACCTGAGAAGCAAAGCTTTTTATTTTATTTAAATAAAAAAGATTCTAGCCCTCATGGTTGCAGAGAAAAGCTGGAAAACAAACTGTAAAGGCTCAGTTACCAAAAGTATTTCATGTTTTGGGGGTCTGACTCAATTGTGGAACATCTTGCACTAGCAATACTGCATCTCACTAACAACAGTCTTATAGACCTCCTCCCCTCTCATTAATCACATGGGCTTACTTCCCTTCTAACCAGGATTAGTCTAACATCCCAAATATTGTGCCTTGGTATCAAAACTCAAAAGACGCCAATGTCAAAGTTTATTGATCCACTTAGGTGAGTGCCAACTACAACTCACTTTGAACACTTAAAAAGGGACAGTGTCAATTTAGAATCGTCAGCTTAGATAAATTCAAACTAGTGTCACCTCACTCTTTCTGTGGTTCCACAGCCACATTTTCCTATTTTGCCAATGTTTTTTTTTTCCTCTCCTTGTTGCTGTGTGAAAGGCCCACAAAAGAAAAAAGAAAAGAAAAAAAAAAAAAACCAATTGGAAACATAGGGGAAACAGTGAAGCTGACTATACACACAGCGCTGTACATACATCTGATGAAGTGGATTCTAGCCCATGAAAGCTTATGCCCAAATAAATTTGTTAGTCTCTAAGGTGCCACAAGGACTCCTCGCTTTTTTTGCCGATACAAACTAACATGGCTACCACTGAAACAGCGCTGTCAAATTCTCAAAGTAGAAAAAAATACTCTGCTTATTTTGCTTCTTTCAATTATAGTAATAGCAGGTGTTACTTATACCATAATTCAGTTCACTCTGAAATGCGTGTTTGTCTTCAGTTCTTTGGAAGGCTATGTTTAAAAAAAAAAAAAAAAAGCACAACACTAGTTCCCTCAGTTAGAGCCACTTCTTCCCCTTGAATTTGTTTGAACATTGGACTTTGCCCCGTGAACTTCCCCAGTGGGTTCCTGCACTCCTATAATTAGGTAAGATCTACAAACAAATCAATACACAAAGAACATTAGTAAGCAGAGCTGGCTGAAAAATGTGAATGCTTTCTTAATGAAACTATTCATTTCATGCAAAAAAAATACAAATCAGAGTGTTTCATGAGATTCTTATTTTTCAACAAAATGATTCAAAATGAAATAAGCTGGGAAGAAAGTGGAAAGAAGATTCATTTCCATTCACATCAAAAGGAAAAGTTTTCATTTCAAAATTGGTTCATCACAAATTTCCAAACAATAGTTAAAAACTTTTCATAAAACCCCTCAACAAATTTTCAACAATGCCTACTAGTGGGTCGAGCAAAGCAAGGCCCTATACTCAACTAGTGATCTTTATATAATTAGGTAACTTTTGAAAACTACATCTGATCCATTCCAAAATTTCAGGGTATTCTAGGTATCAATGGGCAGAACCCTTTGATGCCAATTGGGAAGCTAGAAAAGCCTGAATGCCCCAATAATCAGGCCCACAAAACTTCCATTTGGTGCTGCAGACAGATGAAGCCCTCTGGTGCCCTCTGCTGCTGCCTACACAACATAGAGGGGCATACCGTTTATTGCCCACAGTAGCCCAATCTCTGTGCATTACCCAACTTTTCAAGTGCAAACAGAAGCCTGATGAGGGGGGCGGATGGGGAAGGGGGCGGACAGGATGGCTTGGCTAGAACGGGGGGTGGGAGGGAGGGTCGGGGAAGAGCACACGAGGTTTTACAGAAAGCTTTGTTGCATTAAAAATAAAAGCACAACCGCTTTTTAATGTAATACCATCAGACACACACTAGATTGCAAATTTAATACATATGTATCTAGACCTCATTATTGACCTCAAACCTCATGATCGTGGTTGTCAAAATTTCCCCCCTCTTTTACAGCAGCCAGAATTAACCTGCATTTTTCAACCTCTACAAATGAAGATTTCTTACACACACCATTAACTTTACTATCAGTCAGTTTTCTATTGAATGGCGTTCCCTCTCCACTCACAATACCAGCATCGACCACCCGTTTATCAGCTTCTTGTATAAATGCTTGCATCTTCCATTCTGCCCCTTGGAATACACTTCTTTAGTTTAAAGCCACTGTTGTGCCCTCTTTCAAATCCCTCTTCAAGACTGACCTCTGCAACAATGCCTCTAAGAAATCTGCCAAACAAGAAGTGGCTGGCTTGAAAGGCGGATTGGAATAACTGATATTATCAAGTATCAAGAGACAGTCCTGCCCCATATAACAGACCAGTAAGGAGGCAGGAAAAAAAGAAGTACTATGCCAATTTTACAGATGGGAAACTGAGTTACAGAGATCAAGTTCACACAGGAAGCATATGAGAGCCAGGAACTGAACCCACCTCTCCTGAATCCCAAATTGGTGCTTAACCACAGGATCATCCTACCTCAAGAAAAACACCACCCCTATTATGACCAGATGCACAAGTGGGCTTAAACAGTGGGTGAGAGAAGGAGGAGGGCAATACTGATAAAGCTCACGTACTTACAAGGGCTAGATAATTTGAGAATGTCTAACCTTATTTTAAAATAACCTTTGCTTACACCCATGCTCAATTCTCCACCCCACCCCTTTTCCTTCTGTGTGTGCACTCTCACTTCAAACCTCTGCACGTTCTCTCATTTTAAAATTTAACTAGGGCTATTTTTGTGTGTGTGTTTTTTTTAAATTTAAACACAGCTAATTCCCATTTTATCTGGAACAGCCTCCCAAGAGGAGTTGGGGAGTGGGGGGGGGTCAAACGACTCAGTTTTAAAAGAGAGCTGGGCAAATTTATGAGTGCAATTGTATGACGGGGATGCTTGGGATGATGGGGGACAGGGCTCAACAGCCCGGGGCTTCCAGGTTATATCTTATGTTCCTAAAGCTCATGCTTCAGGGTTTCAACCTGTCTAAACCTACTTAAATAATTACTATTTAGGCAAGCAGTCCTCTTGGATTCAATCATTACTCATGTAAGTAATTACTCATTTGAGTTAGGGTTGCAGAACTGTACACTTTAGGTATGTCTACACTGAAATTAGACACCAGTGTCTGGCCCATGCCTGCTGACTCAGGCTCTCTGGACTGGGCTAAACAGCTGCTTAATTGCAGTGCAAACCTTCAGGCTTGGAGAGCTCTGGCCCTCCCACCTCGCAGGGTCCTAGAGCCTGAGTTCCAGCCCCAGTTTGAACGTCTATGCCGCAATTAAACAGCCCTGCAGTCCAAACCTGGGAAGCCTGAATCAGCTGGCATGGGCCAGCCATGGGTATGTAACTGCACTGTAGACGTAGCTTTTCTTTTTGCCTCACCTGCAGAAAGACCCTCTAGACTAAATATTGTAATAGAATCACAGTCACACAAATATGTTCTGTTTTGTGCCACTACAATGTTATTTTGACAGCATTACTTACTCTTTTGTCAGGCTGGCATTGTCCTGAGTGTGTTTTTGCTCAATCCCTGATGTCCAAGGATAATAATTATGAGCATTTTTTTAAAACACCCCATATGACTATGTTATTTTGCTGAATTAAGGGTTTCATAGATTCTAAGGTCAGAAGAAATCATCTAGTCTGACCTCCTGAGTAACAAAAACCATAGGCCTTCCCTGCATTAATTCCTGTTTGGATGGGGGGCTGGGGAGGGTGGAGTTGTTTTGGGTTTTTTTGTTTAGGAGGGTTGGGTTGGGGGGAGGGGGTTAAGAAAGAAAAAATGCTCTAGTTCAACCTTGGTTTAAAAATTGCCAGCGATAGAGAATCCAACACTTGGTAAGTTGTTCTAGTAGTTAATTAACCTCACTGTTAAAAAATCGTGCTTAATTTGAGTTAGTTTATTTTTAGTTTCAAGAAGTCATCTTACTAGCAAGGACAATGACAATTAATGACAACAGGATTTGAATATACCATTAACTATTTTTAAAAAGTCAATCAATGTATTTTAGCTAAAGTAAAAGATAAAATGTATATGTTCAATTAACCACCAGAGGGAGCTCAGGCTCCCATGAATATAATCTATACAGAAGTTCCTTATTAGGGTATTCTGAACAACTAATTCTTGTGTACTAGTGCATTTTAAAAAAGGAATTTGTGTAGGCAAGTAATCTAAACTTCTTGACACTAACTCACGTCACTCAATTGCCTTCTGCAGAGGAAATGAACAGTGGGAAGAAAAGTGTATTTAAAAATTATGTTCCAAGTAGGGTGACCAGATGTCCCGATTTTGTAGGGACAGTCCTGATATTTGGGGCTTTGTCTTATATAGGTGACAATTACCCCCACCCCCTGTCCCAATTTTTCACCCTTGCTATCTGGTCACCCTAGTTCCAAGCTAACATGACCTCTGGGTCTTCATACCAGGCTTCTTTGCCCATTATTTGAACAGAACAAACAATAATGGGAGCCCTGGTAAATATAAAGGTATAAATGTCTGTCATCTATTATCTGTGAGCCAAGTTTTCTTTTCTCAGTTATACATGTGCTACTTCCACAGCAATCAATAAGAACAGAATTGATGTAAACCAGAAGAATTCAGCCACATTTCACACAGACTTGCTCAAAATTATGTTCTTAAAATGCCAGCAGCAACCTGGAGTCTGTTGGCTCTAGCACGCCCACCATTGAAGTTAACCAAGGGTATTAAGAGCAGAAAATTTAGGGCAAATAAAAGCTTGCTGTCCTAGCTGTGCCTTTTAGATGGTAGTCTCCTCAGAGCAGGGACAACTTCAACTTGTCTATCAGTGAACCCACTGGTGGCAAATACTGAACAATGATGCAGTTAGAAGTAAAATGTAGTTTCATGTTAAGGATTTTTTTCAATCATTCGGTTGCAAATCTTTTCTTTTTAAAAAACTTTTAGATAGCCAAAATTTCACGTATAGTATATTTTTCGAAGACTCTGGAAGTAGTAGCAGAGTAATTTAGTCCCATGTCCAAAACATACCCTTCATTCTTTCCAAATTTGCTGGAGTAAGAATGTCAGCGTAACTTTCATACAGCCAATAATGCATTTATTGCCTTCTATTCTGAAAGCATTTCATGCATGCATATACCTATTAAAAAAGATTTGCCCATAATTAAGCCAAATAACCCACCAATACATCCAACCAAATTCCATCCTCAGAGATGTCCTAGATACCCAACACAAATACTCCTTAATAATTCTGAATTAAGATTACTAAATGTTAAATCCCTAAAATATGCTTATATGTGTAATAAATAATTTTTTTTAAAGTTATAAAATTTAACATGATGCAAAAACAAGACAGCAGGGGAGAGGAACTATATAAAGTAAATCATTCAGAACTTCAACACGTGATTTATGATGATCTCTTTTTATAAGATAGTTAATGTAAAGTATTGCACTGGACTAGCAACATGGACCCTAACTTTCAGGGGCTGCTGAACAGCCATACCTGAACATTAAAGGCCTGTCTACATGGGGAAATGGATTGGCCGAGCCATAGCAGAATAATTTCTCTGGCAAAACTACAGTATAATCATTATTCCGCTACAGTTATGAATCCATGTCCCCACACAGAGAAGACCTAGATTAATCGAGTTAAGTTCCACACTTCCAAAAATAGATCAGATCTATTTTATTCATCTATTTAAAAAACAGATTTAAGGCATGATCCTGTAAATACTTATTACTGGAAGAGTCATCAGAACCACCACAGGAGCCTCACTTAAGCAGCGAATGGGGGAATTCATTACTGAGTGCGGGGGGCAGGGAGGTGTGACAAGGGAGAAAAGGACGAGAAGCTCACAGACACATCACTGAAATGTTAGTAAACAACACCCAGTCAGGACATGAGATTATATTTTAACATTACAAATTCTTTGAGCCAGGAACCATGTCTTTTTATTTGTTTGTACAGTGAATAACCCAACAGGACTTCAATCCTGACTGAAGCCTTGGGCACTCTCACAATACAAATACATACAGAAAAAATAAATACAGCACTGTTTTCAGTGTGCACCACGATTATGACTCATGGCTTTATAATTTGCACTGGATGATAAACAAGAGAAGGAATTCCTTCAATAATTTAACCCAAACATTTAAGAAACAATCGTTTTTAAGAGAAAGAATTAAAAAGTTACTCAAATTATAATGCCGTAATTTCAATAGCAACCTCAGGTTGTAAAATATGTAAGTGCATCAGTGCTCATGCAATAATGGTTACACACAAACAAAGCTGCTCACGGAAATTAATACTCTGTTATTGCCCAGTGCAGAGCTAGCAATGTTCCATCCAAAACTACTGAGTTTCACTAGATATTGATTTACAATACTTAAAAGTTGTTACTCTACAGTTAAGATCCCACCTGCCCCTTTTTTTTTTTTTTTTTTTTTTATAAAAAGCATGCCATACTGAGTAGACCAAAAAAAGATAAGACGCAGTTATTTCAATGTTAACAAAATTGCTTAGGAAGAAATCTGGCACACCTAGAAATCACTCCAATTTAGCTACCGCTCTATGAAATAGAACTTTACATTCCAGTGGAGTGCATTCTTAGGTCAATGATGAGGGCTATTCTAACTGCCAATCTATTCTTTTGTTCAATTGGCCACCTTAACTGAACAACTCTGGAATATCCTGAATTACAGCCTAACTGCAATACCACAGATCAAAAACAGTTACAGTTTTTCATTTAAAAAAAAAAAAAAAAAAAAAAAAAAATTGTGGAGCCCAATTTTTGTTTTAAAATACTTTCTCAAGTATTCCAAAGGATAGTGATTTTCTTCAGAAGTAATCAGTGGGAAAAGAGGACTTTCAAACTCTAAAAATGATCACTTGCCAATTGTTGATGTCTAAAATTAAGATGACCCATAGCAGTAATTCCTGATATTAAATCCTTAAAAGAAAGCCCATTGAGGTGGTTCTATATGTAAGATACAACATGTTTTGTAAGGCACCTTTCATAGGCACACAGTAGTGTTCACATTCTGCCCCAGTATTAAATACTGCCATGACTCAACCTTGAAGTAGCTTATCAGCTACTATGACTGTAATTATGCAGTTCTAATGCTAGTTTTCAAAATACCATTTCATTAAACACTTTATGAGTCACTCATTCCAGATTATAAGTGTATCAATATTTAGTGTAGGTCACCTGACTGCCCTCCTCACAAAGAGCATTTAAATAGCAGCTTTTCCTCAAACCATATTTTTCACTTTTGAAAGGAGACAAAGAAAGCACTGGGAAATTAACAGCCTTCAGTTATCCACAGAGCACATGATCTACACAACCAGTAGCTGTGGGCAACAATGCCCCACCAACATGGGGAGTGATGTCCTGTACTGGCAAGGGTATGGGTAGGTGCATCATAGAGTGACATTTTCCCCGTATCTTCCAAACTGAGCCTTTGGTGGAGCGGAGGCCAGTTCCAGACCCAAAAGTGCTCATGTGTACAACAGCAGCAGGTCATCACTCCATAAGAACAGCCATACTGGGTCCAGCCAAAGGTCCATCTAGCTCAGTATCCCGTCTTCCAGCAATGGCCAATGCCAGCTGCTTCAGAGGGAATGAACAGACCAGGTAACCATTAAGTGATCCATCCCGTCACCAATTCACAGCTTCTGGCAAGCAGAGGATAGGGTTGCCATTGATGGACCTATCCTCTATGGACTTATCTTAGTTCCTTTTTGGACCCTGTTCTTGGCCTTCACAATATCTTCTGGCAAAGAGTTCCACAGGTTGACTGTGTGTTGTGTGAAGAAACACTTCCTTTTGTTTGTTTTAAACCTGCTGCCTATTAATTTCATTGGGTGACCCCTAGTTCTTGTGTTATGAGAAGGGGTAAAAAAAAAACAAACCCACTTCCTTATTTATTTTCTCCACACCAGTCATGATTTTATAGACCTCGATCATATCCTCCCCCCCTTAGTCGTCTCTTTTCTGAGCTGAAAAGTCCCAATCTTTTTTCTCTCTCCTCATATGGAAGCTGTTTCATACACCTACTCATATTTGTTACCCTTTTATGTATCTTTTCCAATTCCAATACATCTTTTTTGAGATGGGATGACCACATCTGCACGCAGTATTCAAGATGTGGGCGTACCATGGATTTATATAGGTAAATATCATATTGGGTCTATCTTATTACCTATTCCTTTCTTAATGTTTCCCAACACTTATCTTTTTTGACTGCTGCTGCATTGAGTGGATGTTTTCAGAGAACTACCCACAATGACTCCAATATCTCTTTGTTGACAGGTAACAGCTAATTTAGACCCCATCATTTTATATGTATAGTTGGGATTATGTTTTCCAATGTGCATTACTTTGCATTTATCAACATTGAATTTCATCTGCCATTTTGTTGTCCAGTCACCCAGTTTTGTGAGATCCCTGTGTAATTCTTTGCAGTCTACTTTTGCCGTAACTATCTTGAGTAGTTTTGTAACATCTGCAAATTTTGCCACCTCACTGTTTACCCTGTGGTAAACCCAGGACAAACAGCTACAAGGGGGCGGGGGGGGGGAGGGGTGGTAAGTAATTAGTCCCAGGGGGTTTAAAAGGCCTCTCCCTATCCACTGAGGAGAGATAACCAGGGGGAAATAAGGTTCAGCTGGAAAAGGGGTTACCAGGGAACTAATTAGGTTCAGCTGGCTCCAACTGTTTGAGACCTTTTTAAACCTTCCCAGCATGGAAGGGGAGGGTGTGAGAGAAGCAGGGAAGCTGCCAGTAGACTAGGTGTAGCAAGACATAGAACCCTTCCAGGAAGGAAGGCTGCACTCCCTCCCCAGAAGGGAAGCAAAACAAGCCCACGGGACTGACTGAGGAAAGGAATAGCTGGACTCTGTGCTACCTATAAGGATTTGCCTTGCCCAAGCCTGTCTCTCCAAGGCTAAAAAGGACTGAGGCTGCTGAGGAGAAGAGGGTATTTTGCCACACCCCTTTTTCCAGATCATTTATGAATATGTTGAATAGGACTGGTTCAAGTACAGACCCCTGGGGGACACCACCATTTACCTCTCTCCAATCTGAAAACTGACCATTTATTCCTACCCTTCATTTCCTAACTTTTAACCAGTTACTGATCCAGGAGAGGACCTTCCCTCTTATCCCATAATAGCTTACTTTGCTTAAGAGCCTTTGGTGAGGGACCTTGTCAAAGGCTTTCTGAAAATTTAAGTACTGTATACTATATCCACTGGATTCCCCCTGTCCATGTGCTTGTTGAACCCCCTCAAAGAATTCTAGTAGATTAGCAAGGCATGACTTCCCTTTACAAATACCATGCTGACTTCTCTCCTTCTCATGTTCATATGTGTGTCCAATAATTCTGTACTTTACTATAGTTTCAACCAGTTTGCCTGGTACTGAAATTAGGGTTACCAGCCTGCAATTGCCAGGATTGCCTCTGGATCCTTTTTTAAAAATTCGAGTCACATTAGCTATCCTCCAGCCATCTGGTACAGAAGCTGATTTAAATAAGTTAAGTTACATACCACGGTTAGTAGTTCTGCAATTTCACATTTGAGTGCCTTCAGAACTCTTGGGTGAAGACCATCTGGTCCTGGTGAATTATTGTTGTTTAATTTATCAGTTTGTTCCAAAAACCTCCTCTAATGACACCTCAATCCGGGACAGTTCCTCAGATGTGTCACCTAAAAAGACTGGCATAGGTTTGGGAAGCTCTCTCTCATCTTCAGCTGTGAAGACCCAGAGAGCGCAGAGCAGTGGGGTCACTTAGTGGTGCTGCAACCCCGTGCTCAGGTCATAGCACCACTCACTCAAATGTTGGGGGTAGGGGGAGATTTGTAGGGGCTCATGGGCTAGAGGTGCCAAGCTGCTGATGGGAAAGGGTACCTGAGAGGGGAAAAGGAGCATCAGACAGGGGTGGGAGGAAAAGAACCTATGCCTCCCACTTCAAATGGCATTCCGCAGCCCCTGCTTTCACCCACCCCACCCTTCCTTTCTGTGTGGGGCTGCCCAGATAAGAGCTCCACTCACCAGGCGAAAGGCAGATTCAGACTTAGACAACAGGAGGAGCCAGAGGAAAGAGTCCGACCATCTCCTCTCCTCCTGAGGGCAGGCACCTGGAGGGAAGGTAGAGGCTTCATAGGCCTGGAACACATGTAAGGAGGCAGAGACAACATCTACCAGTCCACCTCTGACTGGGGAAGAGAGGATGAGCACCCCCTTTCCTGCATTGCAGAGACTGGGCCATGCGTGGGTTCAGCACGCTATACAAAACTCAGGCACCATCACACGCATTTACACCAGAAATCTGCAAAATAGAACCTGGCACAATCAGGGGTCTTTCTGAAGAAAAGTACTGAACTAATTTGCGGAACAACCTCTTTGTTCCTACCTCCAGCCCTTTGATTCACTGATCTCCACATCTCTGTACTTTCTCCCACCTATGAACAAGAGGATGGTTCAGGCTACGTGGCCCACTCAGTTCGTTTCTCTGTTGCGTCTGCCAAAAAGGGTGGCAACCGTGGTGGGCTTTTCCATGACGTGGACACTTACCGCCCAGCAGCTAGACTGCGACTATCCACAGACTTCACAAAAACAAACATGTCACAATGGCTTTCAGCTGCTGCTGAGTTTGACAAGATTTGAACCCGTGACAGGGTGCTGAAAGATTATCCCATCACAATTCCCCTCCAAAAAAAAAATTTTTTTTTTTACAGCAGACAGAGTTATGCTGTATGCGCGTTTCTCCCCCCTCCCCCCAACCAAAAAAACACCACCCTCTTCGATAGGATTATTTGAGTGCTATTTTAGCAGATCTCACACATACGCCATGCTTCAGAAAATTTAACAATCTTTAGAATTTCACACTTTTCCTCCAGACAGTTTTATTTGAAATTAGGTTCTACAGCGTAAGTAATGTAGAGCTCCATACCTCATTGATTATTGATTAACTCAACACAATTTATCAGCATGATAATTTTTAGGGGAGGTATGCTTGACAATTACATTGGAAAGCTAGATATTTGTGGAAACTTAATCATATTAGAGTCAAGCAGCATAAACTGTAAAACTAGCAGCAGAAAATGCAAATCCATTTAAAAAAACTTTTTCCCACAAAAACCTTTCTGAGAAGCTTGTCAGCTCAGCAGTGCAAGCATTTCAGTAAAACTGAATGCCAGAATATCATTTTTAGCAAATATCTATTTCAAACAACGTTAAAAACATACTCCAACTTACGTTTTCAACTGTTTAGCTTAATGAAAACCCTACTGGACTTGAGACAGTTACTTTAAATATTTAAGGGCCATATCAATAGAACTCATTGCCAATTCACACAACTTAAGCATTTGAACTCAAAGATATAACACTGATTTTTGAGGTATATTCATTCTTCAGCAAACTTCAGACTCTCTTTTGATTAAGGCATCTTAAATATTTACAACGTAGGAGAGGTCTGGCTGATGGAGAAGATACTACAGTGCCAGGGATTCAATTATAAAGCTTCCCATGTATCCTGTAAAGAATTACATGTATGCTAAGGAATTTTTCATTTTCCTCAGATTCTTTTTTAAATTTGCCCTTACACCCCAACACGAACATTCTCTATGATAAGATAATTTGCCTACCCAAACACTAGTTTGTTTTGTTTTTTAAATAAACTACATGAATGGTCAAATTTAGTTACAACTTGGCCAGATTTTGTTTCTTCATTTGCAACAATTAAATATATAAAGCCAATCACTGTCTATACCAGTACAAAAAGGTTGGAGCCAAATTAAAGAGCTGAAAACCAAAGTTAACAAAACATAGTTCTAGTCTTAATTTTTTTTTTAATGGAAATTGTTTTCTCCTTTCTCCACTCCACCCTCATCCAGAATTTGTTCCCATTTTTCCTCTTCCCTTTGCTACTGCAGCATCTCACCTTCAGCTGAAAGAGTAGGTGAAAGGTCTCCCATGAGATAAATGCTAACATGGGATGTGCAAGTAATTGTACTCCTGTAGTGCAAGTTAGCCAACACTAGGGTTACCATACGTCCGGATTTTCCCGGACATGTCCGGCTTTTTGGGCTCCAAATCCCCGTCCGGGGGGAAATCCCAAAAAGCCGGACATGTCCGGGAAAATCGGACATGCGGTCGGCGGCTCGGGTACCGGGCCGGGGGTTCGGGGGCTCAGCCGGCGGTGCTCGGGGGGGCCCGGTGCCGGGCCGGGGGTTCGGGTGCCGGGCCGGGGGCTCGGGGGCTCCGCCGGCGGTGCTCAGGGGGGCCCGGTGCCGGGCCGGGGGCTCGGGGGGCCTGGCCGGCGGTGCCGGGCCGGGGGCTCAGCCGGCGGTGCTCGGGGGGGCCCGGGGCCGGGCCGGGGGGCTCGGCCGGCGGTGCTCGGGGGGGCCGGGGGTGCTCGGGGGGGCCGGGTGCCGGGCCGGGGGCTCGGGTGCCGGGCCGGGGGCTCGGGTGCCGGGCCAGGTGCCGGCGGTGCTCGGGGGGGCCCGGGGCCGGGGGGCTCGGGTGCCGGGTGCCGGGTGCCGGGTGCCGGGCTGGGTGCCAGGCCGGGGGCTCGGGTGCCGGGGGCTCGGCCGGCGGCTCGGGGGCTGGGTGCCGGCGGTGCTCGGGGGGGCCGGGTGCTGGACCGGGGGCTCGGGTGCCGGGCCGGGGGCTCGGCCGGCGGTGCTCGGGGGGGCCCGGTGCCGGGCCGGGTCGGGGGCTCGGGTGCTGGGTCGGGGGCTCGGGGGACAGGCTGGGGACCTGCGGTGCCGGGGGTGGGCCGCGCCTCCTCCCCCCACACACACCCCCCTTACCTGCTTCAGGCTTCCCGCGACTCAAATGTTCGCGGGAAGCAGGGGAGGGGGCGGAGACTTTGGGGAGGGGGCGGGGTTGGGGCGGGGCTGGGGGCAGGGCTGGGGCCGGGGCCCCTTTAAAGTGTCCTCCTTTCGGAGGCACTAAATATGGTAACCCTAGCCAACACTATTAACAGTACTATTACTAGTCTACTCAGCAAGCACTATGTATCTGATCACTTCCAAACATGAGCCGCTTTTTTGTTGCTTATAGTCAGCAGTCAAAAGCTATTTCAAATAGCAATTTTAGAGGAGAAAGAAAGGACTTCGTCTTATGCAAGATTCACCAAAAAAAAAAAAAAAAAAAAAAAAAAAAAAAAAAAAAAAATCAAGAGGTGATTAAACCTTCAATTACTGCTTTTAAGTAGTTTCAAACTAGATAATCAAACGAATGGACTACAGTTTAGCATAATTAAAGAAAACACAAAATAATCCATAGGAAGGCTCATTAATACATTATGAAGCTAGAGTTAGTTGCAGTAAGGGAGTCCACTTTTTACATTCAGCGCTAAACTGGCTGCCAGTAACTTTTCTGGTGGAATTCAAGCTGTGGGTCTTAACCTAAAAAGCTCTAAATGGTTTGGAAACTACCTCGCTCCTCATGCAACATGGTTGAGGTCAGCAGGGATACTCAAGCTAGAACCTACTCAGTTTAAAGGGGACTTGAAAAGGGGGTTGCTGGTTAAATGATTTACGTGAAGGGTCCTTGGCTTTAGAATTCACTCCTTCTCTATCAGTCGTCTGCCAGAGGTTGGGATTTGTTTACCTTGTAGGCACACTCCAAAAATTCTCAAATATGCCCGTCCTATTAATTTGCATGGTTGTTCAAGAAATATCGCTTCTCAGAGAGTGTTTTTATGTTTAAGTGGACACTCCTTCAGGACTGCAAGTTGTGGCTTGAGCTGTCTCGTGCAGTGATTATGAACCTGTAGTCTGCAGACCCCCTGGAGGTCTGCAGTCTACATCTAAGAGATCCGCGAAAGGAAAGGTTGTCGTTACCAGAGAACAGTAGTTTTCAACCTGTGGTTTGTAGATCTCTGGGAGTTCGTGGACTACATCTAAGACTTCCAAAGGGAACCGCACCTCAATCTGAAATTTTTTTAGGAGTTCGCAAATGAAAAGAGGTTGAGAACCACTGGATTAGTGCATGCACAATAAGTCTAGGCTGGGAGCAAAAAGTGTTTTAAAATATATAATTTTTAAAAGGAAAGAACTTGGAAGTAAGCCTAGTGGCCTTTCCATACTTTTTAAATCAGAAACACTTAACCACAGCTTTCATTTCTGCCAGTTGTCACCCTGTTTGAGGTTATATCAGTGCAGACCATGGACTGTTCACTTTCTGTTGATTGACAGGTTGCAGCCACTTGTGTGAAAATTGGTTTATGCCCTCTGGCTGGCTCTCTCTCTTCATCCAGCCACTGGTCTTCAGCTGAAAAACTTCTGTAATTCTCACCCTAACTGAACTGCGAGCCTGCATATTCCAGTGATTCCTGAAACACTTAGCAGGTCGGAGGGGGGGGAGGGAAATCTGTGAAATGGCTGCATAAAAATGCATAAATGGTTGCAACATATCTATTCAAGGGACACCATCATAGGACCTAACCACATCAGTCACACCATCCGGGGCTCGTTCACCTGAACATCTACCAATGTGATATATGCCATCATGTGTCAGCAATGCCCCTCTGCCACGTACATTGGCCAAACTGGACAGTCTCTACGCAAAAGAATAAATGGACACAAATCTGACATCAGGAATCATAACATTCAAAAACCAGTCGGAAAATACTTTAACCTGTCTGGTCACTCAATAACAGACCTGAGGGTGGCAATTTTGCAACAGAAAAGCTTCAAAAACAGACTCCAACAAGAAACTGCTGAACTTGAATTGATATGCAAACTAGATACAATCAACGTAGGCTTGAATAGAGACTGGGAATGTCTGAGCCATTACAAACATTGAATCTATCTCCCCATGTAAGTATTCTCGCACTTCTTATCAAACTGTCTGTACTGGGCTAGCTTGATGATCACTTCAAAAGTTTTTTTTCCTTTCACTTAATTGGCCTCTCAGAGTTGGTAAGACAACTCCCACCTTTTCATGCTCTCTGTATGTGTGCATATTATATATATATATATATGTTCCATTCTATGCATCCGAAGAAGTGGGCTGTAGTCCACGAAAGCTTATGCTCAAATAAATTTGGTAGTCTCTAAGGTGCCACAAGTACTCCTTTTTGCATAAATGCTGACTCCTCAGCCTGAAATCTTTCACTCCACTAAATCAGCATTTTATTAAACAGGCCCTTCACGTGGAGTGCAAAGGCTTCCTATTTGGCAAAAATATCAGCATGGTCTGTTCCATGCTTTTTTCACATTAACACTTCCTAGCCTTCTCCCACATGGACTGGATTGGAGAAACCTTTCAAACCACTTTCTTTTTAAAAGGCAGAGTACACAGGAACTTTACCAGTGACATCTGGATAAGATTGACTGCCCTAACCGCAATGCCCCCACACACCCAAAAAAACACCCATACACACAAACCAACCAATAAATCACAGTGCAACAATTCTATCAGGCTTCTGTATCTAAACACCAGCACAACTGCTGCTGAAACCAATAGCAGGAGTGGTGCTTTATCAGAAACTGAAGTGAGTTACTGCAGCCTTCATGCCTTCTGCCCCTCTTAAAATCAGAGGGGAAGAAAAAAAAAAGTCGTTTTAAATACAGTATCTAAAACCACTACCAAAGCTTGAGCTGCCTCCTTCTGTGGTGCCTATTGCAGCGGCAGAAAACTGGAGTACTCTGTGGTGTGGGAGGGACTATTCCAGAGGGTGTGAAACTAAATTGCTTGCTAGCCTCCTAACAGACATCCCATGATCTACACCGGTTGCAATCACATCACAGAATCTTTCATTGTGTTTATAAACAGCTACAAAATTGCTATAGTGCCCGTACTATAAATTTCAAACAAGTGCTGAACGCAACACACATACCTGGCTCCGAAGATGTCTTTTTTTGCTAGATCAATGCCAGAAACAACCTTAACTCTGAGGAGTCGAGACTCGTCCTAATAAAATAAGAAAGAAAGAAAAAAACAGAGGTGTTTTACTCATGCAAATACAAGTGACCTTTTGAAGGTGTTGGATCACTACTTCCCAAACATGAAAGAACTGTCAGTCTCTGAATAGGAGGAGTCTGGTTAAACTCTGAAAGCCTTATGGAGGGAGCTGCACAGTTCAGCTCCCAGAGAACAGTGCCAAACAGAGACATGAAGGGCTCTTAGTCCAGCCATAGCAAAAGCTGGCAAGAATAAGTAACTGCCAGAGCACTGAAAAGGAGGGGTGAGGCGGGATTATTTGCATAACAGGGCCATTTGAAATTTCAAATGATCCAGAGAATTTCCACAGGAATTCCTGGTTCTCAGATTTCAAGTTCATCTCTTCAATACAAGGCCATATGATTTTGAAAAGAACAACATTTATTTTGGTATTAATTGCCAATAGTGAATTTTTTAAATTTTTTTATCAAATAATGTGTACTTAGAGTACCAATGCATGAGGAAAGAAAAACAAAACACAGAAACAGCAAATGAGATCTAGATATGGTACAAAATTTCAAGTATTTTTATCTTGATTTCCAATCTCCCCCTCTCATGCCCCATAGATTTTCCAAAAGCAAAGGAATAAAGCAGTGTTTCTCAACCAAGGGTACGTGTACCCCTGGGGGTACACAGAGGTCTTCGAGGGGTACATCAACTCATCTAGATATTTGCCTAGTTTTACAACAGGCTACATAAAAAGCCCTAGCAAAGTCAGTACAAACTAAAATTTCATACAGATAAAATGAGAAAGTAAGAATTTTTCAGTAATGGTGTGCTGTGCCACTTTTGTATTTTTATGTCTGATTTTGTAAGCAAGTAGTTTTTAAGTGAGTTGAAACTTGGGGGTATGCCAGACAAATCCGACTCCTAAAAGGGGTACAGTAATCTGGAAAGGTTGAGAACCACTGAAATAAAGGACATTCTGTGTTCTGGCAGATACAAAGCTTTAAATTACTTTTCAAAGACCTGTGTGACAGTTTCTGAAAATGCAAATTACCAGCTCATCACCTTGCACAGCAGTCGATCATGCTGACACATTCCACTGTCTTTGAACATCAATATTGACACTGCTTTTTTGTGTGCGCGGTGTTTTGGCCAGCCTTTTTTTTAAATAAAAAGGTTGTCACCAACATGAAAAGAATCCTCTTTCAAACCCCTCCTTAAAAATACTCTCATTTGCAGTGATGCCTACAAAACCCTTGGTAACAGTTAGGCGGCTTGTGTGCTAAGACCAGTCTGTCATACTGAGCAATATTATCTCACTGTTTCTTTTTACTCCCCATCTGCCTGTATCCACCTATTGTCTCGTCTTAGATTGCAAGCTCCTTGGGGCAGACACTTGGTGGTGGGAGTGGGGGTGTTTGTACACCATCCTGGTGCATGACTAAGGCTCTTAGGCAGGCCCCAAGTAAAAGGGCAGGGGGAGGAAGAGGAGGAAATGGAGACACTTTACCAGGGCCTGGTCCAAGGGAGGGGCCTGGCAAGAGGGCCACAAGCCCTTCACCATGGGGGAGGGGGGGAAGTCAGGCTATATTGTGGACATTTGAGTTTGACTTAGTGTTGTGTATAATCTCAGGGAGTGTGTTTGTACCTCTGTATCTGTGTGGGATGGAATGGCAGCCCATTGTTACGAGTTTGCCCTCTGCCCAGCTAAATGTTGCTTGGGGCCTGGCTCCTAGGTGCTACAATAATACAAACAAACAGTTTTGAGAAAGATCCCATTGAAACTGGTCTTGCCATCACGTGTGTCAATTTCATCTTTTTACCTGCAAACAGCTTATTAGTAATGGATGACCCTAAGGTTCCGTTATTGTAACAGACGCCCGCTGCTCGTAGCTTGTTCAAAAAGCAGTGAATTTCTCACAGGTTTGTACTATCGATCATATTATGCCTACTCCAATTTGTTTTAGATAGCTGACAAAGTGAATCCATCAATTAAATCTGTATTTAAGATTTCCACATGATTAGGAAGGCCAGAGGTCCATTCTAAAAGCAGACCACTAGCTTGCCTCTGACAGCAGACAGAGTCACATGCTTCAAAGGAAGAAACCCAGGAGAGGCTGTTTTGGTAGAACCTGCCTGCAGGGAAAGTTTCCTCGTAATCCCCCTCCTCTCAATAGTTAGGATGTCTCACGACCAAAAGCTTGACTATTTATATACCTTTTCGAAGCTTACAGGGTTTTTGACTTTTCATTTTATTATTACTGATTTCCAACAGCACTCACAGCATGCTATGTGCTTTCCAAACTGAGGAAGTATGATCCCTTCCCCAGAGAACTTACCGTCTAAAACAGGGAAAGTGACCAGTACAGTGGGTGGGCAACTAACAAACAGATACTGAACTGGGTATATTTTACATATCCTAATTTGTTTACAAGCATGGAGGTGTCCATAGTTTTCTTATAGGCATTACAACAGACATGGTCTTCAGGAATGACTTCAATTTAGAACGGGTGAGGCCTGTGCAGAGAAGCACAAGATTCTTTCATGCAAAGGGTGTAGGCGTGGAAGAATGCCAGGAAATAATTGTAGGATAAACTGAGGGCTTACAGTTGGCATCATTGTTAAAGACATGATAAAGGTTGATAAGTAGTGAGGGACAGTCACAGAGGACTTTATAGAGACAGCTACCTGAACTCACAACTGTTATTTAAGGTTTCCACCATTATGTCTAAAGTCAGCAGACTCTGCTTTATGCTGTGGTGGTATTTTGCCCCTCCTTAAACTTAAACACCACTATGTAAGGTATCATTCCACTCACAGGTGTTTTGAAATTCTCCTAAGAAGAAATTTAAAGTAATGGATGGGACTCAGCAACTCCCAAAGCACACCAGTTCAAGAGATGTACTAAATTGAAGCTTTAAATGCACTGTTGTGGAGTTTTTGTGCTGTATTCAGTCTCTCTTGGCATCTTTAAAAGAAAGCACACACATGAACATATGAGACAGTGCATAGTGCTAAAGATTCTCCCACTGTGTGCTAAGAGAGAGAAAAGGTCTCAGACCTGGCGGTCTTTGTCCCCCAAAAAGCATAGGTATTGCATTTAGGTGCGCTTGAAGTTGGTTACAGTTTTCATAGAAACTATAAACAATTAAAAAAAAAAAGTGTAGTAAGGTCCAGCTTGTGTAATTATACTGAATTCTCAAACAAATCACAACTTTGTTTAATCAGCCAGTAAGATACTTTTGATATACCCATTGTTTGCAAGGGGCAAGGTGAACTTTGTATTACATTGTAGCATATTTGCTTTTTTTTTTTTAATTATTATTATTAAATGAACATGAAGTTTAAGTTCTATGTACCGAACAGAGAAGCAGAAATAATACAATAGTGGTCATTCAAATTAATGAGCTAAACAGTCTGCTACCGTCTGAAGTACTATTATCCTCCTAGGAAGGAATTGCAATAACCAATCTTACAAGGACATGTGTTGTTCTTATGAGATTGTCACAAGTTAAAGGCCTGATCAAACTTCCTTTGAAGTCAGCTGGAGTCTCTTCATTGGCTTCAAAGGGTGTACATCTTGTGCTAGTTTGAACTGAAAGATTTGGGGGGGGGGAGAAGAGGGGGGAACCAAATGATTTTCAGCATAGAAGGCATGGCCAAAAGTTTATTAACCTGATTCACTGCCTCTGTATGAGTCTCATCAATAGAGGAAATATACTAATATTAGGGTGAGCAGATAGCAACTGTGAAAAAATGGGATCGGGGGGTAACAGGCGCCTATATAAAAAAAAGTCCCAAAAAATGGGACTGTCCCTTTAAAAATGGGACATCTGGTCACCCTAACTAATATCATATTTGATAGTATGTGCCACATGACATTCTAGATCAGCACCGTTCACTGAAATCTTATCCTTCTGCTTCCCTCACATTGGAAGAGAAAACTGCATGGAAGTAAATCCTCAAAGACAAAGACTTGTCCCACCATTCTTCCTGATCGGACCTCAAAAAGTATACTCTTTCTTCACTATACTGCTTTTAGGTGCATGTCTTTAAAAACAGATGTTCCAATAAAGGCACCACTCCATAAAGGAATGCACTTTTCAGTAATAAGGAGTTTTAGGTAATGCAGGACAAGGATAAACTATAGGAAAGATACTTGTAACTGCCATTATTGATATACAAAAATCAAGTGGAGTATGTTTTTTAGGTAGTTAAGTGTATAACTTTGAGATCTTCAAAAGTGATAAATTAATAGGTTTACATCGTCTGCTTTTCCCAACATAACACAAGTTTCCATTTCCTGGCTCTACCAAAACTACCATTAAATAGCACCATGAGTCAGTAAAGAGTGCTGAAGAGATCACTTATGACCCATACAACAATGGGTTAATTCTTAGATTCCAAGGCCAGAAGGGACCATTGTGATCATCTGATCTGACCTCCTATATAACACAGGCCATAGAACTTCTCCAAAATAATTCTTGGAGCATATCTTTTAGAGAAACAGCCAATCTTGGATTTAAAAGTTCTCAGTGATTCACCACAACCTTTAGTAAGCTGTTCAAATAGGTAAGTTAATTACCCTCACTGTTAAAAATTTACAGTCTGAATTTGTCTAGCTTCAACTTCCCAGTCATGGTATTGTTTTACTGTTCTTTGCTAATTTGAAGAGCCCAAAGAGTAATTATCAGTGGTTCACAGTCATGCTGGATGGGCATAATGAGTTGGGTCCCACAGGGATCAGTTCTGGGTCCGGTTCTGTTCAATATCTTCATCAGTGATTTAGATAATGGCATAGAGCAGGGGTAGGCAACCTATGGCACATGTGTCGAAGGTGGCACGCAAGCTGATTTTCAGTAGCACTCACACTGCCTGGGTCCTGGCCACCAGTCCGGGGGGCTCTGCATTTTAATTTAATTTTAAATGAAGCTTCTGAAACATTTTAAAAACCTTATTTACTTTACATAAAACAATAGTTTAGTTATATATTATAGATTTATAGAAAGAGCCCTTCTAAAAACGTTAAAATGTATTACTGGCACGCGAAACCTTAAATCAGACTGAATAAAGGAAGACTCGGCACACCACTTCTTAAAGGTTGCTGACCCCTGGCATAGAGAGTACACTTACAAAAGTTTGTGGATGATACCAAGCTTGGAGGGGTTGCAAGTGTTTTGGAGGATAGGATTAAAATTCAAAATGGCTGGACAAAATGGAGAAAAAGGTCTGAAGTAAATAGGATAAAATTCAATAAGGACAAATGCAAAATACTCCACTTAGGAAGGAACAATCAGTTGCACACATACAAAATGGGAAATGACTGCCTAGGAAGGAGTACTGCGGAAAGGGATCTGGGGGTCATAGTGGACCACAAGCTAAATGAGTCAACAGTGTAATGATGTTGCAAAAAAACTGAACATCATTCTGGGATATATTAGCAGGAGTTTTGTAAGCAAGACACAAGAAGTAATTCTTCCGCTATACTCTGTTCTGATTAGACCTGGAGTATTGTGTCCAGGTCTGGGCATCACACTTCAGGAAGGATGTGGACAAATTACAGAGAGTACAGAGAAGAGCAACAAAAATGATTAAAGGTCTAGAAAACATGACCGATGAGGGAAGATGGAAAAAATTGTGGTTGTTTAGTCTGGAAAAGAGAAGACAGAGGGGACATTACAGTTTTCAAGTATGTAAAAGGTTGTTACAAGGAGGAGGAAGAAAAGTTGTTTTTCTTAACCTCTGAGGATAGGACAAGAAGCAATGGGCTTAAATTGCAGCAAGGGAGGTTTCGGTTGGACATTAGGAAAACTTCTTAACTGTCAGGGTGGTTAAGCAGTGGAATAAATTGCCTAGGGAGGTTGTGGAATCTCCATCATTGTTTAACCTACTCTTAAAAGTCTCCAAACACATGTCAGGAATGGTCTAGATAATTAGTCCTGCCATGAGTGCAGGGGACTGGACTAGATGACCTCTCGAGGTCCCTTCCAATTCTATGATTATTAAACATTTTTCCCCCACGTCTATGCTTAAGACATGACTTGATTCCTCTCTATAACCTTCTCTTTGTTAGCGTCAAGGAGCTCAGTCTATCACTATAAGGCACTTTAGCAGTCAGCCACAGTTGTGTTCTGTGCTGGAGTTTTAGGTGTGTCTAACAGTGTAGTGATTACTGTATGTTTATGGCTGACTGGGTATTTTCCTGAAACTATCAATTATGTGGTGCTCGGTGTGCATTTACAAGTATGGTTTGCATTCTGCAATATTTGCTGTAAAACTAATAAAGATAATCTGATTTTCCAAAAATAGACTTTTATTGAGTGGAAAAAACGTGCAGAAAAATCAATATGCAAAAAAAAAAAAAAGACATCCAATGCTATACAATTTTTTAACAAATTAATGGGGAGGAAACTTTAAAATATGAAAAGGAGTAAACATTTACATCCATTTGAGTGCACAAACATAGTCCATTGTGGCTACACGTACGCCAACTGTGGTCTCACAGGTCAGCGTATGTAAAGCTGTGGTTCTCCTTGCTGTCCCACAGCATGGAGTCATACAAGTACTGATGTGTACATGGGGGCATAACGTCACGTGGTTCTCCAAGGACTGCAAATGGTGAAAAGCGATTTTTGGACCAGTAGGTCAACCAGGGTCTGCAGCTTTTCGGTTTGCTGCCTGAGAAGACCCACTATGACCTGGTTCATTTCCCTCTCCTTGTCCCCGTGGGACTCCTAGGCCTGTTTCCTGTCCTTTTTTCTCCCTACTGGTGGTCATATTGGGTCTCCAAGCCCACTGACTTGCAGGATCTCAAAGAACATGTCCTCTCTAGTCCTCTTCTTTCTCATCATCAGGGACATGATGGGGGCACCCTCCAAGGTCACCAGGCCAGAAATAGGGTGACCAGACGTCCCGATTTTATCGGGACTGTCCCGATTTTTGCTTCTTTGTCCCACGTCCTGACCGATGTTTGGTCGGGACACTGGACAAACAAGAAATTTTGCCCTCCCAGTGGGACTCTCGCACCCCCCCCCGCCCCGGCTCCGCCCCCTCCCTTCCCCATTGGCTCCCTCCCCAAATCCCTGGCCCCGCCTCTTCCCCAACCATGTGGCATTCCTCCTCCCTCCCAGGCATGAAGCTGCATGGCGGCGCAAGCCTGTAGGGAGGGAGTGGCAGCGGCGCCTGGATGCTGGAGCTACTGAGTCAGCTCCGGCACCCGGGCGGGCAGGCAAAGAGGGGTTGGCAAGGGAGGGAGGGAGGGAGGGAGACAGGGGGCGCTCAGCTCTGAGCCCCCCGCCGCACCAGAGGGCTCCTGCCCGGCTCCCGGGCTGCTGTACAGGGAGGGCCCGGGGCCGGGAGCACAGCGCGGAGGCTGCTCCAGCCCTGCAGCCCGCAGGGCAGCGCGGTGGGTCCAGGCGGGGGCAGCACAGAGCGGGCAGGGGCTGGGTGGGCGGTGCGGGCCGAATTCCCGCTGCTGCCGCAGAGCCCTGCGCCTCTCTCAGCTGCGCAGCGCTCCAGCGGCTGCAGCTCCTTCCCGGTGGGACGCGCCTCCCACCCCTGGCCCAGACCCACCGCGCTGCCCCGCGGGCTGTAGGGCTGGAGCAGCCTCCGCGCTGTGCTCCCGGCCCCGGGCCCTCCCTGTGCAGCGAAACTGGTGGTTGGTTTTTTTTTTGCTCACCACCACCTGCGTCCTGATATTTTCTCTCTCGGATCTGGTCACCCTAGCCAGAAATAGCATCGGATTTACAGTTGCAAGGGAAAGAGAAAAGTAAAAGTAAAAACTCCCTTCTGTTATTCCCATAAACACTTCTAATAAGAAATGCTTAAACACTTCAGCTTTGGAGCACCTCCTCACAGCACCACTCTAGGTGCATACACCCTGCCAGGGGAAAGGAGAAGTGGGGGAAGAGAAGAGGATTTTCAGTTGCATGAATCTATAATCTTATTTCAATCCTTATTCCACAGGTCTGAGTATAGGGAAGTGGCAATGTATATTGGCACTGTATCTATATATACACACTAGAGTGACAGAGAGAGACATGGGCTAGGCACCATCTTTAAACACTGTAAAAATGCATGCGCACACACTTACTCAAGTTCCCTTCTCCTTCGTCAGGGTCACCTGCACTCGCCTGGCAGGACTGGCTACACCTCAAATAGGTCCTGGCTTCGGGCACAGCTGGAGTCCCCTGCCATGTCCCCCCCCTTCTCCTCCTCCTGACTGTTCACAGAAGAGATCGCGATCTCTCTATATTCCTCCAACATATCCACAATGCTCTGTGGAGTGGTGGTAGTGTCTCTGCCAAGTACCGTATGCAGTTCCTTGCAGACGTAGGTCTACAGTGCAGCACCAGATCTATTGTTGCACTCCCTAGCCTTGTGGTATCCCTGGTGCAGATCCTTCACTTTCACATAACTTTGCTGCTAATCCCTGTCATATCCCTTTGCCTGCAACTGCCAAGCAATCTGCTTGTAGATGTCTATGTTTTTAAGGCTCTTCTCCCCACAGGCCCAGAAGATACAATATTTTCTGTCTACTCCATGCAGGAGCATGTCTAGTGCATGGAGCCAGTAAGGTCCGTTGGGCAGTTGGACCCAACAAGGGTAAGTTGCTAGCTTTTCTTGCCAAGATGGACAATCAGACCAAAAAAAAAAAAAAATCTAGGAGTCCTTGTGGCACCTTAGAGACTAACAAGTTTATTTTGGCATAAGCTTTCATGGGCTAGAACCCACTTCATTAGATGTATGAAGTAAAAAAAAATACAGGAGCAGGTATAAATACATGAAAGGATGGGGGTGCTTTACCAAGTGTTAGGTCAGTCTAATGAGATAAATCAATTAACAGCGGAGGGGCAGGGTTTGGTTCCTTCAGGATAGGTTGTAGATCCCTCACTCTCAGACCTGGGGATTTCTTGTCATATACCAGACACTCTGCTCCTTCTCCCCAAAACCGGTTCTTCACCTGAGCAAAATGTGATAACATCCAAACAATGCACAAAAACATTGTAATAACTACTTTAAGAGCTCCATTTGGGTAACATTTAAATTAAATTACATTTTACAAGAATAAGTTACAGGCCAAGCCATTTCTAAGATGACTTTCAAACAAAAATATAGCAATTTACCAAAAAGTAAAATACTTAATTTTTTGTAAAATCTTTCATTGATATCTTGTTCAATTACACATAAGCCTTTTTAGAAAAACAGTTCTCTAGCAGAGGAGCACATACCTAGGAACTCAGGTGGTTTGGTTCAGTGTTGATGAAGATAGGAAGGGAAATTACAAAAAAACAAAACAAAATTATAACAAAAAGCTAAGCACTATTCTAATTATGGGGGTCTCCTTTATAAAATGGAGAGCAAAACAAGCAGCTCATAAAATCATTGTTAATTTAAAGTTTGTCCCCCTCCCCAACCTTTTTGGTTAAAGAAAGGTAACATATCTGCAGTTGGAATCAAAAAGATTTCCTATACTTGAGCCTTTATCTTCCTCCTGAAGTTCTCATCCACAGCTGATTAGGCAAACTCTCATCATTCATTAACAACACACTTATTCATCTTAGTTGCTTGCACAAAATTTCTTCTCCCCTCCCCCTCCCCATTAGTTACATTCTGGAATGGCTGCGCCTCCCATCATCAAACATTGTAGAACAGGTGAACAGCAGCTGCACAAATTGTGCATTTATAAAAGCCTTGTAATTCAAAGTTTAATATTGTTCTAAATCAAGCAGTCAAAACAAAACATTTCAAAACAGTGACATAAATTGTACTAAATGTCAGTTAGGCAACAGACAACAGCATCAGTATCATTTACTAAAGGAAAAATGTTTTATAAGTAGAAGATACAATCCTAACACCTATTTTGCAGTGTAGGAAACCTCAGCAAAATTTCTAGAGGACTAAACATCCAGCGAGTAAATCAAAGCAGTTTATGTCCACATAAACAACACAATAATTCAACTCTGCCCTGCCTTTGGCTCTTAAAATAAAGCCAAAGATCAGATTTTACAAGTCACATACCTGGGAACATTCCGAAACAACCCTGAGATTTTACAAGCTATATGAAATTTTACCCGAAACAAGGTGTGGACATGGGTTATCTCGGAAGGGATCTCTAGAGATAGCAATGAATGATTTTCATTCTGGGCTGCATTATTTCAAAGAAAAAAATATTTATTTAACAAAGTAAGAGTGTTTTCAAAATTTCAACAGGACTACCATGATATCACAATGTGTCTATTAGACATTAAGATTGTAGGCTGAAGCACAAAAGTGAACAGTCCTGTACTGGCATAGGAGATCAATAAGGGGACCTAAAGAGTCTCTTCAGTCTCTAGATTTTACTAAGTAAAAGCAGCACACATAACTATTGTTACAATGATTGACTTTCACCCATCAGCACTGACATATAGACAACAAACATATTCAAAGCTGTTACTACTAACAAAACTTCTAGAAGGGATATTAAACCTCATGGTTCAGGTCTTTAGCCAATGTCTATCTATTAGAGACCAGGATGAGAACTAATGCAGGGAGGGCCGGCTCTAGGTTTTTTGCCACCACAAGCAAAAAAAAAAAAAAAATTTTGGCTGCCCCCCACACACCCCTGCCTCCCCAGCTCTGGGCTCCCCCCCACCAGTGCTGACTCCACCCGTTCCCCCCTCGCCTCCACCCGGTCTGGCGCTGGCAGGGTTGGAGTAAGCAGCGGGGCTCCCAGGCCGCGCCTCAGGCCAGGGCCCTTCCAGCTAGGCCTCCTGCCTCCAGGACCGGCCTGGATCCAGGAGGGCAGAGCTGGGGGACTGCCCCGGCAGGGGACTGAGGAGCTGGGGCAGGGTAGCCCCAGAGGGAGCGGAGCCCCGGAGAGCGGGACGCAGGCCCCACATGGCAGCGCCCCGGACACCGGTCCCCACTATGGCCCCGCTGCTGCTACTGCTCCTGGCCGCCCTGCTGCAGTCCCTAGGTGGCTCGGGCTGCTTCACCCAGCCCCGGCGCCGGGGGGCTGCTGCCCTGCGGCACCTGCAGGCAGCTCCCCCCACCCGGTGGCCCCCAGCCCAAGTGTCCCATGCTTGGAGCCCGCTCAACCCAGCCACAAGGTGCGGGCACTGCTCCCCGACACGAACCACAGCGGTCCCAGGGCGCCCCCCCTGCACTGCTGCTGGCAGGGCTGGCTCTAGGCTTTTGCCACCCTAAGCAAAAAAAACACAAAAAAATGATGGCCAGAATGCTGCCCCTAAAAATGTGCTGCCCCAAGCACGTGCTTGGTTTGCTGGTGCCTAGAGCCGGCCTTGAATGCAGGTGGCAGATTATCCCACATCTGTCTACTGTGGGATTCTTATATATTCTTCTTAAGCAACTGGTACTGGCTACTATCACAGACAGACCACTGGATGAAATGGACTTTGGCTAGGACCCAGTCTGACAATTCCTATGTTGCATTTCATTCAGCTCATCTTAAGGTGAATACATTCATAACCCCTGTGCAGGTTTCAACTCCGCTCCTGTCATTTTGTTACTCTACATTTGCCCCAAACATTTCTCACATAACAAAAAAAGCCCTCACCCCCAAAGCTATCCCTTCTTCCTTTAGAAATACCCGTAATCCCAACACCACACAGGAATTTTCTAACCTTTTTAATCCTCCTTGCCCTGAGAGTGCAATGTTATATCCACCAGCCAGCAGAGCTTGCAAGGTCTTCTTAAAATGCCAGCCAGTGCCACTCCTTAATCAGTTAAGAGTTGCAGTTGAGCAACTGCAGGACTGGATGTGCTATCCCCAAGCCCTTTAAAACCAGCCCTGGAATGGAATAAAACCTGGCGTTGTACTCGTGTCTCCTGCACTGAAACATTAAAGAGCTTCTGTTACTAGGCTCTGGAATGGGACTCAGAATTAAACTACACCGGTTGAAATACATCAACCGAAGAATCATATACAATATTTTGCTCTAATTCCATAGAATTTTAACACACAAAAGATTAAATAAGAGAATATTAAAATTTCTAACTATTGTATCTTCAATTTTCTGCGTGTGTGTGCGCGCGCGCGCATTTGTGTACGGATGCAGTCTATCCATTCAGCTTGTAGAGTTCTGAGACCATGAAGTGTTTAATGTTGGTTAGACGTTCAAGTTAAATTTATTGCTAAGCACGTTCAATTTGAGTTTTGTTTTGACCAATGATTAACATGAAGTTATATACTCTTGCAGCCCTAAAAATGGCAGGCAGGTTATTCTTTAGCAGGAAGCAAAATCTATAGCCTCTTAACAGATTGCACAACTTCATTTTTTGCTTTAATAATTCATCTTGCCATTTTACAGAGGACAGGCTTGAGTAAGCCTGTACCAACTCATGTTTGAGCTCAAAGTTAGCTTTTTTCAGTCTCAAAAAATAATAAAATGAAAAAGCAACTAGGTTTTATTAATGGCCAACAAATAAGCAAAGACCCAGTTCTCTTTAAAAAAAAAATAGACTAAAAAATATATTCGTAGTATTTACAAAATTATGGGAATGAAAGTTTAATACACATTTTCCATGTTATGAAATGAACTACACATTTGTTTTCCTGCAAGTGCCCTAAAGTGCAAAACCATTTCAATATCTACTGCATCATTCATGTAGCCCAACATAAACAAGCTACGTTTCTAGGGTGACCAGGTGTCTGATTTTTGACCAGAACACCCGGTCGAAAAGGGATCCTGGCGGCCCGGTCCACACCGCTGACCAGGCTGTTGACTGTCCAGTTGGCAGTGCCACGCAGTGGGGCTGGCAGGCTCCCTGCTAGCCTCTGTGACGCGCGGCTCCCAGGAAGCAGCTGGCATATCCCCCCTCTGGCTCCTACGCGGCCAATGGGAGCTGCGGGGGCGGCACCTGCAGACAGGGGAGCGCGCAGAGCTGCCTGGCTGCACCTGGCGTAGGAGCTGGGAGGCGGGGGGGAGAGGGGAGACATGCTGCTGCTTCCGGGAGCCACCTGAGATAAGCACCTCCCGGAGCCTGCACCCCTCCCGCGCCCCAGCCCTGATCCCCGACTGCTGCCCTCCAAACCCCTAATCCTCAACCCAGAGCACCCTCCTGCACCCCAAACCCTTCACCCAAACCCCACCCCAGAGCCCAAACCCCTCCCGCACTCCAACTCCCTGTCCCAGGCCGGATGGCCCCCCCCCCCACCCTGAACCCCTCATTTCTGGCCCCACCCCGGAGCCCACACCCCCAGTTAGAGCCCTCACCTCCCTCCCACACCCCAGTGAAAGTGAGTGAGGTTTGGGGAGAGTGAGCCATGGAGGGAGGGGGAAATGTATTGAGCAGGGGCGGGGCCTCCTGGAAAGGGCGGGGCTAGGGTGTTCCATTTCGTATGATTAGAAAGTTGGCAACCCTATAGGTTTCTTTTTAAAATTTGTCTTAAAAAACACAAACAAAAAGAAACCACCAAACAAAAGATACTATTGCTCTCTGTTTCCATTCCTAAACTCATCCTTTTCAGAGAATAATCTCGAAGAGCTAGTTTTGTTCCCTATGAACTAAGGGAAATTTAGTTTTGTTTTTTTCCTGCAAATCAACTTGAGGCAAATTTAGAGTACCTTAAAATATAAAAATAAATAAAAAGTGTATGTGTATACAAAAGTAAAAGGAATCCAATTATAACCTAATATAACATTCATGAATTTCAATCTCAGAATGTTGTGCAAGTTTGTCTTCTAATGTTTCGTCATAATCGAGTAAAGAGCTTGTTATTTTTAGTCCATTTTGGGAAAAATTATTTTCTTCTGTTGATCTTATACACTTTTGCTAGAAGGACATATACACTCTCCCTACCCCCGAGCCCAAATTGGGAAAGGTTCAAGATAGATGTCTCCTGATGTTTGCTGCTAATTAAGGGCAACCATTACTCTCATGTCCACAGTTTCTCAACATCTGTTCTTCCAGACATGTACCATAGGAACTCATGCTCTGCACAGGCAAAGGGAACCCTGCAGGAGGTAAGCCAACCGGGAAACCCAAATGAAGAACTTTCTTTTTCTAAAAGCCTAAAACACACTAAGTTTGGCTGAAATGAAATTATGAATATTTTAGCACAGGACAGACCGGAGAAGTTATTTAAATAGTATTTGAGCATTCAACAAATCCTTTCAGCAATATAGTGTAAACAAGATCAGAGGAAAATTAAGTCTCCCAAAATGGACTAAAACAACTCTTTATTATAACTAAACATTAAGAGAAACATTCACAACATTCCGATATTAATGAATTTCAATGTTTATTACATTAGAATTAGATTCTCCTTTTACTTGTCCAGGTGCAGTACTACACATTCAACTGGTTAATAAGCGTTCCTGCTTTATTATGAAATCACACAGTTTAACAGAATGCTTCAAATTGGCAAGAACTGCTCCGTTACAGAGTACAGTAAAAGCTGTTATATCCAGAACTTTATCAATCAGAAAGCTCCATTAACCGGCATTTCTGATCTCTCCCAATACAAATCTTCAGTCTAGTAACCGGGACTAGTATACTGCCCAGGAGGTTATGCAATTGCAAGTTTTGTAGTCTACTTTTATGTAAAAGAGGCACAAGATAAGCAAGCTGATATCAGAGATTTATTCAAAAAAGCAGCTTCGAGGATATGTCATAGGGTTATTACAGATTCAGCCCAATCTCCTACAACTTCTACATCTACAATGATAATTGATGTTGATAATGATGACCCTGAGACACTGCAAGATCCTTCTGAATCAAAGAAAAATTAAATTATGTTCAGTACAGTTTTAGTGTTAAGTGTATTTTTAGTGATCTGGGTGTATGCCATGCGCTGCCCATAGTCATATGTAGTGTTAAAGTTTTCTATACAGTAGGTTACTGTTTGCTTCAAGAAACTACCCACTTTGCAGTGCAGTACTACTACTGGATTGGTGAGTACCTGTATACTATTTCATACTTTATTCATTTTACTGTATTCCAATTCTTTGAAAATTGGTATTCCATTGGTAAGTATAACTCTTAGTTAACCAGAATTTTTGGCTAACCGGCATCCCTCATCCTCCCAACATGCCAGATAACAAAGCCTTTACTGTACAGTTTGTTTCTCAGCAGTTCATACAAGACAGACACCTTCATTTCCAATACATTAAAATTAGACTGTCCCCATACAACCGTAAGACTAGAGATTCATAAAAACTCATACAGATATACTGAAAGGCCCTCTGACTAGTTAATGAAAACTAACCAACTTACCAAACATGCAGTTTCTTCACTATAAGATGTTATCTTTTTAGAAACATGGACTTTTAAGCAGAAGAAGTGAAGAAGCCAGGAAACTAAGGAGTATCGATCAGTATGAGGAAGTATGAATGACAAAACAGTAAATTTTCATTACCAAGGTAACCAGGTGAAAGGCCAGCAGACCTCATTTAATTTGAAGAAAGCTCAACATGAATCACAGCAATGCTTTTCTCCGTAAAGGCGTTTTTGATTTTAAACCTAGAGAGAGATGAGTGAGGCAAATTTCCACTGAAAGAAAATATAGAAATACCACAACTCTGGAAAGCTACTTATGCCAAGGAACTTTATGCAAACAGTTCTTTCATTCATACAATGCAAGGCATCAATCCCAGGCAAGACAATGGAGTGGCTGATATGGGACTCTATTAATAAAAAATTGAAGGCAATATAAATAATGCCAATCAACATGGGTTTATGAAAAATAGATTCTGTCGAACTAACTTGATTTTGTTTTTAAAGGGAATTACAAATTTGGTTGATAAAAGTAATATAATGCAGATGCAATATACTTAGATTTCTGTAAGGTGTTTGACTTTGTACCACACTACATTTTGATTTGAAAAACAGAAGAACACAAAATTAATATCCCATACATTCAATGGATTAAAAGCTGGCTAACCGATAGGTCTCAAAATGCAATTATAAACAGGGAATCATCAGTGAGCAAGTGCGTTTCTTTGGGGTCACTTGGTAAACTGGGTGCAATCAAACAACATGTACATGTATGCGTATTAAGTCACATGTATACATCTAGCAACAAAGTCTGTAGGCTATGAGATGCGGGACTCTACTCCGGGAAGCAGTGACTCTGAAAATAATTTGGGAGTTATGGTGAATAATCAGCTGACCATGAGCTCCTAGCGCAATGCTATGGCCTAAAGGGCTAATGAAATCCTAAAATGCATAAAGAGAGATCTCAAGTAGAAAGGTTATTTTATCTCTGTATTTGGCATTGGTGTAACCGCTGCTGGAGTACCGTACCCAGTTCTGATGTCCACAATTCAAGAAGAAAGTTGATAAATTGGAGGGGGTTCAGAGTAGAGTCTCAAGAGTGATTAAAGGATTAATAAACCAACATTCTAGTGATAGCCTCAGAGAGCTCACCAAAGAAAAGATTTAGCTTACCAAAGAAAAGATTAAGGGGTGACTCGATTACAGTCCATAAGCTTCAGAGCCCAAGCTGCAATTCGAAGTGCTGTCTTTACTGCTAATTTTAGAGCCCTTCTAGTCCCAGCCTGCCAACGCAACTGGGAGAGACTTACTCCAAAATACTGTGTAGACACCAGACTGGGCTAGTTCTTATGCACCAAGTCTGCTAGACAATCAACATGTGGGAGTGCAGTTAGTACTTTTAGGGCACCAAACATTCTAGCACTGGTTCTGCCTTGTGGACTAAAACCAATCAATCAATGTTATAACCACATTAAGAGTAATGCATTACAAGAAGTTATAGTGCAACAAAATTTTACATTTTACTTTAGAAAGTAAGACATGTACTGTACTTTCTTCAGACAGGTTACATAGCAACCTGTGCAAACAGAACTAAGGGAAGCTTGAAGCACAATTCAACCCATGCACACACATCCCACTTTTAATTCAAGATGAGCATATATGATAGTTAATTCTTTGTGTCTCAACAACACCTAGAGGCATCATCAGAATTGAGGTGCTGTTGTGCTAGGCACTATTCAAACATATAATTACCCAAGCAACAACCTGCAAGATCAGTATTCCATATACCCCAACAAGCTCCCAGTTTAAAGATGAGATTAGGTTCCCATTCACATGCCTCATTCACTAAGGCTTCCTATCTCCACCCAAGAATGCGCTCAGCTCTGTAAAAGGACAGGCTTGAATGCCCTCCCGCTGTGGTTTACCGGTTTGCTGGCTGACTGATTAACACATTTCCAATGACTAAGAACAGGGCCTTACAGGCATTCCCATTTTGAGCCAGTTAATATGAAACAGAGGAGTCAAGCTACCTCAGGCAGTCTAAACAAAAAATGTAAAAAGCTACACAGAAACTTGTCCCATGGAAAGGGAATTCACAGTACGCTTGACACTGCCCATAACTCCCCAATTTTCCTAAATGAGAAATGGCCATTGGAATGTGACCTTAAATATCAAACTTCTGATCCACCGCCCTTGAGGGTTGCAGGAGAACGATCACTGAGAAATAAGAACAAGTATGAAAGGCGGCCAAAAATATAAATTAATCCTAAAACAAAAGGATGGGAGTTTAATCCAGTTCAATTAAAGAAAGAGACCCTGCGGGTAAAAAATAAAACCCACCTGTGATTTCCACTCTGAAGGGAGCGCAAATCTTTTAAGTCTTTCAGATGGGAATGTGGCAGACAAGACAAATGCAAGAAATAACCATTACAGCCCCATATCGGTATACTACAGTTGTGACACAGGTATGACCAACACAGTACTCCTTCTGTGCTCAAAATACTTCATCAAATGAGCCTTACTCTCGCACCCGTGGATCAAGCACACCAGGGCTCTGGAATAAGAGACAGGAACGGCCCTAGGAAAATTGTGACCTAAGTTCCCAGTATCAAACGGTATGTCTGACAGGTAGGGTCATCAGGTGTGAAAACCAGGAGTGCTTGGACCAGAAGGAGATACATCCTCTGTCTGGTCCAATCTTAAGCTAGGAGAGATAAGTGTAACCTCCCCCTTAAGAAAGGGAGGTTATATACCTCCACTTGCCACATCTACAAATTAACAAATTAACCAGGGACCACGATCTTGAAACAAAATTAGGAAACCCAGAGAGGACTCCAGGACAAAGCAACAGTAAAAAGGGAACAAGGAGCTTGCATAAACTGGTGAAGATTCAAGAAAAGGTGAGGAGTAAAAAGGAGTGGTTCCCTTCTCTGCAATTTAGACTTCTGGCAGCTCCTGGTCTTCCCCTTACTTAAAACACACTGTTACATGTGTGTCCCATCATCCACACAACAAAGTAGGACAGTCTACTTGGGAGGGGCGCTGAACCACAGTAGTGTTAATTGGAGTTGAGCTTCCTCAATTGTGTGTTCCAACTGGCTTAGTAAGGGCCTCCTCCCAGAGGCAATCACCAGAAAGATGCAAAAAGGTCATCACAGGGACAAGACAAAAGTATGCAGAGACCAAAAACCCCCTAGGACCTTTCACTCAAACAAGTTCCCAAAATTTCAATCCTAGAAGGCCTTACATTGTTTTACCATGCATAAAACCATATTGACTTGGACTCCTCCTACTTTGCAGGAAACAAAAGCATGAAGAGGAAGCCAGATAGCATTAAGCTGTAACCTCCGTGTTTGCACACTGGATGGACGAAGAAAGCCCATGAGCATGGCCAAGGCCAGTCAACATATTATAAATCTATAAGCATAGCTGCCAGTTTGCATTCTCTCAATGAGAAGTGCCGTTATAGGAAGTAGATGGTTTTCTATTTATAGGATGGGGGTGGGGGGGGAGAGAAGAGGCACATGGCCAACCACTACTTCTGTGGAAAGCCCAATTTGTGCATGGATGCTTCTGAGGTTGGGCATTTCTAGAATATTTTACTCAACTTCACATTTATATTTGGTGTGAACTTGCACTAAGATTCCTGTGATGACTTAACACTCTTGGGATCACACTACAATACCAAATAGAGTTTTAGACTGAACTAATAAGCAGCATTTCTGCAGTGAGACAACAAAACAGAAGCATTAAGGATATGAAGCTCAAGTCTATTATCTCATCAGCACAGGAAATAGAACTAAGATATCAGAAGTCTCCAGGGTACAAGAGCTATTTAACTTGAGACAGAAAAACAGAAATCAATGTCCCATTAGAGGTGTCTTCAGCAGCAGCAACTTGTGAAACTGGATGAATGTACCTTTTGGTTTTTTTAAGCTATAGATTGGTCTTTCTAACAGGAAAGAGAACAGCTTTTTTTTCGGGGGGGGGGGGGGGGGGAAGGGGGTTGTTTTTCGATGAACAGCCCAGGACAACAGAATGTAAGAGTTTTACCTAGCCGAGTTATCAAAATGAAAAAAGTTCGATCTGGAGAATTTTTGCAAAATTTATACTTGGATTAGTTTTTTAAGTACATTCAGCATTTCCTTCACACATCAAGTTGAGGATTTTCTCAGAGCAAATAGGCAAAACCTGGGACAAGATCCAGTTGCCCCTTGGGCAAGTCTACACCACGGTGCTACATCGTGCGTCTGGGGAAGACACTCTATGCAGATGGGAGAGCGCTCTCCATTGGCATAATTACTCCACCTCCGCGAAAGGTGGAAGTTATGTCGCTGGGAGAGCATCTCCTGCCAACATAGCGCCAGTGTGGACAGCACTTAAGTCAATGTAACTTGCGTCTTTCAGGGAGGTGTCTTTTTCACACCCCTGAGCAAACTGTAAGGCCTGGTCTACACGGTGGGGGGGGGGGGGAAGGGGAGAAGAGAATCCATCTAAGTTACGCAACTTCAGCTACGTGAATAATGTAGCTAATGTCGACTTACTTAGATCTACCTACCGCGTGCATCTTCACTGCGATGCTCTCCCGTCGACACCACCTGTGCCTCTTGCCCTGGTGGAGTACTGGAGTTTACAGGAGAGCGCTCGATTTATCTCCTCTAGACTAGACATGATAAATCGAACCCCGCTGGATCGATCGCTGCCCGTCGATCTAGCAGATAATGTAGACAAGCCCTACGTTACATCATCTTACACAGTGATGGAGACCAGCCCCTAATGTGTTTTAACCAATAGGATAGGAACCCACAGCATATAAGAGACACGGTATCTATCCTTTTTAAAAAACAAACCAAAAAGCCCCATATCTGAATAAAATTAATATTAGCTAACCATCACACCAGGAACTGGAGGCAGAGAAAGGATGTGGTCAGATTTGGACCTCATGGTTTTCAAAGGAGAGGGGTGGGATTCTGAGGGCTTCTTGTATGGTTTCAGCAAACTAATTTTCACTAGTAACCTAAACTCCTGCAGGTCAAAATGAATTTCATATTTGACAGGCTTGATCATTAGCTCTCTGTGCTAAACACATTAATTAGAACTGATTTTTATTAAATATATTATGCCTCTGAACCAGCTCTTGAATTGGACCATTACACATTATAATTAAGAAGACAGCAGAATCTGAAGAACTACGTGATCTTAATTTTCACATGGTTAATAGAAACAAGCATTTACAGTAGCTACTAGTTATTTATTATATGGAGATATACCTATCTCATAGAACTGGAAGGGACCTTGAAAAGTCAGTGAGTCCAGTCCGCTGCCTTCACAGCAAGACCAAGTACTGTCACAGCAAGACCAAGTACTGTCCCTGACAGATTTTTGCCCCAGATCCCTAAATGGCCTCCTCAAGGATTGAACTCACAACCCTGGATTTAGCAGGTCAATGTTCAAACCACTGAGCTATCCCTCCCCCCACTTATTTAAGTGGTAGCGTATTGTTTTCACATTACATGACAGTTTTCTGGAAGGCAACAGACTTGGAAGGCAAGAGACTTGCTCACAGGCTAAATGCACACAAGTGATTATTTTAAAAACTGTCTTGGTCACAGCGGTCCTGCATTTCAAGGGAAGAAGAGATGACCCAACCTCTTATACAGGGCTTTCATCCACACATCTCACAGTACTTGACAAAGGCAGTCCGTATCATCATCCCCATTTTACAGGTGGAGAAACTGAGGTAAAAAGGTTAAACGACTTACCCCACACAGAACAGCAGGCCAGTGCAGAGCCAGAAATAGAACCCAGGTCTCCTGAGTCCCAGTCCAGTGCGGCATCCACTTCACCATATATTGAAAAACTTAGCTTAGCTACTACCCCTCTTTATATAGATATTTCCTTACAAGAATCTGCTTATAAAATATCAATACTCCGTATTTTAGAAAGAAGCTAACACCCCATGTGAGCACTGATCTGTTTTTACAACTTTTCGCAGCCACATCCAACTGTGATGAATTGGGGATCTGTTTGTATAACTTCTGAATTGTGGCTGGCTGGCATTATGAAATTGTATCATGAAAGCCTTCTGTAGGTCTATCCACCATATCCGACCAACTTGAATGTATATCTCTCCTAGACCAGAAACAATGGAGAATATTGGACATTAACAATAGTACTTTGAATGGATAAGAGATCCTAAGTGGGTTTGCTCAGCAGGAAGAAGGCCCTTCCACCTCCTAATTGAAGGGAGAGGGAAAGTAGAGAGAATGGGGACTTACCAAAAGAACAGACTAAAGGAAGCCAGGTATTGCGGGGGGGTGAGGAGGGGGAGGCATTCAACTCACATCTGTTCTCTGTTGTACTCCAAAAAGCACGCATTTTTGGAGAGGACATTTACACTACTTCACTCCTGTTATCATTGTAGAACCAACACAGATGTAGTTGCACACAGCTAGACTTAGGGCTTGTCTTCATATACAGCGCCTCCCCAAGCTCTCCCAGCGACATAATGCTGTCTATTGGAGGAGGAGGGGTTGGTATAACTACATTACTCAGGGGTGTGTATTTTTCACACTTCTGAGTGACCTGGTTATACCAATATAGGTCTATAGTGTAGACATGCCTTTCTCTCTTGCTTAACAGATTATGGTCTAACTTCCCAATTTAAGTGAGAGCAAAGTCTAGTCTACACAATCTTTAGTTATTGGTGATCTCTGAGCCAGAAAAACTAGTTGGACTTTGTTTCCTCAGAGTGAATTTGCAGCAGTGACGATTGAAAGGGGTACAGAAGTTTAACACACAGGAAATCCCCACAAACTGTTACCCCAGCAAGTGTTTTTAAAACTGTTTTTTGTTTGTTTTTTTTTAATGTTCCTCACCCACCTATAGCTATTTGTTTATGGGTCTTCCATAAAACTGGGGAAGTTTACTATACCTGGGAGACAGTGAAACTGACTCTACACAAAGTGCCATCAAAACTCACAAAGTAAAATATTTTTCAGTTACTGCCATTCTAAACAAACAAAAAAGACAGGTGTGATATTTTAAAAAATGGATTGTCTCCTAGAAAAAGCACCCAATACATCTGACTTGTAAACCAAGGGAAAAAATTGAAGTTAATGTGCACACACATACAGCCACTTCCAGAGTAAAACTGTTCTTCACAGAAAACTAAAGTACATATTTACCGACTAACATATAGAAGTGAATTTACAAAATAGTTCCAAAAAGTCACTCGCTACATCCATTTTCTACAGATCTTTCAACAAGAACTGCCATTTCACTGACATTTCCTGCAGGCAATCAAGTATGATAACATCTGAGATAAAGGAAATAAATCAACATTTGAATGCAGACGTCAGTGTTGCAAGTTTTTGGTTTCAGTTATAAAAAAGTTAACCCCAAGAGGTTAGACTCAGACTTTAAGGTCAGAAGGGACTATCGTAGGGGCGGGCAAACTTTTTGGCCTGAGGGCCACATCAGGTTTCCAAAATTGTATGGAGGGCTGATTAGGGGAGGCTAAGCCTCTCCAAACAGCCAGGTGTGGCCCGGCCCCCACCCCCTATCCGACCCCCCTCTTCTCGCCCCCTGACAGCCCCCCCAGGACTCCTGCCCATCCAACTCTCCCGTTCCCTGTCCCCTGATGCCCCCCGCCCCCGAGACCCCTATCCCATCCACCCCACCCTGTCCCCTGACCGCCCCTGGACCCCCTGCCCCTTACTGCCCCTGGCCACCCAATCCAACCCCTCCTCTCATTCCAGACTGTCCCCCCAGGACTCCTGCCCCATCCAACCACCCCTTCTCCTTGACCTCCCCCCGAACCGCTGCCCCCCACCACTCCATCCAACCCCCCCTCCTCCTTCCTGATTGCCCTCCTGCAGCTGCTGGCCCCATTCAACCCCCCTGTTCCCCGCCCTGAACCCTATCCACACCCCCGCCCCCGACCACCACCCTGAACTCCCCTGCCCTCTATCCAACCCCGTCTGCTCCCTGCCCCCTTACCGCACTGCCTGGAGCACCGGTGGCTGGCGGCGCTACAGCTGCACCGCCCAGAGCACCAAGACAGGCAGCCATGCCGCCCGGCTGGAGCCAGCCACACCACCACACAGCACAGAGCACTGTGTCAGGCCACGGATCTGCATTTTTACCAAGGCTATCTTGATAGAGTGGTGACCTACTACCATTCTGCATTTTCTTTGAGTGAAATTGCCAGGGGGTGAGGGGAAGTTCTTGTTTATGTATATGCTTCATGAGCTTGTAATGCTTCATGAGTTTGAATGTTGCCATGTTGCCATTTGAATATTGCCACAATAAGTATCAGATTTTCACCCTTATTGTTTAAAATTAGAAAAATTTTGTTTCTTCCCGACATTATGGCATGTCTCAAAACAGAAAAATACAATACTGAGTAAATCTGATGAGGCAACAACAATGTAAGCAAAATTATATACCTGGGCTCTTATCCTAAATTAGGACATGAGATTGTTTTAAATCTGAATGTGTCAAAAAAGCATCACTCAATGCTTATAAGAACATATCAATGTCATTTCATTAGATATTTCACCCTTTGCTGAAGTTTGCTGGGTCTATAGAGATTACTGTTCTGTATTCCAATTGTTCATGAGAAGACTGACTGAAGATCTGGAGTAATCAATGAATAATGATATTTGGATTTAAAGAAAAAGAAAAACCATGTCTTCAAGTCACCAGATGGTCACTGAAATATACAGAGTCACATACAATATTCTCTTCAAATAAAACCTGCAGTTCACTGCAGCTAGTTTATACCCAACCTTTTAATCAATATGCAGTGTGAACATAAATTGCATATTTTATCTTAGCCACCCTTCCTCAAAGAGCATCAATTTCTGCTTTTTTTCCTCCTCTTCCTATTACTATTTTGTTTGGGGACATACTTGTTTGCAGTTTCCTGAACCATCCATGGTGGAATGGTGTAAGAATGAAAGATTCTCTTTTAAAATGCTCCTTAAATTGAGTAATAGATGGTCTCTCAAAGGTTAAAGAAAACCATGTTCTTCCTCATTGTAAAGAGGCACTCACCTCGAGCTAGGCAAGATACTGCATTCCTCGTCTTGTCCCTGCCACCCCCTGCAAGCTCCTGGATGCTTAGTTGGTCTTCAGAAGGGGGCTTGACCCTCTGGCAAGTCCAAATGAACCCATCCCCAGGTATTAAAGAGTCCAATAACTAATAGCTTATTTTCCCTTGCTAAGGTCTTCTCAACCCTGGCTCTGGGCCCTTTAAATTGAGTCCCTTTATTCAGGCTCCCAAACAAGCCTTTCCTCCTTCTTGGGGTTTATACCACTTTACCTATGGCTGGTAAGAAAACCCAGGCCCAGTCACTACCCTGGGTTCCAACCCACGGACCCTACACACATTAGCCACATACTGCGTGTTTCAATCCATCACTACTGTTTCCTTGGGCCTCTTCCTACTGGGCCTCTTATCTCCAGCCCTCTCTCTGGGCCAATGTCCTCAGGTTTTTCTCCATCTCCAGGCCAGAGAGCAGCACCCTTCTTCACTCCTCTGATCCCAGCCAAGAATTGACTGGCTAAGGCCCTGCAGCTTTTTTTAATCTGAGATTGCTCTGCTCTGATTGGCTGCTCCTTTCCTGCCACTTTGCTGCTTCCTGGGGCCGGGTGTAGAAGGACTGCAGGGTCTCTTGTAGGGAGTCTCAAAGGACATGTACACCCCATCACAGTCATCTTCACCAGTTCCTCTTTTGGAACTGGTGACTTTAACTGCAATGGTGGAAGGAATTATATAGGAGAATATAATTTAAAATCACCTAAGTTTTTGTAAAGTGCGGTTTTGGTATGGCTATTCCATCACTCCTCTGATGCAGTGTATGTCCAGATATTCAGATCTATATATTCTGCATATACGTAAGTTAATTATATTTTAGCCAGAATATTTGTTTGGTTTTTGGTTATTGTTGTTTGTTTGGGTTTTTTGTTTTGTTTTTTGTGCTTTGTTTGGGGGGGGAGGGCGGGGGGGAGAAGAGAGTTTTGCCCTTAGCATTATCCATAGCAAAGTTTTATACAATGTGTGAATAGAACTCCAAATAGATGAAAATGTATTTAGAAATCTAGATCAAAGCGTTATTGGAAGCGAACTGGGCAGAGTTGACATCTGTGGTGTCTAGTGAGCACCAACCTCTTTTGGATGAAGTTAAGCTTGCCTTTTTTTTTGTATTGTTTTTGGCAGACCAATTTCCCTTGACTCACCTTGTTTGGCAATGGGCCTGAACAAGTAATTTTTTACATAATTGGCTGGACTGAGCAACATAATATTTTTGCAGCAGAGAGATACCAGAGACCCCTACAGTACTGATTATTGCTTTGGACTATTATGAAACTTTGATTAATGAAAAGCCATAATTACAGCTTGAAGTACGAACCAGTTAGCATGTCTTTATAAAGGTATCATTTAGATTTATACATGATCCATAGTGTCACCTATCTTCAGATGGCTGACTCAGGGAACTTATCAGTTTGAAAATTCAGTTGAATTGAAATAAACATATTTCAGAGAGTTTGTTTATTAAAGCACGTTAGCTAAATTCCTTAGATGAATAAACTTTCAAAAAATAAAAAAAACACCTGTTAAAGCAGAGTTGAGCTTGTCCAGTGCCGCCTTGTGCTGTTCCAGAACATGTGAACCTATACTTAAACTTCTATTTCCTGTTTTTTAGGTTTAAGGTACTCGTGTAGCCAACAGGGCAAGCTTGCCTATTATATTCACTGGCTTGCCTTCATTCTATTTAGCTGCTTTCATTATATTCAGCCCACAAGAAATCTACAGGCCTGTATCCTGTAAGATTATTAGCTGAAGGATAAGTTAGCATAAGTGTGATCAAGTAGGCCATAACCCTTGGCCTAGATTAATGGCCTATTGGTTACCTTTAGGTTTTGGGAGCTAAGGAGAGCTTGCTCAATGGTAGGAGTTAGAACGTTCCAGTAAGTGCTACTGCAAGGAACAAGGAAGTAATAACCATAAAATCTGCTTAAGCGAGGGGTGACGGGTATGGTAACGAGCTGAAATGGCAGTTACACGTATCAATATGTTAACCTATAGAATAAGTACATTTCAGTATTATGTGGGTGAAAAGGCAAAATAAAGGCATGGAAGACTGAGCATGAGCAGATGATGCTCAAGCCCTATAACAGGGCAGTCACCACGTGGTCCGGGGCTTCATCTTTCCTGGTCAACTTCCATTGCGGTCCGCTTTGCTACTACTTGACCCTTCAACTCATTGAGGAACTTGGACCATGCCAGAGAGAGGGCTAATTCTTTTGTCTCTTATCACCAAGTCCTCAAAGACTTTGAGTATGCATAGTGTGATGCCACAGATAAGACAGAGATAATACAATATCAAGGTTATGTGGCTAGGGCCTTTTCTAGCTTTATCCATTATTTTGATAAAGGTATCTAAGGTTTTACTTTGCCCTTAGCATGAGTGTCCCTGTCATCCATCCCGAGACTCCCCACAAGATATTCAACTCTGTAGCGTTAGTTCTGCATAGCCGGATTTCTGCAGAGGGGGCGTGGAGGGAGGGGGGGGGGAGAACCTTATCACAGTCGGATCAATTGGCCATTAATCGAAACATTATTAACCTTAATAGGGTCTGGAAAACACTCAATATCTCCACAACACAGCCTTAATTCTGCCCTTCTTGATCTACCAGTAGCCACCAGGACTGGCTCAGCAAAGGTAGACATGAGAAAAGACTAAGAATCGGTCATGTTTTATTGTATTCTACGCATTTGAATTCCAACATTTATCAGCATGCATTCCAATTGACAGTCACTCTGTTAAGTACAACTGTGTTGAACAGCAGAAGAATTAGTTGGAGCAGATTGGCAGAACTGTCAGTGATATGAGGAGAAGCACATATGTACTGTCAAAAGTATGTCCCATTTCAGCAGTTACATTTTGTCAATAGAGGTGCATGAGGATGTCTCCTTGCCATGGGTATTGTACAGAGGCAGATTAGGGGTTTGTAGGGCCCTGGGCCAGAGCAAGGGGCCCCTCCTCACCCCTTCCACCTGCAGACCCTGCCCCCTCGCCGGGGAAATGGGGTCAGGACATGGGGGCTTGCCCTGCCCTCCCCACCAGCCCAGCACTCCTGCCAGGGAGCTGGGTCAGGGAATTGGGGGGGGGTGGCTTGCCCTTCCCCGCCCGGCATTCCTGCCGGGGAGCGGGATCAGGGCATGAGGGGGCTTGCCCTTCCCCACCTGCCAGGCGCTTCTACCAGGGAGCAGGTGTGGGTGGAGCAAGTTGGTGCACGGGGGTGCCGCAATTGACCGGGGCCCCTGGGCACAGTCCCTATTGACCCAGTGACTAATTCGCCACTTGTTTTGTAGCATACATGACAACAATCACCAGGGCTTAGTGAGAGGTCAATGAAGGCAGTATCTCAGAAGGAATAGTCAGGGCAAGAGTAAAGGGATTTGCAAATCTGATATGGATTGTGTATAGGCTTTGTATCAGAGAGTAGGCAGCTGCTAGTCCCCACCCCTAACCCAACCCTAAGTTTTGCCTTAACAAGCAGAAAGTGTTAGGATTTGTCCTACAATGCTCATGTGCTCTGTTCCAGAAGTGTTAAGTAGCAGGTGCATGTTACAGCATCTCTCAAAGAGGGCAGAATAAATATCCATAGTGGACAAGGTGTGTATCTCAGCTTTGGATTTTTTTTTAGCTTTCCGAAGTTTTAATATAGGTGCACACAACATTCTGGAAGGGCACACTGCAGCGATGGGCAAACTTAACTTTGTGTTAACTGCCAAAAACAGTTACTCTCCTAAGTTTTTTCAGAAAGGCTATGTTTTTATCCCTGAGAAATGCAGTCCCAAGACTCCTTCGCCCCCCCCCAGCGTTTGCTTTGGGTTAAATTTTAGATACTGTGCTGTCTTTGTGCCAGTTTACAAATATCCTGTGGTGCACTATCTAAATGTTTAAGAGAGATGTGTGCATATGCGTATTCAAAGGCATAGCAGGTTGTATGTGCTTTGGAGGCAAAGTAGGAGAGCATGCAGGATTGTCACTGGAACGTGTGTTTTGATGGGGTATGTTGCCCCGTGTGTCATTTTGGCTATACTACATGTTTACAGCAAGAGGTGTGCATATTGCCCCACCCGGAGTGCGTGTACTCTGCAGCAGTGTGTGACAGTTAATCAAAGGCTGGGTATAGCTAGATCAGTGGTTCCCAAACTGGGGTTCGTGAAATGTTACAGGGGGTTCTCGGGAAAAAATTCCCTAATGGCGGACAGAGCTGTCCCTAGAGACCCTGGGCAGCACGGGGCCAGCAGCCTGGAGCCCCTGGACTTCCAAGAGCTAAGCAGATCAAAGCAAGCCTATCTATCACACTGAGGAGATTTAAACTTCAAGACTCCTTATAAGAAATGGAAAGGGAGGTGTATATATTTTGCCGTTTTTAAAATTAACTAGGCAGCTAGTATTGTTTTTAAAATTATTATGAAGAACAAGTTTAAGCTTTGTTGTAACGTGCGTTGTTTGCCTGGACTGCTCAAGACCTGAATGCTTGTGTAGGAGGAACTCTGAGTTGGCTTCTTAAATACCTTCATGCTGTTTCACATCTGATACTCCTTGATGAAACATAGGAGCCTTGTCTTAGAACAGGCGTATTCAAAGTGATACAAGCTACGGAAGTGAGAACTTGGACGAGTGTTGCCGTTTTCATAATGTAATAAAAATACTGTAATGATAAATATTAATAATAAAAAGTGTGCAATAAGCATGTCATAAAAACAAATTTTATATTTCCAAGATCACTGCTTTTATAATTTATACTCAGGTAAAGGAGAAAATCCCTGGAAATATTCATTTTTATGAGGGGGCTCGCAAGATGACATTTTAATGAAAGGGGTTCACAGGTTGTTAAAGTTGGGAACCACTGAGCTAGATCTACCCGTTAGGCACTTTGGAATACATCTAATGGGTATGATTAGCTGTTTTCAGTTACGGTGTATTGTACTCATCAGTGAGTGGTTGGTTTGTCTGTTTATATCCATGCCCTAAAAATGTAGCATTCCCTGCTGGTATTCTTTGGCTAAGTGCATCTGCAGTTGTATTAGCTAGGATTGTTTGGCGTCTCCCTATAAGGTAATTATTCTTTTCCTGCTCCCAACCCCACCCCCAGATACAAGGTCACATCCCTCCCTGTCTACAGAGTCAGCTCAGTTTCCTTATGTTATCTCTACAAGCCTCTAAATCCCCTTTTGACTGAGCTCTGCCCCCCAGATAAATCCTTCTTCTCCAGCTCTTGAGCTTGCAGTAGTACCTAGGAACTGCTCAAATGAAGTGCTGTCATAATGAGTGGGCACAAGTAGGAACCAGTAAGAGAACATGCCGTTGTTTGTGTTCCACGGATGTGAATATTTGCATTTATCTACAGGCACTTCAACTGCTGTTCAGTGTCTTGGGTGTAGAGGTTTTGAAGGGCAGAGGGATTAGTTGGAGCATGTTGGCACAGCTATCACTACAACACGAAGAGAAGTGCAGATGTGCCTTGAGGGATCAGAATCCCTACTCCTTTCCACAGAAAGGCAGCCATTCGCAGAGGCCCCTCAGACTGATGAAGTCTGTGCAGGCATTTTTGGAAGGGAAACAGAAATATGGGAGAGGGGAGGGAGAGGACCAATGTGAGGGGTTTGTGGAACGGAGCTGAAAGTCCCCCTGCATCCCCATACTGCACATCTCTGACCAACCGCTTCTTTCCTCCTTACACTAACAGAACAACAATCATTTTCATACAGACAGACCTTACGTGATATTGCTGGTCTGGTTCACATTATGGTACATTGTAACACGGATCTAGTATAAAAAATATTGCACCATGATCCCCATTACTGACCCCAAGCAATAGGAAGGCAAGAGGGTTGAGAGAGTAACAGATTACCTCATGTGTACACAACACAAAACCCCAGAGAAGATGATCTAACTTATGGCCCTTGCAGGTCACGTTCCTCTAAGCCACTGTACATTACTCAGGGAGTCTCACTCTAAGAAGCTTCTGAGAAAACAACTGCTATCACAGATGCAAACTTTTTATAAGTAGAGGTGCTAATGCTTTTAGAGTTTAATAACTAATATTTCTAAACTGGTTCTCTATACCATTCAAAAGTTGATTTCAGGGGCAATAAGGGGCAGACCTCAATATTGATGCAAAATGGTTATTATTAACCTACAATCAGAATTTAAAAAATGCCAATATTGACTTTTCTTTGACAACTGAGTTTAGGAAGTACAATTCTTTTCACACACATCATGCTTAGAAAATGAGAGTTCACATTAACGTCTTTCAAAATATAAGTTAGTTATTGCTATCCGTGTGTTGTATAGAACACTTGATAGATTCTAATTACAAATTATGAGTATATTTCAATGGTAGGTTTTAAGTCTAGCAACCATTTAGTCAAAAGGCAAACAACCAACAAGACAGCAGTTTGGTATGGACAGCATCTTTATCTCAAGTTAATGATATTTTACAAAGACCTGCTTGTGTAAAAGAATGGAATGGTGCTCTCTATTCCAGATATTCCAAAGAGTAGTGATGCTTATAACATGTTATCAGAGCTATACAGCAGGTTGTGAAAGTGAGCTCTCTTTACTCTCTCTTCTTTTGGAAGGAGAAAGCCATTTAGTTTTAAACCTACACAAATGAAAACCAAAAATATTCTTACTGAAACCAGTTTAGGTTATAAACACTCTAATGTCTTCACTCTTTAAACTTGGAGGACATTTCTGGGTGGAAAAAGTTTTAAGATATTGGTTCTCTCTAACTCATGTTAAAAAACCTTAAGTTGTCCCTCAAATGATTTAAAGGGCATAAGCTTCCTTTGGAGATGTTTATTAGCAAATAATTTATATCTAAATCCAAACCTTTCATTTAATTGCCTGACATCAATTTTATGTGTATAATAATATATTTTATGTATAAATACAGCAAGGTCATTTGATACTATAACTGTTTACAAATATAAGAAGCCATTTGAGAATCAAAATATTTATGTTAGTTGGGGAGTTAGTTATCTGGCAATGCTTAAGCAACTCCTTACCAAACTCAGGAGGATAAGAACCACCTCTCCAAGGACGGTAAGAAAGGACAATAGCTTCTTTAATCATGTACATTTAAATATTTTCTTTACACATCATTTAAATTTTTAAGAACTATTTTATGAGCTGATAGACTTTATATTGAAAATAGGAGTTTTTGGACTCATTTGTAAATATAATTTCAATTCCTATTAATCCCTGATGGAACTAAATGGATCTCTCAGAAAAGGGAATGAATAAAAGGAAGTGTTAACACTCTAATTTACAGATGTTCTCAGTTTCCTGATACAAAGACAGAAGCAATATAACCACTGAATAGAAAAATTACAACCCTCCTACATGTAGATACAACCCCTCCCTGATATTTGAATCCAGTCAAGTCCACGAAAGATGTCTTTTCCACCTTCAGCGAGATGATGGGAAAGAAGTTCCTCGGTATTCTCATACTCCTAAACCCTTATGAACATCTCATGCTTACACGCTGTCTGATGCTCTTACTCTTACACATATTTGCACTCATGCTAATGCTTACACTCTCCACTCAGCTTATTCATCCCAGCACACCTCAAGAGAACACCTCTAAAAGCCAGCCCACAGCAGCAGTAAGACCGCTAAAAACAACAAAAATAAGGAAGTCAAAACCTTCTGTACCATGACATCACCAAGCCTTCAACATTATTGGCAAGATGGAATTTGCCAAAGCACTAGCAAGTGATTAGATGTAAATTGTTTTCGTAATAGAATATTAAAATGCTATTGTTATTTAAGCTTTGCCTATTAAGCTCCAGATTGTTTAGCCCATATACTGGACAGCCACAGAGCAACCACCCCAGGCCCTGTGCTTTGTGGGGGCCACCCGCTTTGTGCCAAGGTGGGCGGGGAGGTGAGGCAGGAGACAGGCAGGGAGATGAGGCGGGGGGCCAAGGAACCACCCCTCCCTCTCCCCTCAGTGCCTCCTGCCCACCAGCAGCCCCGCCGATCAGCACCTCTCTCTCTCTCCCAGCGCCTACCACTGATTATCTGTTTCACGGAGTCTGGAAGCACTGGGGGGAGAGAAGCAAGGGCACAGCGTGCTGGGGGGAGAGGGCAGAACTGGGCAGGGAAGAGGTGGGGCAGGGACGGGAAAAGGCAAACTTGGGCGGGGCCAGGGGAGCACCCCTTGGCAGATAGAAACTTGATGCCTGTCCCGGGCCCTGCACCTCCCTAGGGACGACCCTGGACAGCCACATTTATTGTCATGACTGAAGGTAGATTGAATTCCGAAGGTTGCAAACTGAAAAACGTTTTGACCTCATACAATGGAAGCCAGAGGTGGAAGGAGCAAAAGACTAAACAGTGAGCCAAGAGACCCTTTACAGTATGCTTGTTCTGCCACATCTTGTCACTCCATAGCCAGCTGCTAGGAGGTGGTGGTGATGAGGAGGCCTGGCAACCTGCAGCAGTAACTGGAAACAACTGGTTGGATGTTTGGGCATGGTGATCATTGCAGTACCTGGGAACAACAGCTTGATACTTTCCCAGTCTTTTAGGTCTGGCAGAATTTTCTTTCTGACCCCTGAGGTGACCAGCTGAAGCCATGAAGCATGAGATTTGGTATACACTGTAGTCATTATCTTAGTGTAGAGCTGCAGGTACTAGGAGCATGCTGATGGCAACGCAGGCAGTCTTGTTCTCCCCATGAAGTAAGGAGATGAATGAGGCTTCATCAATTAAGATTCAAATACCAGAAGAAGCCGCCCACCTACCCTCCCATTCCCCCCAACAGCTCCACACAGTCCATAAAATTCCTCCCAGAAACTGGATTAAAGCATATCTCATAAAATGATATCTAATCTCATCTAATCCCTCTTTATATCTCTCTTCATGCACCCTGGGAGATGCAAGGGAGGGATGGGGACTTCCTTCTCCGATACGTAATTGGCCAGATGTATTCTCTGGGACGAAGGGGAACCTTCCTTTAAAGCATTAGAGACATTGGCCAAAGCTGGAGAGAACACTAGGCGAGGTGGATTAGTGCTTGAAGGGGGTACAGTGAATACTCTTGGATGCCTGGCTGGTGTGTTTTGCTCACATGCTTAGGATTATGCTGATTAGCAGATGTGGAGATGGGAAGGAATTTTCCCCAGGTCAGATTGGTAGGGAACCAATGTGTTTCTCCATAGCCATGGTAAGTAGGGGTACAGGGGGTGCTGCAGCACCCCCTGGTTTTGCACACTGGCTGCCAGCATCCCAGGGCCCCAGCTACAAGCCGGCCGCCGGCCCCAGGATCCCGACCGGCCACTGGCCCTGCATGCGGGGTCCCAGCTGCCAACCCCACACCCAGGGGTCCACTCCCGCCCCTAGCTGTGACCCCAGCCTCCGCCACCTTACCCCGTCCACATTCCTCCCTCCCTACGCCTGGTCCCCGCTGTAGGGAACAGTGAGGGGCACAGACAGGGATAAAAGGGGTGCAACTCAGCACCCCCACTCCAAAAACCGTTCCAGTGCCACTGTGTGTTTCTTGTGGGGCAGAGGGTTGAAGAGAGGGAAGGGGGTTTACCTCCATCTGCAGCCTGGGGCTTGATTTGCCAGCAAGGATCATCTGGGCACTTCCATTAATCGAAGTGCCCGCTATCATAGGGGCTCTGACATTGGAGGCACCTCAGTCTCTCCTTTTCTCGGTCTGTGGCACATAAACTAAATAGGTATTGAAACCTGAAATGCTTTAGTACAACTCAACTTACTGGGCAGACTATACAGGTTTCTGGGCGAAAACGATTAGCCTGCGAGATACAAGAGGTCAGACTAGATCTAATGGTCCCAGATGGTTTTTAATAATCATAATAAAAAATAAATAAAACGATGAAATATACATCAATAGCTTATACAGATCACCTAAGCATAGTTCCACAGGACTTATTACTCTGCCTGAAAGCCTATTGCCTGGCGTTGTTTATTGTTTTATTTGGATAATTTACTGTTTGATCCTTTAACTCTGTGTGGATTGGGCAGCGGGTTTTTCTTCCCTAAGGAAGGAGAGTTCCCTTTTGGAGTGTTGTGCACACCCACAGGAATCAGCACCTGTCTGTGGTCTGGTCTTTTCTACATTGATGTGCCATGCTACACCCTGGAAAGGTGAGCAAGAGAATCATGTGCTGATTTTGTTTAATTTATTTTCTCTTTGGGAGTTTGTTCCTGTTAGAAGTGGGAGTGGGACAGAGTAACCTCCCTGGTATCAAAGAGGCTGGCCTTCTTGTCTGCTCTCCCGTACATGGGCCTCTTCTGTGACTTTCAAGAAGGTTACTGGCCTAGGGGTTTAAGGATAGATTCCCCAGATCCACCCCTCTACTGTATGGGGTCCATGTGGGTCTGCATTTCCCTTGGAGACCCCAACCTGGGATATCAGCAGGGGTCATTGGATTGGGGAGGGAGGTGTTACAGAGTTGGCAGCAGGGGGAGGGAAGTGGGCCTGAAGAACCCTTATCGCACTTTGATGTTGGCAGCATCCATGCTGCATCTGACGCTCTTCCATGGCACGAAAGGAGCGGGAGGTGGTGGCTGAGCTCCACAGTCAAAGGCAGTGCTGCTGGTGCTGGCTATAGCGATGCAAGCACTATCTTCCATCTGGTGCGCTGCCCTTCTGGTTCTTTTTGTGTTGGGGGAGCATGGGGAGGGGACTAGACCCAGACTGGGCTTGGGGAACTGCACTACACCCACAGAGATGCCCAGACTCCCCAAAGAGGCACTCAATAATGGGGAAGGAGGTAAATCAGGAGAGACAGACCTATCCTTTTGCTGGCCTAGCTTGCTCCCTGAAGTCTGCTGGACACCAGCCACTGCTAATGCCCCTGACTCAGTTTTGCTTCCGCTCTAAGTCCCCTATTGTTCCCAGCCCAAGGACATGGCTGGGAACTAGACAGTCTAACAATTCATTTTAATAATTCTTAGATTTGATATGAAGTTTGGAATCTCTCTCAAAGAAGCTCTGCAATTGGGAGGTCTGGCTGAGTCACCACCACTAGGGAAAGGCAGGTGGGGGGGGGGGGGGAAATCTCCTGAAGGGAGATTCAGGAGATCAGGTATTCACCTGCTGCCAGCAACTGGTAGAACTCATTTTGCCAACAAAAACAGGTTGCAGGCTGAAGGACTCATAATTGACTTGTGGATCTTAGCACAATGAAAACTTTATTACCCTTAACTGTTATCTACTAGGGATAGATATTTTTAAAATTGGAAGGCCCGAGTAACTAGCACAGAAGGATCATGAAACAACTAGCTGAGGAGATCTCTGGCCCATTGACATTAATTTTTAATAAGTCCTCAATACCAGAGAAATTCTAGAACACTGGAAAAATGCTAATGTTGTTCTAGTACACCTCTACCCCAATATAACGCTGTCCTCAGGGGCCAAAAAACAAACAAACAAAAACAAACAAACAAAAAAAACCCATCTTACCATGTTATAGGTGAAACCGCGTTAAATCGAACTTGCTTTGATCCGCCAGAGTGCGCAGCCCCTCCCCCCGGCACTACTTTACCATGTTATATTTGAATTCGTGTTATATCAGGTCATGTTACATCGGGGTAGAGGTGTATACGAAAAGGATAAGAGGATGGCCAGGATAACTGTAGTCTGGTTAGCTTGACATCAATCCCAGGCAAAATAATGGAAAAGCTGTCATGAGATCACTTGATAAAGAATTCAAGGATATGAATATAATTGATGTCAATCAACACAGCTTTATGGAAAATAGGTCTTGTCAAACAAACCTGATTTAATTCTTTGATGAGATTATAAGTTTGGCTGATAAAAATAACTATGCAGGTGTAATATATTTAGACTTTGAAAGGCATCTGACTTAGCGCCTCATGACATTCTCTTTAAAAAATTAGCAACGTACAATATCAAAGCATATTAAATAGATTGAGAACTGTCACTTGGCCAGTTCTTAAAGAAGTATTGTCAATGGGGAATCATTATAATCAAAAGAGGGTGTTTCTAGTGGTGTTCTGCAGGGGTCAGTATTAAGCCTAATGCTATTCAACGTTTTCATCAATGATCTGGAAGATAATATTAAAAAATAAAATCACTGCTGATAAAATTTGCAGATGATAAAGATTGACAGAAAAATAATAACGAGGACAGGAAAGTCACACAGACCCATTTGGATCACAAAGTAAGCTGAGCCCGTTCAAACGTTTTAATGCACCCAAATGTATAATTACATTTATGAATAAGGAGTGCAGACCATTCCTACAGAATCGGGGACTATATCCTAGAAGGCTCTGAGGGAGAACAATCTAAGGGGGCATACTGGAAAAAAAAACAACAACTGAGCAAGCATGGTGGATTGATTTAGATCACCAATTTTAACCATAAATCAAAAAGTAGAACCTAGATTTAAACATTAATTTCAACAGCATTTTCATTTGTACTTATTTTCCTAAAGGAAGGCTGGTTCTCATTGGTTGCTAACTAGTGTAAATACAACATTTACACTAAATTTGGTACTTTTTGCTCACCAGGGAGGGAACACCTATACCTTATTTAAGCAATTATATAGCTTAAGTTATGTTTATTCAGATCTTTATTTTTATGTTTTTATTTTGTTAGAAAATGGTGAATGATGCATTTCTTTCCCCCCCCCCCCCCCCCCGGTGATCCGTGTCAAGCTCTATTTGGATGGAAATTTAAATTCAATTAATGTCCCAAACCAGCGTTTTTATTATTGGATAAAAACTACCTTAAATATGCCAGATACATAAGAAAAAAGGTTTATCAAAATATGTTTTGCATTTAAAACAAACTGAATTATTTAAAAAGAAAGTATCTGTAGCTAATGAATTGAACTGATTGTTTCTGGTCACCGTGACCTTCAAGATTTTAGTATTAGTAGATGTCATCCTTGTTTTTATTCATATATTCCAAGAGGAAAACAAGCTTTCCTGCTTTTTGAACTCCCAATTGGTTTCCTAACTTTGAATGAACTAGTCATGGAACTGAATAGACTGAAATGAAGAAAAAATTCTCTCTGCATCTAAGAAGAGGCTACTGCTGTTAAAAGTTGGTTTAGAACTTCAACAAACTCTGCTTCCAGATATTTAGCTAGTGGCTTCTAACAGTTCAGTGGTTTGACTTAAAAAAAAAAAAAAAAAAAAAAAAACACGTGGCAGCTCCTTCGTTTTTTATTTATGTATTTAATTTAAATGGTTTGAATAGATTAGGAGAAGTTTAGGCCTTAATGTAAATGGTGAATTTCAGGGTTGTTTTTTTTTTTTTTTTAAACAAGCCTGTATACCTCTACCCCAATATAACGCTGTCCTCGGGAGCCAAAAAAAAAAAAAAAAAAAAAATCTTACTGCGTTATAAGTGAAACCACGTTATATCGAACTTGCTTTGATCCGCTGGAGTGCACAGCCCCACCCCCCCGACAGCGCTGCTTTACCGCGTTATATCCGAATTCTTGTTATATCAGGTCACGGTGTATTTCAGTTACATTTTTTAAAATCCCATTTTTTTTTTTTTTTTTAAATATCGTTGATGCTTAATCCATCCCGACTCCCAGCGCAAAGTTGTGGCAGAAAGGGCTAAAGCAGCACAAATTTTTAATGGTGAGGGTGACTAATCCCTTGGTAATTTGTCTCAATGAAGTGGTGGATTCTCAATCTCTTGAGGTATTCAAATCAAGAGTGGATCCTCTTCTGGGACACCGGCTAAAGCACAACACAATCTATTGGGCTCAATATAGGGGTAACTGGGTGAAATTTAATGGCCTGTGATATACATGAGGTCAGACTAGATGATTTAATGGTCCCTTTCTGGCCATAAACTCTATGAATCTTCCTCGGACAATCCCAAAGTTGCAGTCACAAAAAAATGCCAATAAACATTGTCTATGGGACACTCTGGAATGAATCTGTATCAAAGTTTCTCCAACAATCACAATCTTATTCCAGAGTAATTTTGCCATGGCAGCCCCGGGGTTGGGGCCAGGGGAGAGGCATCTCTCTCCACCATAGCCCTGCAGGCCCCTTACCTCTCCAGTCCAGGCCCCTGTGGCTGTATACCTGCGCAGCCCTTGATAGCCTGCTGCATGGCTGCACAGCTTAGAGGGAACTTTCTACCTTTCTTTCATAGATTCCAAGACCACAAGGAACCATTGTGATCATCTAGTCTATTCTCCTGTAGAACACAGGCCAAGTACAGGGGCTCTCTCTTCTTGTAACTTTTTTTTAAAGCAACTCACATGGAAGCATAAAAGAATCTTATACACACACCGCCAGTTGGTCTTGCGGAAACTAGAATTTAAACGTATAATTTTGAAATCTGTTAGAATAGTTTGAACACCAACTAACACTGAAAAAAATTATCTAGTGTAGACAAGGAATTGTCTATTTTAACATGTGCTAAAGTGGGTGGAGTTAAAGCCAAGGTTTCTCCTTAGACTTTCCTCCTTGACATCTTAGCATATATTAATAGACACTGCTTGTCCACATTAGAATTTTCAAACTTAGTACCTGTTAGCTAACATGTTGGCTAACATGTTGGCTTTTACCTTATTTCAGACAAGGTCTTGGATCCGTCTCCCCACCTTATAGTGCAGGGGTAGGCAACCTATGGCGCACGTGCCGAAGGCAGCACGCGAGCTGATTTTCAGTGGCACTCACACTGCCCAGGTCCTGGCCACCAGTCCGGGGGGCTCTGCATTTTAATTTAATTTTAAATGAAGTTTCTTAAACATTTTAAAAATCTTATTTACTTTACATACAACAAAAGTTTAGTTATATATCATAGACTTATAGAAAGATCTTCTAGAAACGTTAAAATGTATTATTGGCACGCGAAACCTTAAATTAGAGTGATAAATGAAGATTTGGCACACCACTTCTGAAAGGTTGCCAACTCCTGTTATAGTACATACTCCAGTGTGGACAGTAAAACCACCAGTGGGATAAACCGTTCAAGCACAGTTGCGAGCAGAGAGGCAGAACTGGATGGTGTGGAAAATTCATTTGCATCAAAGTGATCACTCACTCAAATTCCAGCTTTCTATTTCTGTTTTACTGCCTAGCACAATGGGGTCCTGGTCCATGACTAGGACTCTTAAACCTTACAGTAATATAAATAATAAAAATCCAGGCAAGAGATCAAAAGAAAAGGTTCATTTCTTAAATAACAGTCTGCCAGAATTTGAGCTTTCACAACTTGTGCTTTACTGAGGTTTGCAAGTCTCAGAGGCTAAACAGACTGAAAATTAAGCAAAGCAGTTTGAGATCAGACGTTCTTTTGGGCAAGGAGTATGTCCTGATGCATCTTCTGTGAAGCATTTAACATATTTCTGGGCACTACACCCTAACATCCGCCTCTCCATAAAATCTTAGTTTTGTTCATTCCATCTGCCCAAAACCACTAATAAAACAACCCCGATAACAACCCCAAAGCAGCTCCACCATGCAGATCTAACCAGGCCTCTTCAGCAGCTCATATGATTTAGATGCATCTTGTAGCTTTGTCCCAAAGGCCACAAGACCAGGGTTCAGGCCAGAAAGGATGGCCAATGTTGACTGGTTTGGGTATTTTTTTTTTTTCCCCGATGGGTCGGGGAGAAGGGACAATTTATTTCAGTCCTCATGGGGAACGCTCTACTATTAGCCCACCCTCTTTTCACTCAAGAGGAATACATAAAACTCACTTGATATGAACAGGTGCATTACTGTCTTGGGGGGAGGGATGGTATATTTAAGAGGGAGGCTTAATTCTTCTATACTCAATTAAATTTAATTGCCCATTTGGCCTCTGAGAAATATAATATATAAATAAAAAAAAACAATTCCAACTACATTTAAAGATTTAGGCCACATACAGTAGCCTCTTACTGTCCTTTTGCATTTTTAATAGGGGCAGCAACACATTCTATTAAAATATACTTTGTTCTTTAATTCACCAATAAATTCTTTGTGCTGGAAATAATTTGGTTCTACCAGCTCAAAGTACAATATTGGGAGTGCACAGTACATTCAAAGCAAGATTTAATTTGTTGACAGAACTCCAAATATATTGGAATAAACGAACCAAAATTCTCCCACCCTAAACATAGTTACGGGGATGGGAGATGTCTGGAGATTCTTAAACCTTTAAGATATAAAAGGGAAAAAAAAAAAAAATGGACCTTCTTACTTAATAGATCTATCCCCTGCAAATATTCTGACTCTGATCTACTTATTTTATTGCCAAAAATAAAGTGTTTATTATCTTTGAGACTTGTCACACCGCAGAGCTAACATAACATAACAGAGCTACAGGAAACAGTGAGCTACATTCTATCTTGGCTCAATGGGACGTATGTTATGCTCGCAAAATTATTTATTACCGACAATGATGCATGAATGAAAACACAGCTTGACTGATTCAAGGCAGAGTTTGCAGCAGTTAAAAAAAAAACAAAAAAAAAAAAAACCCACCATCTCTTACTTGACAGCTGAACAGTTAATATGGAAGTCTGAGAAATTTGGAACATTTTTCTTTAAAAAATAAATAAATAAAATAAATAAATAAATAAACCACACAACAGTTTACATTTTTTCTCTTCACACCACAGACTACCTATTACTGTATATCAATAATTATATCCCTCAGTTAAGACATTACTACTAGAATGCACTCAATTTAATAATGTATCCTAATATCATTTGTTGAGGTGTCATCAAGAAAATCATCAATTAAGTGAGGAATTAAACATCTTACAAAAAGTAAGAGCTAATTTGTTAGGGGACTGGTTGTTCTTCCTTCACAATTCAAATCAAGTAGGGAATACATTTTTATTTCTCTAATTTGAAATCTGGTGTCCCAGTGTGTGTGCTGGAGTTACTTTTCAATCACTTAATACATCCAAATCCACAACCCAAGAGTGACTGAATAATAAAAACATTAAAATGCTAGCCTCAGGGAACAAACAAATCAAAATACCTGATCTAAGTACAAATTTAGGAAAAATTGTGAACATTACTGTGGACACCAGACACGTATCTTTGCTATAAATAATATGTTCGGCCAACATGATGTAAGCACTTCTAACACAAAAGTGAACAACACAGCACACACAAAACTCAGGCCTCGATCTTGCAATCAGATAAACAAAGTGGACCCTTGAAGAACTCCAACAATTTCCTTAGAGCTGCATGAGAGTGCAAGGGCCCATGTGCAGGATCAGAGCCTAAATTATATGACATTGGTTCAATTTAGCCATGCAAATCTGGGCAACAGGGTAAACCTCAAAGAGAAAAAACACACAATACATACATTTATTTATATTCACTCAAGCATCATGGTTTTACCACTGTGCATCTTACTAAAATTGCTGGGAAATGACTGATCATCGTTCCAACAACCAACAAACAAGTTTGCAGGAATCCCACTATCATGATGTTCAAATACTATGCCGATGAGCACCGGACAAAAATGTTTTGTTTTTAACCAAATCAGATTTTACATTTAAAAACTTAACTGGCAAGGAAATTTTAATTATTTTGGGGGAACAGGGATATTTGGAAAGGCATCCAGCAGTCACATGCCTAGGACTTCAGGGGGTCAGAGCTCCAAACTCTAATTTAAATTATAATTGGGAAAGAGACTTGTACAAAAGGAACATTCAGTAATCAGGACATCAGGATAGAAAACCTTGCAAGCACATTCTCTTTTAGTACCATGGATGAAATATGTAAATACCTTTAAAATCATTGTTAAAGTCATTACAGTACAGACCAGTTTACGCGCAGATGTCAGGAGTCAAGCTGTCACGACCGCGTGTTAACGGACCGCGGGTTAAGAGGGCCATGCTGAAATATCTTAAGTTACCTCTCTCTATATCTCTATCTAATAGATAGATGGATAGATACACACACATATATAATTATCTAGGATTACATACGTATTCACAGTGTCCCAAATAATGCAGGCCTATCTGTTAACGGCGCTTTGCAAGAATATAAATTCAAATGTGTAATCTAATAAAAAAAACATTACTATTACTACTACACGGGGTGAAAGTAACTCAGGACACTTACTGGTACAGAGCGGGGGCGGCTCTGGCCCCCGGAAGGGGCGGGGCCTTGGGTGGAAGGGGCAGAGCTAGGGATCAGCATCCCCCAGCCAGCCCTTCCAGGCTGCCTAGTCCATGCTGCCCGGGGTTCCCGTGGCGATTTAAAGGGCCCGGGGCTCTGGACACCACTGCTGCTTTTAAATCGCCAGCCCCAGGGCAGCTGCTCCCTTTGCCTCCGCCCCCCCCCGCCCATCAGTGACTGAGGGGGACAAAAGGGGAGGGACTTTAAGGCACTGCAGGGTCCTTTGCTGCAGCAGCGCTTTAACATTGATGCCCCTTTCCCCTCTCCCCCCCGTCAGCGGTAAAGACGTACAACACGTTTCCACTCTGCACTTCCTGTCGATTTCTAGGTCAGTGAGTTAGTGAGCAAATCTGTAGCACTACATAGCAAGTTCCTGTACCACATGTTAACGAGTCTCACATGTTAAATAGGTAGCAGTGGGAAGCATGGCACTGCTGCGCGTTAAGCAGATTCGCATGTAAACAGGTCTGTACTGTATTTATTGCATTTGTATGTAGTGCCAGAGGTGTGCCTGGTTCTTGATCTCTGTAATGGACACAATCTTTGTCCAACTGGCTTCAGTAGGGACTATTCATGTAGGTAGAGTTTTGCGAACATTTACATGCGTGCATGATTTGGGCCTAGGCTATATGGCATGATGAAAGGAATCTCAGGTCACTGAAATGTAGGACTGGAAGGAACCTTAATAGATCTAGTCCAGTCCCTTGCACTCAAGGCAGGATCAAGTAATAACTAGGCCATTCCTGACAGGTATTTCTCTAACCTGTTCTTAGCCTCCAGTGATGGCAATACCACAACATCCCTAGGCAATTTGTTCAGTGCTTAGCTACCCTGACAGTTAGGAAGTATTTCTTATTGTCCAACATAAACCTTCCTTGCTGCAATTTAAGACGACTGCTTCTTGTCCTATTCTCAGAGATTACGGAAAACAATTTTTCACCCTCCTCCCTGTAACAGCCTTTTACATAATTGAAAATGATTATCATGCCCCCTCCTCCCAAGTCTTCTCTTCTCCAGATTAAACAAACCCATTTTTTTCAATCTTCCCTCATAGGTCATGTTTTCTAGACCTTTAATCATTTTTGTTGCTCTTCTCCGGGCTTTCTCCAATTTGTCCACATCTTTCCTGAAATATGGCACCCAGAACTGAATACAATGCTCCAGTTGAGGCTTTATCGGCACAGAGCGGACGAATTACTTCTCGTGTCTTGCTTACAACAAACCTGCTAATACATCCCAGAACGTTTGTTTTTTTTTGCAACAGTGTTATACTGTTCATTCATATTTAGCTTGTGATCCACTAGAACCCCTAGGCAGTCATTTCCCATTTTGTGTATGTGCAACTGATTGTTCTTTCCTAAGTGAAGTACTTTGCACTTGTCCTTATTGAATTTTAGTCTATTTACTTCAGACCATGATGTGTGACACGGGGTAGCCAATTTTTGCTAGGGGGAAAAAAGCTCTTTACATTACATTTACCACCCAAAATCAGAAACCACGTGTGACTGATCATGATGGCCCTCAGCTCTCACCAAATGAGCCACATTCACTACTACTCCAAAGGGATTCAAATTTCTGCCCAATTCAACAGATTTAGATTGCCATAATGTCTAACCTGGAGATGTAACCCACAGGGACTTCAGGTCCCAACAGATAGGGCATCATCTCATACTAGCCCCCCCCTCAAATCTGGAGCCCCATCCTGTACCCCAAACCCCTCATCCCCAGCCCCACCCCAGAGTTTGCACCCCCAGCCCAGAGCCCTGACCCTCTGCCTCAGCCCAGAGCCCCCTCCCACACCCTGAACCCCTCATCCCCAGTTCTGTTGGGTCACCGGCAACAACAATTTGCTTCAACTGGGTGGCCAGAAAAAAAGTTTGAAAACTACTGATCTATATTACAGTCTTAACTTCTTCCACCCTCCCACCCCCTCTTTAAAAAGGCAACACTGAAACCTGAATCCCTACATTAACCAAAACATTTTTTAGATATTTTCCTAAAAACAGGAACTGTCATGACGACCTTATTTAGATTAGGCTTGTGGAGGGAATATAAATTTCAGATTTTCATTTTAGTTATATCATTGTTTTGAAGTATTGAGAGTGGTCACATGTAATAGGATTCTTCAAAGACGACAAAAAGTTTATTTAGAACAGACAAAGGGAGAGGGGACCTAACACCACTATTCCGTTGTCAGGGTGCCCTCCAAGGAATCACTCAATCCTTGCTATTAGATACAATATAAGCCAATGTTGCTGACAGTCCAAATCACTGTAAGGTGCAATAGACATTTAACACAATTTTTCCACCCAATCATCAAGTGTTCCAGAGCTACATTACCTGTACATACATTCAGTTGTCTATCATTAGCAGGATAAACAAAACCAAACAAACCTATGCACTTCTTCTTAGCTTATCTTCTGTTGCAAAGTTGTTTTTGTACTTCCAGGCAAGCCAAAGCTGTCCTAGATATCTTATTATATAACAGCTTCATGATGCACCTTTCCCCTCCTGTCTCAAATCATTGTCTAGTTTAGACAGCCATTAAAGCTAATCGCAATAAAGGCAACTCTTTCTGTTCACATTAGAGCCATGAGTATTTCGCAACCCTCAAACTCCAGTTCCTCTTCACTGTCCACATGACCTAGCAATTCTCAGATCCGCAACAAAACACACCATGACTGCATTTGAAAATCTTACTGATCAGTTTCGCCACATGATGTATGGAGACAATTTACTGTTTATTCATTTTAGACTAGATCCAATGAGAAATCAGTGTAAATGATGTAAGATGAGCACTTTTAAAAACTCTTCTTAAAAATGCATTAACAGGCCAGACTTTAAGGAAGGTACATACCAGCACAATTTTGTCTGACTAAACTGAGGTTCCCTCTGCCCCACCCCCCAAAACATTATTTCAAAAGATGCATTTCAGTTACGAAAAAGTTGCCTGACACACTGGAAGCTGCTATATTCCCTCCTAAAGTCCATCAAAAACAGCGGTTTTCATAGATCATATCTTACATTCATACTTAATGCCTTTTAACCCAAAGCCAATTACAAAATTAGGTCCCAATCCTTTGAAGGGATCTTCAGGGACTCCTTTGGAGTGAACCCACTCCCCCCCCCATCTCATATATAACCAGGTGCTGCCATTGTTTACCTTCATTAGCTGTTACACCCATTTACAGTGTAATCCCTTCATAGAGAACGCAAACATTTCAGGGCAGGAATTGTTCTGTGTGCATTTACACTGCCCGCAGCATCACGAGCTTTGACGCTTTTCAGGGCCTCTGACCACTACCAGAATACAAATACTGTAAGCAGCTGTTTAACCTGGGGAAGTGAAGAATAGGACAGTTTTTAGAGAAAGGGGGAAAAGTCTTGGAGATAAAAAGGAGAGATTCCCCTCTCAGCTACTTAGATTACATCAACATAAACCTCTACCCCAATAGAACGCTGTCCTCGGGAGCCAAAAAAAAATCTTACCGCGTTATAGGTGAAACCATGTTATATCGAACTTGCTTTGATCCGCCGGAGTGCACAGCCTCCCCCCCCCGCCCGGAGCACTGCTTTACCGCGTTATATCGGGTCGTGTTATAGCAGAGTACAGGTGAACCTCACAAAGAGATCAGCTACTATTCTTGTGAAATTTCATATCAGAGTTTAGTGTTGGTCTTAACAGGCTGTGGCCTCAAGATAAGTCTTATTTAAATCCATGTTTTTTAGAGATGCCCAAACTTTAAACACCCAAGGTTTGAAACGTTTTTACCTACCCTCTGTTCATCAGTGATACACTTACAACATATAGTTTTAAAAGGTTAAGTTTTTTGAAAGTGTAGGGGACAATTTCCTGGTGCAAGTGCTGAAGGAACCAACTAGGGGCAGAGCTCTTCTTGACCTGCTGCTCACAAACCGGGAAGAATTAGTAAGGGAAGCAAAAGTGGATGGCAACCTGGGAGGCAGAGACCATGAGATGGTTGAGTTCAGGGTCCTAACACAAGGAAGAAAGGAGAGCAGCAGATTATGGACCCTGGACTTCAGAAAAGCAGACTTTGACTCCCTCAGGGTACATCTACACTACTCTCCAGATTGGCGGGTAGCGATCGATCTATCGGGAATCAATTTATCGTGTGTAGTGTAGACGCGATAAATCAATCCCCGATCACTCTCCCGTCAACTGCTGAACTCCAGCTCGGTGAGAGGTGGAAGCAAAGTTGACGGGAAAGCCGCGGGCGTCGATCCCGCGCCACGAGGACGCGAATTCATTCTAGGTCGATCTAAGATATGCAACTTCAGCTACGAGACTAGCATAGCTGAAGTCGACATATCTTAGATTGATTTTTTCCCCTCTGTCTTCACAAACAAGGTCAGCTCCCAGACTGCTACACTGGGCAGCACAGCACGGGGAGGAGGTGACCAGCCCTCTGTGGAGAAAGAAGTGGTTCAGGACTATTTAGAAAAGCTGGATGAGCACAAGTCCATGGGGCCGGATGCATTGCATATGAGGGTGCTAAAGGAGTTGGCGGATGTGATAGCAGAGCCATTGGCCATTATCTTTGAAAACTCATGGTGATCGGGGGAGGTCCTGGATGACTGGAAAAAGGCTAATGTAGTGCCCATCTTTAAAAAAGGGAAGGATGAGGATCCGGGGAACTACAGCCCAGTCAGCCTCACCTCAGTCCCTGGAAAATTCATGGAACAGGTTCTCAAGGAATCAATTCTGAAGTACTTGGAGGAAAGTGATCAGGAACAGTCAGCATGGATTCACCAAGAGCAAGTCATGCCTGACTAACCTACTTGCCTTCTATGGGGACATAACTGGGTCTGTGGATGAGTGGAAGCAGTGGATGTGTTATTCCTTGACTTTAGCAAAGCTTTTAATATGGTCTCCCACAGTATTCTTGCCAGCAAGTTAAAGTGGTATGGGCAGGAGCGGTGCCAGGGTTTTTGCCACCCTAGGCGGCAGCGCTCCTCCTCTGAGCATTTGGTGGTGGGGTCCTTCCGCTCTGCATCTTCAGGGCACTTCGGCGGTGGGTCCCGGAGCGAGTGAAGAACCCGCCACCGAATTTCCTCCAAAGACCCGGAGCGGAAGGACCCCCCCGCCGCCGAATTTCCGCCGAGGGTGGCAAAATGCCGCCCCAGGCGACCGCCTAGGGTCGCCTAGCGGAAGCGCCAGCCCTGAGTATGGGCTGGACGAATGGACTATAAGGTGGATAGAAAGCTGGCTAGATCATCAGGCTCAATAGGTAGTGATCAATGGCTCCATGTCTAGTTGGCAGCTGGTATCAAGCAGAGTGCCCCAAGGGTTGGTCCTGGGGCTGGTTTTGTTCAATATCTTAATTAATGATCTGGAGGATGGCGTGGATTGCACCCTCAGCAAGTTTGCAGATGATACTAAACTGGGAGGAGTGGTAGATACGCTGGAGGGTAGGGATCGGATACAGAGGGACCTAGACAAATTAGAGGATTGGGCCAAAAAAAACCTGATGAGGTTCAACAAGGACAAGTGCAGAGTCCTGCACTTAGGATGGAAAAATCCCATGCACTGCTACAGACTAGGGACCAAATGGCTAGGCAGCAGTTCTGCAGAAAAGGACCTAGGGCTTACAGTGGATGAGAAGCTGGATATGAGTCAACAGTGTGCCCTTGTTGCCAAGAAAGCTAACGGCATTTTGGGCTGTATAGGTAGGGGCATTGCCAGCAGATCAAGGGACGCGATCGTTCCCCTCTATTCAACATTGGTGAGGCCTCATCTGGAATACTGTGTCCAGTTTTGGGCCCCACACTACAAAATGGATGTGGAAAAATTGGAAAGAGTCCAGCGGAGGGCAACAAAAATGATTAGGGGGGCTGGAGCACATGATTTATGAAGAGAGGCTGAGGGAACTGGGATTGTTTAGTCTGCAGAAGAGAAGAATGGGGGGGGGGGGGAAGAGGGATTTGATAGTGGCTTTCAACTACCTAAAAGGGGGTTCCCAAAGAGGATGGATCTAGACTGTTCTCAACGGTATCAGATGACAGAACAAGGAGTAATGGTCTCAAGTTGCAGTGGGGGAGGTTTAGGTCAGATATTAGGAAAAACTTTTTCACGAGGAGGGTGGTGAAGCACTGGAATGGGTTACCTAGGGAGGTGGTGGAATCTCCTTCCTTAAGGGTTTTTAAGGTCAGGCTTGACAAAGCCCTGGCTGGAATGATTTAGTTGGGGATTGGTCCTGCTTTGAGCAGCGGGTTGGACTATATGACCTCCCGAAGTCCCTTCCAACTCTTATATTCCATTATTCTAAGTTTAAAATGGAAATAGCCTTCTGCTGGGTCCACAGATTTTAATTAACAAGCAGCGCCATAAACACATGCATTTCATGGGCAATTTGTTTTCCTATATTAACCATGCAGTTCTTTCACGACACAAAAGGGAATGAAGGCCTCCAATTCTCAACTAGAGTTAGCAATGACAGAGAAATTTGTACAAGTCACTCAAATTAGTTTAAGACTTGCTTAGAATAGGGTGACCAAATAGCAACTGTGAAAGGGGTTGGGGGGGAGAGGGGGTAATAGGCGCCTATACAAGAAAAAGTCCAAAAAAACCCAGGACATCTGGTTACCCTAGCTTAGAATGCATTCTTGATCAAGTTTTCTATTTTATACTTCACTTCCATCAGCCTTTTTACAATTCTAAGTTTTTTCTTCCCCCCTCCCACTCCTCAACATTCAGTAGTGATTATAGTTATCAGGGCAAGAGCCCAGATTTAAAAAACTTGTTTTCAATAGCTTATAGCTTTTCAGGAAGTGTTAATCTTTTGGGTTACGTTTTCTCAAGCCAAACTGTGATCTTATCAAATTAAGTATGCAGCGTTGTTATAGCCAGGTTATTCCCAGGATATGAGAGACAAGGTGGGTGAGGTAATATCTTTTATTGGTTCAACTTCTGTGGGTGACACACAAGCTTTCAAGCACACTGTGACCGATAGACAATATCCTGTAATGTTCTGAACAAGCCTTATGGAATTAAGGTTAATACCTTATAGGTACATTGTGTTAAAAATACAGCCCTGTGTGTGTTATTGTGGCACTCTATGTACTTTCTCTAGTAGAGGGGGGATGCCCATGAACTGCCTCCATTATCAGCCTTAAGACACCCACCCCACCCCCGCAATAGGATATGCATAAACTCGTTCAAACTAGATTCTCCAGAGACCAACACACAAAGACAATACTTTTGGAGTTTAAACTGACCCAGTGCCTTCTTCCTAATCCAGCAAGTGTGGCCCAGGTGGCCTGTCCGTAAGACCCCAATCCCTAAGGTAGAATTGGAAGAACTGGGCCTGCCAGAACCCATGTTAGGGTGAACTCTGGTAAGCTTATTAGCATGCCTGTAGGTTTTTATTGTTTTTAATATGGTTTTCTCTGAAGTGCATTTTACCTTAAGAATACAATAGGCTTGCTTAGAAAGCAGTGTGGTAACGTATCTGTAGCAACCCCTCTATTATCAGTCTCTGAAGATAGGGTTACCATACGTCCTCTTTTTCCCCGGACATGTCCGGCTTTTCGGCAGTCAAACCCCCATCCGGGGGGAATTGCCAAAAAGCCGAACATGTCCGGGAAAATTGCGGCTCTGCTCCTCCCCGACTCTTCGGCTCTGTTTAAGAGCCAGGCTGCCCGAGCGCTACTGGCTTCGGGCAGCCCCCGTGCCTCCGGACCCTGCGCCGCCGGAGCCTGGGAGGGGAAGTGCCCGGCTGGGGGCGCAGGGTCCGGAGGCATAGGGGCTGCCCAAAGCCCGAGCGCTACCGGCTTCACGGTTTGCCGGGCAGCCTCCAGACCCTGCGCCCCCGGCTGGGCGCTTCCCCTCCCGGGCTCCAGCTGCGCTGGGGAAGCGCCGGCTGGGGGCGCAGGGTCTGGGGGCTGCCCAGCAAACCCTGAAGCCGGTAGCATTGGGGCAGCGCTTTCCCCCTGGCTGGGAGTGGGAGGGGGCGGAGTTAGGGTGGAGAAGGGGTGGAGTTGGGGCGGGGCTAGGGGTGGGGAAATGGGCGGGGCCAGGGCTCGTGGAGGGTCCTCTTTTTATTTATGAGATATGGTAACCCTACTGAAGAGAAAGCCTCCATCGTCAAGCAGGCAGAGCACTACACTGTTTTCCAATTGAAGTTTTTCCAGAAAGCATGTAGCTTTATTTTAGTTGCCATTGTCGGGTCTGGAAGTCATGAATGAGAGAGAGTCATCCACCCAACCACCATCTTTATTTTTGAACATACAGACAGTACTATGCAGTAGCAGGATTATTCTACAATGCCAAAGCAATCCTGCACACAAGATATTTATCTTGGCTTCTCACACACACACACACACACACACACACACACACACCTACCTTAAAAATAAATACAAGCCCTTTTCACCTTGAATTAGTCTTTTGCTTTTTTCATGTTTACATAGGATTTTTACCATTTAAGCGTCTGAATTGCTACAAGGAAACACTGTTGTATGCTTAAAAGAGGTTAAAATCTTGTCAGTCAAGACAGAAAAAAAAATCCTGATATTATGCAGGCAGAGACTGATCGGGCTTGAGAAACTGACAATGAACAACTGCAGGTAATCCTGACTAGAAAGAGCAAGTTTAGCAAAGGAAGTTGATTACCACATCAACATATACACTAGAGGAGAAAGTTAACAGACAAGACACTGGCGCAAAAAAAAAAAAAAAAAAAAAAAAAAATACAAAAATGCAGCTGTTTTTTTTGTTTTTTCTTTTATTAAAGAGTAACAAGAATCTGATTAATATTGCAGCAGTCATTGAAATAATTTAGCTACAGGAAATATCTCCTAAATTAGAGTCATTTGTCAGAGAAAAAAGTTGGTTCTTAGTTTTTCCATTTATTTTATCTGATGAGATTATTGCTAGCAATCCAATGTCACCTTTTTGGGAGTGGGGAGGAGAGGTTCTAAAATTTTTATTTGAACTATTTGATCATTTGTAACCTCAGCTACTTCCCCTGACTTGTATTATTGCCTCTCAGGGGCAGAATTCTCATGTGTACATGGTTAATACTGGTTTATTTAGAGGTGTCAGTTTTTCCAAGTGCAGAGCTTTGGAAGAGCTCATTGCAGGTAGCCACTCTAAGCTGACTGGAAAGAGCTCTCCTGGTGGCTTAATTACTCTGGCCCCTGCAAGCGACAGTAGCGATGTCGGTGGGAGAAGCTCTCCTGTCCACACCAGCGGTTCGATCAGTGTAACTTATGTCGCCCGGGGATGGGGCTTTTTTACACCCGGAGTGACGTATGTTATACCGACGTAAGTGGTAGTGTAGACATAGCCTTAAATTGTGTCCTGCTTTCAGATTGAAGACTGGTGAACTGTGCAATTGTCCTGAGGCAATCAGTGATTATTTCTTGCCAGGCTATTAAACAGGCAACCAACAAGCTTCTTTTTATTGAAAAAGAGAGGATCCTTCCCCCCCCCCCCCCGCTTTTTTTCCTTCTTCGAAAAAGGAATGAACCATAAACAAAATCAGCCTCACTAGAAGAAGTCACCCTGGAATAAAAGCATCTTTATTTTGCAAATGAGAATTGGACCTATACATTAAAGGGGACTGTATAATGAACTCATTCGAGATTTGTAGAATACGATCATCAAAAAAGGATGATTAAGGGACAAGCGCAATGGAGGTTAGCTCAATCACTTGTTACTAAAATGGTACTTGATGCTGACTACACTGAGAAACACTCATTAGAAAAATCCAGAGCTCATTATTCAAAACAAAGAATCAATTTTGTTTATTGCCAGGCACTCTGGCTGCAAAATGCAGATCATCCAAGCTTAACAAAAGCCACATTCAGAATCAATATATTGCACAAAGTTTGTAAGAAATTCAGTTATTTATCACATCAGAGCAGGACCTCATACCAGCAAAACCCAGATGTGTTTTGGTGGAGTGGGAGAAGTGGAAAGAGGGAGAAGAATAAATTTAAAAAAAAAAAAAAAGGGGGGGGGGGGAGGAGAGTAAAACCAACCACCACTCTTAGCAGAATTGTAAAGTAAATAGCTTCTACCTCATTCACTGTGTTACTAGTACAGAAGAAACATTAAGCTTTTGTTGACATTTTCTGGATGCTTTAGGGGTTTTGTAGCTTAATATTCGAAAGTTTGGCAGAGACTAAAGGTTCTCACAGAATTACATACAGTGACAAAAAAAAAGTTTCCTAATTACTTATGTGGGATGGGATTTTCAAGATTCAGGGTTTTGTTTTAGTTTCCTGAACTACATCCCAGTTAAGGTCTGCAACAAAAGCACACAAAATAGGAACTGTCTCAGCACTATAAATATTTTGTCTCAAGAAAAAGAAAAAGCGAAGCAGAAAAACACAATAGTCAATCTCTGTTCCTGAATCTCTCCTCCATTGTAGCACAGAACATGGGGAAGTGCTCTTTATCATGAGAGAAATGCAACGAAAAAAATCTGCATGGGGAAGTTTGCACATAACTTATCCATACATTATCTGCTAACTAGTGCTGTTAAATCACTCTTCTAGGAGCACTAAGTTCACCCACAAATTTAAGAATAGAGAACAGGATGTGGATAGGAAAGGAATTTTAACCATAAAACTCTGCTACACTTTGGAGCTGCTGTACTTCACCTTTCCTTACTAGAATGCTCTTCAAGTGTCTTGCACTGAGTGACCGATCATTTTTCTCCAGTTGTCTTCAAATGCTGGATTTAAGGACAGCTGTGTACTAGTGAGGTGCTGTACAAAAGTGCAGTTTCTGCTATGTGCTCCTTTGAAACTTACTGTGCCCATGAACACTATTTGATCTTATAAACATGTTTGCCAGACAGATTTCACAATTTCAATCTCAACTCCACCTAGAGGAAGAAGTCAGCCTATACAGTCAAAGAAGGAAATTCATCTCTAAAGCAATAGCATCCTCTCAGACTTGCATCAAAGGAAGGAAGGGGGAAACAGTCATACACACAGAACTTTTTTAAATGAATACCAGTACTCAAAAGTTTATCTGCATTTATGCTACAGAAGTTGCTTGCTGCAAGTCTTATGAACAAGCCCCAGAAAGTTTAATATGGATAAATGTGAATGTTTATCTGAATCTTTTGGTCTTCAAAGCAACAAAAATGCACCAACACACCAGGAGGTGAAAGTCTTGCAATAACATCCTCCCAGAAGCATGGAATCCCTATTCACACAGCCAGGGCCAGCTCCAGGGTTTTGCCCGCCCCAAGCGGGCAACCAACCAAACAAAACAAAAAGCCACGATCACGACCTGCGGCCGCAATTCAGCGGGAGGTCCTTCGCTCCAATCAGGAGTGAAGGACCATCCCCGAATTGCCGCCGAACAGCTGGACATGCCGCCTCTCTCCAAAGTGGCCGCCCCAAGCACCTGCTTGGTAAGCTGGTGCCTGGAGCCGGCCCTGCACACAGCACTTAAGCAAGTGCTGAACACCCACTGATTTCAGTGGGAGTCATTCATTTGTGTAAGGGCTGTCCTTAATTGAGTTAACCTTTTGTAGAGCTACAAGTAAGTATTTGCTTTGGACATGTTTGTACCCCTATTGTTCACTTTCCAAAAGCTCTCCAGCAGATGAGTTCTCTGGTAGAAATAACTAGTGTAAGAAAATGATCATAAGGGAATGGGGGCTAGAGGCGAGGCTGGTACTCATGGAGCAAGTGTTCTTTGGAGATTTCAATTTAAACTCCACCTAGAGGAAGAAGTGATGGTTGCACAAAGCAGCGGTCATTCAGAGCTACTGCTTCACTGCTGCTGGTGTAGCGCTCTGCTCACCTAGATGAGCAAAGTTAGGTTTAGCTATCTACTCAAACTGCTGAAGCAAGAGCCAAGTTAAGAAAAGGACTGGCAAATTAAAGTAAATGAACCCTAGTGCCTTTGCTAAACACACATACACACGCAGGATTAGGAGAAGTAGATAGAAGGTAACAAAGCCTAGATAGGGCACTTGTACAGTTACTATGTCACATAACAAGTAATAGACATGGATGGAAAATGTTGCCAGAGAAGATGTTTAAATCAGAAACTAGACAGTGATCGAGTTCAATAAGCATGCAGATTTGTTTCTAGAGAGAAAAAGGGAAGGGGAGAAAGAACTTAATAGAAAGGTGAGAGATAACTGGGGCTTGGTCTACACTAAACCCCCAAATCGAACTAAGGTACGCAACTTCAGCTACGTGAATAACGTAGCTGAAGTCGACATACCTTAGTTCGAACTTACCCCCGTCCAGACCCGGCAGGCAGGCTCCCCCGTCGACTCCGCGTACTCCTCGCGGCGAGCAGGATTACCGGAGTCGACGGGGAGCACTTCTGAGTTCGATTTATCGCGTCCAGACTAGACGCGATAAATCGAACCCAGAAGTTCGATTGCCTGCCGCCGAACCAGCGCGGTAAGTATAGACAAGCCCTGGGATTGAATATCAACCAATGAAAGGCAGGTATGTTTGATCAGACAGCCTTTTCTCGTTCTTCAAAACTTCAGAAACATTGTCTTTGTACCAAGACTAAATATGGCAATTTTCAGACTGAACAAGTTTTTCCTATGTCAGAGCTGTAAGGTTCTAAAAATAGATAGTTAAGGTTGCATTTTGCTTCCATTATAAATAAGGACAGTCCATTGCACAAGCACAATTTAACTACGTACTTCATTTCTTTTTCATGGATTATCTGGCATACACAGAGTACTATGCAGCACGAGCAGACACTACACATTTATCAAAGGTAGCAGGAAGACTGGCTAGATAAGGCCTTTCGCCCCATCTTTGCTACAAACATCTACCAAATACTGCTCCAAGATTCTTTGGGTTTTTGAGCTGAATAAATAGAATAGCCCTGAGATTTGACAGAGGCAAGAAATTCAAGGCGATTCCCAAACTGTATTGTTATATACGAACAAGGTACTGTGAAGGCTCCATTTATATTTAAATGGTCAAAAGAAATGTAGACGGTTTCTTTTAGGGGCCAGCAGGCCTAGTGTGTAGGCCACAGCTTGACAGTTCTTCCCCTACTAAAGTCTGGGGGTGAGATGGTGGGCAGGGGGAAGGTATGGGGACCCAGGCCCTCCCTCTCCACCAGTCCCATCCCAGCACCCAAATGGCTGTGTGTATTGGTTACTTCTTCCTGGTGCACCTGACCATTCTCCCCTGGAGTGGTTCTCACCTCCTCATTCTCTTCGTTTTGGGGTGTGGTCACAGAAGTTCCCATTCAGTCTCAGAAACTGTCAGTCAGTCAAATAAGCATTCTGCAGGCCTCTTCCTAGTGTCCAGTTATCTTCACTTAGTAGGGAGTGGAGGAAGAGTCAAGCTGGCCCCTACCCTCCTGGGTGGGTCTTTCCACATGGTCCAGACCCTCTCCTGTTGATCACTTTGCCTCCAGAAGCTGCAAACCAGCTTGCTCCCTTTGGACAGCCTCCCCTTCTCTCTCCCTAGCTGACAAAAATCCCCTTTTGAGACGATCCTTCACTTAGAGCATGCTCTACAGCTGTTGAGAGGTGCGGCCCTCTCGGCCTAGTACTCTCCTTCCCTTCCTAAGGCCTTGTCTGCACTACAGAGTGTTGTTGACAAAAGTTATGTCAACACTCAAAAAGCGCTAGAATAAAAATCAATATTGCATGTTCACACTCGTTCCCTCTGTCAGCAGAGCGCGTCCACAGTTGGGGCATTATCATTGACCGTGTGAGCAATGCACTGTGGGTACCTATCCCACAGTCCAGCTCGACACCTTCTGTCACTAGGTCTCGTTGGAAGGCGGAGTGGATCGCAGCACATCTTGGGCCTGGGCTCAATGTCCCATGATGCATTGCTTTCTGTCCCAGCATTCCATGGGCTTCTGGCTTTCTTTCACAGCATTTTTCAACAGCCCTGGTTTACTGTGCATCCTAGCATCTTTGTGAGAAGGAATGGATCCCGCACTGCTCTCCGATGCTCTGATAACGGTCATTAAAATATTGTGGATGGCAGTGCAGTTAATCACGAGGTTCCTAACTGAAGAAGACTCCCAGTTGCTTGACATCCTGCATGATATGGATAGGAACAACTTTAGATTGCTTTTGGCATTCACAGAACAGCTGCAGACGATAGACTGTTGCTTTGGGACTCGGGAAACATTGAATGGTGGGATCACATCATCATGCAGGTTTGGGATCATGAGCAGTGGCTACAGAACTTTCAGATGCGGAAAGCCACCTTCCTGGAAATGTGCGTGGAACTCGCCCCAGCACTACAGCACAAGAACACCAGAATGAGAGCTGCCCTATTTATTGGTAGAGAAGTGCATGGCAATCGCTGTGTGGAAGCTGGCAACTCCAGACTGCTACCAGTCAGTCAGGAATCAATTTGGAATCATGAAGTCGACCGTTGGGCTACATTAATGCAAGCGTGCAGGGCAAGTAATCGCATCCTCCTATGAAGGACCAGGACTCTGGGAAAGGTGCGTGAAATAGTGGATGGCTATGTAGAAATGGGTTTCCCTAACTGTGGGCAGGTGATAGATGGCACACACATTCCTATGGCTCAAGCGCAGCTGGGACTTCACAGCCTCCTCTCCCCATATACTGAGTAGATCCAGCAGCTCCACAGTGATCCAAGCAGGAGAGCGTTTGCTGCGATAAGCTGCCATGGTCACCTGGGAAGATGCAATTCCACACTGAGCCAACAGGAAGTGGAATTTCAAAAATTCCTGGGGCTTCTAAGGGGGAAGGGGGGATGGTTGTTTACCTGGCTGCACGGCAGCGGAGTTCAAACTACTGACCACAGCGGTCAGGATGGGCATTGTGGGACACTTCCTGGAGGCCAATTAAAGCAATAAAATCAAGGGTGGTGTCTACACTGGACTTTGCTGACAAAAAAATTGTGCAAAAAGCCTTATGTCTCTCGTGGGGGTGGTTTTATTTTGTTGCCAAAACATGGCATTTTTGTTACCAAAAGTCACATCACAGAGCTGCCTTTTGTCGATAAAACTCTGTAGTGTAGACAAAGCATAAGTCTCCATATGGGGGTCCGTAAACCTAGGGTTACCATACGTCTGGATTTTCCCAGACATGTCCAGCTTTTTGGGCTCCAAATCCCCGTCTGGGGGGAAATCCCAAAAAGCCGGACATGTCCGGGAAAATCAGGACATGCGGGTGGCGGTGCTGGGCCGGGGGGCCGAGCGCCGGCCAGCGCTGCCAGGGGGCCGGGGGCACCGATCGCTGGCGGGGCCAGGGGGTGCTCGGCCGGGGGTCCGGGCCAGGGGGTGCTGAGCGGGCCGGGGGGCCGGCGGGGCTCAGGGGTGCTGAGCGGGCCGGGGGATGCTCGGCCGGGGGTCCGGGGGCCGGCGGGGCCAGGGGGTGCTCGGCCGAGGATCCGGGGACTGGGCCAGGGGGTGCTGAGCGGGCCGGGGGGGCTGCGGGGTGCTGAGCGGGCCGGGGGGCCGGCGGGGCTGGGGGTGCTGAGCGGGCCGGGGGATGCTCGGCCGGGGGGCCGGGGGCCGGCGGGGCCAAGGGGTGCTCGGCCGGGGGGCGCTGAGCGGGCCGGGGGGCCGGCAGGGCTGGGGGGTGCTGAGCGGGCCGGGGGATGCTCGACCGGGGATCCGGGGGCCGGCGGGGCCAAAGGGTGCTCGGCCGGGGGTCCGGGGACAGGCGGGGCCAGGGGGTGCTCGGCCGGGGGTCCGGGGCCAGGGGGTGCTCGGCCGGGGGTCCGGGGACCGGGCCAGGGACCGGCAGTGCTGGGCAGGCCAGGGGTGCTCGGCCGGGGGCCGGGCCCGGCCCAGGCTGGAAAGGCCAGGGGGGCCAGCCTGGGCTGCTCCTCCTCCCCCCACACCCGCCCTTACCTGCTTCAGGCTTCCCGCGAATCAAATGTTCGCGGGAAGCAGGGGAGGGGGCGGAGTTGGGGCGTGGGCGGGGCTGGGGGTGGGTCCGGGGTCCGGTGGAGTGTCCTCCTTTTGGAGGCTCAAAATATGGTAACCCTACGTAAACCCCCATCACTGTGACTCTTAATTTGATTGCTATGGACAGAACATCTAATTCCAACCACAGTAACAGACTGAGCACTGCATAGACTGAAGCTCTAGACCAGGGGTCGGCAACCTTTCAGAAGTGGTGTGCCGAGTCTTCATTTATTCACTCTGATTTAAGGTTTTGCATGCCGGTAACACATTTTAACGTTTTTAGAAGGTCTCTCTCTCTAAGTCTATAAACTATTGTATGTAAAGTAAACAAGTTTTTTAAATGTTTAAGAAGCTTCATTTAAAATTAAATTAAAATGTATATCGTATCAGTTTAGTGCAGCGGTTCTTAACCTGGGGTGCACGCACCTCCTGGGGCACGGCTGGTGCCCAGAGGCCAGCCGTGCCCAGGGGCTGCTCCCCAGACCAGGTTCCCCCCTCCCCACCCCCTGAATGGTGCACAGCGCCCCCGCGAGCTCTCCCCACCCCACACCACTGGCCCCAGCCCCAAGTCCACTCACTGGCTTTGCCGGGCTTGGGCCACTGCAGCAGCAGCAGCTCGGCAGGGAGAAGCCGCCTTCAGCCAAAGCATTCTGTTTGCGGCGGCAGCAAGCCTCAGCCATGGAGGAGCCGGCGCGGTGCAGGGAGGCAGCAGCCCTGCAAAGGTGGGGACACCGCTGGTGGGGAGCAGCCATGCCCCCCCACCCCTCCTGCCCAGGCTGCAGCCCTGCTCCCCTCTGCTGGGGGCTCCTGCAGACTGCAGCAGATGCATGCGGGCGCCAGCCCCCATGCGCCCCCCGGCTCCCCTCTCACCTAGGGTTACCATATTTCAACAATCAAAACCTCCCACTTCCCACCCCGACTGCCCCTCTCAGAACCCCCAACCGCCCCCTCCTGGGACCCCCGCCCCTAACTGCCCCCCAGAACCCCACCCCCTACCTAAGCCTCCCGGTTCCCCGACTGCCCCCTCCTGAGACCCCCCCCACCCTAACTGCCCCCCTCCGACCCTACCCGTCCCAACTGCCCGACCCTTATCCACACCCCCAGACAGACCCCCGGGACTCCCACGCCCCATCCAGCCACTTTCTGCCCTCTGACAGGATCCCCAGAACTCCTGAACCTTCCAACCCTCCCCCTGTTCCCTGACTGACTCCCCCTCCCCCAGGACTCCCCTTACCATGCCCATGCCGGTCAGACGCTCGCGCCACATGGAGGCAAAACACGTTGCCGGGCTGCCGCGCGCACAGCCCCTCCCCCGCAGAGCGCTGAGGCAGTGGGAGGGGGGAGCTCCAGGAAGGGAGGACCTTCAGGAGGAGCAACGGCAGCTCACACTTCCGGGAGCCGCAGAACCGCAGCGCGGTGAGGGGGGAGCCGGGGGGTGCACCTGCCCGGGCTGCGGCCCGGTGCCCCCCCCGGGGCGGGACTCCTGCAGAGGATGCATGCGGGCAGTGGTCCCTGTCCACCCCCCGGCACACCCCCCCCCATCACTGCGCTCTGGCTCTGCGGCTCCCAGGAGTGGGAACCGCCGCCACCGCCCCTCCTGGAGCAGGCTCAGGGCCCTGCGCCCCGGCGGCTCACACTTCCGGGAACCGCAGAACCCAAGCGCGGTGAGGGGGGAGCTAGGGGGCACGCCTGCCACCGGTCTGGAGTCCTGGCCACTGGCCCCGCTCAGCCTCCTGCCGGCCTGGGGTTCCGTTCACTCAGCCGGCAGCAGGCTGAGCTGGGCCGGCGGCCGGGACCCTGGCTGGCAGCTGCATGCCAGGCAAAATCTGCTCGCGTGCCGCCTTTGGCACATGTGCCGTAGGTTGCCGACCCCTGGTCTAGACACACCTCTGCACAATGTCATTGCTTCAGGTTATCACTACATTTGTGTTAGTGGAGGAGGGCTTCCATTCTTGGCTCTAGAAAATAGATGTTCTTGCTTTCATGTGGATCTTGTTCCTTAAACTACCCGAAAGTGCCAGTCACAGCTACCCACCAAAGTTAGAGGTTGCAAGCAGTTCTGAGCCCTTATCTACAGTTTTATTGTGTGTTACTTCTATTGCTCCCTACTGCTTTTTAACAATAGCGTCTTTTCAATTCTGAGTTACACCAGGGTATTGCATCCAATGAATGTAACAAACACCAGTATTGTTCAAGGGAATTGAGCAAGTCTGAATACTTCTTATTTCTTTCGTTAGTTGCCTTTTAGTTTTGTTTCTGCTTCTTACTATAGCATGCTGTGGACTCTTCCTTCTCAAAGAATTTTCCCCCCTTCAGTTGTGTGGGGTTGGTACAATCCCAAAACAAAGTAATCTTTGACATGACATCACTGCAAATCCACATGCAGTCTTATGTTTGTTACCTCTTTGGACTGTGTCTTTCTAGTTCTCCCCTGCCCCCAGAAGTCAGAAGTTTATTCCTTCCCCTGAAGGCTTTTGAAACCAATACAATCTCTGTAAATATTTTAAAAGGTGGTGGCCAGCCCAAATGGCCATGTCTTGCATGGATATTCAGAGTCTAGATATGTAAATCTTAGTTATTTGCAGTGACATTTTCTGATGGAAATATGTAAATAGGCCTATACCTACTGATATTAGGAATTCTTCCATGGAGATTGGTCACCAGATTAGAATCACTGTCTGTACATATTGTTTAGCTCTTAGTACGTTTTAGGGGAGAAATATCCCAGAGTTTTCCCCTCTTCCCTCCTCTAGTCTTTATTGGAACCCTACAATGAAACAAGCCAATCCTGAAAATTTCACTTCCACTGGCTTCAAGCATGGCCCAGTCTTGATCATGTCTATCAGGTACTTAAAGAGACAAGATGGGTGAGGTAATATCTTTTATTGGACCAACTTCTGTTGCTGAGATACACAAGCTTTTGACCTCTAAGACTGAAACCCTGTCTTTCACAAGTTCATCCATAAAAGATTTTACCTCACCCACCTTGTCCCTCTAATATCCTGGGACCAATATGACAACAACACCACTACATGTAAGGTACTCATGGCATTTGTGGAGCACGAGATTTGCAATCTCTGGAGGGAGATTTTCAGAAAGTTAATGGCATAATGCAGATCATTCTTAGCATTTATCTATCGATCACCACACACTTCCCATTTGTCTAGGACATGGCCTAGAACAGCAGTTTTCAACAAGGGGTCTGTGGAGCCGGATTCCAGGGGCCGTGGGGCTGAAGCCCAGTGGTCTGAGCCCTGGCACCCCCCAACAGGGCAGAAGCTATGAGCTCTGAGGCATTCCCTCCTCTTCCTCCCCAGGCTCTGGAGGTTTTTATAGCATGTTGGGGGGCCTCAGAAGGAAAAAGGTTGAGAACCCCTGACCTAGAGAGAAGGTCATGGTCTTTTCAATGATACTGGAGAATTCTTTTAAAGGTAGTCATGGCTTAAAAATTGAAGCCATTTCTTCACACCAACCGACTAGTATACAGTTGAAAAGCTTATTCTTAATAAACCATTGTTTAAGGTAATGGTGGGCTGTTAGAAAAGATGAGGAAAAGAAAGAATGGCTCAAGATAAGTCACTTCTCCAACACCTGAGGATTGTTAAGGGATAATTCCAGCCTGGGTTGACCCATACGGGCTACCAGAGCACACGCTAGGACTTTTAAAAAATAGCCGTGCACACAATGCTTTGAAGTCATGGCTCAGGCTGGAGCCCTGACTCTGAAGCCCACTCCCCATCTAGGCTTCAGAATCCAAGCCACAACTCCCAAGAGCTGTCTACATAGCTATCTTTAGAGTGCTAAATCCCCAAGGCTTGCTGTTGTGGGTCATGTAAATGTATTCAAAAAGTCCTGGGAACACAAGAGAATTACAGTCAGCTTAACTCCTGCCTCCATGAGAAGTGGTAACTACTTCGGCAGGAAAGCTCCTCCGAGCACTTAGGTCAGTATAACTTATGACATAAATTGTACCAAAATAATTTGTAGTGTAGACATATGACAGACGTGCGTAGACTATTTAAAAACAAGTTTCGCTCTAAATGCTCATTCGCACTATTATGTGAGCAATATTTCGGTTAAGAAGGCTGTCCGATTCCTGTATACTCCTGGTCACAGACCCGCAATGGGAGGAACCACAGGTGCCAGAACTCAGTCAGACCCATTGGATAAGCACGGTTGATACACAAGGTGCCGTAGCACAGGGCCTGGTCTAAGAATGGAAGAACTGCAGAATTTCACCTCAGAATAGGTAGAGGCATAAGGCCAGACGCCTGAGGGAGTGTACTCAGAGACCCAGTGCTTAATTCGTAATGAAAGACGTGCTGGGGCTCAAGCAATTTTTTACTTTCATAACTGACGCAGCAAGCCCAAAAATATGCCAGGGCTATGAACTGCCAAGCCTAGCAATGCTGGGGCTCAGTCCTGGCATAAATTAAACACTGCAGAGACCACAAACGGAGCAGAGATACACTGCTGGTGGAAGCTCTCAGGGTTAAGTTAAAAGCTGTCCCTTGCAGTTTTAACTCATGCCAGAGCTGGGTGACAGAGTCAGGGAGCTACAAATGGCTCCTTGGCAGCTTTCCTCCCTCCTCCTCCCCCAAATACTATACTGAAGCTGTGCTAAGGGGCAATGGAGACTAACCCCATAAGTCTTATCTTCCCTATTTTTGATGGAGTTGATTAATGATTTCACAAGAGGTTTTTCTCCTTTGTCAGGAGTTTGAGCTAAATAGGTGTTAAACAAGAACAGTAAACAAAACAAAACCAATTTAGACAAATCAGCCTAGATCTCCCATCCATTCTCAGTTAAATCAACAACCAGGCTCTTGTGATGTCCGAAGAGCACTACCTCTTCTGTTTTTCCAAAGCACCACAGGGATGTCAGAAGAGTTGTTTCCAAAAGATAACAAAACTGGTATTTCTAGTGTAACGAGATTACAGGAAGGATATAAAAAAAATAGTTTTGGGATTTTCTTTGTACAGTTGTAGAGTTGGCACAAGGATCAAGCAGGTTCCTTTGTAGATCAGCTTTACAGTAAGTTCATTTATAATGTTTCAAATGTTTGATACGTGCAAAAATGAGAATGAAGTGTTACAATTCAGGTTTCCACAGCAACGTGAACTCTCACATTCAGTACTTTAATCACACTATTTGTGTTAAATACTTCTCTTAATATACAGACTCAGCAGGGCAGAGTTACGGTTAATTCAAAAGCCTTAGCTTTCACATTTCAAATACTGCAATTTTAATGCTGAGAAACTTCTGTATTCCTTGATTTATTAAAAAAAAATAAAAAAAAATTGTGGTCATGGTGTTTACTGGTGCTCACAACTAATTACAGAATTTGAGGAAACTGGATTATAATTAATATTTGCATTTAACTTCCTATGTTGCCCAATTAAGGTTTAGGCATTTAGTTCTGCTTTTCACCCAATCCTAACACTTCCATCCTTTCCACCCTCCCCACGCCTCACCCGCTGCACACACACTTAAGCAGTCCCTAGAATGCAAATACCTACACCACTGAGGCATCCAGTTGTAAGTTACTTACTGCACAAAGGACCTGAGGATACTTGTATTACCACTAGAACTAGATACACCCAGTGATAAATGTGTTGGTGGTCTGAGGAGAAAAGCCCAGAGGTGGAGCTGTACAATACGAGTTTGAGGGACCTAACCAACAGAAATCTCTGTCTGCATAATGCACTCATGTGAGGGCATTCTGCACATAACTGTTAAGTCAATCAATTGGTAGCAGGGAGGATGGGAGGAGCAGTTTAATTAAAGTGCATATTGACCTGTAACACTTTAAAAAAAAAAAAAAACCACTGTTAGAAGTATGGTGGTGGGGAAGGGTGGAGTTACTGCTGTTCAACAATTGAAACAACAGGTATTAAAACAAGCATTGAGAATACAATGGGTCAGTAACAGGCAGTGTTAAAAACAAATAGCGTCCAAGGTGAATAGGATGCCATATTAGCAATGATGGAGCACATTTGCTGAGGCACCAGGACTGGAGGATAAGGTGTGGTAAAAATACCAAAGTCCTGTCTGCGCTACAGTTCCATTATTACTACCACCAGTGGAGTGTGAATTATGGGTAAGGCAACCACAATTCAGCTCTTTTGCACATTATAGGATTAAAGTTAATTTTATAAAGCTGACCATAACTTTAATCCCATAATGCGCAAAAGAGCTGAATTATGGTTACCTTGGAAACCACACACTTGAATTTCTTTATACTATGGAGGTTTTTAATGGATATTTTCATTTACATTTTAGTACAGACTCATGCCTCACTGATTCTTAAGATTCATGTCTGTCACACTCAATTGTTCACACTTTTTCCTCAAGCATAGTTGTTCAAAATTTCATTTTAGTTTGAACACACTTAATATTTTCCAGTTAGAAGTGGACTGAGGGGAAAAGAATACTGGATAAAAGCTGGTGGATTTATATACACAAACAACCCAAAATGAGCTCACATCTTCTCCTTTTAGAAAAGGTAGCTGTTGCAAGAGGGACCACAACTTTACATAGAAGTCTGGCACACGAAAAAATACTTCGCAGTGAACTATTATTACTCCTCAGCAAAATAGGAGCACATTGCCTGCTAAGGAGCTGTAAAGGGTCACCACATACCTTTCAAACACAATACCAGACCAGGCCAAAGAAGAGCCATTTCCTCACCACTAATATTATATATATTTTTTAAATAATGACAACTGTCCTGTGAATCAATGAATGATTGTTACCTCAAGTAATTACTGGTCTTCTCCTGGGCAGTGGGACCTGTTATGCTGATAGTGGGTTTCCAGGGCAATGCACTGTTCCCGGTTGTGCGATCAAGGTAGTCAACCTGCCAATTGAGCTTCCCAAACTTCCCAGCAGTCACTGATGGAACATGTGTCCTTTTTTCCCACCCCAGCAATACATGGACAAAAAAGGGACCCAAGTTAATGGTAAATGCAAGCCTTACCTGGGTCGTCATGACAAGTATCTAGGATGTGCCAGATACCACATTTCAGGATTCTGCACTTTTCGAAGTAGGCAAAGGACAACTCTTTTCTCACCAAGCAGGAGACAATTATAGTCTCTTTCCCCTTGTGACCACAGGCAACGACTTTTGCCATAGCTAGTAATCAAGAGAAGGTTTCACAGTACAAAAAGGTGGAGGAGTGCACTTGCAGAAGCTTCCAATAGATCTGGATATGTAACTGTACTGTCAAAACGAGTAATAGGTCCATCATTAGTCTTACAAGTACTGAGGGCTATACTGGAAGGTGGGTTGCTGCTCTTCTGGGTTTTTATCTTGTAGCATTGAACCTTTATAATGCAGTGTCATATACTATTGTGCTATGTAAGAAGTAAAATAGGATTTAATTGAGTTCTGGTCTTCCAGTAAGAGGCAATGGAGCAATCCAAGAATCACCTGTAGTTACATTGCTCTGATAATTTGGCATTTTAAAAAAATACCTTAAAGTTCACCAGACAGAAGACACCCATGGCCCTCAGTTCCTGTCTGCCAGAGAGCTAACTGGCCCAAGATCCTACAAGGATTCGTTGCTATCTAAAACCACCAATGACATACACTGGGCCAATTTAAGGAGTTAAGCAACTCATTCACTATAGCACTTTAAATTCTGAAGAGGCATCTAAAGGCAACCATCTCCCCCACACAGCTCCCCATTCTCCCAAACAGGGTATTACAGTACACACTGTAAAAGCCTATTTGGAAGAACAGGGAGTGGTGTGAGGGAAGTTCTATTGCCTTTAATCTTGATTCTGGTTAGATACCTCTTCAAATTTGAAGTGCTATAAAAAAAAATGCATATTTTTCTCACATCCCCATTTACTGATTTATTTAGATAATGGTCATAATACTAAGCAAGACTACATCAAATCAAGCCCATAGAAACAAAGAACTATGAGTTACAAGCCAATAAACTGAAAAATTTGACAGATGCAACAAGCCATATATACAGTCCAATTTAAATTTACTATGTTAAACTACGAGTTGGCTCAGTGACTGCAGAAAGTCTTGTGCTCTGTTAAAGATTCTTATTCCAAAAGTCAGTTTAAAGATCATTTTGTGGAGTCCAAACAAGCAAATACTGGCTGAGATTTTTTTAAATGCAGGTATAATTTAGTTCAGTGAACCAAGATCTGGTTAGGTCAAAGTCTTGCTAGAATACTTAAGCAGAGTTACTTGAAAATAGTTATTAGTTATCCATGGATTGAATGAGAGATCCCCAGTAGTAATAATATATATATTACTCCATGGAACAACTAGTGTGTCTTGAGCAGCCAATTATGTAACTGCCTACTACATCATCATCCACTGCATCAAAGCCCAGATTTGCTCTCTCAACACCAATCAGCAAAAGTGAACAATGTAAGGACCCTACAGAGTCAAAGTCTGGGCTCGTTTTGTTCCCGGCATTTTCGGTGGGCGACCACCCAAGGCGCCATAGTCAAGAGGCAAGGAGCAAGGGGACCCGGAGTGCGAAGCCGCAGAAGGGAGCTTGGGGCAATGGCGGCGGGGGACGAGGAAGACACCATGGCCTAGGGGCAACCTGGAGGGGCTGAGGGAGGACCAGGGGCTGTCAAAATACAAGTTTGCCCAGGGCGCTATTTTCCCTAAGGCCAGCCCTGTTTGATCCCCATCCCCGAGCATAGGGAACAAACTCACAATTGCTCTCGCAGATCTCTTTGCTAGAGAACTCATACACCTATAGCACGCACATTGCTCCTGGGAGAATTCTGCACCACTGAACGTATGCAGAATTCATGTGTCTGCAGATTTCTTTGCTTCCCCACAGAAAAATGACTGCAAGAGCAGTCACATGCCCTCCCCAGCAACACAGGTGCGCCATTTCGGGCACCCAGAGGAAAGGTAAATTACTGCTGGTGATACCCTGGCTGGTGCTGGGTCAGACCCCCCCCCCATTCCCAGCACCCCCACACACCTCCACCCCACCAAACCTTATCCCCTACATCCAGAGCCCCCTCTCCTGCATCCGGCTCTTCCCAGCCTCACCCAGGGCTGGAGATGCCCCAATGTGTGGCTCCTACACCCTGCGCCAAGCTCAAATGCTAGTCCTGGTTGGGCTAGGCATGAGGTAGGAGTGCACTTCCCCTGTAGGGAGAGGCCAGGGCTGACCCACTCCCAGAAAGCTCCCCCAGCTCTACACCCTCCCACACCCCACTGCTCCTCAGCTCCAAGAAGAGGGGTCACTGTACAGGGAGATGCTCCACTATCTGCCCAACCCCTGGGCATCTAGACCCCCCCCCCCACACACACACACACACACACAAACCTCCACCAGAGTCCCACCCACCCTCACACCCAGCACTCCCTGCTGAACCCCACCCCCATTGCATCCAGACCCCCTATAAGCCCCCAACCCTTGCATTTGAACCCTCCCTCCCCCCATACTCAGACCCCACTGAGCTCTCCCTCCACATCCACACACCCCCTGCACCTGGAGCAACCCTGCTGAGCCCCCCCACACTTAAACCACCACCCTGACAAGCCCCCATACTCAAAACCCAACCCCACTGAGCCCCAACCACCTTCATCTGGACTGCCCCTGCAGAGTCCCATTGCCCCTACATCTGGAACACCGAAAACAAGCACCTTTGCATCCAGATCTCCCTGCCCCCAGTCCCCACACTGAGCCACCCACACAGAACCTTCTCACCCCACACCTGGATCCCCCCTCGCACTAAGTCCCTTTGCACTTGGATCCTGTCAGGCTGAGTCTGCCTGCCCTACGGAGGGGCAGGGTCCCGGAGCGTTTCTTGGGCAGGCCCAGCCCTTGCGCTGTGTCAGAATTGAGTTCTTTATCAAAAGGTCACTCTAAGAAAGTTAAATAAGTTTTTGCAAACAAGTGACAGCTATTTAAATTGGATAGCTTGATGGTTCTGAACATATACATATGGACATGAAATCTTCCTAAACTATTAGGACCCAAATATTGTGGCATGTGAAAGGTAGTGCCCCCCCCCCCCCACTCCCATGTTCCCCCAACCTGTAATAGATGAAAGTATATATTAGCTTGATGTTACAGTATTTAGGCCATTCTTAATATATGTATTCCTTGAACAGGTACCTCTACAGTTATATAAATATTGAAATAAATAATCTAACACATTAAGGAACATGCAGCCCCATCCAGCAGTTTGCCATTGTTGGGTTTGCTTATTTATATTCAGCCAATGCAACAAACTTTTTCTCCATAGATCTCAGAATAAATGCAATCAAATCCCAATCTTTGATGGCTTCACCTTCCCATTTCATTTTATTACCCGGAGATTAGTTTTTCTCTACCTTCCTACCACCCCAACCCAGGCATGAGCAGAGGAACCAAGTGGAAAGCAGAGGTTCTTTAGAAATCTTGTCAAGTTAATTTTGCTGCTCCACTTGCACATGCACAAGGAGAAAGAAGACCTTACAGAGAGGTACTCTTGATATCATTTATCTCAAGCCTGGTATCACTGCAATAGGCCAGAATCTAAGTTCTCCGATGACACAACCACCAAACACATTCAGTTGCTGCGAAGATTCCCAGGCTTTAAAAGTCTTATTTCTACTCACTCTCATGCATAGACCCTGTAATGCTATTTGGTGTGATAATACATAGGAAGAGATTTTAAAGTCCAGTAGAAGTTGTGCAATCGAGATAATTTTTAATTTGCTAAATAATAAAGTACAGGAAATATGGTAGTTTATCTCCAGCCTAGAACTGGAACTTTCCCAAAGCTTAAAAAAAAACAAGAAATTATTGAACACTAGTTCCTGCATGGTGTGTGTGTGTGTGTGTGTGTGTGTGGGGTGTGTGTGTATATTATATAAAATATATTATATTAATAAAGACAGTGAGCTGGTGTGAATAATTCCAATAAAATGAAAATTAATTTTCCTTTATCACAAGACTAAAAGAAGGAATACCTATCCAAAGAGAAAGACAAAAGAAATGGATTTAACAGCTTGGTTTTGGCTTGCAATCACACATGTGCTCTCCTCCGTGCTTCCTGCCTCCATTCTCATGACTAGTAGGGTTTTAAAATTTACAAGCATCCTGATCTCTAAAAGCACAAATATGGCATGTAGCCATATCCTGCCAGCTCATAAGAATCAAGATCAAGACCTCAGGGAGAAAACTGCAATTACATATACTGCATTTGTTGCCCAGTCAGGACTGTATCTGTGTAGCAGCTCTCATTTTAGAGGGACAAGCAGTTCAGAGAGTTTTATGTTATATTTTTTTGGTTGTTTGTTTTAAATAGAGTTTCCACACCCACCAAGTAAGAGTCTGGGCACGTCAGACTTGACAGTACTTCCTTATCAACATTTTACTTATTTCCACAGCCAATTTATTTATTTGCTGCACAAGAAGTGTTTTAAATTCATACTGTGACATTGCACTCTATGATTTTATGAAAATATGCTAATGTGTGTGAATATAATGTAACTGGAATATGCTTCATTCAAAAGGTCTCCTGTAAGGTATCATTACAAAGCTTATAAACTACGGTGTGTGGTCATCCTATTTGTATAAATGTATCACTTGTATCTGAAACTAGAAATATGAAATATAACTCTGAGGTCCTATTGTAGTTATACAAAGTGTGGGCCATTAATGGTGGTTTGAAATCTTGATGGCTTCCATCAACCAGGACAATTGACTGTGGATGGCTCTGTTTGCTTGCAGGCCGTCCTGCAAGTCAGGCTGGGAGGAATGAGGGCTTGAAGTCTTACAGTGACATGTGATCATGTTACCTGAACTGGAATCCATCTTTAACCTGTTTCTTTTCCATTTAGATGGAGGGGTGGGAACCCGGAGAGGGACACAGGATTCCCACCTTATGCAAAAGATATACAAGGGGGTCAGGGTGACTAGATCACTGACATGAAATATCGGGACGCGGGGGCGGGGCGGGGGGGGGGGGGGGGGAAGGCGTTTTGCAGGTGCCGGGGGAATTAGCAGGCCCCGGGCACATGCGGCGCATCCCGCCACCCTGCAGGGAAGGAGCCGCTGGACCGCAGCCGAGCGGGAGAGGTGCGGGGCTCCGGACCCAGCAGCGGCGGGGGAGAGTGGCTCAGGGCCGCACGAGTGGCCACGTAAAGTTTATCGGCTGGGGGGGGACCCTGGCCAGCTCCTCACCCTGCCCTGTAGGGGGGTAGCGTCCCCGCCCCGCGCCAGCATGTCCCACCGGCCGCCGCAGGCCAGGTAAGGAGCTGAGTCCCCCTCCCCCTCGTCCTGGCTCCTCAGTTGAGTGGTATTCCTCCTCCCGCCCAGGCTTGCAGCTGTAATGCCGGCGCAAGCCTGGAGGGAGGGCGGTGGTGGCCAACTTCCAGTTTCTGGAGCTGGAAGCACTGGGTGGGCAGGCAAGGGAGATTGGGGGGGGGGGGGGGGACTCTGCTCCTTACCACCCCCCTACAGGGGCGAGGACCAGCCGGGGTCCCCCCGAGCCAATAAATTTTACTTGGCCACTTGTGCGTCCCCGAGCCACTCTTCCCCACCACTGCCGGGGTCCAGAGCCCCGGAGCCACCCCGTCTCCCTCCTGGGGGAGCAGCCCCCTTGCCCGCCCGGTGCCCGTACTCACCAGCTCTAGGAACCGGAAGCCGACCACCATCCCCTCCCTCCCAGGCTTGCCGCTGTAATGGCGGCAAGCCTGGGACGGAGGAGGAATGCCACGTGCTTGGGGAAGAGGCGGGGCCAGGGCGGGGATTTGGGGAGGGAGCCAATAGGGGAAGGAGGGGGCGGAGTCGGGGTGGGGGTGGGGCGAGAGCCCTTCCAGGAGGGCAAAATTGCTTGTTTGTCCAGTGTCCCGACCGCACATCGGTCGGCACACAGGACGAACAAGCAAATATCGGTACAGTCCCAATAAAATTGGGACATCTGGTCACCCTAAAGGGGGTGGAACAGAACAAAAGGGACTGCAGTCATGAGAAATCCCCTAGCTACCACCGGAGCTGAAACAAGGACTGTACCAGGGGAAAGGATTGGGCCCAGACTGGGAAAGCATCCAGCCCATGATAGAAGCTTACTGAAACACCTGAGGGTGAGATTTCATCTGTGATCGCTGTCTTACAGTATTAGGTTTAGACTTGCGTGTTTTATTTTATTTTGCTTGGTAATTCACTTTATTCTGTAATTCACTGTTATTACTCGGAACCACTTAAATCCTACTTTTTATATTGAATAAAATCACTTTTTACTAATTAATTAACCCAGAATATGTATTAATACTGGGGCGGGGGGTGGGAGGGAAACCATTGTGCATCTATCTCTACCAGTGTTATAGAGGGCAAACAATTTTTGAGTTTACCCTGTAAAAGCTTCATACAGGGTAAAACGGATTTATTTGGGGTTTAGACCCCATTGGAAGTTAGGTATCTGAGTGCTGGAGACAGTAACACTTCTTAAGCTGTTTTCAGTTAAGCCTGCAGCTTTTGGAGGACTTGTTCAGACCTCGGTCTGGGTTTGTAGCAGGCTACCACATCTGGCTCGAACAGGCAAGGTTCTGGAGTCCCAAGCTGGCAAGGAAAACAGGTTAGAAGTAGTCTCAGCACATCAGTTGGCAGTCCCAAGGGGGTTTCTGTGATCCAACCCATCACACATACCTTAGCTTTTATTATCAAAAAGCTACAATATCAAAGTCAGTAGGACAGTGGGTTGCAGGCTTTTGAAAGCCACACACTTCTTAATTCCAGCTGATGGTAAACATGAAACTGAGTTGCAGTGACCAGCAGTAGAACTGTGTTGTTCTTTCCTGGTATACAATCATATTCTTGAACTGGAATGTTTACAGAATTGCACTTGTTTCTGTCACATGGCACAGGGCTATCTGATGACATTTGTTTTGCTGCTGTAGTAATATCTTCTTACGCAAAGCCATTAAAAATTAACATTTACAAGGAAGTATGAATGAAAGCCAGAGAGAAAAAAGGAACCAAAAGTTAGTAGGATTTACTCCATAGTTACTCCATTGCAAAAAAAGAGAACGTAGAAGCTCTGAATGGGTCAAGATTCTGTTGAAAAGTCTAGATCTCTGGTTTTGCGCCTATGATTTATTATTGCCCCCCAGCTGTTACAATGCAAAGTATCACGTATCCAGAGCTCGCTGTGGTTTGGAGGGCAGGAGATTTCAAATCTACTTACAAAAAACCCAGTTTACACCCCTTACAAATCTTGTTTAAGCCCTAAGCCTCAAAGGGTTCTGTATTACAGTAAAACCTCAGAGTTATGAACACCTCAGGAATGGAGGTTGTTCATAACTCTGAAATGTTCAGAACTCTGAACACAACATTATGGTTGTTCTTTCAAAAGTTTACAACCAAACATTGACTTAATACAGCTTTGAAACTTTACTACGCTGGAGAAAAATACTGCTATACTTTTTTTTTTTTTTAAAGTAGTTTACATTTAAACAAAAAACAGTACAGTATTCTGTTTGTCTCTGCTGCTGCCTGATTGCATACTTCTGGTTCCGAATGAGGTGTGTGGTTGACTGGTCAGTTCACAACTCTGGTGTTTGTAACTCTGAGGTTCTACTGTTCTCAAGTTTAGAAGAAGATGGGAATTTAGTAATTTAAATCAGTCAGCAGGGCTAAACCTGGCTTCAGGTATCAGCTCATGCAAGTGGCTCACTTGAAATCCAAGGTTTCATCTACACTAGATAATACTCCACCATTTCTTCTTGCACCAGGACTTTGTGAATAGTTGTTGCATGTATCTGTTAGCTTCAGATGCAGCACTGCAACAGTGTGGCCGAGACCCATGGATTGTTGCACCTATCCCACAATCCCTGACACAGCTCCCTTGAGAAGATGCAACAAGTCTGTAATACAGATAGTCTATAGTCAAGGAGGAGCTACATCCAGGCTACAAGAGGCAGGGGCTATGCCCTGTGAAGCCCTCACACTTGCAGATGCCAATCACCTCCTCAGACTGTGATACTGCTTCTTCCAATAACAACAAGGAGTCTGGTGGCACCTTAAAGACTAACAGATTTATTTGGGCATAAGCTTTCGTGGGTAAAAACCTCACTTCTACGCTATGCATCCGAAGAAGTGAGGTTTTTACCCACGAAAGCTTATGCCCAAATAAATCTGTTAGTCTTTAAGGTGCCACCAGACTCCTTGTTGTTTTTGTAGATACAGACTAACACGGCTACCCCCGATACTTGCTTCTTCCAACATCCGAAAGCCCACCCCTATTGCTTCCCCTCTGAAAACTCTAGCCAAATTTCACTCAAATGTCTGACTGGGTATAGCAGCTCAAAAAGAAAACTGCATAGCACAGGCTTATTAAGTAGCTACAGCCTCACAGAACCATGTTCATAATATCAAGAAGCCTGATGCCTCCCTAGAATTACGTTGGGCTGTTACACAGGATGCCAAGGTTTCTTTTTCAAGACAGCCATAATGATGCACAATGATAGAAGGGATCACTTTCATCTACCATTAGGCAGTGCCCTCCAACGGCCAGCCCATGAAATGACGCTTGAATCAATTTTGTACCAAGAGACAAATGGAAGAGATGGAGAAGCTAAGCTCTCTTTCACAAGCACCTTAGTAGTGTTACTGAAACTGCTGCAGAGATCCAGCACAATACGTTGCCAGCATTCAAGAGAATGTACCAGACAGCCTATTTTTTCCACTGTAGTCAAAAACATTGTTGGCCAGACCACAAAACCCACATTTTAATGCAACAAACTACACTACTTTACAATACTCTAAATACTTTAAGCTAGTACTTTATTTGCTAGTGCTGCGGATATCAAGTACACACCAATTACTCATTAAAAGCAGGTTTAAAGGCAAGCCTTTAAAAAATATCCAAAATTACTGTACTACACAGACAACTGCAACCCAGTAATTTTGTTATTAAGTCACAGCAAGACAATAAACACATATGTAATTACTTACATCCTTGACACTCATAATAGTGCCAGTTGCTTATTAAATGCAAACATCTAATGCAGCTAATACTCTTCACAAGATCTTGATGCAAGGGTCAGTTCTCTATTTTACTAATCAAAACTCTGAACAGTACCCAAAGTGGGGAGGAGGAATATGTATGCAGTTACAGTAACATAACTGGCCTTTTTGTATGGTACATATCTCCAACAATTGCAAGTGACTGTAAACTAAGAATAGCAGCATTGGCTGTGATGTCTCAGAGAGGTTACCAACCTCCCTGCCTTTGCACACTCATACCTTTCTAAAATACTTAGCACTTGCCCCAGGCTTAAGGTGGAATTTTCCATATTTTGGTCTCTTAAAATGTTTTGGTTTTATTTTCTTTTTTTGTAGTTTATTTTATTTTGAAGAGAGTCTCCAGTCCATTTTTTAATTATGGGTCACTGTTTCCACTGCAATTAGGTCCTATCATTAGGCATAGAAAAGATACAGCCAAGTTGCTGTGCTCTTAACCAGAAGAACAACTCCAAATAGAGAATAGCACAAGCCTCTAAGACCTGGTCTACTCATGGGTTAGGTCAATGTAAACTGCCACAGCTACCTCTCCCTGTTTCCCCCTTTATCAGGCCCAGGTGCTTTCCCTTAAGCCCAATTAGGCAGCAGGTGATCAGTCATAGGTGCACTAGACCCTGCTCACTTTTAAGGGGCTAGTCAACCTGTGATGGTGGGATTGTTACAGTGCAATGTAGATACCATTCTTTTTATGATAATTAGGTGTCCAAATCTCTTAGGCTACTTTGGAAGCCACAGCTATATAGTCTGTTTTAGTGTTTGTGCTGCAAGTATATTCAAGAGACAGACTGTTGAATACAGCACAGAATAATTATATAGCACCAGAGTGTTCCAATAAGACGGGAACACTAACTTTTGCCTTTCTTGCCTAATAATGGTGAAATCTTCAGTTATTTAGCAGTTTATTGCCTTTGTTATATACACCAGTCATTTTTTTTTTTTAAGTTTTCTTTCAGCAGAATGGCATTTCAATGTTTTACTATTCAAAACAGTTGACAAATATTACAGTTAAAGATGCTGTTTAAAAAATATTAAAAGCTGTACACAGCTTTTAAAAAAAGCTTACTATATTTGTGTAGTAAACAAGCATCCCTGTTTCTAGGATTGCAAGCTAGGCTGCCAATCTCTATAGCAGATAATCTTTAAGTTTAGCCACACCGTGAAGGCAGCCCATTGACAACATCAATGCTCATCAATCTTTAAACGCCATTGGGCAGATCCTCAACTGATGTAAATAGTTTTGGCTTCAGTGGACCTATGGAAATTTACACCAGCTGAGGATCTGGCCCCATAAGTATTAAATGATAAATGACAAAACTCACTAGGTTTAAAGAAGATTTTGACTGGCATGTGAGAATTTTTACTGGCCTCATTTCATTACTAATGCCCCACAAAAGGGTTTAATAGCAGTATACCCGATAGATTCAACCTAAAACACATCTTTACATTTTAGCTTCAAAAGAGAGAATGCTTCTTTATCTCAACTTTGTAATCTGAACATAGAATTTTACATCATATCTGGTGGAAGGTTATTAGACACTGTGTTAGGAATCTAGTTTACAGTAAAAGAGTATCACGAAGAGAAATCAAAAAAGGTTTAGAAGATCTTCCACTGAAACTCACTTAATGCTTGTCCAAAGACAGAAAAATTACTTGTTGTGCAATTATGTTTTCGGTTGCTTATAACTAGCATATTGTTTGTGTCATGACTAACTTCAAGAGTTTGTTTTATCATAGACTATTCAGAAAAGGTAGGAAGACAAATCATAGATAAGTGTCTGATTATACACCTCTACCCCAATATAACGCAACCCGATATAACAGGAATTCAGATATAATGCGGTAAAGCAGCACTCTGGCGGATCAAAGCAAGTTCAATATAACGCAGTAAGTTTTTTGGCTCCTGAGGACAGCATTATATCGGGGTAGAGGTGTATTTATTTTTTACATTTTCAAGAGATTACATATGTGACTTAAAAACTTTGAGACAGAAAATCTTCCAATCAGTCAGGTGTTTTCTCACCTCAATGTAAATTAAGAAAGGGATTTTCAAAAGCACTAATTGACTTAGGTGGTTTTGGAAACCCCACACAAAATCCAAGTTGGAGTCTCGGTTTTTAAAAAGATCACTGTGGGCTCATCGCTCCTGAAGAGTTCAGATCTTGAGCCGAACCTCCGGGATATTCAGATCTGGCTTTGATTCAGACTCGTCTCTAAAAGCGCACACAAAATTACACACACTTACTTCACAACCAGTTCTGATTTTTCCTTTACTGTATCAAAAAGAAAGTCTCCCAGCTGTTTTGGTGCAACTCTCATGTGCGCCTGACCCTCTCTAAAATAAGAAAGGGACATGGGACCAGAAGGTGGAGAAATTCACCTTTGGAGTAGGAGTAAGCAAATGTATTCGAGGAAGTGAAACTAGGAATTTAAAGCAAAACTGCTGTTCCAGTATCAGCCACAGAAAGAGAAAAAACAAGAAGTCCTCGGGATCCAAGGGAGATCGTGATACTAATAGCCTGGTTTAAATACATTTAAGAAACCAGCAGTAATCGTTTCTTCTTTGGGAATGTTACAGACTACATACCACAATCCCATTGAAACCTGTGCAGCTCACATTTGTTAGCAGTACAAATGATGCTCTACAGCACAAGCAAGTGGTTTCGCAAGGGAGATTGCTCCAGAACAATAGAACTCCATCAGGAACAGCCAAACATAACATGCCAAAAGCCAACCTCACTTCCCACATGCATCATCTGTGATACAATCTACCACCAGAGAGAATCTTATAGGAGCTATATTTATTGTTAACACTGCATCAAAATCACAGAAGTCACCTAAAATTTCAGCATGAAATGTTAAAATTTACTCTAATTGGACGTTGCAGACTAAGATAGAGATATAGTCAACTAGTATCACTTCCCATAACATTTTTAAGTTCTCTGGTTTCATTTCTAAATGCTATATTATTGCTTATTCAAAAATGTTGCAGTGCCACAAAGGTTCTTTTAGTATTTCAAATCCAAGCTAATGTCTATTTAACACATACTTACTTGACCTAGTCTACTGCATGAGAATTAATGAGGGAGGGGATATCAGTGTAGAGCAATGGTTCTCAAACTTTAACAACTTGCGAACCCCCTCATCAAAATGAATATTTCCAGGGATTTTCTCCTTTACCAGAGTATAAATGATAAAAGCAGTGATCTTGGAAATATAGAATTTGTTTTTATGACATGCATATTACACACTATTCTTAATTATTATTTAGCATTACAGTATTATTACTGTATGAAAACGGCAACACTCTTCCAAGATCTCACATTCGTAGCTTGTATCGCTTTGAATATCCTTTGTTATAAGACAAGGCTCTTATGTTTCATCAAGGAGTATCAGATGTGAAACAGCATGAAGGTATTTAAGAAGACAACTCAAAGAGTTCCTCCTACACAAGCATTCAGGTCTTGAGCAGTCCAGGCAAACAACACACGTTACAACAAAGCTTAAACTTGTTCTTCATAATAATTTTCAAAACAATACTAGCTGCCTATTTAATTTTAAAAACAGCAAAATATATACACCTCCCTTTCCATTTCTTACAAGGAGTCTTGAAGTTTAAATCTCCTCAGTGTGATAGATAGGCTTGCTTTGATCTGCTTAGCTCTTGGAAGCCCAAGGGCTCCAGGCTGCTGGCCCCGTGCTGCCCAATAGGGTGACCAGATGTCCTGATTTTATAGGGACAGTCCCGATATTTGGGGCTTTTTTTTAAAAACAAAATATATATATATATATGGGCTCCTAATACTCCCCACCCCCATCCCGATTTTTCACACTTGCTATCTGGTCACCCTACTGCCCAGGGTCCCTAGGGACAGCTCTGTCCGCCATTAGGGAATTTCCCCGCCTCCTCCGCCCTCTCCACACACACACACCCCCCCCCCCCCCCCCGAGAACCCCCTGTAACATTTTACGAACCCCAGTTTGGTAACCACTGGTGTATAGTGATGACTATCACTTGAGCTATTTTGTTTCATCTTTGTTGTCTCTTGAGACGGAGTAATTTCCACACACAAATTCCTCTGTGACAGTTCACAATGCATCACAAAGCAACTGAAGAGGTAACTTATGTCAGCACGTTATACTGTACAAACTAAGGAGGGACTCAAAAACTGTGCAAGTTATTTCTAATCTGAAAAAAAGGAAAAAACCCTTGACTGGTAGGGGAGGCACACCACAAAGGCAGGAAAAATGTTCAAGGCTACAAACTATGCAAATACATAAAGAAAAAATCAGAAGATAGGATTTTCTTTTGCTATAGCTTTTGTGTGTTTGATGGAGCTTATTCTCCAAATATATTTTTCTTATTTACTGGAATAAGGAGCTGTAAAATCTGATCTTTGCAAAGATATGCTTGGGAGAAAGAACATGAAAGAATGTTAAATTGTTCTTTGGGCTATGCTCATGTAACTAAACTCAAATGTATTAAATTAAAAGCGAGTTGCACAGATTCAACAAAGGGCAACACTCTGTCCTCCAGTGGGGGAAAAAATATCAAGATGTTAATATACTAACACTGTAACAACAGACTGATTGGCTGGGTAGCAGTATTTGCAAATTAGGCTTCCTGCACGATTTGAGTACATACTTCAGCCTTGAAGGCACATGGGCAAGGAAACAGAGGACCGTAATAGAAGCCCACATATGCTATGTCTACCCTTATAGTAGTGGATAGAATACAGACGCTACATGTGTAGCTATACACCACAGAGAAAGGCAGATTGTGTCCACACTTGTCAGTGTGGTGTGTAGCACTGTACAAATGGGAAGAATTGCTTACATGACTGTCTACATGCCTAAAGTATTTACCTGGGGGTTCAGAAGCATGGGCATGCAGTGTCTGTACTCTATATGCTGCCAAGTGCAGAAATATCCGTCTTCTTTTTCCACCTAGACTGTTGTCCATAGTTTTGCACTTTCTCTGCCTCAGCTCCCTCAAACCAGCAAAGAAGATCTCTGGTTCTTATTCCATACCAGGAGCTCCCACTTGAATGGAAATCGCACAAATGAAGACTCTACAATAAAGGCATGCAGCGCAGAGTGGAAGAGAGAAAGTATACTCAAGATGGGAAATCTGAAGTATTGTTCTGACAATACCAAGGACTAGCATTTTTTAGCTATAGATAAAGCTCCCACCAGAGTACTATGCTTATATCAGTACCCAAATACTTTACTATATATAAAGAATCTGTAGAATTTGTTTATGTGTAACTACCAACTATACATTTTAAAATTATTTACAGTGAACAGCAAGTTCTACTTATTTAATGAGTTGTGACATTAAGTGCATGTTTATTTGTACAGTTGAGGAAACAGACAAACAAAAAACCTGAATATAATAAATGCATATCAAATTCTTTGAAGACAAACACTTCTGTATGAGAGAGACCTATAGAAAATTGTGGGTACTATCCAAGGGCTGTAATTTAAGCCCAAATCTTACAAATACTCAAGCACATGCTTCACTTTAGTCATGCAAATAGTCCTACTGACTGACACCATAGGGCTTTACATATGAATAGAAGTTAAGTTTGTGCTTAACTATTTTCAAGTTGCATTGTTATTTATGTGGGCAGTCATGAAATGCATGAAACTTAATTTTTTGAATGAATTATTTCAATTAGTAAGCACATAGGGTCTAGAATGGATACTAAACATCTAAATACACACCAACAGTGTAACAAAACAAGTCTTCTTTGAAGAGAATTAAAAACTAGTTGTGATCTAAAATAAGTCTGCAGAAGACCAGATGGTTTGAGAGATATGGGTTCTTTCACCTCCAGATTACTGGTTCAAAACCAGCCCACGGCAGTAGCAATGGAAAGTTATTACCCATGTAGGCTACTAAGCAGCCATCACATGCAGCAAACTGGTAATCTCAGTCCAGTTCCCAATGGACAAGCATGCCTACCACAAACATCACTGCATTTGTGCCAGCAATGATGGAACAGCCTTAGAAGAGGGGCCAGAGACATAGTAGGCATAGGAAGCTCATACATAAAATGTAACAATATTAGATTGGCCTCCGGAGGGATGTACTTGTTTTCTTGGATTGTAAACTCCTTGGGACAGGGACCATGTCTTCCTATAGCACAATGGGTCTCTAATCCTGACTGGGAACTTGTTTCCTCTCCTTCCCTCCAACTCAGGGTTGAGTTACTCAGGTGAAGGAGAATGGGAAGCCTGCATTTCCACTGTATAGGCCATATACGTTCTGTGCATAAAATGAAAAAAAAACAACACCTTTTACAAGCACTAGTATCAAAGGGAAAAAGCTCTCCCTCAGTTCTCTTGACATCTATACATTTGCTAGGATCTTCTGAGACACGAATGCCCCAAACCTCCATGATGTGGCAAAGTATTGCAGGATACAACAGTTGCCCTAGTTGTTTCTTCAGCTTATTAAAGCCCTCAACCATTACAGTAACAGGCCTATGTCAATGCAGGATTCTGAGCCTTTTACAGTTCATACTACAATAGAATCCTGGTTATCTGATCTGCTTGGGTGACATCAGAAGTGTTCCGATGATCCCAGTCAATAAAACAAGGAGACATGCTGAGAGTTCGTTAGATTGAGCTTCCACTGTATTTTGTTCCTGAGAATTCACATGTAGCCAAGATTGCTTTTGAAGAGTACATGAAGAAGGTTTATAAAGCCAGATGAGGGAGGAAAGGAATTGCAGAGAGACTCTAATTTTGTCTTCATCTTAATCATTTGAACAGCTAAACCCATTCTAACGCATTCTCTCTTCCCCACGTTTGTACAAAACTTGTTTTTACCTGTTTGCTTTCACAGCTTTATAAACCAAATAATCATCAACACTCCAATACCCACACACAAAGGATCCTATCTAGTTTGAATTCAATAATGAAGTCACCTAGATTTGATTCAATTTGAGTACAACAGTCAGTTTCAATAAGAACTGGAGTAGTTTAACTGCATTTACACTTAATCTCCTGCTATGATGCCCATCATATCTACTTCCTTGGTTCTCAAGATGCTGGCCTGTGGCAGCATTAAAGTTGACACTAAGAAGACACATGAAATTGGAAGAGTTTATTAACATAGCATGTCAACCTTTGTTTGGGTATTTGTTATATTGACCACTATGCAAACTCACCAAAGGTAACTATTCTTCACCACACACACAGCATCTCAACAATGCAGTCTCCAATCAGATGCAGTATAATGGATTATTCTGTCTGCAAAGGTTCTATTTTTTAGCACCACCCATGTTTCTACACAAGGCACTAGTTAATAAAACTAGCATACACTACATAATTTGGCTAACCAACAGGACTGATAAGACAATCAAGCTCCATCTGCATTACACCATTAAACACAAGGCCAACTTTGACACTAGCTCCCAGATATAAAACACTTGGCATGCAACCCAAACATCTAGTCTCATTCATTATATATAACAAAATGTATTTAGTTCCTGAGCAATGTGTATTCCTACACTGTGTTCAGAGAGACCTTAAATAAGACTTGGGAACAGCAGCTGTCTTTCCACCTACAATACCTCAGCCTGAAGCCTGGTTCTTTGTTCCCGAATGTCTGCATCTTGCCACTTTCTGGGGGACACTGCCTCCTTTCTACTGACAAGGTGAAAGATCAGATAAGAGAAAAAGAACAAGGCAGGCCTAGGTAACACTACAATGGCATAAAGAGTGTCTGTACAACTTAACTGAAATGTCCAAGATATAATATATATAGTGCCACATGTCTTTACAGGCAAATAAAAATACAGGGGCCATACCCCAACAGATTTATGCTGTACCTAATTCTACTGTACACAGCACTCAAGAGGCCGTCAGGATCAGGGCCCTATTGTGTTAGGTGCTACACAAGCAGAGGCAGACGTTGCCCAGAAGAGTTTATAATGAAGTCAAGCAACAAACTGAGGGCACAGGAGTTGGAGACAATGTATATGTGCATGGTAAGTATGTTCGTAAAATAAAGACACTGCCTGCTCTTTGGATCTAAACACTAACAGTTATGAGCTTTATGCAAGAGAGCAGATTGGAGGTTCTATACGTTTAAAAATAAAAATTGCTCTGAACTGTGGCCTCATTGCCAGATAAAGATAATTTACGTAGGCACCTCACACATCCATTATTATGATGTAAATCGATGTTACACACACACACAGGGTGTGCCCGGTGACCTACAGTCACACTTGCAGACATACCGATTGCTCTGACACAGCCAGAAGCTGCAGCCGGCACTGATCGCACACAATACCTTCCTTCCCGTGAACCCCGTTTAAACCCAGCGCGGAGGCTGACAATGGCTCTGCCAGCCCCCGGCCATGCCGTTGTCAAACCCCACGCAGTCTCCACTCCCTCCCCAAGGGGGGGGGAGGAGAAGGGGAACCCCAGCGAGGCTGGCGCTGCCGGCACCTCAGCCCGTTCACGAGGCTAGGAAATACCTGCGTGCTGAGTAATGCAGCACGGGTTGCGGAGTCGCCGCCCCGCGGCTCGCACACACCGGTGCTCCCGGCGTTCCCACCCGCGGGGACCTTACCGCGAGGGCCCAGCGGGTTCCCCGCCCCGAGCTCCAGCCCTGTAGCAGAGACCGTGGCCAACCAAAGGTCGCCCTGCCCCCGGCCTCACAGCACCTGCCGGCAGCGCGCTGCGAAGGGCTCCTCAGCCTTCGCCCAGCGCCGCCCCGGCTTCCCGGGGGCCAGCGGCAATGGGTGGGAAGCTACGCTCCGCCTCCCTGCCCGACCCTCGCCCTTAAGGGAGCGCAGTGGGGGGAGGAGGCGCCGGGGCTCTCCCCGGAGCCAGGGACCCTGCAGGCGGGGAGCCGGGCTCTGCTACCCACGGGGCTCCCGTCCCAGCGATTCGCTGCCCGCCGGGGCCCCCGCGCGAGCGCCCTTCCCGGCTGGGTGTCCGCGAGTCGCATTACAGCTTCCTCCCAGCCAGCGCTGTGCGGACAGCCCCGGGGCCGGTGCAAGGGCGTTCCTGCCGGGCCCCTCCGAGCAGCGAGCTGGGACCGCAGCCGGGAACGGGGGATAGAGGGTCACAACGCCCAGTGACTTACTTCGTCTTCAGAAAGTCCATAGACCGGCTCCACAGCCCCGCTAGCCATGGATCCCGCTGGGCGAGCGTCCCGCTCGGCAGAGGAGGGAGCGAAAGCCGGGCAGCCCTCTCCCCGGCCGTGCACGGGCAGGGCTTGCTGGCAGCGGGCACTGCCCCGCCGATGCACACAGCCAGCGCGCGGGCGAATAAATCCAGGTGAGCCCCGCACCTCCCCCAGGGCAGGGCGCTCCGTGCAGACTGGGGGCCGGGGCGGGCACTCCCGCAGCTGCTGCCCGGTGGATGAGAACGAGAGACGGCAGCCCCAAGCGCAGCTCCGGGCTGGCTCAGTAGCGGCCGCTGCTCAGAGCCTGCCCCGCTCAGCTCCCCGCGCCCCTGCCGCCGCCTTCTCGCCCGGCCAGAGCCCCGCTCACACAAACTCCAGCCACGCTCCAGTCCCGACCCAGCAGCAGGGAGACCCAGCCGCCGCCACCGCCTACTGGGGCGGGGAAAGAGCCTAAGCGGCCCAATCAAAGACGCGATCGGTAGGGGCGGAAAAACCGCCAAGTTGGGTTGATTTGTTGGCTTCCCCCACCCCCTTTCGGTAGCAATTTTTGCAAATGAAAGAAAGGGGGAAGGAGGGGAGAGCGGGGGGTGGGGGGGACTGCCTGTAACGCGCCCCTGGCTGTGTGGGGATGCTGCTGCCGGAGAAGTGGAGGAATCGCCTTAGCTGTTGATGAGACTCCTGCCAACCCTTTGCTCTTTGTCTAGCGCTTTTGGTTCATGCTCCCAGTGCTGAGATGGCTTTGTACGGTCCCCAGTATTCCCCGCTCCCTCAATCTGGGCTTCCACTCAGCGTCAGTTTCTCCGGGAGACAAAGGGGGAGGGAGACTCTCAGTGGCCAAGATGTGCAATTGCCTCCATAAAATTAAACGGGCATTGACAGGTTAACAATCAGATGTAAATAATAATAAAAAATAAATGTCCTCACTTAGCTTGCCTGAGATTATTCCGACCGAAAGGACTGTAAAAGCCTGACTGGCTGGTGGTTGTTTATGCTCCTTTGTTCCTGTGTACATTTCTCTCAAACAAGCAAGTGAGTTTATTTATAAAGTAGTTAGTTTCACCCTGTTCTGTGCAGCAGTGTTTAGGTTGCAAACACAGCAGGGGGAAATGTTTAAACACAAACAAGTGCTGTTTCCAAATATTTGGTACTGATTTCATAAAAGCAATTATAATGACACTAGGGTTTGTGCTTTTAAAAATAAATGAAACCTACATTTTCGGTATAAGATGATAATGTTTTACATTTTAAAATAATGTTTTAAGTATAATTTTAAAATATACTAATAAAGCATTCTATTCATTTCTTTGGTCTCCCTTTAGGCGTGATTGCTTTAGGATGTTTAGATTAAGAGAAAACAATATATTTCTAAAGCACAAAATGTAATAGTCCGAACAAAGGGCATAAATGTGGAAATCTATTCAATAACCTAAATGATTTCAGAGTCCGAACCTGCAGTTTAGGGAAAGCTCAGTGTCCTATATCACATTTAAAGGGGCTACTCTGACTCAAAAAGGGATTGTATGGCAGTACTGAATCTATAGACCAATGGTTCTCAAACGTTTGTACTGGTGACCCCTTTCACATAGCAAGCCTCTGAGTACGACCCCCCCCCCCTTATAAATTAGAAACACTTCTTTATATATTTAACATCATTATAAATGGTGGAAGCAGAGCAGGGTTTGGGGTGGAGGCTGACAGCTCACGACCCCCCTTGTAATAACCTCATGACCCCCCCTGAGGGGTCCCAACCCCCAGTTTGAGAACCCCTGCCATAGACAAAGGCCTGCTCTGAAAAATGCCCTACTACCGATTTTACTTTTGGACATTGGCAGCTGGATACCTTGGTGATGCATTTATCTATAAATGCCCAAAGCAAATAGATAAAATAGATGGATTAGATAAGATCTCTCTCCGTTAAGTTTCTGCCAATTCAGGTATCATGATGAGGCATGGGTTAGTCTATGAGACCAAGACAATGTAGGATGTTATCTCATCTGCCAGTACAGAGCATAGGTCTAATATTCTCTTGCTAGATGCCCTGCTCAAAACTCAAGTCAGAATGTGAACTACCTGAAGCTTCAAAGTTAGCCCCAGTTGAGTGTATTGCAGTAGCTTATTTTTGAGGTATCAAAGACAGGATAATTTTCTGAAGATTGGCATCTAAGAGAAAAGGATGCAATCTCTTGACCAGTCTAAAATGAAAGAAGGCATTTATCACATCCTCCCTGCTCAGGGCCACTCTCCAGCCCTGTCACTAAGGTAAACCAGTAAAGGGACTTCAGAACTTGCATTCCTGGTCTCTATGGTCATGCTGCAATGGCAGTGCTCAGTGTTCCCCTGTATGCAGATAAAACATCCAATTTCATGACAAACTTAACCAGGGCATAAGCAGGCAACTCAAACAATGACTTCAGGATCTCCCTCCCACGCATTAGCTTCAGTGCAAGCAAAAAGGATAATATGGTCCCTTTTTAATGGGCTGAGATCCTTACAGGACTCTAACACTGTAACACAGCATAAGTGTTAGTGTTCTATAAGGGCAAGACTTAGCTTTCTTTGGCTTCTCTTCACTAGAGATTTAATTTAGCTCTGAGGTCTGACTCAGTTCCAATTAACTCACTCCCCCTCCAGATACAAACCCCCTTCAGTCCTGTCTTGCTCATGCCATTACCTCAGGCAGCTAGCATGGTCAGAAATCAGGGCAGACCTCAAGCAAACAGCTTTCAAATGTTGCTCATTTATCTCTAGTGTGCACACAACTTAGTGTCATAATACAATTGATGGCTGTTAGTCCTCCAGTGCCTTCCCACAATTCCCCAGGACTCTTCCCCCCTCTGGCTGGTCATGTTATCTACCTATTGGCTGTTCCCTAGCCAGAAGTCACCTCGCTGTGCATGTAGGACTGCTCAGTGTCCTGGTCCCCAGACACACATGGCTTCCAGCACCAGCAACTTTATTCATCTCCAGTGCAGAGTGGCGCACTTGCATTGCAGTAATGCTACAGGATGTGCCCCCATCACTCTTTGCATCTCACAGGACCGAGCACAGCCCCAGTGTGGAGTGGCGGGCCTGTAGAGCAACCTGCGGAACTTGATTGTTTTATGGGCATTGTGATCGTGCTCTCTCATGCTAGGCTGATTTGAGAAGTTACTCAGGGTTTTATCAGTCGAGGGAATTGTGTAATGTAGACATTTACTTCCCAGGGTTCTTCTTTTATTGACAGTTGAAATAACAGCAACAGCAAAAAACAGCCTAAACTCACTCATATGTGCATTCTCTCTCACACACACACAATCTCTCTAACAGGCTATTCTTTGGGTTTTCCTGTAGGACCTTTCTTTCTAGCCCTTAGCTCTCTTGGAATGGGGAGCCCAAGCCATAACTCCTTTTCGTTCACTAACTGGGGTTAGTGAGTTGTGCTTGCTACAGTAAGTCATCAGGAATTACTCTTCATTTACATGCAGGGTTTCAGCACTTGCTAGAAGGGTGGATCACCTGAAGACCATGCTACCCTGTGGTACCAAATAAAAAAATATGAGAAACTAGTTTTAGGGTCAAGAATCTTCCTTTTTTCAGGTGAATAGGAAAAGGAAACCTTTGCTTAGACGCACATTTCCCAAACTCCAATCCATATGCTCCTGACATTGTAGCCAGGACTTGGGGAAAGTCCTGACCATTTTTCAAGATCAATTTTTATTGTTTTCCTTCAGGAATATTAGTAGCTTCATGTTACCCATTTTTAAAGCCATTTTGAAAATCCATCAGGTTTTAAATAATTTTTCAGAATAATAGGAGCTTTGCTCAGAAGACACCCAGGGCAGTTTCACCTTGCTTAGGATGTTGATTAACCTAAAACGTGCAAATGAAATTTAAAAACTAGTTTCATAATGTCATTCAGGCATGAGATTTTCCATTTAAATAAGATTATGCTTGGTCATGAAATTCAGTGACACTTAGGCATCAATTTCTGTGGCAATTAAGAGGCGCCGAAAAGGCATCTGTAGTTCCATACTTACAGTGTCCCTTGTCAGCTGTAAAATTAGAGAAGCCCTAACTTTTCATGATTCTATTAGCATCTGATCACTCATTGGCCATATATAATTAAACTCACTAATCTAATTAAGGTGTGCAACAGCATACATCTGTGAAAAGGACAGCTACTTGTCATTATAAAGCAATGCCAATACTGGAATAACTATAATGCAGAGTGGTTTTGGATATTCCTTACTCCATTTTTGCATTTTACAGAGATGAGTCTGAACCAAAAACCCTGAACTTTGGGAAAGTTCAGAAAATCCAAATGTTGCAGCTGGCCCTTGACTAAAACAAAATCCCAGATACAAACAATCTTGAGTTTTGGGGTAGTAGGTCAAAAATCCAAATAAAGAGTCAAGTTTTATAGCTCATGTCCATCTCCAGGTGGAAAATGTTCAACTATAGGGGCAGAAAGTAATTGATTAGAGAGGAGGTAATGATAAAATCAACCTCCTAAAATCAAAAATGATCCAGTCAAATGAAAAATTACCAGAAAATAGTGTTGGTTGGTGTGATAACATGAAAGTGGACACAAGAACTTTCCCCTCTTCACTGAAACTGTAAATTGTGTTTGTAAATAAGGTTTGTGATTAAAATTGGTATTTCTGAGCTTTCTGCTCATTGATAAAATCCAGTTGAAAAGTAAGATAATTTGTTACACTGGGTGTGCAGGGACCTGGTATCATATATCCAAACTCAGACTTTATCTTGCCTTAAATTTTTTAATAGTTCAAAGGAAATAAAAGCAGATTTTCAACAGTGAGTATGCAAATTCACAGGAGTTTGATGTAAAATAAATCTGCTACCAATTCTTTCATATGTCTAATTATGCCAAATAATGTGATAGTTTCCCACTGTTTACAAACAGGATCTAGGATGAAACCTAGAAACTCATTTAAAATTGGTACCTGAGCCCAAGCCAGGATCTGAACTCTGCTCTTCAACACTAATCCATTAAAAAAGAGCTACTGCAGGTCAAAGGGAAAAGAAGAAGAAGAAAAACCTAGGGGAGGTTATGTCTTATGTTCATAGTGACTCTTCTTGTTAGATTTTGTTGATTTGGTTCATGGATGATGGCAAGGTGGTTTTTAAGAAGGGACAGTGTTGTTGGGTTTTCTGTAGCCACAGTGAAAACAAGTTCCCCCAACATACCCAACACAAACCCCTTTGAAACTCCATGGAAATGTAGTTACTTAGGCTGGTGCATGGTTTTTTAATATAGTTCTATAGCAAGGGGTTTGTTGGCTACACAAGCAAGAATAGGTCCCCATGTGAATGCTCCAGTGCTCCACAGATATCTTGAAATCCATACATTTGGAGGGTCTCTCTCCCACTGCTCTCTCAGGGTGAAGGAGAGAAATGGAAAACATATATTCTTGTTTAAAGGATTCCACAAGAACTCTGACTGTAGACTCTAATTTCCTGGCCTTACAGGCTTTCCTGAGGGAAGGGATGATTTGGCCTAAGCAGTAAGGCTGATCTATACCTAGGCAACACAAACAGAAGCTAAGAGGGTGGCAAATTGCTAGAATATGACTAAGCAAATAGTGAACCTCTGTTTTCAAATTAATACCACTGCACTCAAACTAGAGCTGCAGTAGTTCAGTGCTGATGGCTATAACAGGGTCATGCCCAATCCAGCATCAGACTTTGCTGCTGTCTCAGTTTCCCCTTTTGAGGGGCTCTAAAACTGCCACATGACTCTTGTGCAAGTCAAACAACACCCTCTTTTGGAGTCAGAAAAATACAGTTCAAATGTCAAAACAAGACTTTCCCTCCTCTCCACAATTTCTTCACTCCATTGCTGGGCTTAACAGTTCTATCCCAAACCCAGGCTCCCAGCCCTACTCCCTGGCATTTCCTCAAGCCTCTTTAGGATTCTGCTCCTCACTACTCATAGTTCCATTTTAGGCCTTTTCACCTGGCTGGCATAGACAGCCTCTTCCTCAGTCCTGTCTCATCTTGGGTCCTCTGTACAGGTCTTTCTCCTCAGTTACCTTTATATCAGGCTTTCTCTGTGTGTGGGGGTGTGCACTTGCTTCTGTTTCCTCCTCCTCCTGCCCACCTGCCTGCCTGTCTCTCAAGTGACTGCCCTGGTCTTATCTCTCTGATGAAGCAGGCTCTCTCTTATAGGAAGACCCATCTTGGAACTACGATCACATGATGCCTCGTAACCTGGCCCATCAACTAGGTCCAAATCCATCACCTGGGACCAGATGCCAAGGCACAGGTAGTGCTGAGCCCAAATCCTTTAAAGAACCACCCCAGTCTTTGACAATTCCTTTGGCACACAGATAGATCCAACTGTGACTTGAGGGTTTTTTAAATCATATTTCCATTTTCATCTTTACAAGTAAATTTCAGCTCTTTACATACGTCTATCTTGACATATCAATATCTGACGTGGATTTTTTTTCCTAGTGAGAATTTCTCACTACTATAATCTATGATTACTAAGTATAGAATAATAAATGAATAGTTGGTTGTGATTCAAAGAACCCAAATGTCATAGTAAATACTGTAAAAGTTTTTGACAAATAGCTGATCTGGAAGGGTGAATTCCACTTTGGGGCCATCTAGGGGCCTCATGGAATATAGCAAAGGTTTTCTGTTTTTACACATTACTGTGCCTGCAGAATTGTTATTATGAGATAAAACAGCTCTCCACACAAAATATGTGTGTGTATTTGTGGAGTGAGACGATCTTTGATGCTAGAGCAGAAAACTAGTGTTCTCTGGCATTAAGGCATCAGGTTTATTGGATTATGATGCCTTAGCATCACATTTATCATGGAGATTACGGGTTTATTTTCTTATGAAGATTACATGCATAATTCCATTTTAGATACTACATCTAGGATAATAGATGACCCTAGAGTGAATATGGAGATGTAACTCATTTGAGGGATGCTGCTGACATCCTAAATCTCCAGTGTGCAGTTTGAGTGATTTATAACAGGCCTCAGAGCTATTCTTTTATATACCAAAGGTCCATTAAATTATTCAAAAGTCTCAGACAAAAATCAGATTAACCATGTATTATGGATGGAAATTCATAATTAAGGATCAAGCTTTGAATAGTTGAATAGAACAGGATGCAGCTAAGGGAATAATGCCGTGGCACTCTGTGATATTTACATATTGGAGGTGAGGAACAATAGAAGTTGCCATACCAGAACAGTCAGGAGCCATGCCTCTGACTATGATCTATACTTGATGATTCAAAGGAAGCCTCAGTAATGTCCCTAGCCAAATGTGCAATGCTATACCAGAGAGGTGGAGGGGGGATTCCTTCCCAGCCCTAGCTGGGGATCAGCATGAAGAAAAATATCCCTTGTAACTTTTTCACCTAGCTTGTGTAACAGCAGATGTTATTCCTATTAATAAAAATGACTAATCCTTTTCTGAATTTCACTAAACCATTTCCTCACTAATATCCTCCAGTAGTAAATTGCCTGGGTTGTTTATATATGGCACTAAAAATGATTTCCTTTTATCCCTTTAAAATGTATGCCCCCTCCCCCCATTTTCTTTACTGATATTAAATATTTGAACATATCGGTAGAAAAGGGGAAACATGGTATACAGTCTGTTATGCAAACTCACAGTCCTTTGGTCTGTAAGTGCCTTCTCTCAGTGTTGGACAAATACCACTTTAAAAAAAGAGCAAACGCCCATTTTGGGGCCAAGAACCAGTTTACTGGGGGGGAGGGAAGGGGAGAAGTACAATATAATATTATAGTTCCAATCACTGATGTGTTGAAATATTTCACTGCGTATTGGTAATGTAACAATTGCATACAATATCTAAGAAAAATATAAGTAACAGATGTGTATTCATGTTGATCCTAATAAGTATATAGCTTGTACCACAAATAGAGACTGTCAAAAAATACCATCCTGATGTGTATAACTCAGATAGCTCTCAAGTCTGCCTAATTGCACTGTGAGCATGTATGCATCCCTCCCTGCACTTGGTGGGGTCCTGACTGGCTCCTTTAAGGGCTAGGAGGCCGGGGATCAGTCAGCCCTGTTCATTGAGCCCTGCCCCGTCATACCTGCACTAGGTGTTGGACTTCAGAGCCGGAAGCCCAGTAGCGATAGTAGGAGTGATTCCTGCAGTTTCTAGAAAAATGGGTCCCAGAGTCAGAGAGCTGAATGGGGAGGAAAGCAGACAGACTGCTCCTACTTGTGGGCAAGAAGCCTGGTTGATGGCCAGGCGCTGTCTGAGGACTGTAGCTGGCCAGAGCCCATTGTAGAGGATGGACCTAGACCAGATTGTTAGATTGTCTAGGTACTTGGTGGTGGTGGTTGAGACAGGCTGTTCTAGCTGGGGCCTGTCTGCAAGGAAGCCGGCTGGATGCCAATCCTGACTGGGCTGAAGATTCCTTTGTTTTGTGCTTTTGTTGCACTTTGTCTAAAAGACTCTGTTACCCTGGAAGGGTTTGAATTCTCTAAAGCCTCTTGGCTGGAGGACCAACTCATACCTCCATCTGAAGGAGTCGAAAGAGCATGGTGGGGAAGCTGAGGCAGAGCTGTTGCAATGCCACACTGTGCCACAAGGGACTGCTCTGGGATGGCAAGTCTTGCACACGTGGTCGAGAATGCAGGCAGGACGACTGCCCTTGGAATAAGGGGAGAGAATGGAAACTTTGGGTGACAGGCTACTGAATGAAGGATATGGTCTGCCTGTTGGTGGTGCAGCAGGAATGGATGCAGACACTCCTACTGAAAGGACAGCAGAAACAGTACAACTGTCAGATTTCAGAGTAACAGCCGTGTTAGTCTGTATCCGCAAAAGTGGGCTGTAGTCCACGAAAGCTTATGCTCTAATAAATTTGTTAGTCTCTAAAGTACAACTGTAGCTGCTGGGCTGTGTGCTCCAACACCCAGTGCAAATGTAACAGGATGGGGCTCACTGATCAGGGCTGACTGGCCCCAAGGCTCCTAGCCTTTAAAGGGGCAGACCACACTCTTACAAGTCCTAAGCCCCATATTAAATATTAGTTCTTCTAGGCAACCCAGTGCTTAAGAAGATATGTGTTAGCATATGCATAATCATTATAATAAGCAAGACATTAGCATGGAAAGATTCACTGACATGTAAACTTTAACTAAATAATCTATTCTAAACACACACACACAATGTTCCCATAATGAATTCACTACATCAGCATCAACTTATTATGTTTTCATATAAGCGCCTGCTGTAATTCATTCCACAAACTGCAATGTCCTGGGGTGGTGAAGGTGTAAGTACATCCCTAACAACACTTCTCAACATCACTGGGAACAATGAAGCATAGTGAAAACCCACAGTAGGCCCTATATTGAAGGCCCTATGGCTCACCCCCAATAACAGCAAAGAATCCACCGGAGTACCTTTACATGCTATTTCTTTCAGCTCTCACCGCTTTCGGTCATATACTGAAATACAGGCAAACAAAACCATACAGAAAGGCCCTATTCCTCACCTGCACTGGAGCTGCTTTGCACTGGGCTGACTGTGTAAAGCAGCCCTAAAACCAGCTTAACTGGCCACAGGAAGATCATACCAGAGCAGGGAGACCCTCTGGTAGCTCCCACTCTCAGCTGCTGGAAAAAGAGAGCATGGACAGAGTTTTCCTATTTCAGGGTGATCCATTGCTATTATATCAGATGCATGAGAATGCTGGCATACATTGGAGGAACCCAGAGGGGCATTCAGTCCTGATGATCACTCAATTTCTGCTGAGTCAGTGAGTGTAACTGTTTGCTGGATTTTTTTTTTTTTTTTTTTTTTAGTGTGGATACCTGTCCACTGAGATCTGGACTGAGACCACCAACTTGTTTTCATCCAAACTGCCAACAGATGGTAATAACTTTCAGTCTGCATAGACCTACTCTTACATTTTCATTCAATGGTGTGTTGCCTTGTTTTGAATTTTGGGGCATGAGGAAGTAGAATCAATGACTGGTTTTCCCTATTGTGACAAACTCAGACCTGACAGATATAGGAGAGTGGTGGAAGGTACTAGGGAGGTATATCAGCTCTAGAACGGCGAAGGCCGTTTTCCTGATGAACTGAAAAGAGGCTATCTCAGGTTAGAGACACCTGAGTCCAATTAAGAGCTGCTAGTGACCTTTAAAAACTCCTCTTCTGGTGAGAGAGAGAGAGGTGGAATGAGAAACAAGCTGCAGCTGGGTCAGTGATAGCATGAAGAAAAAGGCTTCTGGGTGGAAAGCTGCCCTGCCTAGGGCAGGGGTAATCAATTATTTTTTGTCAAGGTCCAAATTTCTTGGTCAAGATCCAGACTCCAGAGAAAATAATAATGATAATAATAAATAAAAAGATTTCACAGTCCATTCAAAAGCATCTGGCTGTCTGGATTTGAGTTGACCCGCGGCCTGCCTATTGACTACCTCATCTATAGGGGAAATAGGCCAGTTAACCATTTGTGAAAGGACTGGCCCCCAGAAGCCAATGTAATAAGACAACACTCTGGAGAAGTGGCAGAAAAAGGTATTTCTTTTTGTGCTATGAATTTGGGTGTTTGCTGGGCTTAAGAGAACTGTTTGGGCCTACCCTGAGGCCCACTTTGTAAATACTGAAAAATAAACCAGAGTGAAAAACTAAAAGCCTCCACCATAGGACTGATTTACTCCATGCCCTCCACCTCTGCCAGAGGGAGAAACACAGAGGCCTAGAAGTCAAAGTAGGTGCCTTGCCACACTATATACCATTTGTGGCTCTTTATAACATTGTCATATCCCATCTTACTTTGTTTTCCCTACACAAACTGTGTTTAAAACTTTAATTTTGAATTGTGAATTCCCCCTTATTGTTGGATTAAGAATCATTCCTTCTGTGCTGCCTCATGCACCTTGTATGTATTTTTAACTGAAGTGATTATACCAGAGACATTAGACACACTCTCCTTGTGTCTAACAGGACTTTACAAAGGCCTTGATTCTGTAGACACTACCAAAGATGGTGACTTCTATGAAGTCACTTCACCTCTGCATGCTTCTGTCTCCCCTCCTAGTCTGCTTTGTCTATTCAGACTGTAAGTTCTTTGGGGCAAGGACTCTCCTGCCTGGTGTTTGTACAGCCCTTGGTGCAATGGGGCTAATCTCTGCTGGGGGCCCTAGGCACTGCTGTAACACAAACAGGTAATAATAATAACAGGACTGTCAAGGTTCCTTCCCCACTCTGAACTCTGGGGTACAGATGTGGGGACCCGCATGAAAGACCCCCTGAGCTTATTTTTACCAGCTTAGGTTAAAAACTTTCCCAAGTTACAAATTCCACTTTGCCCTTGAACAGTATGCTGCTGCCACCACCAAGTGATTCAGACAAAGAATCAGGGAAAGGACCACTTGGAGACCTATTCCCCCAAAATATTCCCCCAAGCGATGCACCCCCTTTCCTGGGGAAGGCTTGAGAATAATATCCTCACCAATTGGTACAGGAGAACACAGACCCAAATCCTTGGATCTTAAGAACAATGAAAAATCAATCAGGTTCTTAGAAGAAGAATTTATTTAAAAAAAAGATAAAAGAATCACCTCTGTAAAATCAGAATGGAAGATAATTTTACAGGGTAGCAAAAAGATTCAAAACACAGAGGATTTTCCCTCCAAGCAAAATTTTAAGTTACAAAAACAGGGATAAACCTCTCTCTTAGCACAGGGAAAATTCACAAGCTACAACAAAAGACAATCTAACACATTTCCTTACTATTACTTACTATTTCTGCAATATTAGATGCTTAGTTTAGCTATGGCTTAGGGAGATGTATTTTCCCTGTCCTGGTTCCTTGCTGACTCTGAGAGAACAAATATCAGGGTGTAGCCGCGTTAGTCTATATCTACAAAAACAACAAGGAGTCTGGTGGCACCTTAAAGACTAACAGATTTATTTGGGCAAAGGTTTCGTGGGTAAAAACCTCATTTGAAGAAGTGAGGTTTTTACCCACGAAAGCTTATGCCCAAATAAATCTGTTAGTCTTTAAGGTGCCACCAGACTTCCTTGTTGTTTTTGAGAGAACAAAGGATCACAAAAACCTTCCCCCACAGATTTGAAAGTATCTTCTCCCCTTATTGGTCCTTTTGGTCAGGTGCCAACCAGGTTATCTGAGCTTCTTAACCCTTTACAGGTAAGGAGGGATTTTATGCTACCCTTAGCAGTATGTTTATGACAAGGACTATGTCTAATAGTAAGCATTATGCATGTAAGTATTGGCATGATCAGGCCCATACGAAGCTCATTGAAAGTACCAGCCAAGAAGCCCAAATATTGGATTTAATGTTTAATTATGTGTAAGCAGGGTCTGAATGAACTCTCCTCTGACAGCTAGCTGGGAGGGGGAAAGACTTCAGGAGCAAACTGTATTTACATGAACACACCTACTCTGCGTAGGTATTCAGCAGACAGGCGCTGTGTTATCAACTTTGGATGGCATTGGGCTACAAAACACTGTAGTACTGAATGCAGGGGTAGTGAAATGTTGTTATCCATGTTATCTTTATTGCATGAGTAAACGGGAGCAGAACTGTGCTGAATCTGTCCTGATTGAGGGCCAGTTGAAAGGAACACCTCAGTTGAAAGGAACTCATTAAGGCAGGGGCTCAAATACCAGATCCCTGTGAAAGTAAGAGGGGTGGGGACAGGCGTCCCAGCCAGGAGGTGTGGATTCTCCCTAAGGGTCCCTAGTCTGGTTTAACCTGTTCCTCCCCACTGTTCAATGAGCTAAATAGGCCTTATTGGGAGCCTTTTTGTTATGTTAAAGTGCTCAAATGAGAGCTTAAATCACTTGAGATGAGGCAGTGTTTCTGCCCAGTCTGCAAAGAGTTGAAAATTACTAGGAGACTGATGTGCAGAGGTCACAGCAGAGAGGAAGGTAGCAGCAGAAAGGTGACTGACAGTTGGCCGGCAAATGATTGGCTGGTGAAGCGGCTAGCCAGAGCAAGGGCTCAGATGGCAGAGCAAGCAAGGTGCCTTCTTCCCTAGGTGGGAGGTGAACTCACACAGATGTACTTCTGAACCCTGGGTCCTCACTGGCCAAGGACAACCAATGTGAATGAGGTATGGTGAGGGAGCAGAGATGGGCACAGAAAAGGACCTTTTGTTTGTAGAACTCAAGAACATGAGGCAGAAGGAACTGCCCCACGCACTCTGGGAACTGTGGAACGCAGTTACAGAAATGCGTGCATAGTAATCAATGTTTTAAGGAGTTGCGTGGTAACAGAGTAACTCATCCCCCTGACAAAAAATCCTGCATGGTGTGTACATAGAGGGTCCTATGTGCGTGGATTCCAATCATTCATGGGATACAAACCTTCACCATGCACACTGCAGAGCACCTTGCTATGAGGACTCCTGGCACCCAATCATGGAGGTGGGGGGTGGGGATTTTGGAGCTGATCAAGTTGAGAATGGACAGAGCAGTGGAATATCAATACTATGGATCCACCATTCACTCCTCTTCTTCCCTCCAATCAAGCACAGTATCTCTTCTTATCCCTCTTCTTTCCTCATAGGGGAGGTAGTGCAAAGGTCACAAGGGTTATAGCTCCATGAGATCAGGAGGGTAGGTTCCTTCCCACATTTCCCTTGTGGAATTTAACCCTTTACCTACATTTTTTAATGTCTCTCAGCCAGTTTAGATCTCTGCTAACCTTATTACAGTGCACCTGCAGAGCAGAAGCTCAAAAATTATTCCTTCTTGGAGACAGTTAGTTCTTGGTATAGGCTGCCCACGCTGACTGGAACAGCTAGAAGTTCCATCCATGTGATCTCTTATACAGTTCAGTCAGGGGAATATAAAAACAAACAAACAAAAAAAGAAATCTACAGCCTTGTTGAGTGGGGGTTGAAGAGGAAATTTCAAAGATTTGTTTGTAAAAAGAGAAGAGATGTTTACTTTTAGAATGGCAAGGCCCTCCGATAACATGATGATGCACAGTGTAAATCCCTAGTTTAGATAGATAAACTAGATTAGCTTGATATGGGCAAAGCACTAAACCAGCAATCCCCTCTGACAACTACGGGAGCCCCCCTTAGGATTATTAGGGGTCCTAAGCCTTCTAGTAAGTGAGGGCATGAAGTTCTCCCCTCAGTTCTCTCAGACGGTGGCTGACATCTACCAGGAAGGTGTTCTTTTTTCCCATCATTTCAGTTTGGCCACACCTGTCCATCTAGCAACTACTACACTATCACTTCCACTATAACAGACCTTCTTGGTTTTCTGATAAACGGTACGTTATGTGCACAAGGACGGATCCACAACAGAGTGAGTGGAGCTATGGCAATTTACATCTGCTAAGGATCTGCCCTTTGGTTTTTTATAGGATAAAAGACTGGAGCCACGAAAACTAGCATTTAGAATAGTGGTTCCATGGCAGATTTTAATCTTATAATTTAAAAATAAAACAAACCAAACTAAAATGCAACAATTTTAAATACAAGTTTGTCTTTTAGTGAAAAATTTTATGAGAAAATCTTATGAGAGGATCTTTTAATGTTCTTTGATCCTGACACAGTTGTATCAGATTTCATCGAGTGGACCTTTTAGCTTTCTTTTTAGTCACTGTGATTCTGCTTTTCATTCCTGTTTATTTCAGAAGCTCTACTTTCTGTGTATACAAAATGTGTGTAGGTCACTAGCAGAACATATCTCCCTGATCTCACTTTCACTGTTGAATAGAGACACAATTATTTAAAATACGCATTCAATAGATTTCAGTGAAGTGTATTTTGCTTTATAAAAAGCTAAAACATCCAACCATTTAATAACTCAAACAGTACAAGTGAAAGGCATAGATTTTCAGCTCTTTGGGGCAGGGACAGTCTTTTGGTTCTGCATTTGTAGCACAATTGGGTCCAGGTCCATAACTGGGACGCCTAGGTACTATGGTAATACTACTACTAACACTGGTCTACAATTTTTGAGAAGTCGTCTGCTTCAGAGATAAAATGTGCTATTTATTATGTATTTTGATATGCTGAATTCAAATATGACAATTAAAACAACTGATTGGCAACTGTTTCTAAGATATTTAAGTTTTTACATTTTATGTCTATGTATATTGTGTAGATAGAGTTCTGATCATAAATTGTAAACCTAGGTCTTTTCATGTGTTTATGGTTGCTTTACATGATAATATTTCACCTGTCCTGTTTATGTAACACTTTAAAAATCAGCAAAAGGGTTATATAAATAAAATTTATTATGAAACAAAAGGCAAAAAACTATTATGTACATAGTTTAGTCCTATTCAGCATCTACTCGGTGCTTCTTGGCTTGTCTCTTGTATTCATTAAATGGAGCATCTCTTGTCACTGTCCAGCAATAGTCTGCAAGCATTGATGGGCTCCATTTGCCCTGATAGCGTTTCTCCATTGTTGCAATGTCCTGGTGAAATCGCTCACCATGCTCATCGCTCACTGCTCCGCAGTTCGGGTGGAAAAAAATCTAGATGAGAGTGCAAAAATTGTATCTTTAGTGACATGTTGCAACCAAGGCTTTTGTATGCCTTGAGGAGGTTTTCCACCAACAACCTGTAGTTGTCTGCCTTGTTGTTTCCGAGAAAATGTATTGCCACTAACTGGAAGGCTTTCCATGCCGTCTTTTCTTTGCCACGCAGTGCATGGTCAAATGCATCATCTCGAAGAAGTTCATGAATCTGAGGACCAACAAAGACACCTTCCTTTATCTTAGCTTCATTTAACCTTGGAAATTTTCCACGGAGGTACTTGAAAGCTGCTTGTGTTTTGTCAATGGCCTTGACAAAGTTCTTCATCAGACCCAGCTTGATGTGTAAGGGTGGTAACAAACTCTTCCTTGATTCAACAAGTGGTGGATGCTGAACACTTTTCCTCCCAGGCTCCAATGACTGTCGGAGTGGCCAATCTTTCTTGATGTAGTGGGAATCTCTTGCACGACTATCCCATTCGCAGACAAAACAGCAGTACTTTGTGTATCCAGTCTGCAGACCAAGCTAGAGAGCAACAACCTTCAAATCGCCACAAAGCTGCCACTGATGTCGGTCATAGTTTATGCACCTCAAAAGTTGTTTCATGTTGTCATAGGTTTCCTTCATATGGACTGCATGACCACCTGTAATTGATGGCAAAACATTGCCATTATGCAGTAAAACAGCTTTAAGACTCTTCTTCGATGAATCAATGAATAGTCTCCACTCATCTGGATCGTGAACGATGTTGAGGGCTGCCATCACACGATGTTGTTGCAGGCTACAAGATCACCTTCCATGAAGAAGAATGGGACAAGATCCTTTTGATGGTCACGGAACATGGAAACCCTAACATCACCTGCCAGAAGATTCCACTGCTGTAGTCTGGAGCCCAACAGCTCTGCCTTACTCTTGGGTAGTTCCAAATCCCTGACAAGGGCATTCAGTTCACCTTGTGTTATGAGGTGTGGTTCAGAGGAGGAGGATGGGAGAAAATGTGGGTCCTGTGACATTGATGGTTCAGGACCAGAAGTTTCATCCTCTTCCTCTTCCTCGTCTGACTCAAGTGAGAATGATTCTGGTGCATCAGGAACGGACAGTCCTTCTCCGTGGGGTACTGGGCATATAGCTGATGGAATGTTTGGATAATGCACAGTCCACTTTTTCTTCTTTGACACACCTTTCCCAACTGGAGGCACCATGCAGAAGTAACAATTGCTGGTATGATCTGTTGGCTCTCTCCAAATCATTGGCACTGCAAAAGGCATAGATTTCCTTTTCCTGTTCAACCACTGGCGAAGATTTGTTGCACAAGTGTTGCAGCATATGTGTGGGGCCCACCTCTTGTCCTGATCTCCAATTTTGCAGCCAAAATAAAGGTGATAGGCTTTCTTAACCATAGTGGTTATACTGAGCTTTTGTGATGCAAAAGTCACTTCACCACAAACATAGCAGAAGTTATCTGCACTGCATCTCTGCTCACTTTGGCTAAACAGAAATGTGTCCCTTTGCAAAATCAAACACTGACAAATAAGAGAGCACGACACTGTATGATTTCTAGAGCTGATATAGGGCAATTTGTTCAGCAGAGTGATGTAAGCTTCATTATGATTGCATCATCCATGACTTCTAGGAATCACATGATGCAATTCATATCATGTATGACGTAATACCAGCTTCAGATTGCATCATTCATTGTTTTGCCTAAAAAGCGAGTACTGTCCAAACCCACTCATAGATTTATTCATAGATCCAGTCAAAGATGTATTTTAGTCATTTCTGGTTTAAATTGAGATCCCTTCCCTTTATAACTTACTTATCCTCCGCCATAACCAAGTCAAGGGTCGTATATACTGACCCACAGCATATCTTGAAAACTAGAGCCAATCAACAGTTTTAAGCATCATTTTTGTTCTCAGTGACCCAGAATTAGTAAAGTTTGACTACATTTATTTCAGAAGCATTTTGGCTGTAGAGCAGTGTATCAACCTGCAGGACAAAGACAGGGCTGATGTAGCCCAGAGGAGAGTGCTTGAGAGGCTGACAGGCTGGTTGGATTAGGGAGCTAACACCCAGCTGGCACAGGCAAGATTCCTTTTTGCTGGACGCAGGTGGCAATAAGGTGACTCACAGCCCTGGGTGCCCCAAGAAGTGCCCCAAGAAACAGCAGCCAATCCAGCCTTGCTGCAGATACCAAAAGAGTGGCACCATCTTCTAGTATTTGTCTTCAAAGACATAACATTTGAAAATTATTCATTCAAAGATAAATAACAGAATTTTGACCAAAATTCAGCTAGATACTGTCTGGAGGTGTAACCCTTAAATGATCATTTCAGTCCCAATAAAAACACTGAGCTTAGAAGTAGTCAAAAATGGGAAAACTATTTCACAATTAAAAAAAAAAAATCAAAATGATTGTTTCACAGGGCTTGAAATTGACGATATTTCTGTATGTTTATTAAATGTTAATGGAAATATAATGAAAAAATATTTTAAAAATTATTGAAATCATTTTAAAATCAAATGTTGTTTGCCCAAAACTAGGTTTTCATATTGAAAACCATGTTTTCAGTAAACCAACATTTTAATATTTTGAAAAATTATGTATATTAAAATTGATGAAACTTCAATACACATATTAAATGATGTCATAGAAACATTGCAAAAATTGAAAACTTTCAATAATTTTGAAAAAAGAGGTGGGATGATTTCCTAACGAGATATGGACAGGCATGGCGAAGAATGGCCAGAGCGAGAGAAGATTGGAAGATGTGTTGTGATCGGCTCAGTCTCAACTGATGAAGGACGGAAAGTCTACGCAGTTACCACAATCCACCTGTCCCTATAAATCAGCAAAGATCACTGACAACAGGATGACTCAAGAGAAAAGCCTTGTATTCCGATGTAGATTCCTAGATGTTGCCACCCTGTCAAAGGTAGTCAGATCAAAAAGTGAAAATCTATCAGCAGAAAAAAAAATAAACATTTTACTTCAGAGCAGTAAATTGGGATTCTTGGCATAATGGTCCACTTTCTATTTAAATCAAAGGAGTGACCTGGATTTACCCCAGCTGAGGATCTGAATCATAACGTTGATGCACTGACACACATAATGGCTTTTGTAACGATAACCTGTTGCTGGGAACTTGTGTCTTATACTTTTCCATTTGATGGGAGGTTATAATAATAAACTGTTGCTGGGAATTTGCAAACTCCTGGCAAATAGAATATTTGTTGGTATGTTAATGTCCAAAAGGCCCCAGCAACAGTTCATCATCATAAGGCTATTTGGTAAGCCGATGAAACAGCCTACTGATTTCCCAAAGTACATTTTCTGCCTAGGCTGTGGCTCTATTAATATTGCTCAAATCAAGTCTATAAAACCAAAACCATCTGTGCTTTGTGAAGATCATGGGTTATTTATCTTTTCTTTGAATGAGTCCACTGACAAGGCATGATTAAAAGTAATAGGGATTTACAATGTAAATGTAAGCATATATATTGGCATGTTAAAATGGGCTTCTTGGTAGCATTTTCTGCTATTTCAGTGACAGCTGGTACTATTGACTTCAGCAGGGGAAAAAAATTATGAGCACAAATAATAGAAAAAGCTAAGATTTTGCAGTGGTTCAGTCTATTCAGTGATGTTCTATCCCCTCTTGCTTTATTTAAAAATACTAGCGTCTGCTTGTTTATTTGGATGATGATGATGATTATTTAACATTTTTATCTAGTGCAATAGTGTGCATGGTGCTTTTAAAGAGAATAAAGACACGATCTTTAATGTTTGCAGTATTGTTGTAGCTGTGTTTGTACCAGGAGGTTAGAGATTCAATGTGGGAGAAGTAATATCTTTTATTGGACCAGCTTCTGTTGGTAGAAAAAGACAAGATTTTGAGTTTACATACAGCTGAAGAAAAGATGAGTGCTTGAGAGAAAGGTTGGATTTTGACAAAGAATTCGAAGGAGTAAGACAATCCCACTGAATATCTCTTTGGATCACAACTTTAGATCATTTCTATCTAATGGAGTAGTTTTCATATTCTGATGGATCACAGTGATATTTCATAGATCTCTTCCATGCTTATAATATAGCTGTGCATATTTTAGGTATTATGGTTGTAATTCTGCTTTTCTTAATATTCAATAAGGATTCAATTTTAGATGATCCAACAAACCAAATTGAAAGAGTCACTTTCTTCATTCCACCAGCCATAACTATTGTGGAGGTTTCAGAGTGGTTGCCGTGTTAGTCTGTATCAGCAAAAAGAATGAGGAGTACTTGTGGCACCTTAGAGACTAACAAATTAATTTGGGCATAAGCTTTCGTGGGCTAAAACCCACTTCATCGGATGCATGCAGTGGAAAATACAGTTGGAGGATATATCTACACAGAGAACATGAAAAAATGGGTGTTGCCATACCAACTTTAACAAGACTAATCAATTAAGGTGGGCTATTATCAGCAGGAGGAAAAAAAACTTTTGTAGTGATAATCAGAATGGCCCATTTCAAACAGTTGACAAGAAGGTGTGAGTAACAGTAGGGGGGAAATTAGCACAGGGGAATAGTTTTTACTTTGTGTAATGACTCATCCACTCCCAGTCTTTATTTGAAATGGGCCATTCTGATTATCACTACAAAAGTTTTTTTTCTCCTGCTGATATAGAAGGCTAAGAGATCATAATTCTATTCTCATTTGCCCTGGTGCAAATCAGCAGTAACTCCATTAAAGTCAATTGAATTACACTGGTGTAAAAAAAAAGAAAGTGAAAGGAGAATTAAGCTCAAAGAGTGTAGGTTGGCATAACACATGTTTTTTGGGAGCAGCTCTAAGGCCTGATTTCCAAAGACACTCCCTCTGAGACCCCTCTTTGGACACCTATAAAAACAAGTTACGCATTGCCCCTCTGACATGGTTAGTTACCACCCTTTACCTTATACCTGTTGGTTCGATCAAAACATCTCTTGGCATCACGTTGTCATCTGACCTTATCTTTAAGAGGAGGTCAGTGTGTCCTTGTATTATCTCCAGGGAGTGTGTTTGTACCATACTTGGTATCGGGGTGTTCTGGTACCACCTTCTGGAATGTGTTTGTGTGAGTGTCCTGTGCCTAGTACTTCCCGGGAATGTGTGTTTTTGCAGGACCAGCCCTGTTCTTGCCAGGTTCTGTGAACTTGCATGCAGGCACAGCGTGATTTCTGCTCACAGCCTGACTTTTGCTAACTTTGCTTTATATTAGCAGGCCTTGACTACTACTTTAGTTCAGGCCTCAGGCCTCTTATACCAGGCCTCATGTCTCAGGCTCTCTCTTTCTACTACCCTGGTGAAGAGCCTTCTGCCACCGTGCTCCAGAAATCCAACTTTGTCAATGGTCTGATATCCTCTATCCGCTCCCTGCTGACCCATTCTCAACACAGATCCACTAGATCCTGAACAATGCGGATATCTGACCCAACTCAGAGTTCCAACTAGAGAATGCCCTTCTCTATTGCAAGGGTTGTATTTATGTTCTGGAGGGACAACCTAGGTTACAAGTATTGAAACTGTGCCACAATTTGGTACTTGTGGAATCTGATCATGAGAAGCTTCTGGTGTCCAAGCCTATGAGTTTACATCAAGGATTATATAAAGTCCGGTAATCTCTGAGCCCATACCAAGAACCCACAATCAGACCCCCTATGTCTCCTCCAGCATCTGCCCATGTTGCTGAAGCCTTGGTCTACTATATCAATAGATTTTGTTGTAGAACTGCCATGGTCCCAAAGATACCATGTAATCCTGGTTGTTGTTGACTTCCTAACCAAGATGGTGCCCTTCATCCTGTGCTGTTCTGTTTCTACCACACAAGAGATGGCTCAACTCTTCCTGGAAAATGTCTTCCACTACCACAGGTTACCAACAGCCATTGCATCAGACCGGGGTCTCCAGTTCATGTCCCAATACTGGCAGAAATTTCTCAGACTCCTTGTCATTGAGACCCTCATCTCGGCCACATATCATTGGAAGACTAATGGACAAACAGAGAAGGCCAATCAAATCTTGGAGCAGTATCTTCACTGCTTTTTGAGTTACCACCAGGATGACTGACTTCCCTTGTTGTGCTACAATGAATTCACATTAACAATGCAATCGATGCCTTGACCCAACATAGCCCATTCTTTGCAAATTATGGCTTTCACGCTCACTTCCACCCAGACTTACCCATATATTCCCCAGTACTGACTACCCACCTATGCTGGGTGCACTGGGAGCTCAAAGAATACTTGCAGTCTGTCAAAGAAGCCTATAACCACCATGTGGACCAAGATCATCAGGCTGCCCATAATCAGATCATAGGGGAGAAGGTTTGGCTCTCTGTCTATAACCTTAAATCAAACCATCCATCTGCCAAGCTAGACTACCCATACCTGGGCCTCTTCAAGATTATAGAACAGGTGAACCCAGTGGCCTTCAGGTTATCACTTCCCTAGCCCTTGAAGATCCACTCTGTCTTCTACATCTCACTTTTTTAAAGCCCTACACTGAGAACCCACGTCCAGACCGCTCCAACACATCACTACCCATAACAGTTCATAGACAGGAGGATTACTTGGTCCACCAAATCCTCAGATCTCGGCGAGCTAGGAGAAGGTTTCAGTCCAGACGACCAGTCTTGGGAAACAGTAAAGAACATCCACACCCTAGCTCTATTGTGAGAGTTCCATTGGAAGTGCCCCAAAGCCCATGGGAGGCGCCCTCAATGGAGGGGTGCTATCAGGAATCAGGGCCTGCAGCACAGCCAGTCTCCAGGCAACCTAACAAGTGCAGCTGACCTATAGTAGGGGTGCCTGACTGGCTATAAGAGTCAGCAGCGGCTCTCAATCCCAGCAGCAGCAGCAGTCCAGCAGCAGCTCACATCATTTGCCCATGGCTGCAATAGCTCCTGCTCCTGCCTCGTTCCAGACCTTCTCCTGCCTTGGGCCTGTCTTGCCTCATGCCAGGTTCTGACCCTTGGCTCCAATTCTGGCCTTCTGGCTCTGGCCTCTGGCCTCCGACTGTGGTTCTAACCCTGGATTCCAATTTCTGGCTACCAACTCCCACTCCAGCTATTGGGCCTAACTCCTGCTCCAACGACTAAGCACAACCAGCCACTGGCAAGGAGACTGTAAGATGGGTATGTTAAATTAGCTCCCACCAATTAATTCAGATTTTTTCACCTTCTTCCTGTCTCTTGGTTTGTAAATTAAACCATCTTTGATTTCTTTACACCTATTTAAGCAATTAGGTATTTACTTAATATTTGCATTACACTAGTGTTCGCAGGGCCCAGTCAACACTGAGGCCCCAGTGTGTTAGAATGTGTGTGTAGGGTTGCCAGGTACCTGGTCGAAAAGAGACCTTGGTGGCTCCAGTCAGCACTGTCGCCTGGGCCATTAGAAGTTTGGTTGACAATGCTGCAGGGCTACGGCAGGCTAGTTCCTACCTATTCTGGCACCGTGTTGCACCCTGGAAACGACCAGCAGGTCCGGCTCCTAGGTGGGGTGGCCACGGGGCTCTGTGTGCTGCCCCCGCCCTGAGCACCGGCTCCACACTCCCATTGGCCAGGAACCACGGCCAATGGGAGCTGCAGGGGGGCAGTGTCTGCGGACAAGAACAGTGCGCGGAGCCTCCTGGCCCCCCTGTCTACGAGCTGGACCAGCTGGCCGCTTCCAGGGCGCAGCGTGATGCCAGGACAGGCAGAGAGGCTGCCTTAGCTCCACTGCACCGCTGACTGGGAGCCGCCCAAGGTAAGCCCACACCCCAACTCTGAGCCCCAACCCTCTGCCCCAGCCCTGAGCCCCCCCCAAACCCAGAGCCCCCTCCTGCATCCCAAACCCCTCATCCCTGGCTCCACCCCAGAGCTTGCACTCGCAACTGGAGCCCTCACCCCCCCTGCACCCCAGTCCCCTGCCCCAGCATAGAGCCCCCTCCCACACCCTGAACACTTCATCCCTGGCCCCAGCCTAGAGCCTGCACCCCGAGCCCGTACCCTCTCCCACACCCCAACCCCCTGCCTCAACCCACAGCCTCCTCCTGCACTCCAAACGCTCGGCCCCACACCCCTGCCTGGAGTCCCCTCCTGCACCCCAAACTCCTCATCCCCAGCCCCACCTCACCCCAGCCAGAGCCCTCACCCCCTCGGGCACCCCAACCCCCTGCCCAGCCCAGTGAAAGTGACTCAAGGTGGGGGAGAGTGAGCCACCGACGGAGGGGGAATTTAGTGAGCAGGGGGTGAGGCCTCGGGGAAGGGGTGGGGCAGGGGATGGGACCTCAAAGCAGGGGCGGAGCTAGGGTGTTCAGTTTTGTGCAATTGTGTGTGTGTGTGTTTTTAAAAAAAAAGTTACACTCCCAGACCAGGTGTTGTTTTATTTAACTTAGTATAAAAAAACCCACAAATAAATACAGCTTACACAAGCCCCATTCGTATTCAGTTCTTTTAGAGTGCACTCAACTTTGCTGCTGCAACCAGAACTGTTCCCTTTGACCCCCTCAGCAGAACTTCAGTTCTTAAAGGGACAGGGCACAAGTAAATCTACTCCCTTATGAGTAGGCATAGCAGACTTCCATTTTAATTTGTTTATAATTTCAAGGGAAAACCTTCAATGTTTATTTTTATACTTTTACTTTTATCAATTTAAACTTTCACAATTGCACAAAATTATGTGGAGGTCAGGCAATAGGCTGTCAGACAATTATTTAATAACAGACTCTGAGATTCAAAACATTAAAGCTTTACAAAATACAAATTGTCAAATTTTAAATGTTAAAATAATTTGTCAAGATCAGATGTCAAAATATACAAATATACTCTTAAATCAAATTCGAATGTGTTCTCAAGCAGAATTTTCTTACTTTGCCTATCTGTGCATTTCAGTTATGATCACGGGAAATATTTATGTGTGCAAAGTGAAATCAACATTCACCAATAAAAATCTAATTCTTCCACACCTGTTTATGAGTGGTACTGTCCCCTTGTAAATGTAATGTCATGCCGACATGTCTATTAGCCAAATATAGCAGGCAGACATCCATCTGACTTATAAGCAGTAGTCCATGAGTTCCACCAGCTCTACCTGCCATTCTCAATTTAGTCTTTGGGTCTTTCCTCTGTCACAAGTTCTGGTAATGATTTGTGAAAGTTTCTGCATTTCTCTTCAGTTTATTTCACATTAAGCAGAAAGTTTCTGCGGTAGTTTCTGAATAGTCAGTTCTGAAGACCTGAAATATCCATAACTCCTATCTTTGGGGATGTGATCAACGGTATAACCATGTAACTCCAAGTCACTGGGGATACGGCAAGCTATTTAGAAAACATTCTAAATTAACATAATTACAAACTATCCAGAACTATAAAACAACAATAATTATACCATAAGCCTGTGACGACCAGTCTGCCCTTTAATGTCAGTAGCGCCTAGTGTTCAGCCCACTCCAACATATGGCATGTCCCATTAAGGGTCCAATAGAGAGAGAGATAGAGACCTAAGAGGGATAGAGCCAGAGAAGAAGTGACTCCAGGAATGAATCATAATTGCAGAAGGAATCCTATTACTGTTCCTTTAAGGCTGTAGGGCCAGAAGTCATGCAGAGAGGGTGGGGCAAGGCTCCCCTCTCACCTAGCCAATAAGGAATGAACTGGAAAAAGGGGTCAATATAATTGCTGCCAGGGCCCGCTCTAGGTTTTTTGCTGCCACAAACAAAAAAAATTTTGGCTGCCCCCTCACCCCCCGCCGCCCCAGCCCTAGGCTCTCTCTCCCCCCCCCCCCCACCGCATCCCCTGCCACCCCAGCCCTGGGCTCTCTCTTCCCCCCCCACTGCACTCCCTGCCGCCCCAGCCCTGGGCTCTCTCTTCCCCCCCCCCCCCGGACCCTCTGCCACCCCAGCGCTGGGCTCTCTCTTCCCCCCTCCAACTGCACCCCTTGCCACCCCAGCCCTGGGCTCCCTCCCACCAGTGCTGACTCCACCTGCTCCCCCCTCACCTCCAGCCGGTCTGGCACTGGCAGGGTAGGGGTAAGCAGTGGGGCTCCTGGGCCGTGCCTCAGCCCAGGGTCCCTCCAGCTGGGGCTCCCGCCTCCAGGACTGGCCGGGACCCAAGAGGGCAGAGCCGGGGGACCGCCCTGGCAGGAGTCTGAGGAGCCAAGGCAGGGCAGCCCCAGAGGGAGTGGAGCCCCAGATAGCGGGACACGGGCCCCGCACAGCAGCACCCCGCCCTCTATGGTCCCTCTGCTGCAGTCCCTGGGCGGCTCAGCCCGCTTCGCCCAGCCTCGGCTGCGCACTGGGAGGCAGCCGCCCTGTGGCACTTGCAGGCAGCTCCACGTGCCCCGTGGGGCAGCCCCCAGCCAGACTGTCCCCAGCTTGGAGCCTGCCCAGCCCTGGTGCGGGTGCTGCTCCCCCGCAGCGTGAACTGCAGCGGCCCCAGGGCGCGATGCGCTGCTGCTGCCAGAGCCGGCTCAAGGCTTTTGCCGCCGGAAGGAAAAAAAAAAAATAAAAAAAAAATGGCCCAAATGCCGCCCTTGAAAATGTGCCATCCCAAGCACGTGCTTGGTTTGCTAGTGCCTAGAGCCGGCCTCGATTGCTGCTTCCTCCTTCATAGGAGATGCCAACAGATACAGCAGGGAACAAGGAAGCTCCTGCAGGGCCCTAAATTAACAGGGAGAAGACCGCAGCAGGGGTGGACTGCCTGGTGAACCCTCCCAGCCTGGAGGTAAAAGGACAGACTAGGAAAGGGCCAGCTGGGGAAGACGCTTCCTGAGGCCCACTCCAGCTTTGTGAAGGAGAGTTAGGAGGCTCCTGTACTGAGAAGAGATTAAGAGAGATTGCAGGGAGAGAAGAACTGGAGGATTTCAGCCCTGAGATAGATAGGGCTCGAGCTAAAAGGGCCTGGTAGGAAGAGATCCAAGGAAGTAGCAGCAACTAGTCAAACTGAGCAGTACGTGGCTGCTGTGTATAGAGTCCCTGGGTTGGAACCTGGAGTAGTGGGCGGACTCGTGTTCCTCTATCAGCCACGGGTAAAGTGCAATAAGCCCCAAGAAGAGGACAGGGCTTCTCTGGGAGTCCAAACAAAGGGCTGAGTTTAAAGGATCAACAGTTGCAGCTGAAGGTCCTAGAGAGGACAAATAGACTATATACTAATTGGACTCTTTAACACCCCGAGGACCAAGCCACTGAAGACCCACCAAGGTTGGACAGCAGCCAGGGAATACCAGGGGCAAGAAAAGTACCACACTCACCTGCTAGGAGGTGCTCAAGAGGTGAGTGCCCCTCTACAAAGCCAATATCACTTCATTTACCAATATTACATGAATCTTGGCTAGAATAAAGGATAAGGTTCAGGAATAGGCACTTGGTATGGCATGTGACAAATGTGAGGATAACTCCATGGTGCATTCAACAGTCCCATTGCTGGATTTAGACACTGACAAGTAGGTGTCAATAACTGTCCATATGTCAGTGTCTGTGAGGCTCTTTTCTCTCTAGTCAGATGACCTCGTATGTGTGATGGGATCCTGGGGTACAACCTGGAACTGTGGGACTGCTGTGCCCCCTTAACTCTCCAGCCTGGGCTGTCGCTCACAATGCTTTGCTAGTGACAAGCAGCAAACCCCTTCAGGCACTGCTATCACTCAGCCACCAGCATACAGAGACACACCCAGCTACATTGCATCAATGCTCGCTAAGCCACTCATGAACTATACAGAGGGAAACACAAGCTAATCCCCCCAGCCTTGCACTGCAGAAACGTTCTGTCGTATACTGCTCAAGACCTTCTCTCGGACAACGCAAGCTCATTAATTAGTTTGCCACTTCGTCAAAGGATAGTGGACATGCACCAGCCTTTGTAATCTGAGCTGATTCTCAAGCACTTTAGACAAACCCCTTGATAAGGATAAAACATTAAAATAAGTTTATTAACTACTGAAAGATAGATTTTACGCGATTATAAGTGGTAGACATAAAGGTCAGAGAGAATTACCTAAGAAAATAAAAAGTAAACATGCATTCTGAACCCGAAACTTGCAGACTAAGCAAGATGTGAATCAAACAGCTTTTCTCTCCTCACTGGATGTTGCAGGTAGGTTACAGTTCTTAATACAGAGGCTGAATTTCCTTCTTAACCTGGGACCAGTGGCCTCAGTTCAAAGTTTTTGTTTTCCCAGCATTCTTGTTGTTTTCAGTGTAGGTGGGGGAGGAGAGGTGATCTCATGATGCCACTGTCCCTTATTTTACACTCTCAATTCACGTCCCAGGAAAGATACTAGTCCAGGCATGTCCAGGTGGACCTTGCTGAGTCACAGAGTTGAGCAATCCCCATTGTGTGGTGCTTGTGCAATTGTCTCGTACAGAATTGTAAATCTTTTGTTTACAATTCTGCTGCTGGTCAATGGCTCATGATCGCTGCTTAATGTCCATTTGGATGTGGGTCACCACCTTTATTGTCACTGTAGAGCTAGCAGAGGTTATCTCCCAAACCCACAACATATTTCAATAACAACCATATAGCAAACTCTAATAACTTCATACACACTAACGATATACATATTTTGACAGAACAATGAGTAGCTTGTCAGTAGCTCATGACCTTTCATGTGGTATCTTACATGGCATGCTTTGTATGAAATATCACAACAATATACCAATGATGAATATGGGAGTTGCAGGATGCTACTTTGAGATACAGTGAGTCACAGCATGTCACTGGATTATTCTGGTGAGTGGTTGTCTTGTGCACTACTGGTTTGGGGCTCCGTGGTCTCATTTTGGCATTCATGTCTTTCTGTGACTGCTACAAATGTCACATCAGCCTGATCAGCAGTTTCCAAGTTTACAGGAACATCAGCATCCTCATTAGCCAAATGTGGGTGAAATGTTTCTCCCTCTGCATTCAGAGTCTCCATGCCATGGGCTGTATCTGGTACCATCACACAATGTAGTTCATCATCATTCTCACTATCAGAATCACTGGAGGCCAAATTCCTGTCCTCATTTTAATCTCTTATTGCACTAATTTGCCTTGTTCTGTGTCTTTCATTGTTGTGGTTTAGAGTGTGGTGTTATATCCAGGGGTAAGGAAGTCACAGGGAAGTATGATTCCAATGGGAAACTCTAACACATCCTAGTCCATCTTCTGCTTTTACTTCATAGACTGGATACCCCCTTTCCTTTCAAGTACTACATGAATCTTATATTTCCAACAGGATCTGAATTTGCATGGTGTGCCTCTCTCTGAAAGATTCTAGACAAATATTCTGTCACCTGGCAAGAGGGCAGCCCCATGCACTTTTTGATCACGATTGTTTCCATGAGCAGCAGATTGTTGAGAAGATTTTGATGGCAGTTCACTAACTTCTTTCATCTCCTGTTTCCATTTCTCAGTCTAATCTTTATTGTCCCTGTCACAGTTTCAGGGTAACTGCACATGTATTGTATCAGAGGGGTAGCCATGTTAGTCTGGCTCTGTAAAAAGCGACAAAGAGTCCTGTGGCACCTTAGAGACTAACAGACATATTGGAGCATAAGCTTTCGTGGGTGAATACCCACTTCGTATGCCACTAAATGCATCTGACGAAGTGAGTATTCACCCATGAAAGCTTATGCTCCATTACGTCTGTTAATCTATAAGGTGCCACAGGACTCTTTGTCACTTTTTGCAAATGTATTCTCTTTCTGTGGTCCCTTGAGGGCATCCACTTAATGTTTCCAGCTCCTAGCCATCACCTCTCTTGGGTGGAAACCCGTGTCTCTCTCCTTCCTGACTGGAGTTTTAAAGCAGCGCAGCTCCCTGCCTTACATGGTGATATCCCCAGCAAGCCGGTCTGCCTATAGGCCAGCCCCTATGCATTGCTCTCTCGCCAAGATCTTTGTCAGCAGTTACAAGTTACCACATAGGTCGTTCTAAGCAAGCACACTTGTTCTTAAAGGTAAAAGCATTACAGAAAAAACATAATAAAGAGTTTTAAACACACACTAAACATACTAGGAGTCACCCATCAGTCTTATGGGGCCTAGTAAGCCAAAGTTTTTTCCAACCATTGTGCAAAGAATGTAGGTCTCTCTTAGATGGAAGGTCATGTCCATTTGCTTGAGCAGAAAAAAGGCCTTGTGTAGTTCAAGTTCATCCTTTTATGTGAAAAGCTCTTCCTTTTGTCTTCTAGTCTCTGGAAAACCCATTTTAAGCCAGTATATTTAAACCACTCTAGGGGTGGTACCTCTCTAATATTGTTTAGTTTCAATGATTCCATTTAATCTCTCTCTCTCTCTCTCTCTCTCTCTCTCACACACACACACACACACACACACACACACACACACTTTTAGTTCCTGACGGAATTGTGGTAACCTTGCCCCTGGTGCACAATGATGCATAAACTTAGTACAAATTGATCCCCCAAAATACTGCATGGGATTGCAATATCTGTTCTAGTCCCCAGTTGCAGATTCAGAATGTATAGGTCAACCAAATGCAATGTTAGTGGGCAGACTAGTTAGTGGCTTAATCATGATCTTCCATTTAATAAACAGAAGGGTGAGAACTCAGTAGCCTCATTTTGAGTATAATCATAGGCATGGAATACTTATTAAGAGAGTCCTTCCAGTTTGACTTTTGTTCTTCTGGAAAAGTTCTCAATGTAACCAGCAGAGTTTGGTTCAGCCTTTCTACTTGCCGATTGCCCTGTGGGTGGAATAGGGTTGTGCAAGATGTTTCAATTTTACAGTAGTGCTGTAATCTTTTGAATAAATTATTTCCCAACTCTGTGCCTTGGTCATGTTGGATTATTTTGGGGAAGCCAAATTTTAAAACCAAGTCATTGAAGATCTTTTCTTGCCTGACTTTTTGGTGGTAGAATAGGCTTGGACAAACCTAGTGAAGTAACTCACTATGACTAAGATGTATTCATATCGTTCTTTACTTCTGTCAAGATGCTAGAAACTTTTTGATATGAGCCCAAATGGCTCTGTTGTAACTATATTAGTTAGTGGAGCACTGGTAGGCAGGTGAGATTTCTTTAGCATCCCCACATATACAGACTGTACACTACCCATCTCTTTCCAACTAAATTAGCTATTCTGATTTGCTTCTTGGGTGTTAGATGGCAAATGGAGGCAGCTCCTGGTAAATCAGATGGAGTGCCAGCTCTTTTCTGCTCTCTTGTGACTTCCTGACTGGTCCTGTTCTTTACTGCCACATCTGAAACAGTGGTCACAAGTACAACTTCTGCCAGATTGCTTGCTGCTAGCACTTTCTCTTCTCTGGGGCTGCCTGTCTGCCTGGCTGCTCATACCATTATTAGTTCTTTTGTCACATGCCTGGACAGCTTGCTTTAATATGTTAACTTTGGCATTCACATCATTGACGTAATCAGTCAATACTGGCCTTTAGTATCCGTATCTCATTAATTAGTGAATCGCCTTTGGATACTTCTTTTTTCTTTGGAAGAGGTAGATGCTGCTTTGCTTTTAACCCATGCTCTGTATAGGGCAGCGATTTCCAACTTTTTCTCTGCCATGACCAAAGATACCTTTAATTATTTTGAGGCACACCACCATATGTCTCCAGATGAACTTGCCCTCTTATCGCCTCAGTTTAAGCTGTTTACCACCCTTGGCACTCTCAGTCTATGCAATAAAGTTAATGTTAGAGTCTAACATCATTAATTTTATTGTACAGACTGTGATAAGTATTTTCAGTTGACTCACACATTCACATCAAGACCCCAGTTCTGCCCCAGTCTCATCCAGTTCTGCCACCTCAGCTCCCCCGCTCCCACCCAGCCCCCACTTCACACCAGTTCAGTCCACATAGCTTCCTCACCCCATCCTGGGGGCTTGCAGCAGGGTCCCTGCTCCTCTTCCAGACTGGGGGGGGAGCAGGTCTAGGGGCTCTTCCCCCAGCCAGTGGCTGCAGGAGGGAGGTGGAGGGGCAGAGGAGCTGACCCGTTACTTACAGTAGAAGTTGGGGGAGGAGAGGGAGATTGAGCTGTGGTTGGTTGGTTGCTCTGCCCCTGGCAGAGGCGGGGCAGTGACGCAGACAACCAATCAGAAGATGGCTTTCCCCCCTTCCTTCCTTCTCCTCCACCCCCTCTCCATAGGACTCATAGTTGCTATTTTAACCTTGCTTTGGGGAATGGAATGTGACGCATGCATAATATTTGAAAGGGGCCTCGCCCCAGACAGCAAAAGTCCAGACACTAATTAAAATACAAGGGAAGGGTTTTCTTTGTTCATATGTAGTTCTTCAAAAATCCCGCGGCACCCTTGTTTGGGCTGATGGCAACACTGGTTGGGAAACACTGTCTAGGGCAATTGCATAGAATTACCAGCTACAGGCTTAGTATGTGCCTCTTTCCCCTCTTCTGCTGTTTCTCTACCTCATCACTTGCAGCAGTATGCAGCGTCTCAAAATAGGTCTTATCTGCACCCTGATTATCTTTTAAATAAGGTTGCATCAGGCTGAATATTGTCATTCTGTGGTCCTGTCAGGACTGAATAGAGAAACGTGTTTTGTACAAGGACAGGGTCATATCTTAGGTCAGAGTCAGATTCTTGTGAGGCAAACCATACTTTGTCTCAGATCAGATGCTCAGAGTAGGAAGTCCCAAGGTGTGTCTTCTGGCTCTTGTGCTACTCTTGAGAGCTTCTGGTGAAGTTCAGTTGCACCTCTTTTTCCTGATAATAGGAGCTTAAAATGCACCTCAGTTTTGGCAGGCTCAGATTAGATTTCCCTCTATGTAGCCCCTGAGGCTCAATCATGGGCAAACTGCCTCAATCACAACTTCCATGATCTCTGCCTCAATGTACTCCTTCCGAATGTGATGAACCAAACTTCTTGGGCTTAAGCTAGTGATACTCAGACCTCAATGGTTCAGGAGCCAAATTAGTGATCAAAAGAGTGATTAGTCAAAAGAGCCATAGTAGTGTGAATTTATTGTTTCATTTATATATGTTTAGATATATTATTCTCACAGCAAAATGGCTGACCAGTTCGCTAATAACTCTGGTTAATAACTTATATTTGGTTACTAATAACTTAGACAATTAGTTAATAACTTAGATCGGTTACTAATAAAATCACATTGTTTTAATATCAAGTGCTTCAAAGATCTGCAGGAGACACATTAAAGAGCCACTTGTGGCTCCCCAACCTCATTCTGAGTATCACCGGCTTAGCCTCTCCACTTTGGGGGAGTTCCCAGTCTGTCCTGTTCCTCTCTTTAAAGTTGGTTCTGTTTTCTGGGATAACAGATTTTCCATGGGGGTTTGGCTTGTAATTTCTTTCATGATTTCCTGAAAAACTGTATTTCAAGAAATTTTAGTTTTTAGCCTACTGTTTCTGAATTGTTTCTACTTCGGTTGTTTCACTTTGCTCCTCCTTTGTTGTATAAATGCAGTGTAAAATGTTTTAATGCCAGCAATTTAGGCAATCCCTGATCTTCATAAGTGATCCATTCATAAGAACATAACTCTTCCAAATCTTCCTGCTCATTTAAGTAGTTTCTTAGACATTTGATTAAAGCGAAATGGCTTTTTGCTGCAGTTTCGCTGTGACTCGTCCCAGAAATGTCCAGAGTCATAGACTTCTCTTAAATACTTATTCTTTAGCTGGTATAAAAGTCTTCTGACCTCCCAGGTCCTCTTCCAGCCATAGTGCTTGTAAACAATTAAATCTTCCCCGTAAGCTTTCCTCAACCCATCTACAGCAGCTTCTAGGAAGGTTCATCTCAGAAAAGTCACATCATTGAAACTCTGCCTCTCCTGCATGGCTCACCAAATGTTACACTCCCAGACCAGGCACAGTTTTAAAACTGGAGTTTAATAAAACAGGGTATAAAAAATACAGTTTGCCCAAGCCCCATTTCTTTTCAGTCCTTTTAGAGCACATCCAACTTTGGTGCTGCAACCTTTGACCTCCCTCAGCAGACTTTCAATCCTTAAAGGGACACAGCACCAGGTAAATCTAACCCTTCCCTTCCCTTATGAGTACTAAACAAACACACCAGACTACACATCCTCTGAATATGAACCCTGATGCCCAGGGGCTCTGGAAGGTCTGCAAAAGTGTGTGTGAGGGAGCAAGCCACTCACTCAAATTCAGCCCACTTGCTCCTCTGTCATGCCAGCAGAGCAGTGGTTTTGCTGCCAGCCAACTCTGGTCAAGGACCAACGCCCTACCCTGCTGCTCATTGTGCCCTTACTGACTTCAAGTTCTCAAAAGTTGAGGGACTGGCCCTTTACACCCTCCTTCTCCTCCCCCCCACTTCTCAGGCACCTATGATGATGCCTGGCTTTCCTTTCCCCTAATCTCCGAAAAAAGTTTGTCATACAGACACAGGCTTCACAGCATGAGCACAGTAGCTTCATCCAGAAAGGAGCTGTTATGTAAGAGTTGAAACCAGCCGCAATACAGCCAAGAAATAAATTGAAACAAACATTTCCACTGTTATTTGAATAATCTTTTACTACTGTGTTTCAAGTAGCACACTGTAGTATTCATAACTCACCAACACAGTATCAGACATCATCTGAAAGCAGGAGTCTTGAAAGGAGTGAGCACTGCATTCATATTTAGATCAGTTGTCTTGCAGGATTTTCCTCTAAAAAAATATTTTACAACTGTGAAGCCTCTTGCAGTTTGGAAATGTAAGTAAACATTTCCCATATGATGTTGATACTGCCAATGTGTTGTTGACCTTGAGGGCTTGCTGCAATGCCTGTCTATTTTCCTAAATATTTGGGATGGGTTTGGGGAACATCCCAGGACTGAGATTGTTGGGACACATTTATTTATGTATTTATTTGCCTGGCTGGTTCAATTATATTTCAGGGCTGAGCTGACCAGATTAGCTAATATGCCTATGTTGTAATATCTCAACTTCTATAAAAATGCAGCAGATGGTTAGATAGATTTTTGTTTAATAAACCTAAATAAAATGTACAAAAATATACCAGTTAGTCACAGAGGCTCTAACTCTGCAAAACTCTAAAGCAAATGCTTACATCCATTCATGTTTAACAAAGCACTTCAAGTGTACACTGAAGTGCTTGGCTGGACTAGGGCCAGCAAGTTTTGGCAACAGCACAGCTATCTGGTAAGAGTGTATTTATGTCAAATGCTTTTTTGTGGTAGTCAGACAGAATCTAAACAACAAGAAATGAACGTGGAGATGAGAAAATATTATTTCAATGACGTAAAAATGAAAGAGTCCCACTGATTACACTGCTCTACAGCCAAAATGCTTCTGAAATAAATGTAGTCAAACTTTACTAATTCTGGGTCACTGAGAACGAAAATGATGCTTAAAATTGTTGATTGACTCTAGTTTTCAAGATATTCTATTGAGTCAGTATATACGACCCTTGACTTGGGAATGGCAGAGGATAAGTGAGTTATAAAGGGAAGGGATCTCAATTTAAACCAGAAATGACTAAAATACATCTTTGACTGGATCTATGAATAAATCTATGACTGGGTTTGGACAGTACTCGCTTTTTAGGCAAAACAATGAATGATGCAATCTAAAGCTGGTATTACGTCATACATGATATAAATTGCATCATGTTATTCCTAGAAGTCATGGATAATGCAATCATAAGGAAGCTTACATCACTCTGCTGAACAAATTGCCCTCTATCAGCTCTAGAAATCATACAGTGTCGTGCTCTCTTATTTGTCAGTGTTTGATTTTGCAAAGGGACACATTTCTGTTTAGCCAAAGTGAGCAGAGATGCCTAGTGCTTGTGTGAACAGTGCAGATAACTACTGCTATGTTTGTGGTGAAGTGATTTTTGCATCACAAAAGGGCAGTATAACCACTATGGTTAAGAAAGCCTATCACCTTTATTTTGGCTGCAAAATTGGAGATCAGGACAAGAGGTGGGCCCCACACATATGCTGCAACACTTGTGCAACAAATCTTCGCCAGTGGTTGAACAGGAAAAGGAAATCTATGCCTTTTGCAGTGCCAATGATTTGGAGAGAGCCAACAGATCATACCAGCAATTGTTACTTCTGCATGGTGCCTCCAGTTGGGAAAGGTGTGTCAAAGAAGAAAAAGTGGACTGTGCATTATCCAAACATTCCATCAGCTATACGCCCAGTACCCCACGGAGAAGGACTGCTGGTTCCTGATGCACCAGAATCATTCTCACTTGAGTCAGACGAGGAAGAGGAAGAGGATGAAACTTCTGGTCCTGAACCATCAATGTCACAGGACTCACATTTTCTCCCATCCTCCCCCTCTGAACCACACCTCATAACACAAGGTGAACTGAATGACCTTGTCAGGGATTTGGAACTACCCAAGAGTAAGGCAGAGCTGTTGGGCTCCAGACTACAGCAGTGGAATCTCCTGGCAGGTGATGTTAGGGTTTCCATGTTCCATGATCATCAAAAGGATCTTGTCCCATTCTTCATGAAAGGTGATCTTGTAGCCTGCAACAACATCGATGGTGTGATGGCATCAACATCGTTCACGATCCAGATGAGTGGAGACTGTTCATTGATTCATTGAAGACGAGTCTTAAAGCTGTTTTACTGCATAATGGCAATGTTTTGCCATCAATTCCAGTTGGTCATGCAGTCCATATGAAGGAAACCTATGACAAAATGAAACAACTTTTGAGGTGCATAAACTATGACCAACATCAGTGGCAGCTTTGTGGCGATTTGAAGGTTGTTGCTCTCTTGCTTGGTCTGCAGACTGGATACACAAATACTGCTGTTTTCTCTGCGAATGGGATAGTCGTCCAAGAGATTCCCACTACATCAAGAAAGATTGGCCATTCCGACAGTCATTGGAGCCTGGGAGGAAAAGTGTTCAGCATCCACCACTTGTTGAATCAAGGAAGAGTTTGTTACCACCCTTACACATCAAGCTGGGTCTGATGAAGAACTTTGTCAAGGCCATTTTCAAAACACAAGCAGCTTTCAAGTACCTTCATGGAAAATTTCCAAGCTTAAGTGAAGCTAAGATAAAGAGATAAAGGAAGGTGTCTTTGTTGGGCCTCAGATTCGTGAACTTCTTTGAGATGATGCATTTGACCATGCACTGCGTGGCAAGGAAAAGACGGCATGGAAAGCCTTCCAGTTAGTGGCAATACATTTTCTCAGAAACAACAAGGCAGACAACTACAGGTTGTTGGTGGAAAACCTCGTCAAGGCATACAAAAGCCTTGGTTGCAACATGTCACTAAAGATACATTTTTTGCACTCTCATCTAGATTTTTTTCCACCCGAACTGCGGAGCAGTGAGCGACGAGCACGGCGAGCGATTTCACCAGGACATTGCAACAATGGAGAAACGCTATCAGGGCAAATGGAGCCCAACAATGCTTGCAGACTATTGCTGGACAGTGACAAGAGATGCTCCATTTAATGAATACAAGAGATGAGCCAAGAAGCGCCAAATAGACACTGAATAGGACTAAACTATGTACATAATAGTTTTTTGCCTTTTGTTTCATAATAAATTGTATTTATGTAACCCTTTTGCTGATTTTTAAAGGGTTACATGAACATGACAGGTGAAATATTATCATGTAAAGCAACCATAAACACGTGAAAAGACCTAGGATTACAATTTATGATTAAAACTGTACTATCTACACAATATACATAGACATAAAATGTAAAAACTTAAATATCTTAGAAACAGTAGCCAATCAGTTGTTTTAATTGTCATATTTGAATTCAGCACATCAAAATACATAATAAAATAAACATTTTATCTCTGAAGCAGACGACTTCTCAAAAATTGTAGACCAGTGTAATATATGCACTCCAGCCCCGGAGTCCCTTCAGAAACGTCCCCATGTAGTGTCCAACCCCAATCACTGACAGAACTCCCAGATCATCTGTTCCCAAAGTACCAATGCACCGCAGTTTGCCAGCTCTATCTTACCCCACTGCTTCTGGAGTTCATTTATAGTAAAACAAAAATAAATTTATTTAGGAAAGAATAGAGATTAAAATAGAATGATGGAAATAAATGGTTAAAAATGGTTAAAAATTATACAATGGGAACTAGGACCTAAGCTTATTATAGATATTTTTAATTCCTATTTAATAAAGTAGATTCTCACCCCAATGTTCAGTCTTTTGCAGCACTTGCCAGCCCAAGGAGCTAGGGCTCAGTCTTTCCTGAAGCACCCCTGCTCTTCAAGGTCCTCAGCAAATGGATGCAGAGTGTCTTTCTCCATGGCTGCTACTCTGAAACCTTTGTCTACCTTGTGATATACTGAATCAGTCTTTTGTCTTTATTCACAGACAGGGGATCCCTTTGTTGTATTGTATCAGAGGGGTAGCCATGTTAGTCTGGATCTGTAAAAAGCAACAGAGAGTCCTGTGGCACCGTTAAGACTAACATGTATTGGAGCATAAGCTTTAGTGGGTGAATGCCCACTTCGTCAGACGCATGTAATGGAAATTTCCAGAGGCAGGTATAAATCAGTATGGAGATAACGAGGTTAGTTCAATCAGGGAGGGTGCGGTCCTCTGCTAGCAGTTGAGGTGTGAACACCAAGGGAGGAGAAACTGCTTCTGTAGTTGGATAGCCATTCACAGTCTTTGTTTAATCCCGATCTGATGGTGTCAAATTTGCAAATGAACTGAAGCGCAGCAGTTTCTCTTTGGAGTCTGGTCCTGAAGTATTTTTGCTGTAAGATGGCTACCTTTACATCTGCTATTGTGTGGCCAGGGAGGTTGAAGTGTTCTCCTACAGGTTTTTGTATATTGCCATTCCTGATATCTGACTTGTGTCCATTCATCCTCTTACATAGTGACTGTCCAGTTTGGCCAATGTACATAGCAGAGGGGCATTGCTGGCACATGATGGCATATATTACATTGGTGGACGTGCAGGTGAATGAACCGGTGATGTTGTAGCTGATCTGGTTAGATCCTGTGATGGTGTTGCTGGTATAGATATGTGGGCAGAGTTGGCATTGAGGTTTGTTGCATGGATTGGTTCCTGAGTTAGAGTTGTTATGATGCGGTGCATAGTTGCTCGTGAGAATATGCTTAAGGTTGGCGGGTTGTCTGTGGGTGAGGACTGGCCTGCCTCCCAAGGTCTGTGAAAGCAAGGGATCATTGTCGAGGATGGGTTGTAGATCACTGATGATGCGTTGGAGAGGTTTAAGCTGAGGACTGTAGGTGATGGCCAGTGGAGTTCTGTTGGTTTCTTTCTTGGGCTTGTCTTGTAACAGGAGGCTTCTGGGTACACATCTGGCTCTGTTGATTTGTTTCCTTATTTTCTTGTGTGGGTATCGTAGTTTTGAGAATGCTGGGTGAAGATCTTGTAGGTGTTGGTCTCTGTCTGAGGGGTTGGAGCAGATGCAGTTGTACCTCAGCGCTTGGCTGTAGACGATGGATCGTGTGATGTGTCCGAGGTGAAAGCTGGAGGCATGAAGGTAGGCATAGCGGTCGGTGGGTTTTCAGTATAGGGTGGTGTTAACGTGACCATTGCTTATTTGTACTGTGGTGTCTAGGAAGTGGACCTCCTGTGTAGATTGGTCCAGGCTGAGGTTGATGGTGGGGTGGAAGCTGTTGAAATCGTGGTGGAATTCTTCCAGGGTCTCCTTCCCATGGGTCCAGATGATGAAGATGTCATCAATGTAGCGTAGGTAGAGAAGGGGCGTGAGTGGACGAGAGCTGAGGAAGCGTTGTTCCAGGTCAGCCATAAAAATGTTGGCATATTGTGGGGCCATGCGGGTGCCCATGGCGGTGCCACTGGTCTGGAGGTATATATTGTCACCAAATTTGAAATAATTGTGCGTGAGGATAAAGTCACAGAGCTCAGCAACAAGTTGTGCTGTGTCATCATCAGGGATACTGTTCCTGGCAGCTTGTATTCCATCTGTATGTGGGATGTTTGTGTAGAGAGCCTCCACATTCATGGTGGCTAGGATGGTGTTTTCTGGGAGGTCACCAATGCATTGTAGTATTGTAGCTTTGTTGTATTGTCCTTCCTTTTCACTTCCAAGTGGTTTAGATGTTTATGGTTTGTCTTTGATGGTTTTCCATTGACTTTTCTGGGTTGGTGCAAAGGGAGATGATTGAGCAGCACATTACATAACTGGCTAACCAGGGAGGTGTGACAACTCCTTCCCACTTGAATGGGACATTGCTGAGACAGATGATTCCTTGGTGACTCACTTTTGCTCGAAAACCACCAGGGCATAATTTTCAATATAGTTATGTTACCCCTTAAATATTTCCTGTACACACTTCTCACCATGATTATGAGTACCGATAAGTTACAGTCTTTCACTGGAGACCTCACAAGTTACCTTTCATGGATCTATACCATGAAAGTGGTATATTAGCTGTAGTGAGTTTGTCAGGTCGGAGACAGGAATTGCTTGTAAAGAACAGCATGACTCCTTTGCACCTGTGTATCACACAAGGTCAAATCACCTGTTGTTATTCCACCCTGACATAGATCATTCTTTCACAGTCTCATTGCATAGCCCAAGTAATTGGCCTGGGTGATATGCAGCTCCTCAAGGGGACTGGAAGGAAAGAATTCTCACCCCCACAATTTTGGTTCCATGCTGGCCTAAATCTCCCCTCTGAGGAGGACAGGATAATATCTGTAGTGTGTGTGTGTGGGGCAGTGGGGAAGCTTATGATTTGACTAAAAGATAAATTGCTGGCTAAGCAGAGTAAAAAAAATATCTTCAGTGGATGAATGGCCTTATCATGCCAGGACACCATAAAATAATGAAAGTATTAAAAGCGAGTGGTATCAAGTTTGGCCAGGAGACCAACCAAAACATTTTCATTGTGTGTCTGCGATAAGACAAGCATGATAGTAATAGATAAATTGGACCAAGTGTTTTTTCTTTTATCCCTTTGTGTGCACATAGACACCCCTCCCTTCCCCCCCCCCCAATTTATTGCACCCTCGCAGTGGCTGTTCCTTCTTTGAACTCCTAGTAAGGCTTTGTGTTGTGTGATTCTTGCTGTCATCACTCAGGTGCTGCTTTAGCATCGGGCATCACTTGAAACTTTAGAGGCAGGATTTTCAAAAGGGCTCAATTTTGACCAAACCCATCTCCTACTGAAGTCAATGGGAGCTTTACCATCCATTTCCGGTGGAGCTGAGTTAAGCCAATGCTTGGTGCTTTTGTAAATCCCACCTTAATTCATTTAGAACATCAATGGAATGGATCATTTCTCTCTCTTATACTTGAATTGGGGCTATGCCTCTTGTAGCTATGGCAATGCTGTGTGCCATCCATTTAAATCCATGGATTTAATTTATTTTGGACATAATCTGTACTTTAGTTACTTTCAACAACATTGTGAAATGGCTTTAAAAATGGCAGGCATAAATGAAATTATCGGAATGGGCTGTTCTTGAGTTCTTATCCATTTCAGTTTTACCTGGTAATTTCGTCTTATCCCTGTGCTTCATTCTACCGCCTGTTAAGTCAATGGGTGTTTTGCAACTGACGTAAATTGTAGAAAAGATCTGACCCAATATTTGTATCGACACTTCCATTTCAAGCAATAATAAAATACTCTGGACATTGGATGAAATCCTGGCTCCCACTGAAGACAAATGGCAAACTCCCATTGACTTCCATAGGGACAAGATTTTACACTGTGTACATTACTTCCAAGTGGTTTTGCACTTTTTGCATTTTAGCCAACGGGCTTTAGGCACTGAGTGTTTGCTGAAACACTATTCAAAGATGTGCAATAATCACCGAGGAATGCACTGTAATCAATTATGGCTTAATTACAATGCTGATACAAAGTAAACTAAACCTTGCAAGTTCAAAGGTAAGGCAGAACCATTCTGTCCTTGACTCATATAACTGAAAAGACAAAGGAGAGCAATCTGAACAAAGGTCAGAGGATCTGTACCTGCCTTAACTCTGAGATCTTTTATCAGTCTGAATACAACATTAATATTTAGTTTTTTAAATCTCCTCATTTTGTTAGCTTGAAAAGGGAACAATAATCTTTCACACAGAGTTGTTAAAGGCATATTATTTTCCTAAGGCATCAGAAGAATTCTATCAAATAATACATATTAAGGCATTTCTATTACTGTGTTCAGTATATCACCACCAGTTCTTATGTAATTTAAATGCACGTTATAGTACTAAAAATTAGGGCTGTCGAGCAATAAAAAAAAGAATTACGATTAATCTCACGATTAAAAAAATTAAGTGTGATTAATCGTGCGATTAATCACACTGTTAAACAATAATAGAATACCATTTATTTAAATATTTTTGGATATTTTCTACATTTTCAAATATATTGATTTCAGTTAGAACACGAAATACAAAGTGTACAGTCCTCACTTTATATTTATTTTTGATTGCAAGTGTTTGCACTGTAAAAAGACAAAATAAATAGTATTTTTCAATTCACCTAATATAAGTATGGTAATGCAATCTCTTTATCATGAAAGTTAAACTTTCAAATATAGAAATATATACAAAAATACTGCATTCAAAAATAAAACAATGTAAAATTTTAGAGCTTGCAAGTCCACTCAGTCCTACTTCTTCTTCAGCCAATCGCTCAGACAAACAAGTTTGTTTACATTTGCAGGAGATAATGCTGCCTGCTTCTTGTTTACAATGTCAACTGAAAGTGAGAACAGGTGTTCTCATGGCACTGTTGTAGCTGGTGCTGCAAGATATTTATGTGCCAGATGTGCATGCTTCAACCACCATTCCAGGGGACATGCGTCCATGTTGATGACGGGTTCTGCTCGAAAACCATCCAAAGCAATGTGGACCGACGCATGTTCATTTTCATTATCTGAGTCAGATGCCACCAGCAGAAGGTTGATTTTCTTTTTTGGTGGTTCGGGTTCTGTAATTTCTGCATTGGAGTGTTGCTCTTTTAAGACTTCTGAAAGCATGCTCCATACCTCGTCCCTCTCAGATTTTGGAAGGCATGTCAGATTCTTAAATCTTGGGTGGAGTGCAGTAGTTATCTTTACAAATCTCACATTGGTACCTTCTTTGCGTTTTGTCAAATCTACAATGAAAGTGTTCTTAAAACAAACAACATGTGCTGTGTCATCATCCGAGACTGCCGTAACATGAAATATATGGCAGAATGCGGGTAAAACAGGGGGACATACAATTCTCCCCCAAGGAGTTCAATCACAAATTTAATTAACACATTATTTTTTTAACGAGCGTCATCAGCATGGAAGCATGTCCTCTGGAATGGTGGCTGAAGCATGAAGGGGCATACGAATGTTTAGCATATCTGGCACGTAAATATCTTGCAATACTGGCTACAAAAGTGCCATGCAAATGCTTGTTCTCACTTTCTGGTGACATTGTAAATAAGAAGAAGGCAGCATTATCGCCTGTAAATGTAAACAAACTTGTTTGTCTTAGCGATTGGCTGAAGAAGAAGTAGGACTGAGTGGACTTGTAGCCTCTGAAGTTTTACGTTTTGTTTTTGACTGCAGTTGTGTAACAAAAAAAAATCTACCTTTGTAAGTTGCACTTTCAGGACAAAGAGATTGCACTACAGTATTTGTATGAGGTGAATTGAAAAATACTATTTCTTCTAAAAAAAGAACAGGAGTACTTGTGGCACCTTAGAGACTAACAAAAGCCCACGAAAGCTTATGCTGAAATAAATTTGTTAGTCTCTAAGGTGCCGCAAGTACTCCTGTTCTTTTTGCGGATACAGACTAACACGGCTGCTACTTTGAAACCTGTCACTATTTCTTCTGTTTATCATTTTTACAGTGCAAATATCTGTAATCAAAATATACACTTTGATTTCAATTACAACACAGAATACAATATATATATATGAAAATGTAGAAAAACATCCAAAATATTTAATAAATTTCAATTGGTATTCTATTGTTTAACAGTGTGATTAAAAGCGATTAATTTTTTTGAGTTAATCGCGTGAGTGAACTGCGATTAATCGACAGCCCCACTAAAAATACATAAATAAAACACAGGCATCTTGGTCTAAGATGGGTAGGCAGGCACCTCAGGGGTGGAGCAGCCGCAAGCAGTATGGGGATCCAGGCCCACCCTACTCCACCGGGTTCCAGCCCAGGGTCCTGACAGGAGTCATTCACAACTCTAGCTCGATAGTAACGCCATGCTGACAAAAGGACCTGAGCAGTCAGAGAAATAACATTGCTTTCAAGGGTCATAAACCATTCACTTTTTTTTTTAAGTTTGTAACTAAGCTGAGACTCTCTCATCTCTTTCAGCTCATGAGAAGTGTAAATCTAGGTACGTCAAGCAAACTGTTTCTTTTGCTTGAATTGCATTTTTTTTTCTGTTTTCGATAAATCTTGTTTTTGTTACGACTAATGTTGTACAGATAATTCCATGCAGAAATCTTCAAAGATGAGAGAACCTCATAACCTTTAAGCAGACATATTGAAAGGAAAAAAGTGTATCCTGAACATATACCCCCTCTGAGGTCGGGTCCAAACCCAGTGAGCAATATTGCCTGGAGGCTAGAGTGGGTGAACTCATGAGGAGAACCCCAAAGATCAAGGCAGAGACTAGAACTGATGGTGGGATTGGTCACAAAAGCTTTGAATGGACCCATCTAGTTGTACAGTTGCTTTAATTGAATCACCATGTGATTTTATTGGTATAATATTGTCCTGTCACCTGATCCCCACCATACTGGTTGTTGCCTTCACTCATCACATTGTGTGTAAAGTACACTCTGATCCTGCAGTCACATCTGCATAGGCCCAGCACTCACCCTGATCTGACTGAAGGATTGGTGCCTTAGATTGCAAGCTCTTTAAGGCAGGGACACATATTTGTATTTCTCTGTAAAGTATCAGGCGTATTTTTGAGTGTGGTAAAATACAGCATAATAATCACTTTATTTGCTGTGTTTCAGTATCTAGAAGGAAGATGTTATTTGATGCCGTTGCCCAGCAAGTATTGAATTTGCAGTATGGATTATGCAGCCTTTAAGTTCTCCCATACAAGGCTCTTGCATTCGATACAAAATCTGAGTCCTATGCTTTTGGCCACAGAGGTTATACTGCATGAGCATGTGGAGTTTGTCAGAGGATGATTCAGAAAGCCTAATGAACAGCTCTGGCTACTGCCCTTGTTTGCCACCCAAGCACCCATCCCCCATTATCTGCTGCAAACGGGAAGATAAATCTTCCCTTCTCCCTTCCAAGCCCCCACTATATATGGAATATGCCCCAACACAGAGGACATCGTAATGACTGAAGAGCTAGACATGAGCTGTGTGAACACTTTCCCTTCTTTCCTCCTCCCCCACATCACTTCCCCCTACTAGGCTAGCTTACACTACTGCAGCTGGTGTCCTTAAAGGAAAATACACCTGTCAAAGATATGATAAAGGTTCCAGCCTCTGTCTCATAATGAATACAAGTTTCCCTTATGTCAATTTACTTTTGTATTTCATCTGTGACTGAGAGCCAGCTGATCTATTAATCGTAATCAACCCCCGCACAATGGTGATCTTGCTTTAGCCAACCCACATACAGTTAGGTCACGAGTGGTGGCACGAATTAGATGCAGAATTGATCGGTTCAAAGCCTTTTTTGTTTCTTTTGTTTTTTAAAGAAAAGACATTGAAAGGGCATCATTCACCAGTCAGTATGTATTACGAATCTACTGCTGGTCTTCCACTTCTCAGGGAAAATGCATAATGTGTATTTGGGGGGTCCGGCTGCTTGCCTCCTCTATGAAAAATCTCGTCCCAGAGCCATCGTTTACCATGGTCCTGCCTTTACAGAACATGCCTCAAGGGTGTGTTTTTGTGTAACATACGTTCTATCATCCCATGTGTTTCAAATGAGTTCATAACCACCTGTGGTACTACACTTATTTTTATTTTTTTTGCCACAACCCCTTTGTCTGCCCTTCCTCCCCAGAGTAGGTAGACTCTTCAGGAACAAAAGCACTGAGAAGCATGATCACGTGTAACCAGGACTGTAGTTTTCTATAAAGGGGACTTTTGGCAGAAGATTTGGTACTTGCAGCATTAGGCAGGCTGCCCTACTAAATATGTCTTTTCTTAGCCCATATGTCCTATTAAAACTGGCACATCCCCTTGGGAGCTGGCACGATGCCATCTTAACACATGGCCATGAGGGTACACTATGTATAAGCTTCAAATGTGCTTGCTGAGAATAGGATCCTGAGACAGTAATATTGCTGTGATCGCCTCAGCTTCCTTGCCCATAGATAAAAGCTTAAGCCAACATTTTCAGTGTCCACTAATTTTGAGTGCCCAATTTTAGACACTTTTTGTCTGATTAACTGGTGTTGAGGATCCCCAGATTCAAATTGCCTTGGAGGGACTGTGGGTGTTACTCCAATGGATGTGGGGAGGTGTGCAGTAGCCTTGCTCATTGGACCAGTGTTGGCATGGCTATTGAGGTGGAATTCCCTTTCCAGACCCTCCACACTTCGCCTACCTGGGCCAAAATACACAGGCTGTATGCAGGCAAAGTGGAGTTCATCTACAGAGGAGACAATTAAAAATAGTTAAATGTAGCTAAATATAGTGAACGCTGGGCTCTGATGAATCAAGATTGGCCTTCAGTTGGGAAGGAAGCGGATTAGTTGGAGAGAAATGCAAAAACGAAGTCTCAAACATTTTGAGGATCTCTGTAGCACAGCTCTGAATTTAGAACTTATGACAGCTGCTACATTGGCAATCCTGGAAAAAAGGCAACACACGCTGCTTTATCTATGTCAGGGGTGGCCAACCTGTGGCTCCAGAGCCACATGCGGCTCTTCAGAGGTTAATATGTGGCTCCTTGTATAGGCACCAACTCTGGGTCTGGAGCTACAGGCGCCAACTTTCGAATGTGCCGGGAGGTGCTCACTGCTAAACCCCTGACTCTGCCACAGGCCCTACCCCACTCCACCCCTTCCTGTTGTCCCCCCCAGCCTGCTATGTCCTCACTCCTCCCCCTCTGAGCCTCCTGCATGCAAGGAAACAGCTGATCGGGAGGTGTGGGGAGGGAGGGGGAGGCGCTGATCGACGGGGCTGCTGGTGGGCAGGAGGCACTGGGAGCGGGGAGCTGATGGGAGGCTGCTGACGTATTACTGTGGCTCTTTGGCAATGTACATTGGTAAATTCTGGCTCCTTCTCAGGCTCAGGTTGGCCACCCCTGATCTATGTGCTTGTGACATACCCAGGGTATAATCTAGACTAGTGAGTAGGTGTGTCACCCCTGCCCTCTAACCTGGGGTGCCCTTTACACTGCTTTGTTGTTGTTGCCTCCACACTTGGACTGATCACAGACAGTCTCTAGCATGTAAATCACCCCCATTTATGTCTGTGTGCACTTGTAGCTTGGCAGTCACATCCAGGCTTTTACCAGCCTGAATTATACAACAGGGTGACCCACACACACTCCTAGCCCCAAATTTCCGCCCACAAATGTATGTCTTATACTGCCCAGCCCTCTCCTGGATAATACAAGCTCATATAAAGTCCGTAATTTTATTAATAGAAATGTTATGCACAAATCCCGTTATCCCAAATGGAGGTTTCCAGACACTTCCGTTCAAGCTTATTAAACAAGTTTATTAATTACAAAGAGATAGATTTTAAGTGAACACAAATAATGAGGCATAAGGGTCAGAAATGTTTACAAGAGAAATAAAGATAAAATGCAACTAATGTTCAACTTAACAAACTATGTTAAATTCAAAGCAAAGTTTTTCTCACCACATGCTCTCAATAGTGTTAGTGGCCAAACTTCTAGGCCAGGACCACTTCTTCTGTATAATGGTTGCTTCCTTTGCAATGAATCAATGGACAGAGAGAGAGAGAGAGAGAAGAGGAGGCGTCCCTGGGGGTGTTTCCCCTGTCTTTTTTTATAGTCCTCTCCCCTCTTTGAGAACTATCTTCAGGGATTATGGCTACAGGCAGACTGTGTGGATGGGAACCCCAGGCTGTGTCCTTGCTAAGATGTAGATTTTCTGCCCAGGCCCCTTTACTTGCCAATGAATAGCCACTTAACAGATAATGGCCCATTGACCTTGTTTACACCCTGCTGAGGCACTAGCTTGCCCTTTGTCTCTGAGGAACTGGCTTGGCCACTCCCCAGCCTTGGAACATATTTTAGTAACACCATACAGTGGAATCTTATAACTTTACATACAATGTTTCCACACATATTTTACCAGGATAATGACTAGCAAATTATGAATTTTGAAATGATACTTCACAAGGCACACTTTGTACAAAGATTACTACAGTAGTGTACATGGGTATATTCTGTCACAGTGCCCTTACCCTGTCCTAAGCAGACTTCTAGGAGAGGAAAGGCGGCTTTCTGTGCATGAAGAAGAACAGGAGTACTTGTGGCACCTTAGAGACTAACAAATTTATTAGAGCATAAGCTTTCGTGGACTACAGCCCACTTCTTGTGCATGCTCATTCATTCCTTGGCCTCTACTGCCAGCAAGGATGCTTGCTGTAGTGGTGGTGGGGTCTGTATTGTGGATACCAGTCATAGGTCAGGGTACACAGTTAGGGTGAAAGATGAGCTCCGCTGAAGTAAAGGGAGCTCTGCCAATTTATACCGGTTAAGAAACTGTCCCATAATCTCAGTCCTTAGCATATATCAGGTCTCAAGAAGTTTGCTGTGGAATAGCAGCATGTCCATATAAATATCAGTGTGTCATGGTTCTCCCATTACAAATGTTTTTTTCACCTTGGGCTGTGTTACATTTGTTTTTCTTGAAGTCACAGAAGTTGCTGCGGGAGGAATCACAGTCATACCACATATGCTAATATCTTCCATCTCACATTTGTTACTTACTATGTTCTAGTTGCCTGAAGTGTGCTAGGTGCTATTTACAAGATAAAGATAGGTGTGTACCTGCCCCATTCTAAGTTTGAGACATGATACAATAAGTCAGGGTTACTAAAAGCAAGGAGGAAATGGGATAGGGTAAAAAAGAATGAGGGCGACAGCAGCACAATCACGATTCCTCCGTTTAAACATGTTCTTTGCTGCTGCTAGTTTTCTTGGTTTTGTTTCTTAAAAAAAGTAGTAAGGAAAAGAAGTAAGTGAGAGAAGATTAATGGTTCAGTTATTGTATTAAGTCAGTATCATTCTCTCACTTATCTCCCTTAGTATTTAAGAGAGAAATAAATAGTTTTTAGAGGATGTTTCCCCTACAACATTTCCAGCGACAACATTCAAGTGTAGTGTTCACACATGAGATTTGAATTCTCTGGAGTATTTTGACTAACCTTGGCCATAGCAGCTTAGGGAAGGTTGTATGATGATTCTTTGTTGCACAACTGGTTCAACAGATCATACCTCTCAACTGCTCTATAGAAGGAGGAACTCCCCTCATTGTAAAGCATATCTGCCTCCATCCCACTTTCAACTTGTAGTTTCTTGTTTTCATTATTGTAAACTACTGGCATGAAAAATATGAAGCTGAAGTTGTGGGCAACATTATTTACAGTAATGTTATGTCATTTAAAGCTTCTTGCAGTGTTATTTCTTGGGTATTTGTCCTTCACTGCGTCCTCTGTGATTATTATCACCACAGTACTTAACTGTGGTAAGAAAAATACTACATAGTAGAATGGACAATAATACCCTGAGTATCTCCACCCCCAAGGAGACCAGGGTTAGTGGATAACTAGCCTGAGGTCCTAACGTCTTCAAGGCCTTAAACACATTTGTAGTTTGTTGTACACCTTTCCTCTCATTCCTTTTATAAAATACAACCACCCTGAAAAAGGAAAAGATCCATAAAAATAAAAAGATGTCCACTCTATAGTTGTAATAGTATGAAGGATAAAAATATTACTACTTTACTAAAAGGTAAGGTCATATAGCTGTAGTATAACTTCTGATGTATATAACTTGTTGAGATTCCCCCCTCCCCATCAAAAAATGATAAAATCAGCTTTCACATTGTCTTCTTCATTCTGAAATCAATAGCATTGAGCTGAAGTCCTTGATTTCAATGGCAGACAGATTGAGCCTTGACTGCCAATTTATTCCTAATATCAGGAGGAATTGATGTTGAAAGGGAGCCATGAATGCACTCAAAAGGAAAAACGTGTTAGGCCATTTTCATCTTGTGCACATTGCAAGATTCAGACTTCTTTATGTGAAGTACTGCTTGGTAATTATAGAGCATATGCATGCATATTCAATGCTTATGTGTTAATAAAAGGCAACAACATATGCTTTGTCAGTGAAACTACATGATTTGCATTGCAATGATGAAGACAGGGAAGGGTAGCAAACCCAGCTGCTATAACAGCGACAGAATGAGAGTTATGCTCAACAGCAACCATTGAGCAAAGGGTCTGGAGCTGAGAATAGGAGTCTAAATAGTTGTTTAGCATCTGAGCACCACCCTAACCACAAAGCAACGATAACATCATACCACACAAATAATAAAGTGACTGTGTTGATCTCATTATTAGGCTGGTCACACGGGGACAGATTCTGATCCCCTGACTGTTGAACTGTAACATACCCCCATAGGAGCCCCACTGAAGTTAATGGGACTATTCATGGCGGAAAGTGCTACACAGCACAAAGGTATCGGAATCTAGTCCAAGGTGATTTCTGAAGTAGTCCTTGGCACTTTTACAATGGCACATGTAACAACGCTATGAGACAGAGGATGACAAGAAATGTATGTTACTAACATTACTGAAAGGCCACAGCTGATCTTTTTATGAGCTGTGTATGAATGCCTAGGATGGGGTGTTCACCTCGTCAAGTCCTGACCAATTTAATGTGGGCCAGCAAGGGGCAATTAACCATATGCTGCACCTGAAGAGGAACCGGGGGCTTGATAAGACCTAACCCCAAATGAAGCCCAACTGGGGGAGGAGATGGGCTAGAATTATAAAGCCAGGAAGTGGCAATGGCTGAAGGGTAGGGTCCTGAAATCTGTCCCTAGAGGCAAAGGGAGTTGGTGAGGGACAAGGAGGAAATCCAATGGAAGACTAAGCCCTGGGATCTTCTCCTGGACTAGAGAGTCTGGCAAGTGGCCAAGAGGAGTGACGTAGCCATGAGGAGCAGAGGATGCTGTGGAAGTAAATCCAGTGATAGACCAGGAGGTAGGCAGGTAGGGTAGGAAGGAGCCCTGGGAAACAGCAACAGGCACTGAGACTGAGCAGACCTGGAATGCTAGTCATAGGGTCCCTAGGCTAGAACCTGGAGTGGTGGGTGAGACTAGATTCCCCTACCAGCCACTAGGAAGTGGCACAAGACCTAGAGTGGAATGGAAGGCTGTCTGAGGCAGCATCTGGACAGCTTGTCCGGTGGGACTTTGATACCCTAGAAGTGGCAGAGGGGGAGAGTGTATAGTGACCTGACCGAAAGACCAAGTCAGGAAGAGAGCGCATTGTGAGTTGCAATGAGAGACTGACCACAGTGCGGGCAATGGGGCAGGCTCCTTCCACCTCCTCTGATGCCCCAGAAACATCTCAGACCCTGTCCAGTAAGTGGCAACTGTGTATATATTCCCTTCATCAATACAGTCTTGCACAGCAAAGTATTTACAGTGTTTCTTGCCTGTTAGACCTTTCCCACAGAGCCAGAGAGAAACAGAAGTCTCCCTTTCTTGAGATCTCAGCGCTTATTGGGCTCAGCTAGCCCAAGTTTTCTCTCTCGTTGCCTTCCTGTGTCTTCTTTCAAACCCCTCAGCTGATGGCTAATTGGTTAGTAAGTCCTCCCAGCCTGATCAGCTAATTAGCTACATATCCCCAATCAGCCTTCTCCAGAGGACACTATTGGTGACTCAGGATATGTCTACATGGCAATTAAGAAACCCACAGCACACAGTCTGACAGCCTGGGTCAACTGACTTGAGCTCATGGGGTTTGGGCTGCGGGGATAAAAATGATCATGTAAATGTTTGAGCTCAGGCTGGAGTCTGGACTCTCAGACCTTCCCCACTCATGGGGTCTCAGAGCCTGGACTCCAGCCTGAACCAAACTGACTACACTGCAGTTTTGTAGCCCTGTGACCCTGAGTCAGCTGGCCCAGGACAGCTGGGACCATGCTGAGAGTTCTCGTAGTGTAGATGTACCCGAAGAGATCAGAGTGCTGACTCAACGGGTAGCTTCTAACACTCCATCACAGGGTGCCATACAGGGTAAAAGCTAATTCCTAGACCTAGCAAGAAGGAGACACACCTGCTGTGCGTGCAGCCCTTTATGCTGCCCTTGGCCACAATGGAATTCTGCACACTTGCTGGCACTTAACATTAAAAAGGTCGTAGAGCAGTTTTTAAACTAAGGGCTGGGGGAAAGTCAACAGGTGTGGAGGAGCACATGGTTCGAACATCCCTTAGGGGAGGATCTATTAATAGAGAATCTCTATGTCCTAGTGAGGATGAGAGAATGGAAAATGATAAAATACAGGTAGGGTCTGATCAGAAACAGTCAAATAAGAAAGAGTCCCATTCAATTACGTTGTGTGATGGCAGACAGCTAAAAGGAGTCAAGTTTTTAAAGTGCTTATATACCAATGCCAGAAGTCTAAATAATAAAATGGATGAACTAGAGTGCCTCGTATTAAATGAGGATATTGATATAATAGGCTTCGCAGAAACTTGGTGGAATGAGGATAATCAATGGGGTACAATAATACCAGGGTACAAAATATATTGGAAGGACAGAACAGGTTGTGCTGGTGAGGGAGTGGCATTATATGTGAAAGAAAGCGTAGAATCAAATGAAGTAAAAATCTTAAATGAATCAAACTGTACCATAGAATCTCTATGGATAGAAATTCCATGCTCTAATAATAAGAATATAGCAGTAGGAATATATTACCGACCACCTGACCAGGATGGTGATAGTGACTGTGAAATGCTCTGTGAGATTAGAGAGGCTATTAAAATAAAAAACTCAATAATAATAATGGGGGATTTCATTTATCCCTATATTGACTGGGTACATGTCACCTCAGGACCGGATGCAGAGATAAAGTTTCTTAACACCTTAAATGACTGCTTCTTGGAGCAGCTGGTCCTGGAACCCACCAGAGGAGAGGCAATTCTTAATTTAGTCCTAAGTGGAGCACAGGATCTGGTCCAAGAGGTGAGTATAGCTGGACCGCTTGGTAATAAATATAATTAAATTTAATATCTCTGTGGCAGGAAAAACACCACAGCGGCCCAGCACTGTAGCATTTAATTTCAGAAAGGGGAACTACACAAAAATGAGGAGGTTAGTTAAACAGAAATTAAAGAGTACAGTGCCAAAAGTGAAATCTCTGCAAGTTGCGTGGAAACTTTTTAAAGACACCTTAATAAAGGCGCAACTTAAATGTATACCCCAAATTAAAAAACATAATAAGAGAACCAAAAAAGAGCCAGCGTGGCTAAACAACAAAGTAAAAGAAGCAGTGAGAGGCAAAAAGGCATCCTTTAAAAAGTGGAAGTTAAATCCTGGTGAGGAAAGTAGAAAGGAGCATAAACACTGGTAAATGAAGTATAAAAATACAATTAGGAAGGCCAAAAAAGAATTTGAGGAACAGTTAGACCAAGACTGAAAAAGTAATAGCAATTTTTTTTTAAAAGTACATCAGAAGCAGGAAGCCTTTTAAACAACCAGTGGAGCCACTGGATAATCAAGGTGCTAAAGGAGCACTCAAGGACTATAAGGCCATTGCTTATGAATGAATTCTTTGCATCGGTCTTCATGGCTGAGGATGTGAGGGAGATTCCCAAACCTGAACTATTCTTTTTAGGAGACAGATCTGAGGAACTGTCCTAGATTGAGGTATCATTAGAGAAGGTTTTGGAATAAATTGATAAATTAAACAGAAATAAGTCACCATGACCAGGTGGTATTCACTCAAGAGTTCTGAAGGAACTCAAATGTGAAACGGCAGAACTACTAACTGTAGTGTGTAACCTATCATTTAAATCAGCTTCTGTTCCAGATGACTGGAGGATAGCTAATGTGATGCCAGCTTTTAAAAAGGGCTCCAGAGGTGATCCCGGCAATTACAGACCTGTAAGTCATACTTCAGTACCAGGCAAACTGGTTGAAACTATAATAAAGAACAATATTGTCAGACATATAGATGAACATAATTTGTTGCGGAAGAGTCAACATGGTTTTAGTAAAGGGAAATCATGCCTCACCAATCTACTAGAATTCTTTGAGGGGGTCAACAAGCATGTGGACCAAGGGGATCCAGTGGATATAGTGTACTTAGATTTTCAGAAAGCCTTTGACAAGGTCCCTCACCAAAGGCTCTTATGCAAAGTAAGCTGCCCTGGGATAGGAGGGAAGGTACTCTTGTGATGGGTTGGGTCAAAGAAACCCCCTTGGGACTGCCAACTGATGTGCTGAAACTATCCCTGAGCCCGTTTTCCCTGGCAGCTTAGGACTTCAGAACCCTGCCTGGTTGTGCCAGACATGCTTGCCTACTACAAACACAGCTCCAGGACTGAACTACGTCCCACAAACTGCAGGCTTAACTGAAAATAGCTTAAGAAGTGCTCCTGTCTCCAACACTCAGGTACCCAGCTCCCAACGGGGTCTAAACCCCAAAGAAATCTGTTTTACCCTGTATAAAGAGTATACAGGGTAAATTCATAAATTGTTCGCCCTCTATAACACTGACAAAGAGATATGCACAGCTGTTTGCCCCCCCAGGTATTAATACGTACTCTGGGTTAAGTAATAAGTAAAAAGTGATTTTATTAAATACAAAAAGTAGGATTTAAGTGGTTCCAAGTAATAACAGACAGAACAAAGTAAATTACCAAACAAAAAAATAAAACCCGCAAGTCTAAGCCTAATACAGTAAGAAAGTGATTACAGATGAAATCTCACCCTCAGAGATGTTTCAATAAGCTTCTATCACAGACTGGATGCCTTCATAGTCTGGCACAATCCTTCCCCCTGGTACAGCCCTTGTTCCAGCTCAGGTGGTACCTAGGGGATTTCTCATGACTGCAGCCTCCTGCATTGTTCTGTTCCACCCCCTTATATATCTTTTGCATGAGGTGGGAATCCTTTGTCCAGCTCTGGGTTCCCGCCCCTCCTTCTAAATGGAAAAGCACCAGGTTAAAGATGGATTCCAGTTCAGGTGACATGATCACATGTCACTGTAAGACTTCAAGCCCTCATTCCTGCCAGCCTGACTCACAGGAAGGCCTGCAAGCAAACAGAGCCATCCACAGTCATTTGTCCCGGATGATGGGAGCCATCAAGATTCCAAACCACCATTGATGGCCCACACTTTGCATAACTACAATAGGACCTCAGAGTTATATTTCATATTTTTAGTTTCAGATACAAGAGTGATACATGTATACAAATAGGATGACCACACTCAGTAGATTATAAGCTTTGTAATCATACCTTACAAGAGACCTTTTGAATGAAGCATATTCCAGTTACATTATATTCACACTCATTGCAAATTTTCATAATATTATATAGAGTGCAACATCACAGCTCTCATGGACTGGTAACTGGTTAAAAGATAGGAAACAAAGGGTAGCTATAAATGGTCAGTTCTCAGAATGGAGAAAGGTAAATAGTGGTGTCCCCCAGGGGTCTGTTCTGGGACCAGTCCTATTCAACATATTCATAAATAATCTGAAAAAAGGGGTAAACAGTGAGGTGGCAAAATTTGCAAATGATACAAAATTACTAAAGATAGTTAAGACCCAGGCAGACTGCGAAGAGCTACAAAAGGATCTCTCAAAATTGGGTGACTGGGCAACAAAATGGCAGATGAAATGTAATGTTGATAAATGCAAAGTAATGCACATTGGAAAGCATAATCCCAATTATACATATAAAATGATGGGTTCTAAATTAGCTGTTATCACTCAAGAAAGAGATCTTGGAGTCATTGTGGATAGTTCTCTGAAAACATCCACTCAATGTGCAGCGACAGTAAAAAAAAAAAAAACAACAACAGAATGCTGGGAATAATTAAGAAAGGGATAGATAATAGGACAAAAAATATCATGTTGCCTCTATATAAAACTATGGTATGCCTACATCTTGAATACTGTGTGCAGATGTAGTCCCCTATTTCAAAAAAGATATACTGGAATTGGAAAAAGTTCTGAAAAGGGCAACAAAAATGATTAGGGGTATAGAACGGCTTCTATATGAGGAGAGATTAATAAGACTGGGACTTTTCAGCTTGGAAAAGAGACGACTAAGGGGAGATATGATTGAGGTCTATAAAATGATGACTGGTGAAGAGAAAGTAGATAAGGAAGTGTTGTTTACTACTTCTCATAACACAAGAACTATGAAATTAATAGGCAGCAGGTTTAAAACAAATAAAAGGAAGTATTTCTTCATACAACGTACAGTCAATCTGTGGAAGTCCTTGCCAGAGGTGGTTGTGAAGGCTAAGACCATAACAGGGTTCAAAGAAGAACTAGATAAATTCATGGAGGATAGGTCCATTAATGGCTGTTAGCCAGGATGGGCAGAAATGGTGTCCCTAGCCTCTATTTGCCAGAAGCTGGGAATAAGCGACAGTGGATGGATCACTTGATGATTACCTGTTCTGTTCATTCCCTCTGGGGCACCTGGCATTAGCCACTGTCGGAAGACAGGATACTGGGCTAGATGGACCTTTGGTCTAACAGTAGGGCCATTCTTATGTTCTTATGTTCACTTACGCCGCACCATGTTAAAAAAGTTATGTAAATATGCAGCAAACACTGTTCTCTATTGTTCCATTGCAGAACGTGGAACACGTTGTTTTTTTCTTTATTAGAAAAACAGACAAAGATGGGAAAAATCCTAGAAGTTAGAGCTGGGGAAGACTTATTAGATCATCTTCTCCCGGAATGTATCAGCTTATGTTAGAGATGAAATACATTATTATTGTTTTTATTAATGCTTTTATTTTGTTTTGCGAGAGAATGAATGAAAGCTGCCATCTGCTGCCACCCCCTCAAAGCACGGTAGGAATCCAAGAACGGAATCTAAGAGGGGATTTCTCTTAAATTCTCTTGCAGAACTACAACCACCCCTAAGCAAAGCAAACACCTGAGATTTAATCAGTGACAATAGTAGCCTGCTTGATTCCTGGCTTGACCAGAGAGATCCTGTATACCAGTGCTCCAAGGCCTGCATTGGCTTCCTTTGTGGCTCCAATTTTGTTATAGGTATTATAGTAAAGAAACCAATGCCCCCTTTTACTAGGCACTATGCAAAGAGCTCACATTCCAACAGGATGCAACAGTGGACTGTGATCAACCATATAGAGCAAGAGAAGGAGGACGAAGGGAACAGTAACAAGGACATGTTTCACCTCAACCTGACAAGGCTCTATGCCTCAGTTTCTTTGTGTGTGAAAGTGGGATAACATCATTTCCAAAATTGACATTTCAGACATTTTTGCTTTTAATTTTTTCCCCCAAATGTATTCACTGAATTCAACCTGAATGTCAGTTGGTTGAATTAACTCTGTTGTCACAATTTCATCAGACAATGAATTAACTGTCTATAAATACCATGAAATCAAATGAAGTTTTAAAAAAGTTTTCCTTCTGCTTTTCCCAGTACTTGTCTGACCTAAACATGGAGCATGGAGGAGAAATTTAAATAGTGTTCAGCACAACTCATCATAAATGCAATATGTGTGACCATGTCTTTAAGAGTGACACCTGGGAGCATGCAAATAAGAATAGCTATGGGGTCAGAGTTGAGTGTAATACTCTGGGGAGATGGCTTTATTATACACAAGAACTGCAACAGCAAGAAATGAAAGAAAATAATAAGTATTTCCCCTTGTGAAAGGAAGAGGCATTCTGGTGGGTAGTTTAAGTATCGAAGAGGGCACAATGGCTAATTGCAATGGAAATATTGTGTGAATTTAATTGAAACGTCTTCTTGGAAAAATATCACAATATCTGAAACAATGCCAGAATTATGGTCAGTAAGGCTATGCAAGTATTTCCTCAATTTGAAACTATCAGTTAGGATACATGCCTCGTCCTTCTTCCTAGTGGTTCCCTCTCAGTGCTTTCTTTCCTCATGATCACTAGCTCAGCTACTGATCTCCCTTGAGCTCTTAGTCTGATCTTCCTTAGTCTTTCCATGTCAGAATATCTGTTGTGGACAGCAAATTTTGCAGCATTGGGCCCTAAATTTGTTGCCTGCTGCTTATATTCTTCAGAATCTGGATACCACTAGACAATCATTCTCAGTAAAAAGAGAGATTTCTTTCTTCAGGGGCTAGAGGTTAAGACACAACCAGGCTTGTGAAAAGCAGTGCCAGTCTGTCTTCAAAACAGAGATCTAATAGCTCCTATTATTCTGCCTAACAGTATTGCAATTTTCTTTATTTCCTTGTTCCAGCTCTGCCAGAGAGAAATTCTGATTCTAAGACAGGCTAAATCTAGTCACATAACAAAACTAGTGTTTTAGTAGTTTGCTTGTTACTGCAGGAATCCACATGTTTTTGATGCTATATGCCTTTTGGCATAATTAAATTAAGCAACAAATGAAACCAAACAATATATGGGGTTTGGTCTATTACTCACCTTTAAAAAAAGTTTGGGATATAAGAGACACACAGATTTTAATCCCCAAACCTGGCATCTTTCTAATGACCCTATCCACTTGGGAGCAGCAGTGGGGAGATTAGTTAATTATTACTCCTTCCTCTGACATCAGTTCTGACACCAGTGGATAACTTGGCAACATTCTGAACAGCTGCTGCTTGCACAGATCCCTTTCCAAGGGCCACTGCCTCTGTACAGATCAGAACCTTGCATAACAAAACCCTAAGAACAACACAGCATGTCTTCCCAGGACCGAACATTTGCTCGCACACTAAGAAAAAGAACTCAGAAGATTATGTGCAACAGCAACACTGGTGACATCTGCCAGAATATTATTTGTATAGTGCCAGTAGCATACATGGTGCTTTACAAAACAAGTAAGATCAGGGTGCCAGTAGCATACATGGTGCTTTACAAAACAAGTAAGACCAGGGCCATGCCCTGAAAACCTTACCATTTTACATCAACAAAAACAAAGCCGGTCAGGTATGGGAGAATTTTATTAACAACACTGGGAAAATCAAGGTTCAAGAGACTCATGCAGGATGTTTTGAAGAGGGCTTTGAAGGAGTCCAGGAAGGCATTTGGTATTCAAGAGGTAGATGAACAGCTGTTCCAAACATAAGAGGCAACAGAGAGAAGGAGCAAAGCCGAGAATGGGAGAAGGAGATGAAGGGAGCAGTAAGAGGAGGACTGGAAGGAATATAATGAGCAAGAGGGCGAGTAGGAGGAAGAGAAAGCTGAGATGTAGGTGGTGAGAGAGTATGGTGTGAAAGGCCGTGAAGGTGATGCCAACTGAGAGGCAGAAAATCGTGAGTCAAACATTGAATCACAAGAAGTTTATGATGATAAAGGGTGCCCCAGCTACTTTTTATTTATAGCAAGACTTCTGCAAAGTAACGCTCCCTGTCCTAAACACATGATATAAAAATCAATATTCATCATTGTGGGTTAAGCAATACGCAATGAGTCACTTAGCTGATGAGTATGTGAGTGTAACTGAGCAGTTATAAAAGTTCAAAATGTAATAAAGGGAAAAGAGCACGAATCAGCACAAAGGAGTACATTATAACAAAGAATACAAACATGGACACTTCTTTGAAAAGTCTCACCTGAGAGCAGGAGGAATTACGTGCCAGATAACCCCATTTTGGGGGATCTGGTCAGTGCTACAAGGGATCTGATGGAAATTAACTGTTTCTAAACAATTTCTTCAAACCAATATTTTCCTGTTCATCCTTTTTTGATGTCTGCCTACCAATGCAGCCTTATTGCTGTGACATTTTTCAGTGAGAGCAGCAGGTAGAACCAACCCTCTTGGGCCAACACGTTAGATTTCAGGAATAAACTTACTAAATGAGGTACCCTGAAATTAGATACTTCCATTCATATTTAGGCTCCTTTGAAAAATTAAGCCACTTATTTAAGTTCTGAACATAGATATAGGTCCCTAACTCCATCTATTCTATCTTTTGATCTTACGTATTTACATGGTGCTCAGTATTACAGTATCTGATACCATAATCTCTCAAAAATTTGGTGCAGCGGCCTTACTCTACCTTGTACTGGGAAATCAGTGTAATCTTCCACCACAATCAAACACAAATCTGTCACTTAGGTACTTATTTACTCCCATTACCATTGTATATCCTCACAAGACCCTGTGAGGTATGAGCGTCCCTATTTTACAAATGGGGAACTGAGGCATAAAAAGATTAAGTGACTTGAAAGAAAGTGACCTCAAAGCCTGTGAGAGCAGGGAATAGAACCTGGGTTTCTTAAGTTCTAAGCTAGTGCCCTAACCACTGGATCCTCCTTTCTCTCTGTAACTATAGCTTAATATATGCATATATGTATTGAATGACCTGAATAAAGACCTCTTGCTATAGTCTTGTTCCATTTAGAAATAGAAATATATTGCATGAAGGACTAAATACAGGGGCCATGGGTAGTTAGGGCCACCATACAACCCCATACCCACTTGGTCTCACCCCATTACACCCTCCAACGAGACTTGCAGAGCCATCTCACAGCTTTTCAGGGAGCAAGGACTGATGAGGCCCTGCACCTTTGTCAAATACCTATACCCAATTGATGAGGCCATCCACTTGTCTAATCTTCTATTCTCACATAGTAGTTACAATCAGCTAGGATATTGCTGTCAGCTCCTGGAGCTGAACTTTCCAGCAGTTGCTCCAGTTGTTAATCTGCCAGAGACCATTTTGGTGATCCTCAGGGGACAAAAGATTGTGTTTATTATTTGGATTTAACAGTTGGGTTTGTATTTGGTTTGTGTTTCATCCTGCAGCAGTGCTTATGCAGCCTTTTAGGGGTAGCTGTAGTTTATGGCAAGATTTTAAAAACAGGACCCTAAAATTGAGCTCCTAAATCAATAGTTGAATATCCAAATAACCTGAATTTCAAAAGTCCTAAGCATTCAAAAGGTTATCCAGCATTTTGAAAACCTAGCCAGGGATTTAAGTCTAATTTTGGGTTCCTATCAGAGCCATAACTAGGCATTTTAGTGCCCAGGGCGAGCAAGGGGGAGGGATAGCTCAGTGATTTGAGCATTGGCCTGCTAAACCCAGGCTTATGAGTTCAGTCCTTGAGGGGGGCCATTTAGGGAACTGGAGTAAAAATCTGTCTGGGGATTGGTCCTGCTTTGAGCAGGAGTTGGACTAGATAACCTCCGGAGGTCCCTTCCAACCCTGATATTCTATGAATATAAGCATATTTGCACCCCCTATTGTTTCTTTCCTGTCATTTTTCCACCCCTTCGGCTTTGCACTCTGGGAGGCTGCCCCACTCACCCTCTGCCCCACCCCCAGCCCAGTTACGGCCCTGGTTCCTATTTTTAAGTCATAGCCCATGTGTTTTAATTTCAATATCAATATGCTCAGTTAAAGTCTGTAGGTCTTTTACATATGGGAAAACTGTCCACGGACTCATTCCAGCCTATCATCGATCTTGTCTCTCTATTGCCATCCCCATTTTCTATTCCCATCTAACACTGGCCTGATCTCTGTTCCTCCCTCTAGCCATTTCTGGTGCAAGAGTCTTCTCCATTGCAACTCATGGCATCTGGAACAGCCTTTCTTAATCATTTATCAGCTCTCAAACTCCATTCACATCTTTTTTCTTTGCCTGTATCACTTAGCTAAATGCTATAGCCTGTGGTATGCAGGTCAGACTAGATCGAGGGTGGGGAGGCAAACTACAGCCCATGGGCCATATCCAGCCTGTCAGATCTTTTAATCCGGTCCTCGAGCTCCCGCTGGGGAGCAGGTCAGGGGCTTGCCCCACTCCGTGCGTATCATGACTCTGCGTAGCTCCCAGAAGCAGCGGCATGTCCCCCCTCAGGCTCCTACACATAGGGGCATCCAGGGGGCTCTGCACGCTGTCCCCACCCAAAGTGCCGACTCTGCAGCTCCTGTTGTCCAGGAACCACGGCCAATGGGAGATGCAGGAGCGGCACCTGCGGATGGGGCAGCGTGCAAAGCCGACTGGCCGTGCCTCCAGGGGGGGCATGCCGCTACTTCTGGGAACTGCTTGAGGTAAGTGCCACCTGGAACCAGCCCCCTGACCTTCACCTGCACCCCAACCCCCTACTCGAGTCCTGATCCCGCTCCTGCCCTCCGAACCCTCGGTCCCAGTCAGAGCACCCTCCTGCACCCCAAGCCCCTCATCCCCAGCCCTACCCCAGAGCCCGCACCCCCAGCCAGAGCCCTCACACCCCCTGCACTCCAAACCCCTGCCCCAGCCTGGAGCCCCATCCTGCACTCTGAACCCCTCAGCCCCAGCCCGAGCCCCAGCCCACACTCCGAATATCTCAGCTGATACCCCATCCCACACCTCCTGCCTCAGCCCAGAGCCCCTTCCCATACTCCATACCCCTCTGCTCCACCTCCAGCCTGCAGCCCCCTCCTGCACCCCAAGCCCCTCATCCCTGGCCCCAGCCCAGAGCCCACACTTCCAGCCGGAGCCCTCACCCCCTCTCAACCCCCTGCCCCATCCTGGAGCCCCCTCCTGCGTGCTGACCTCATTTCTGGCCGCACCCCAGAGCCCTCACCCCCTCTCGTACCCCAACCCCCAATTTCATGAGCATTCATGGCCCACCATACAATTTCCATACCCAGCTGTGGTCCTCAGGCCAAAAAGTTTACCCACCCCTGGACTAAATTAGCATAATGGTCTCTTCTAGCCTTAAAACAAAAACTATAAACCTCTTAATTCCTCTTTCCCTCTGCCATTATTTATCTCTAAGGCTATGGCTACACTAGAGTTTATACTCTCGTATAGGTGCTCTAAGCCAACAGAAGACAGCTCTCCTGTTCACTTAATTAATCCACCTCCAACGAGTGGAGGCAGCTATGTCACAGGAGAAGCTCTCCTGCTGACATAGTGTTGTCCACAGTGGCACTTCGGTGGTGTAATTAATGTCGCGCAGGGGCATGGGCGGCGTGTATCATAGGCTGGGGAAGGCTATGCCTCCCCAAACAGCCTGGCATGGCCCCACCTACACTCCTCCCCAAGGCCCCCTGCTTGCCTTTCCCCCTTAGCCTGAGCCCAGGCAGGCTACTTGTCTTCCGGGAAGCCTGCTGGGACTAGGGTTTGGGGTGGCTGGGGTTACCCAGTGCTGGGTGGCCCCTGGGCACTGAGGCTGCACCGCCCATTGCTCGGAGGGGGCGCTGCTGGCACTGGGACTGCTGCCCTGTGCTCAGAGGGAGGGGTGCCCCACCCACCCAGTGCTCAGGGGTGGCAGCGCGCCTCCCACCCGCCCATTGCTCAGGGGCTGGGGGGGGGGGGCAACGTGCACCACCCACCTGCCTGGTGCTTGGGGGTGGCCACGCACCTCCCGCCCGGTACTCAGGGAGTAGTGGGGGCCACATGCCGCCTGCCCGGTGCTCAGGGAGAGGGAGTGAGGGGGTTTGGGCTCTGGTGGGGGAAGGGAGGCGCAGAGCCTTGGGCAGGAGGGGTGAGCCCGGTCTGGGGCTAATCTCCCTGAGCTGGCAGTTCACCCACTGCCCATGCTCAGGGGGGTGGCTTATTCACACGGCTGAGAGACGCAAATTATAACGAGATCAGTGGTAGTGTAGACATAGCCTAAGTTTTCACTACAAAGTGTTTCAGGATACAGGTAGTATATAAAATAATGCTGTACAGTACTGTACTGCACTACTCCAGCATTCCTAAACTGCGGATGGCATACATGGCAGGGTGTGCTAGCCCTTAACAGAGCAGTCTGGAACTTACAGCTGAAGCAAGCCTAGTGCAATGAAGTATTCCCCCTGCCTTGCCCTGGCTGTAAGTGCCAGACAATTCCTTAAAGGATAGTACACCATGACAGCATTTTACCTAGTCAGTAACAGGATGAGGTTTAGTCCATAAACAAAGTATAAGATGGTACTACGCCATTTGGGTTTATATTGTAAAATATATTACAAAACTTTACAACAACACTGCAAACTACAAATATATCAGACATTTACTATTTTGAGGTTGAGAAATTTCATCCTGCACCATACCAGCTTATTTGCATTTCTTAGTTTTCCTCTTAGTATATTATCAATTACGGTATTGATTTACTCCAGGATTTTATTCCATACACATCTTCTTTTACAAGGTACCTCTTCAAAACTCCACAGCCATGGAGGACTCAGTAATAATTAGAGACAGCCTCTGATTAAAGACATTTGGGAACTGAAATTAGTTTTCCTCATCCATAAACATTCTGTGTTGGCCACTTGATCCAGGACTTGACAATGTGAAGTGTCACCTAAGAGCAACAGTGTTCCTGGCAGCACAAGTGGCAGCAGCTGTTGCATTAGCGGTGTTCAGTGATGTAGCTCTTCTGCAATATGCTAGAAGCTAAAAATGTCTTGGTTCTTATACACTGGTGGACTCTCCCCACTCCAAGATTCTGAATCCTCTGTAAGGTATCTAATCATGCACAGCTGTGGCCAAATTATGGCTGGCTCTGCACAGACACTAAAAAGGGTAAAAAAATTTTCCTCCACATACAAAAGCATAAATGTCTGCTGCCTTTGATGCTTAGGGGAGTGAACCTTCTGCCTTTCTTAATGTAGCTCTGCCTGATGGTGGTTTGTTAATAGCTGCAGTCAAGCTACGGCTCATGCTAGTGAAAATGCAAGAGTAAATTTTTCAAATTGATTGTACTAGTGCTATTGGTCCAACAATTAAAATCAAGAGACTAGTAGAAAGATGTTAATAGAGCCTATTGCAGTTTCCACTATCGTTATTGTGAGGCAGTGTATAGTGAGGTTAATCCTTGATAAATACCATGTAGATTAACTAAATAAGAATGAATACGGAAATGAAGCAGGGATGTACAGAATCCCAACTATATGTTTGAAAGTTGGCAACATCTTAGAACAATACAGTACAGTTTCAGTTCACTGTTGAAAGATCATTTGTTAAACAACAAAATTTCTTTTCTCAAACTTGTTGAAATCCTTTACAAACAAAAATTTGGCTCGAAATATTGAGCCCCTGTATGGTGGTTGGTGCCAATGTTTCACAAAGGTATTTTGTCATTCTCCTAGTAGCTTGGGAATCAGCTTGTGTTATCTCAAAATAAGAACATAAGAACGACCATACTGGGTCAGACCAAAGGTCCATCAAGCCCAGTATCCTGTCCTCTGACAGTGGCCAATGGAAGGTGCCCCAAAGGGAATGAACAGATAGGGGATCTATCATTTGAGGATAACCTGTCACCCAATCCCCGCTTCTGGCAAACAGAGGCTAGGGACACCATTCCTGCCCATCCTGGCTAATAGCCATTGATGGACCTATCTTCCATGAATCTGTCTAGCTCCCTTTTGAACCCCGTTATAGTATTGGCTTTCACAACACCCTCTGGCAAGGAGTTCCAGAGGTTCACAGTGCGTTGCGTGAAAAAAATACTTTCTTGTGTTTGTTTTAAACCTGCTACTTATTAATTTCATTTGGCGACCCCTGATTCTTGTATTATGAGAAGGAGTAAATAACACTTCCTTATTTACTTTCTCTATACCACTCATGATTTTATAGACCTCTATCATATCCCCCTTAGTCACCTCTTTTCCAAGCTGAAAAGTCCCAGTCTTATTAATCTCTCCTCATAGGGAAGTCGTTCCATACCCCTAATAATTTTTGTCGCCCTTTTCTGAACTTTTTCCCCAATATATCTTTTTTGAGATGGGCCGACCACATCTGCATGCAGTATTCAAGGTGTGGGCGTACCAGGGCTTTATATAGAGGCAATGTGATATTTTCTGTCTTATTATTTATCCCTTTCTCGATGATTCCCAACATTCTGTTTGCTTTTTTGACTGCCGCTGCACATTGAGTGGATGATTTCAGAGAACTATCCACAACGACTCCAAGTTCTCTTTCTTGAGTGCAACAGCTAATTTAGACCCCATCATTGTATATGTATAGTTAGGACTATGTTTTCCAATGTGCATTACTTTGCATTTATCAACATTAAATTTCATATGCCATTTTGTTGTCCAGTCACCCAAAATGATTGTACACAAACTAGAATAATACAAAAAAAAAAAAAAAAAACACCTTCAATTGGGTCCACTGACTGCTAAAGAAAATGTAATAACTTCTGATAGTTCTGTGTTTCTCCTCAGGATAATTTTCTTTGCATCTAGTCCCCCCTACCGCACATCTGAACCAATTTTTTTTCCCTCCATCTGCCACGGGACTAAAGCTGAGAACAAAGAACACATACTGAAATTTTATGTACACACATTTACATTCTTGTAGTTTTAAAAACAGAATGATGTATTAAAACCTACAATTTCCAGGTGCTACACAGCAATGTTGGTAATTATAAGGGTGAGTCTGTTGGTTAAAGCAAGACCCTGGGAATCAGAATTCCTGAGTCCAATGTCCAGCTCTCAAAATACTCACTTTGGACCAGATTCTGCAACCTTTACTCACTTCGATTAGCACTTTTATGTGAATAAATCCATTTAAGTCAATAAGATTACATACTTGAGTAAATACTCCTCAAGGTGAGGAACAGTTGCGGAACCCGGCCAGGCATGATTTAAATTACTTGTCTTTTCCTTTCTGTTCAATTGTCTCTTATATAACATAGGCAGACTGGTAATGCATTCCTCTTAGGGTGTTCTGAGGCTTACTTAGGTAACATTCCCCAGGGTACTATTTGGACTGTTGGACAGTTGTGGCCCTTCACTTCTCCAACGTGGGTGCCTTTTACACTGTTTCACTATGAGAGCAACCACTCCTGGCTAGCTCTCACACAGTCTTCAGCAATCTAACCAGGAAGAAGAGGTGGTTGACACTGTTTTAAAAACATCCAAAGCACAGGACTTCGTGGTGATGGGGAACTTCAACTACCCAGAGATCTGCTGGGGAAAATAACACAGCAGGGCACATATTATCAGGGCACAGATTAACACAGCAGGGCACAAGTTATTGGAATGTATTGGAGACAACTTTTTAGTTCAGAAGGTGGAGAAAGCTACCAGGGAGAGGCTGTTCTAGATTTGATTTTGACAAATAGGGAGGAACTGGTTGAAAATTTGAAAATGGAAGACAGTTAGGTGAAAATGATCATGAAATGGTAGAGTTCATGATTCTAAGGAATGGCAGGAGGGAAAGCAGCACAATAAATGGATTTCAAGAAGGCAGACTTTAGAAAACTCAGGGAGTTGGTAGGTAAGATTCCATGGGAAGCAAGTCTAAAGGGAAAAACAGTTCAAGAGAGTGGCAGTTTTTCAAAGAGACATTATTAAGGGCACAAGAGCAAACCTCCCACTGTGTAGGAAAGATAGAAAGTATGGCAGAGATCACCCTGGCTTAACCAAGAGGGCAAATATACTGCCCATCTACAAAAAGGGAAATAAGAACAACCCGGGGAATTACAGACTAATCAGCTTGACTTCAGTATCCACAAAGATAATGGAACAAATAATTAAGCAATCAATTTGCAGACACCTAGAAGATAATAAGGTGATAAGTAACAGACAAATCCATGCTGACAACAACAAATCATGTCAAACCAACCTAATAGCTTTCTTTGACAGGGTAACAAGCCTTGTGCATAGGGGGGGAAGCAGTAGATGTGGTATATCTTGACTTTAGTAAAAGGCTTTTAATACTGTCTTGCACGACCTTCTCATAAACAAACTAGGGAAATAGAACCTATCTGGAGCTAGGTTGGCTGTATAACTGGTTGGAAAACCATTCCCACAGAGTAATTATCAGTGGTTCACACTCAAGCTGGAAGGGCATATCAAGTGGGGTTCTGCAGGGATCAGTTCTGGGTCCAGTTCTATTCAATATCTTCATCAATGATTTAGATAATGACAGAGAGAGTACACTTATAAAGTTTGCAGATGATACCAAGCTGGGAGGGGTTGCAAGTGTTTTGGAGGATAGGATTGTGGTGGGTTAGATCACAGAAACCCTCTTTGGGACTGTCACCTGATGTGCCTAGACTACTTCTGAGCCTATTTTCCCTGGCTGCTTGGGACTTCAGTCCCTTGCCTGGTTTGAACCAGACTCGCTTGCCTGCTGCAAACACAGATCCAAGTCTGAACCACGTCCCCCACAAGCTGCAGGCTTAACTGAAAACAGCTTAAGAAGTGCTCCTGTCTCCAGCACTCAGATACCCAACTCCCAATGGGGTCCAAACCCCAAATAAATCCCTTTCACCTTGTATAAAGCTTATACAGGGTAAACTCATAAATTGTTCGCCCTCTATAACATTGAAATATACACAACTGTTTGCCCCCCCCACCCCAGGTATTAATATATACTCTGGGTTAATTAATAAGTAAAAAGTGATTTTATTAAATACAAAAAGTAGGATTTAAATGGTTCCAAGTAAGGACAGAACAAAGTGTATTACCAAGCAAAATAAAATAAAACCCGCAAGTCTAAGCCTAATACAGTAAGAAAGTGATTACAGATGAAGTCTCACGCTCAGAGATGTTTCAATAAGCTTCTAACACAGACTGGACGCCTTCCTAGTTTGGGCCCAATCCTTTCCCCTGGTACAGTCCTTGTTCCAGCTCAGGTACTAGCTAGGGGATTTCTCATGATTGCAGCCCGCTTTGTTCTGTTCCACTCCCTTATATATCTTTTGTACAAGGCGGGAAATCCTTTGTCCCTCTCTGGATTCCCACCCCTCCTCCTAAATGGAAAAGCACCAGGTTAAAGATGGATTCCAGCTCAGGTGACATGATCACATGTCACTGTAAGCCTTCATTACCCACTTGCCAGCACACATGTATGCAGGAAGACTTACAAGTAAACAGAGCCATATATAACAATTCTCCTGGTTAATGGAAGCCATCAAGTTCCAAGCCACCATTAATGGCCCACACTTTGCATAATTACAATAAGATCAGAGTTATATTTCATATTTCTAGTTTCAGATACAAGAGTGATACATTTATACAAATGGGATGACCACACTCAGTAGATTATAAGCGTTGTAATGATACCTTACAAGAGACCTTTTGCATAAAGCATATTCCAGTTACATTACATTCACACTCATTAGCATATTTTCATAAAATCATAGAGTGTAACATCACAAGGATTAAAATTCAAAATGATCTTGTCAAACTGGAGAAATAGGCTGAAAAAAAAAATAGGTGAAATTCAATAAGGATAAATGTCAAAGTATTCCACTTAGGAAAGAACAATCAGTTGCACACATACAAAATGGGAAATGACTGCTTAGGAAGGAGAACTGCAGAAAGGGATCAGGGGGTCATACTGCATCACAAGCTAAATGAGTGAACAGTGTAACACTGTTGCAAAAAAGCAAACATTCTGTGATGTATTAGCAGGAGTGTTGTAAGCAAGACATGAGAAGTAATTCTTCCGCTCTACTCCGCACTGATTAGACCTCAACTAGAGTACTGTGTCCAGTTTTGGGTGCCACATTTCAGGAAAGATGTAAACAAATTGGAGAAAGTCCAGAGAAGAGCAACAAAAATGATTACAGGTCTAGAAAACATGACCTATGAGGGAAGATTGAAAAATTTGGGTTTATTTAGTCTGGAGAAGAGAAGACTGAGGGCATGGCTACACTTGCAAGTTAGAGTGCATTAAAGCAGCCCTGGGCGCCCTAACTCATGACCCATCCACACTGACAAGGCACTTAGAGCTCCTGGACTCTGCAGCTGGAGCGCTCCTGGTAATCCACCTCCAGAAGAAGCATAACGCTTGGTGCGCCTCGGCTGAAACTCCTGGGTGTCAGTGTGAACGAGGTGTTGCATTACTGCGCTCTGATCGGCCTCCGGAAACGTCCCATAATCCCTTTAAGTCAATTGTTTTGGAATATTTGCAAGAATGCGGATATGCCCTTTCAAAGCTCCGTTTCTAACAGCTGGCATGCTTATCTTCTCTGGGACAAAGCAAACCATTACTGTGGAATGCTGTGTGTGAGAGAGAGAGGCGGGGGGAAGGAGGGTCTGCTGCTGTTTCAACTTACAAGACAGCATGCTGATATGCTCTCAGCTCCCCCATAACTCACTCTCTCTCCCCCCACATACACACCACACACTCCCTGTCACACTCTAACCCACCCACCCCATTTGAAAAGCACATAGAAGCCACTTGCATGCTGGGATAGCTACCACAATGCACTGCTCTCTGTGGCCATTGCAAGAGCTGCTAATGTGGCCACTCCAGTGTGCTTGAATCTGACAGTGTGGAAACATTGCAGCGCTTTCCCTACTACGGTCTCTGAGGGCTGGTTTAACTTACAGCACTCTACATCTGCAAGTGTAGCCAGGCCCTGAGGTGAGCCATGATAACCATTTTCATGTACATAAAATACTCCTGGGGGAATTATACACCAAAAAATTACAAATTCTGCATACAATATTTTAAAATTCTGCAAATTTTATTTGTCAAAGTAACACTATATAATCTCTCCAGTTTCAATTATTTTGGTAATTTATTTCAAAAGACCTGTCAGCAAGTATGTCTATAACAATACAGACACATGCACAAAAATTTCCACAGGAGTAGAGAGTTAAAGAAACCCCTACGACAACCCAGTTCCTGTTTCTCTGCCCCCCCCCCCACAGAGACCAGCTGTGGAACTCTCCCCGGCCCAAAGTCTCACACCCCTCCCCCCAGCCCAGACACTCACATCCTCTACCCCCAGAGGCCAGCTACAGCTCTCCCCCCCCCCCAGACCCAGACACTCACACCCTTCTCTCTCCAGAGCCCAGGGATCCAGATGGAAAAACAGCCTAATGCTGGGTCCCGGGCTTGCACAGAGTTTCTTGCGCGTCGCCTCCTTATTCCTTCAGGGTGTGCTGGGAACTGCAGCTGCCGGGAACCCTCCAGTTCCCTCCCTCTCCCCTTCAGCCTTGTCTTTTATTTGCAAACTGGGCTCTCCTGGGTCCAGCAACCCCTAGTGGTGGCTAGCAGCATTGCAGCCCATTTCTGTGGGGAAAAATAAATTATGTGTGCATAACATTAATTTCTGCAAAATTCTCCATTGGCCCAAAATTACCCCATTTCTCCTTAACCTCTGAGGTTAGGATAAGAAGCAATGGGCTTACATTGAAACAAAGGTGGTTTATGTTGGACATTAGGAAAAACTTCCTGTAAGCGTAGTTAAGCACTGGAATAAATTGCCTAGGGAGGTTGTTCAATATCCATCACTAGAGGTTTTTAAGAACAGGTTAGACAAACCTAGGGATGGTCTAAATAATACTTAGTCCTACTAAGTACTTAGACCCCTTCCCCAGTTCATTGATGCCTCCTTTGTCTTTCAAATGTTGTTGATCCTATGATTAGAGATGAGGGGAGAGAGGTGATTTGGGGCCTCTGTTCCTCATATTTATATCCTTTTTCTCCTCTTTAAAAATCATAGGGTTCAGGTGACAGCAAATCTGTTCCTTTGCCAGATGTAAATTTTTCACTTACACCCTTTGTCCTGTCAAAGAATGGCCGCTTAACTAGGTGATAGTTCATTTGATTACATTGATGTTTGGCTGAGGTGTTGGCTAGCCTTTTGTCTTTGGGGAACTGGTCTGAAGCTGTTTCCCCAGACTTGGAACATGCCTTATACAGTAGAATTTCATAACTTTAAATATAACGTTGCCACCATTTTACCAGGACAATTATGTTCAGCAGATTATGAGTTTTCAAATAACACCTCACAAAGCATATTTCGTACAAAATTTATCATAGACTTGTAAAAAGGGTGAACATAAGAGTACAGACTGTCACATTAAGCACTTGGAGATATACAACATCTATCATCTGATGGAGTATCATTATGGCAAACACAATGCCTGCTACCCAGAATGTCTCCTCACTATTAAGAAGTTTAACTAATGCTCACCCTGGGAATGTCTACACTGTACTGCAGTACAGATTACAAAGGTGTGAATAGTAGTGCATACCAAAATGCTGTGCTGTTACTCCCCTGTGTGGACAATGAGGGTGTGAACAAAAAGGTTCCTAATTCATATTAATGGCATTCTCTTCCAACAGGACTACATTAACGTAAACTAGGAACCTTTTAGTTTGTGCCTGCAATGTCCACATGGGGGAGTAACAGTGCACTCTTTGGTGCACACTGCTGTTCAAACCTCTGTTGTCCGAACTGCAATGCAGCATAGACGTAGGCTTAGTCATACTCTCTTATTCACACCCACGCAGCTTCACTGAAGTTCTTTACTACTGTCTGCTTCTCACGATCATAAGGGGAGTGTTGGCTGTAGCCAGCAACCTTGAAATGCCTTGTGTGCACATGAGAGGGAGGAGAGGGATAATTAACTTGGAAATTTTATCTTTTCAAGCAAAAGATGGGGTGGAAAAACCACAGCCAACATTTCCTTCTACTACAGTATGGTACCTGTATTTCCCCTGTAAGACAAAGTGCTACTTAACTCTTGGAAGCTCTTTATTATTCCAATAGTGGATTTGCAATATAAAATAAATATTTGCTACAGATGATTTTGTAAAGTAAAAGGATTTTTTTATTTTATCAGTAGTGATTAACATGTTACATGTCAGAGATGTAATACATTCTCACACGTACTTAATGGTGGAAAGAATATCTAATCCTTAATTTTGGTTCAAATTATTCCTTTAATGATACTGAAGTAAATCCATTGTGTTCTGCAGAGATTAGCATCTGACCCACTGAGACAATGGGCTGAAACAGTTTGACAAAGAATGAATAGCTGTAGATATGCTTCAGAAACCCAAGAAAGCATCTACTATTTTGGTACCCAAACACCTCCATAAGTCAACAAGCAATGCTATGTTTCCCACCATTCACTTCAACTCAGCACTGCTGGGGAAACAATTATAGCATCAGAAGATGCTCATTGAGTGACATGTTATTTTAGAAAGCAACATTATCCACATAATTAACTTATGGGAATGGTTATCAGTACACTCGGCATCAGAGCTCAGTGATGTATTTCATTCCCATTGCTTCTGTTGCAAAATGTGTAAAGCAGGGAGCAATTTCCCGCCGTATAATCATAAAGGGCTTCATCAATTAGCATTTATTTATTGTATGAAAAAAAACAGAGGATATCTTGACAAATCTCAAGGTAAAAGTCTCCAGTCATTTTATAGCATCAGTTTGTGCTGCTCCTGAAATTTGTGCCCCCCTGCTGTCCAGTCTATAATACTTCCCAGTGGGAAGGTGAGTCTAGAGTCCAGGAGCAACAGAAAAGCGTTTCAGGATTTTTTTATGTAAGTAGTTGCTGGAAAAGTAGCACTTCTTTTTCTCCCTAGCTGACATTTATTGATAATTATAATCGACCATATTGAGATATTATAAATGGGATTATATGCCATAAGGAATGCAACATTATGATTTCATTCCTATTCAGGAGGAAACTCAGGGTCTGATTTTCTGACCCTGGCTTCAGCTTCATACATACACAAATTTGTCAGCATGCGCTAGTCATGCACTTAAGTGTGCTCACCCATGCATATGGGTACATGCATAGCACTTTCAAATGGGTTTTGTGGGGGAAAACACGACCACCTGTGCACAGGCAACGGTATGCCCAAGCATGTGGTGGTGTCAATGCAGCAAAGCATTTATACAGGTGAGTGCATAAGAGACCCACTGAAAACTAGACACCTGTTCGGTCTGTGGAAGCTTAAGTGTAATGTGCACCAGTCTTTTGTGAAGATGAAAAAAAACGGAGGCTTCATGATTTGTATGTTACGCAAAGGGTGAGGAAAGCTTAGAACAGCTTTTACGGGTTTGGTCAGAGACTCCCTTTGGTTTATGTCACAGAACAGCTATTTAGGGTCCAGTAGGATCCTAGTTTGAGGGTTGGTAGCAGCAATGCACAGCTGAATTCTCCACTCAAAGTGACTAAGGTCTGGTCTATACTACCCGCCTGAATCGGCAGGTAGAAATCGACCTCTCGGGGATCGATTTATCGCGTCCCGTCGGGACGCGACAATCGATCCCCGAATCGGCGCTCTAACTCCACCAGCGGAGGTGGTAGTAAGCGCCGCCGACAAAAAGCATCAGAAGTCGATTTTTCCGCCGTCCTCACAACGGGGTAAGTCGGCTGCAATACGTCGAATTCAGCTACGCTATTCACGTAGCTGAATTTGCGTATCTTAAATCGACTCCCCGCTGTAGTGTAGATGTACCCTGAGTTTGCTGCATACATGTTTGTTCTGCACTTTACCAAAGTATGAGACACAGCATCTATTTCCTTCTACCACCGAGGGTGCAGGAAGCAGCAAAAGTTGAGCAGGGCCAGGATAGTAATGATATAACTCATCCATTTGTTAGAAATAAGGCCAAATGTTAGCAGCACTGTAGCCCTACTAGGCCAATATATTCCTATTCTTGTGTAGAGCTGAACAAAGTTTTTTTGGCAAATGGTTTATTTGCTGAAAGATGCAGTTGTGCTCAAGCCTGAAACTACTCACAGATTCACCAAATAGTTTCAGCTGAACTGAAAACCTCCCAAAGTGTTTTGGTAATGACAAAAAAAATCAGTGTTTTTACATTACCAAAGCAATTCAATTTTTCATGGGGAGTCACAAGATGGCCAAAAGAGAAGGTGCCCTGCTTTTAGCCTAGTGGTTAGCAAACTCTCCTAGGATGGGGGAGACCCAGGTTCAATTCCCCCACCTGCTATGGAGGAGGGACTTGAACTTGGGCTAGGTGCACATCCTACCTACTAGGCTGGACTCACTCACCTTTTTCCTGGCCCAGTGACTATTTATTATCATTCACTGTGGCAATTCATAATGACAATGAATATTGGGCCAGGAAAAGAGTGCGTGGGAATGATTCTCTAGTCTGGTGGTTAGGGTGTAGGTGACCCAAGTTCAATTTCCTCTGCCAATTACTATGCAAGTAATTTATTCAGAGTGCAATAGCTTCAAGAGAAGAATGCGAGAACCCCTCCTCCCTCAGATCACGTATCCGGGCAGAGTTCCTTTGGCCCATGTCCGCCAGCTCCCTAGACACCTTTGAGGAGCAGTGGGCACTGACCAGGATTCTCTGCTTGGTGTCCTTTTCTGGATTCTTGATTCTGACCCTCACACCCAACCTGGTTTTCTCATTAGTTGTTACCTGGAATTGCTTGGGATCTGGGTCTGCTAGCTCCTCTCCTTAGGGTGGGAGGAGGAGCCTTTAGCTGTGGGCAGGCTTGCACCTACCCATCCCCAGATTCCAAATAGATGATCATAGAATAGAATCTGATCTTCTAATACAGACTGAAAGGTGATAACAGAGTGGCCTGCCCCTAATGGGGTTGGACTAATTGGGATCAGGTGACATCCTGACACACCAGGGCCTCATAAAAGGGTTGAGAAAAGTCTGTTTGAGAGAGAAATCACAGGGAGTGAGGATAGTTCTGTGGAAGGAGTCCATGGAAACAACTAAGGCAGAAAGGTAGTTCACAGGGGCTGAGACTGCATGAGGGTACTCCAGGGAAGGAGCATGGGAGTCTGTGCTCTGTACCAGAGAGAGAGAGAGAGAGAGAGTGTGTCTTAAAAGTAACCCAGAAGAGACTGGGACCAGAGGCTGTAGGGAGGGCTGAAGATGAGCCCAAACAGGGCACAAGAATCTTCTGTTGGTTTGGGTCTTTTGTTCCTCAGAAAGGAGTTGATCTCGGACAGTAACTCTGCCTGAGCCACAAGAAATCCCTGGGAAAGACAGAATGCCTAGATGAGGGGAAATTGAGACAAGGAGTGCTCACAGTACCACAGGTGGCACTACAGAACTGACATGCCCAAAGACACATCCATTCATAGCATGAAGTGCTGTTAAGTTGCTCCTTCTATGACCGTAGCAATGCAGGCAACCATATACTTCCAGTTTCAATGGCTTTTAATGACAACTTTCAAAGTCAACTAGGAAGAACAAAATTAAAGTGTTCATGAGAGAGCACAGTGTGTATTGCCTCTACATAAGCTGCAGCAACTCTGAGAACAAAATGGCTGCTGGTCTACATTACAGTTACATTTTTAGAGATGTAAAGTATACTTGAGAGAGAGATGCTATTATTTCCTTAGTATATACACCAAAGCACCTAATCCCCGCTCCATGGGCTGGCCCAGTAGCCTCAGCAACAGAGTCAGCAGTGCTATTATTACAAGAGGGTCTTAACTGAGAATGCCTCTTCATGAGAGTCACCCTGCCAGGGGCCCATCAAGCAGCTGACTGCAGCACAGCAGGTGCATCCTGCCTCAATTTCACCTTCTGCAGTCCTCAGAGCCAACTGAGTTGCCCATCCTTCCTGCCACAAACCAGTCTCAGCCATCTCACCCCCCCAGTAAATAATGGATGTCCCTTTTAGTCAAATCAGAGCCCTGTTTTGGGGCATCACTTAAAGTCAGTGCATATCTATTCACAGGTCCCAGAGCAATAGTTCACAAACCCCAAATTAAAATAAGCTGAAAAGACAACAGTTCACGAGTTACCAATCCCTCCTCTCCAGGTCACCTTCCCGAGAGATAATAATCCCTGTTCATGTTTCTTGTGCCTATATTCCAGGGTTTCCATCCTGCTGGCCATTCTTAAAGCTTCTTAAAAGTGTTTTGCCATAACCCTTACTTCAGGACTTCTGCAAGCAGATTCCCCAGCCTTCTTTGGCTGTGAGTCCTGCTGAGCACCTCCAGAATCACCCTCTTTTCTGGGGGTTAGCCTGCCCTTTTCTGAGTCAGATCTTCCCCTTTATCTAGGCCAACTCTCCCCCATTCTTTCTCTCTATTTGCTCTTTCCCTTACCTCCCTATAGTTGCTCAGGCAAGCTTCTGCTGGCAGGGGCTACAGCTGCTGCCCAGGTTGTTATAGCTAACAGATGCTTTCTATCAGGACCCATTGAGAGGTAACTAATTAGTCACAGGTGAATGGACCTATTCCTTCTTACCGGGGCCAATCAACCTGTGATAGTGGGAGAGAAAGGCTTTTTAAGAGGGGAAGATTGACCAGTACTCAGAAGTGCTGGTTACATGTAATCTGAGTGAGGTAATACTGCTCTCTGTGCTTTAACATTGCTTCCTTATTTTTCTGCAGTCTCAACCTTGAATAACATTTAGAACCTGATTTTCTTCTCACCCAAGTGTGAGTCTGGAGTAATTCCCCAGAAATCAATGGAGTTATGTTAGAATTAGGCCACGCAGTAGCATTTGTGTAAGCATCCGCATTTCATTTCCTTGAGAGTAAAAGGTTCTTTGGTTTTTGTCATAAAAAAACACAAAAGAGCCAGGAAAAACAACCCTGGCACAGCAGCAGTTGTGTAGCTGAGTTTTCTGTAGCTCCAGAAACCTCGGTAGGCATAGTTGTATAAGAAGTTATATATCTTTTTATATTTATTACAAATGTTTGCTGTATGTGTGGAATACACAGCTTTTAATCACCTGTACAAATTATTTTCTATTAAACTGATATTATAACTAGGCAATCATATGTGAAGTCCAGCTATTATTTTAATTATCACTGTTAAAAAAGTAGGGTGTTTTTAAACAAAAAAGGGGGAAATGCCATGTGTTTCCCCCCACCTATTTAGCTTAAAAGCAACTGAACAGAATTTCCTCCAACTTCCAGAAAAGAAAAAGATAAGAATCAATCTTGAAGAAATTCTTCAGAGGGACAACACTTATTTTTTAGTTAATTAAAACTGGGGGGTGTAATGAAAGTTGTCTTTACAGTTTTGATTATAGCTTTCTCTCTTGTGAAAACTATAAACTTGGGAGCCCAGCTGTATCTGTGCTAAACCTTGAAGTTCAAGGTCCTGGAATAGACAAGATGAGAATTTGAAGCAAGCCAAATTCTAAATATCACATATCTTGCTGTATCCCTGGAGCTGGCCACAAGATTATTTTAAAGTAGATGGGAAGCAGAAATGGGGTGTGGATGGTTGTACACCTCAAAACCACTGAGGGTAACACAAATTTGCCAGTTGGCTGTATTTGTTCTATGTGTTCCAGGCTTTTGATGACAAACGTGTGCAGAATGTGATGATGGTCTGGTATTCAAATAAGTCATAAACAGAGCAGCAGATGGTGTAACAGATGCAATGGGAGCAAAGGGAGCAGGTGTCTGGAACTGTAAGGAGAGAGCTGGTTTGCCCCATTTCTGACATCTAGAAAGGATGTCAGCACCTATCTATGCCAAGGACCAAACTCCCACCTGCTTTGTGTATGTAAATGTCTTGTATTCTCCAATCCAAAGGAACAAAGTGGAGATAAATAAGAGATCTGATGCTCTGCTGAGGCAGTGTTTGAATTGGAAAAATAAAAGGACTAGTACAATGCTCACAATGCACTAGGATCAATCTAGAAATCCCCCACACAGAGAAGCTTTCTTCTCAAATGCTAATGGCCTGAAGGTTCCCTCCCCTTTTCTCTCTCCCTTTGCTCCAGGGAGCTATAAGATGCTCTAATACTAAGGCCGTATCTACACTACCAATTTGTGTCAACAAAAGTGATGTTGACACCCAAAAGTCGACATAATAAAAATCACAATTTCATTTCCACACTCATTCCCTCTGTCAGCAGATCGCATCCACAGTGGAGGCACCATCATTGACAGTGTGAGCAATGCACTGTGGGTACCTATCCCACAGTCCAGCTCGACACCTTCTGTCGCTAGGTGTTGTGGGAAGACGGAGCGGATCACAGCGCATCTTGGGACGGGGCTAATGTCCAGTGATGCACTACTTTCATCCCAGCACTCCATGGGCTTCCAGCTTTCTTTCGCAGCATTTTTGCTACAGCCCTTCTTTGCTGTGCACCCCAATATTTTTGTGAGAAGGAATGGATCCCACCCTGCTCTGCTCTGCTCTAACTGTCATGAAGACTTTGTGGATGGCAGTGCAGTTAATTGTGAAATTCCTAACTGAGGAAGACTCGCAGGTGCCTGAAATTCTGTGTATATGGATAGGAGCAACTTTAGATTGCCTTTGGCATTCACAGAGCAGGAGCTATGGTAGATCGTTGCTTTTGGGCTTGAGAAACAAGAACTGAATGGTGGGATCATACTGTCATGCAGGTGTGGGATGTAGCAGTGGCTACAGAACTTTCGGATGCGGAAAGCCACGTTCCTGGAACTGTATGTGGAGCTCACCCCAGCCCTGCGGCGCAAGGACACCAGAATGAGAGCTGTCCTCTTGGTAGAGAAGCATGTGGCAATCACTTTGTGGAAGCTGGCAATTCCAGACTGCTACCGGTCGGTTGCAAATTAATTTGGAGTGGGGGAAGTTGGGGCTGCGTTAATGCAAGTGTGCAGAGCAATAAATCGCATCCTGCTACAAAGGACCGTGACTCTGGGAAATGTGCGTGAAATAGTGGATGGCTTTGCACAATTGGGTTTCCCTAACTGTGGAGGGGCGATAGATGGCACTTATACTCCCATTTTGGCACCAGATGACCTTGCGACGGAGTACATTAATAGGAAGGGGTACTTCTCCATAGTGTTGCAGGTGCTCGTGGATCACTGTGGGCTTTTCACTGCCATCAGCATGGGGTGGTCTGGGAAGGTGCATGATGCACGCATCTTCAGGAACACCAGCATGTACAGAAAGCTTCAAGCAGGAACTTTCTTTCCTAACCAGAAGATTACAGTGGGGGATGTTGAAATGCCCATAGTGATCCTGGGGGCCCCTCTGTACCCCTTACAGTCGTGGCTCATGAAACCTTACACAGGACACCTGGACGGCAGTAAGGAACAGATCAGCAACAGACTCAGTAGGTGCCGGATGACAGTTGAATGTGCCTTTGGCAGATTAAAGGCACGCTGGTGATGCCTTTATGGCAGGCTAAACCTCACTGAGGATAATAGTCCCATGGTCATAGCCGCATGCTGTACGTTGCATAATCTCTGTGAAGCTAAGGGTGAAAGGTTTGCTCAGGGGTGGAGTACTGAGGCAGACCACTTGGCCACTGATTTTCAGCAGCCAGCTACCAAGGCTGTCAGAGGGGGGCTATTCGAATCAGGGAGGCTTTGAGGCAGCACTTTGACAATGAGCACCAGTAACATATCGCTGTCAGAGGTGCTTCAATGTTACATTACATGTAGTTTTCCTAGGGGGCAATGGTGACAATGGGGATATTATATTCCAGTAAGGAAGTGATTAAACTGCCTGTTCATGTATTGGTAGTGCCTGCTATCTCAATTTGTAGGAAACAAAGATGAATTATTGTTCAAAAACTTTGCTTTTATTAAACAAGAAACAACACACACACACGCACACAAAGGCACTTGGTGGGAAAGGAGGTACCAGGGAAGGGCAGACTTTCAGAGCTGTGTGTAGGTCCAGCTATCATTGTGAAAGTTGTCTGAGGGGGTGGAGTGAAGGGGAAACCGAGAAGTCCCAGAAAGCAAAAAGGACTATGCAGGCGGAGTTGGGGGGGAGGGGCATGAAAAGAGTTCTGAATGTGCTGCACTGGAGGTTGAGCACTGATCTGCTCAGTCTGCAGCATTATTAAGGACTTCAGCATCTGCATTTTTCCTCTATTACATTAATCATCCACTCAGTTGTGGCCTGAACAAACGCATGATTCTCTTTTCTGTTCTGTCGTTCGGCATCCCAGCACTCCTTGCGTTCCCTTTTTTTCTGGATTGGAGCACTGCAGAACCTCCTGGAACATGTCTTCTTTGCTGCGTCTTGAGCGGTTTCTTATCTGGCGGAGACACTTAGCTGAGGTGCGTGGGGTGTTCCTAAAGGCCACATCCGGTGAAGCACAGGGGACAATGCACAGAAGCGGGATTATTACATTCACACACAGCATTGAAACATTTCATTTAAATGCACCTTTTGCAATATTGCCATCACTTTCTCACTGACCCTAGCCAGGCACACATCTCTGTGAACACCCAAAGTATGATAAGTATTGGCAGGGGGAGGCACTTCACATGGACAAAAGAGCACGCACTCTTTGCAAAGGTCGTGGTGCAGCATTCTAGGGAACAAATTCTAAAATTCTCCCACACTTTTCCACAGGCAGGGGTCATTCTAGCAGACATCTCACTGCTAAGGGTAAGCAGGGAAATGAGGGTACATCTACTCTATGCTTGTGGCTTCTGCTCTGCTTGCCTATGTGCCCCACACAAATGATTGCCAAATGGCGCGGGAAAGTTTCCTACAATGGGGGAAGGAACAAAGCAGCTCTGCCACGGAACCTTGGGCAGAGGATTGCCGAGGACCTCCAGGAAACTTTCCTGGAGATCTCTCTGGAGGATTCCCATGAGATCTCAGTGTGCATCAACACCATTCTGCTGTACCGATTAGCTACACAGGGAAATGTCCAGCTCACAAAAACACAGCCAGCCTCTCACATTTCTATGCCCTGACCCCACCTCTGCACTACACAAGCCACAGCCACTTACTAGGAGTCTCATCTCCTGCTTCTTGCTCGCCGGAGAGCAACTGTTGAGACTGACTAGACACCTCCGGAGTGCTGAACAGTTCCTGGCTGCCTGCCCCACCCGCGACCCCATCAGGAGCTACATATCCTCATCTAACTCCACCTCTTCATCAATAACTTCGTCCTCCGTGTTAGATCTTCTTTCCACCGTGTTCATGCCCTATGAAGTATCCAAGAGGCTCTTGACAGTGGAGGTGGGGTTGCTACAGAGGATAGCATCCAGCTCCTTATAGAACCAGCACATCTTAGGTGAAGCACCTGAGCGACGGTTTAACTCCCTTGCCTTATGGTATGCCCGCCTCAGCTCCTTTATCTTTGCTCTGTACTGCAGCGTGTCCCGCTCATAGCCCTTTTCATACAGGCCTCGAGAAATCTGCCTGTAGGTACCCCAAATCCTATGGCTCAAGAGCAACTGGGACTACACAGCCTCCTCTCCTCATACACTGAGCAGATCCAACAACTCTGCAGTGGTCCAAGCAGGAGAGCATTTGCTGCGATAATCCGCCATGGTCACCTGGGAAGATGTGATGGGACTTCTCCACACTGAGCCAGCAGGAAATGGAATTTCAAAAATTCCCGGGAGTTCTAAGTGGGTGGGTGGGGTGGATGGGCAGTGGAGTTCAAACTGCTGACCAGAGTGGTCAGGGTGGGCATTGTGGGACACCTCCTGGAGGCCAATTAAAGAGATGAAATCAAGCATGGTGTCTACACTGGCACTTTTGTCGACAAAAATGTATAGGAAAAAGACTTAAATCTCTCATGAGGGTGGATGTATTTTGACACTAAAACTGGGCATTTTGCCTGACAAAATTAGCCTCGCAGTGTGTACACACTCACTGTTTTGGTCAACAAAGGGCAGTTTTAGTGACAAAACTTGGTAGTGTAGACAAGGCCCAAGAAGATATGTGGATATTTTATTGCTCTTTTCCTCTCATCTTTGTCCTCTCCCCTATTTATAATGGATCCTTTTCTTTTTCTTATCTTCTGTGTAGTGTTTTCCTTTCCTCTTTTACTGTTTTCTTTCTTCATCTCTCACTACCACAACTTCCCTGAAATCTTGTACCTTTTTCCTTCCCTAGATCTTCACTTCTTTCTACTGCATTATGTTCCTCTCTCCTCCCCAATTTCTCTCTCCCACAGCGTTCTCCAGTCCTTGTCCTTTCTTCCCCATTGCTCTTTACTGATGTCCTTCTCCAGTTTCTCTCCTACTTCTATTCCTTGGATGCCTTCTCCACATACCCAGACCCTCACTGTCAAGGACCCTGCTATTCCCACTCCATCCCTCCTTCCTTCTCTAACCCCCTCCAAGTTTCTCTCCTCCTGATCTGTCTTTCCCTCTTCTGTGAGTCTCCCTCTCATTCCTCCTTTCCCCCCCCCCATCTTCCTCCCACAGTCTGTCCTTTTCCTACTTCCTTACCCTCATCTTCTCTCCACCCATGCTTCTACAGCCTGACAACTGGGAGCACATCTTCAAGGTTTGAAAGCCGCAATGGCATTTCATTGCGTGCTCAGTGTGGGCCTTAACAGGTTATCCATATGATCTACCTCCCAAATGCTAGCATAAGGGGCCTAGCTTTTTATTAGACAGTCCTGGGTGTACCTAAGCAGCAGTAGCTTTAAATAAAGGAAAAAATACATGCATATAAATTAGTATTAATCAATAGCTTCTAAGACACATGCTAACAGTTCTATGCCATCAAAACTGAAATTGTGGTAGTAAAATACATCTCTGTTGCTTCTCTGATGAGAGGGGCATATTTATAGTGTATAGTACTTTACAAGCTGTGTGTGTATAGCCAGAATTTGATTTTGGGGGGAAGGGATCCAAATAACAGTGCTTCTAGATAAGCAGCAACAATCATACGGACACAGATATTTCCACATTAAAATTGCTGACCTTCTTTATGAAAACAGCACACAAGCATATTTTTCAGCTACCAGCAATCCAGCACTTTGACATCTCTTGGTTAGCTTTTGTATAGGGTTTAATCAAATGATAAAATCATAAATCAGTCATTTTAAAAGGGGCTTGAAGTATGTATGAATGGACATTGTTAGTTCATACTTGTCTGCATGTTAATTTGAGGCCTGGAATTGTTCCAATTGATGCTTTGTCAAAAAAAAAATCATAGGGTTGGGTTTTTAATTTTATTTTTGTTGTTAACTCTGTCATTGCAGCATTGCATCTATGATTGTCTGTGCCTTGTAGAACTCAAGCCCACCCTATTCATTCCAGCATCCTGAAATGAACATAAAAAGGAAAGATCTTTGGAAGATACCACATTGTGATACTGTGGGTGTAATTTCCAAGGATACCTCCACCCTATTTGAAAGGGTTGCCATGGCCAGGCTAGTAGTCTGAAAATCTGGCCCTTAATGCCTAGAATCATAATAGCTCAAAGATCTTTAAGCACCTAAAGATATGCATAGGCACCTAGTGGGATTTTTAAAAGCACGTAAACAGGTGCCTAACCTACTCAAGCATTTTTGAAAATCTGGTCCCAAATTCATAGAATCTTCATGACCAGTTGAGGCCCACACTTTAGTAGATCTTAGTCATAGTCTCCGTGTAATTAGCGAACAGATGGTATATCTTCTTCTGTAAAAAAATTATTTTCAAATGTAATATGGTTGAAAAACATACACCAAGCAAAACTTTCAAAACGTTGCGTGGGAAATGCGCACACACACACACCCCCTATAATTTGCTCAGCTGGTTTTATAGGCACAACACCTCCATAAGGTTTTAAAAAAATCTTTCACACAATCTCCGGAATATGCAAGCTAAATGAACTGTGCTGTGTGCTCTCTCTTATGGAAAATCTCTTTTAGCTTCAGACTTTCAGTTGTATCTATAGGGAACAGCTTTATAACTGCCTTAAAAGGTCTATCTCTCAGTAGAGAATGGTACACAAAAAGGAAAAACCAATCATTTACTTGTGAAATTTAGTCCGTCACTTCAGTATTTCCTGTCTCACTGGTCTATTTTATCAAAGACTGAATGGCTTTCCAACTATAGCTAAATGGAAGCAAGCTTGCCATTATTATTAAAACCTTTTTCCTCTGACCATGTACTTTCTACTGGACAATTACAAAGCAATAGAAAAATTACCAGCGGAAAGTACATCTATGCTAGTTCTTTTTGTGTGCATATATGTTAAAGCCGTTATGCACAAATGACTGCACACATACACAAAAGAGAGCATGCAGACTGCAAATACAACCAAAAAGAGCTAAAAGATGAGAAAAGATACAGAGACAATCACACAGCCATTTATAACAATACCTCCATTTATCTGTAGACATGGCTTATGTAAATAAGCTCACACATGAAAATGTTACATAAAACTGCTCTTAAATAACTAATAAAAGCAGTAACTTCCCTTTCAACAAGATCTAACATGTTAATATGGTAAAATGTGGACGTTCTTAAGGGATGGATATATACTGTGGGATATAGAGAAGACTGGAGCTTAATGTTTCATCATTAGGCACCCAGGGCTAAATTATGCTTTTAAAGCACAGCATGTAGCAGCTGACATTGCACTCTCCTGCAGAGACACCTGAAGACACTAAGGGCTTGTCTACACATACAGGGCTGCAGCAGTGCCTCCATAGTGCTTAGTGAAGACACTGCCTATGCCAATGGCAGAGCTTCGCATTGGTGCAGGTACTCCTCTCCCCAAGAGGTGATAGCTATGGTGATGGGAGAGCCCGCCCATTGAAGTAGCACTGTCTACACCTGGGGTTAGGTCAATATAATTACATCGCTCAAGGGTGTTTTCCACACCACTAAGAGATGCGGTTATACCAGTTTAAGTTTGTAGTATAGACCAGGACTAAGACTCTAATTTGGTAGAGCAGAGGTTCCCAAACTGTGGTCCATGGACCACTATTTTGCAGAGCACTTGCTGGTACTCCATGAAGAGCTGTCTTGTGACATCATGCTAGCTCTCTCCCTTATTTCCAGCTTGTCAGCCATCCCTGATGTCACCTTTCAGGGGGTCTCTACTGCTCCCTGACTGGCTTTCTTTGGGTAGCTCCTGGTCAGGATAGTTCTTGGCCCCTGTCCTGCAAGTAGGCCTAGTGGTCTGCTTTGGTCCCTTTGGGCTTTGTTTCTGGAGGCAGCCTGGTGCAGAGACGTAGCCTCATTGCTGTCCCAGACCTTTCTGCCTCCCTTTAGTCTCGGAGCTCTCTCCTTTTATAGCAGGCCTTGTTTTCCTCACTGATTGCAGCTGAGGGTGATTGGCAGTTATGGTAATTGCATGGGGGTGTGGTTTGCCTGTAGGCAGGGGTGGCTGCCCTTCCCCTTCTGCCTTTGTTCAGTATGGGGTTTGTAGATCCCATTACAGCGCTATTAAATTGCCTTTAGAATATTATTTTCACATGTTTACAACTGTGGTAACAGGCTACGTGATTGCCAGTGGGTGGGGAGAGGAGGGAGGGGAGTGGTCCCTGTGACAATCTCAATGGTTCCTTAGGAGCCTTTGGATGTAGAGCTAACCATGCTAATTTACTGAGATCGATTTTAGCTAGGTATTCTTCTGACCTTATGCAATGCTTGGCAGAATCCTCAGTAATATTTAACTCAATAACATTTACTTACTAGTATTTAACCCACAGAATTGCGATGAGGATTAATTTAGTTAATGTTTGTACAGTGCATTGAAGCTGTGAGCGCTATTGCTAAATTAATAAGTTTCTTTCTCCTTGGAGATTTTGTTGTTGTTGTAGTAAAACTCATAAAAAGCTACTGCTGAAACTGTTTGGCGGTTTAATTTGCACCATGTTTCTAGCAGGGCAGCAAGTCCGGAGCACAACTCTTAACAGCAGAATATACTCAATGGAACGACAACCCTACAGAAACTCTTGCATCTGCAAGTCTGGAAACAAGTGCTACAATATCTTTTTACAGGAACACTCCCAACAGTGGCTGAAGCCCGCAGGGCAGAACTAGGATGATTCCACGTTAGACATCTACACAAAATAATATTTTGTTTTTTTGTTACACTCTCTTCATCAGAAAGCGAAGCCGTACCTGAAATGGAAATCTGATAGACACATTCGTGTGAGGCAACAATGCAAGTTACTAAATCAAAAATATACAAAAGCAACTCTTCAAAAACAAACATGGAAACACATGGTTAGGTCAAACCCTGAAAAGACAGTATGCTGCCTACTGGGAAGACACATCAAAAACACACAACGCTAGGTTGTTATAGAGCATACAGATACAGAGATTGCTAGAGGACACAGAATCTATGAATTGTTATGGGTAAGGCTAAGATTTTGTCACGGTTATTTTTAGTAAAAGTCACAGACAGGTCATGGCAATAAACAAAAATTATCGGAGCCCAGGACCTATCCGTGACTTTACTAAAAATAACCAGGGAGAGAGAGAGAGAGAGAGAGAGAAAAAAGAGGAATGGAGCCTCATGTGGGGGTGAGGAGACTGACAGGCCGAACCCCCCACCATGGCAGGGGGCATCGCCCCAGCTCCAGCGGCCACAACGAGGATCGCAGCCATGGGGGGTGCACAGCCCCCTGCTCCAGAGCTGGCCACAGCTGCTGGACAGGGGCACACAGCCTGGCTGCAGGCCTCCCTGCCCCAAAGCTACAGGGCAGGGGCAGCAGTGTCCTGGTTCCAGCTGACAGCTGAAGCAGAAGAACTCATGGGAGATCCTGTCAAGTCATGGAATCTGTGACTGCCGTAATCTCCGTGACTAAATTGTAGCCTGAGTTATGGATCAGAGAAGCATCACAGTAGTAAATACAAACTTACTACAGGGAAAGGCACAGAACACAGGCAGACTTACCAAATGCAGACTCCTCAGTCCCACAGGCTATGTCTTCACTAGAAATGCTGCACCGCTGTAGAGCTTCAGTGTAGACACTTACTGTAGCAATGGGAGGGGTTCTCCCATTGTTGGAGTTGATCCGCCTCCCTGAGAGGTGGTTTCTAGGTCGATGAAAGAATTCTTCAGTCGACCTAGCGCTGTCTACACCAGGGGTTAGGTTGGCTTAACTATGTCGCTCAGGGGGTGGAGGGGATGGGGGATTTTTCACCCCCTCTCCCCCAAACAATGTAGCTGGGCCTACCTAACTTTTTAGTGTAGACCTGGCCTAAGTCACTTTTTAAAACAGGTCTTATGCTCCTAAGTCACTTAGGCTCTTTTGAAAAGCTTTTGCTGTTTTGAGATATTGAAAGTTTTTACCCTTGTGATAACCACATTAAATAATTATACAATGGCACTTGGAGAAACAGAGGGGGCCTAATCATGACCCATCAAAATTCAGGAGTAAGGGGTATGCAGGGTCCCATACCCCCACACATGGGGAATTCAGAAGACTACCATACCAGTGGTGGCTTCTCAGTTATTCCAAGGTGTCTGACCTGTGGAGAGCCCCGGTCTTCTCCAGCAGCCAAAGGAAGCTCCTGGTTCTCTATCTCCCTTGCATACGGAATGTACAGACTACTACCTAACATTGTCACCTTGTGCACTGCAAGAGAACTAATCTTGATTTCACTGAAGTCAACGGCAAACTCCCACGTTCACATAGGGAACATGTGACAGAGCCAGGAATAGAACCGCTTTCACCTGTTTCCCAGTTCATTGCTCTAATCCTTGAACCATGCTTCCTCTCTTACTAATGCTATATATAGGAATGTATGTATATTTTGAATTTATCACTGAATATTGTCACTTTTCTGTTATTTCATGTACTTTAAGAAGTTCTAAGACTTGGTTTGATTAATCCCTGAAATGTCTGGATGTATTTCTGAAATGTACCCCAAATCACTTGAAGTTTCCATTCTCCTTTCCCACCCTATCCTTCTGCTTCCTATATTAACATTTAAATGATGTTAATATTTTCATTACTTTTGATATTCATTATTTTAATCTCTATGGTCAAGATTTTCAAAGGTATCTAATGATTTTAGTTGCCTCCATTTTTGAGTGTCTGACTTCTTGAAACGTACAGTAAGGGAGCCTCAGTTTTAGAAAGTGCTCAGCACCTACCATCTGAAAAGTTCACCTTCTCAAAGTTTCTCACATTGGATGCCTAAAAATTGAAACATCCAAAATCATTAGTCACTTTTCCAAAGCTTACATGTGGCTATGTGCAATACTCACACAAGCCCAAATTCTGTCTTCTGTTATACCTGAGTAACTCTACTGACTCAAGTGGGGTTGTATTAGTGTAACTGAGATCAGAATTTGCCTCATAGCAAATATCAACTTTAGAATCTATGAACATGTCAATGCATTAATATTGTTAGTTCTGTCTAGTTTTGGCTTTTCATGGTGAATTGCTCCCTCTACTGGCTAAGTGAAAAAATAACACAGTAGCCTGATCTTTACATAAGGTTCTCCTTAATACAACATTAGACAATACTGTGAAGTTTTCCAGGGCTGTTCGTATTTCTCACTAGTTAAGTTATACTGGTTTCTGAGATATAACTATAAAATAATCCTAATTTGCCATCAACTGATTTTTCATTTTTCTAAACCAATTTTATATGAGGGAAAGAAAATTATTTTACTACATAATATAATATACAGAAGCATATGAATAAAACCTAGAAATAAAAGTGAGCACACCCTCAAATAAAAAAGCATTTGTTCCATTGTTTAAAGAGCAAAGAATATATTCATTTGTTCTGATTCATTCCTTACCATTATTATTTTTAAGAGCCAACAATGTACTAAGTGAATTACAATGCATAAATACAGACAGGGTCTCTCTAACAGGCACCTAAAAAGTTAAGCCCCAATTCTTCAGTTGGACTCCAACAGGCATAGTTCTGCACCCACGTGGAGCCCCATTAATCTCCTTAACTTTGAAGGGGTTCCCCACAGCCTAAAAGACAGAGGTTAGACAAGATGTACTGGGAAATCCCCCAGTGAGATAACTTAGAACATTTTTCTTAGTGGGAGTGGTAACGACATTTTATTGTCATTGGTTAGTATTTGTAAACCCTGTGTCGGAATACTGTTTTCAAGAGGATGGAGCCTGGTGCACTGGGATAAAGAGGTCATGACAGACAGAAGTGAGACAAGGAAACTGTAACACAGCGCAGACTCAACCGGCGGCACCTCCTGCTGGTCGTCCTCAGGGAATTAGCTCTCCCAGCGTCCAGAGTGCCCTCTGCAGGCCGGTGATCTGCCTTACTGCTGGCCCCGTGTCCCTTCCAGGACCCCGGTGCCCTGTTTACTTGGGGTGCTGCCCCTCTGGCAGCAACCCCTCACAGCCTCAGGGTCTCCCCCTCCCAGGGGAACCCCCACCCACTACCCCCACTTCACCTCAGTGTTCGGCTACTGCCAGTCCCCATCTAGCACCCCGCTCACTGGGGCAGACTGCAGTGTAAGCCACTCATCATAGGCAAAGGGGGTTCGGACCTGCTGCCTCTGCCTATCTGTGGGTTGCCCCCTGCAACCCTACACCTACTAGGCCTTGCCAAGCCTGCAGCCTGGGGCTTTCCTAGGCTGGAGCTCCCAGCTCCTCTAGCCCTTCCCCAGCCCTGCTCCCAATCTAGGTGTCTGGTAAAGTTCCCTGCAGCCAGGCCCTTCTCTCTCTGAATGCAGAGAGAGAGACTGAGTGGGCTCCTGGCTCACTGCCTCTTATAGGAGCTAGCTGGGCCTGATTGGGGCATGGCCCCAGCTGAGTCTACTTTCCCCCAATCAGCCCAGGCTTCTTGCCCCAGCCACAGCCCTCTCCTAGGCTGTTTCAAGCCCCGCAGGGCAGGAGCGGGTAACCACTCCGCTACAGAAACAAAACAAGTGGTGAGGGCGGAAATGATGGGGGGAGGGACCCATGCAATCAGAATCAAGACCAAAGACTAGGCAGCAGCCATGTTGTACAGAGACTTCAAGGCTTCACATAAGATACTGAGACTTAATCTGGGAGATGAAGGGGATCTAGATGAACAAAGGATATGAATAGGGGAGCAATAAGGTCCAAACAGTGGGAAACCAAGATAATTTTGGCTGCTGCTCCCTCCAGCCCATCCAGAGTGCAAGGTGGGAAACAGTGAGGTCAGAGAGGAAGTGGTTCAAGTAGGAGATAACTTGACCAGGAACAATTGTTTTAGCTCTAAGGGTAGAGAGGAAGACAGGTTTTTTAAATGTTGTGGAGAAACCAAATCCCACCATTTCTATCAGCGGGGTGATATCTGTGTGGGGTGAAAACAGGCCCACCCAGAGAGGCCCGGGCCACTTTCAGCTTTTGAGGCCCCGAGCTATAATAAAAATAAAAAATGATGACACATGAAAACAAAATAAGGCACCAAAAAAAGAGTGACATAATTTCAATATTTTTTTATTTGACAAATGCTTTTGTAGCCTTTTTCTGTACAAATGCACTAATTATTGAGGAAAAAATCTAGCTTTCGTGCAATGTCACAGTTGATATTAAGCATGGAGAGCCCATTCAAATACTCTTGTCCCATACTTGAACCGTAATACTTCTTTACCTGCTTCAACATGTTGAAGGTGCGTTCACCTGAAGCCATTGATGCAGGCAAACTGACAAAAATATGCAATTCAATTGTGATATTAGGAAACACCCGACAGAATCTAAGTTCGAGTATTTCTTGAAGTAATTCCTTTGGCTTGCAATCCAATTTAAAGTTTGTGGAATATATTCGTTTGCGGAAGATGTCCTCGTCACTGAGAGCTTTTGAGATTTCTTTGTTGTACTGTTGCTGAAATTGTTCAGCTGCAGAAAGCGGATCTTTTACTCAATCTGTTGAACTGCCAAAGAAACCTGAAAAGGGTACAAATTAGTCGCAGTGACTCAAATCGACGTGCAAGACCTGATTGAATAGAGTCAATGACGACAAGGAAGACATTGACCCTATAATGCTGCTTGGCATCAGATTCAGTAGGTAAATTGCAATTGGTGGAGAACTCAGATGAAATGCCAATATTCTGTGCTACTAATTTGACTCAGTCAGGATTGCATCCCATTGTTCACGAATCTGTTGAATGTCATTGATAAGATTTTCAATGTTATCCCGCTCAACATCAAGTGTAGCATTGTGTGCTGCAATTACCAGATTAATTTGGTGGATCATTGTAAGTAGCTTCATCCAAAAAGAGGACATCAGAATACATTCAAATTTGGACATGTGCTTCTGAATAGATTGAAGTTCAGTTCGAGGCTGTGCAGTGAGATTGAGAGATTCAAGCTCATTTAAAGCCTCTCTCACTGAATTCAAATGCTGTGCAACTGGTTGAACTTCATCAATCCATGCAGAGCATCTAGTTTTGGACATCCCATGCAGTGAAACAGGAAGATATTGCTTCAGAATTTCCCACCTTTGGGGATTGCTACTGAAGAGATTGTACATTTGCTGAACAGTTCCAAGGTAAGTAATTGCCTCTTTGCATGATTCAACACCTACAAGGTTTAGTGTGTGGTTTCCACAGATGGAGAAAATACAGTTTGAATTATGCTCAAGCAGAACTGCTTGTACACCTTTGTACTTTCCAGCCATATTAGATCCATTGTCATAGGCTTGACCAATGCAGACTTGAAAATCTAACTTAAAACCTTCTAGAATTGCTAGTACTAGAGCAGCAATTTCTTTTTCAGTTTTCTCGTGAAATTATTAAACAAAATAAACCTTTCTTCAATAGAAAACTTTGAGCGGTCTACAATTTTAACATATCTAATAACCATAGTAGTCTGTTCCTTGTGAGAACAATCAGGAGTGACATCAACAATGATTGAAAAATACTTGGCACTTTGAATCTCATCAAGAATTGTTGTTTGTACGAATGACCCACATAGCTCAATAAACTTGTTTTGTATGCGGGTGGAGAGATAATAGACATGTTCTGATAAAAATGGGTCATATTTGCTGAGGAGCTCAACTATGCCTAGAGAGTTTCCATTTGCATGATCACCAATACGTTGACTGGAACCAAAGAAAGCCAATCCCCACTCAGAAAGAAAAAGGATGACATTCAGGATGCACTCAAGGAGTATTTTCCAGTTATTATTTTCTGTAGAGAGTTCAGTCAAGAGTAAATTCTCAACTGAACTTTCAGCTGATGCTGCCCTACTGGCTGATTTCCATACAATATAGTTTTCTTTGTATGACGTTGAACTCTCATCTGATGGTATTTGGTCTTTCAACTTCTTCCAACCTCTGTTGATACTCCATACTGATTGATCAGAGAGAACTGATGCTGTGATAAATGAAGCGGGAGTGGGGATAGCTCCCTGTTATGGACATCCAGCCAGTTAGCTATAAAATGCCTCTTAGTAACTGTTCACTACTTGCTTTACCTGTAAAGGGTTAAAAAGTATCACTGCTATGCATAGGTAAAAGAAAGTGAGTGGGCACCTGACCAAAAGAGCCAATGGGAAGGTTAGAACTTTTTAAAATTGAGAAAAAACTTCCCCTTTGTCTGTCTGTTGTTGTTGTTCTCGGAGAGAGGCACACAGGGCTGCAACTATGCTGTAAGAAGCTTGGGGTCAGGTATGAAAAATTATCGGCATTATACCTAGAAACTACTCATCTGAAACCCCAGATATGTAAGTAGATCAGGAAATGTCTAGGAAGGCGTAATGAGGTTTATCTCCTTTTTTTTCTTTACGGCTTGTGGACTCCTCTGTGCTAACCCCAAAAGCTTTTGTTTTGCTTGTAACCTTTAAGCTGGATCTCAAGAAAGTTATTCTTGATGCTTAATCCTTGTAAGGGTTTTTTTTTTTTAAATCTAGCAATAGCCTGCGTTTCCAGATGTATTTTCTTTCTTTCTTTCTTTCTTTCTTTCTTTCTTTCTTTCTTTCTTTCTTTCTTTCTTAATAAAATTTATCTTTTTTAAGAACAGGATTGGATTTTTGTGTCCTAAGAGGTTTGTGCACATGTTTAATTAGCTGGTGGCAACAGCAGATTTCCTTTGTTTTTCTTTCTAAGCTCTTCCCCGGAGGGTGGGGGGGTGAAAGGGCTTGAGGGTACCCCAGAGGAAGGAATTCCCTTGGGAGCTTAATACAAGCCTGGAGTGGCCAGTATTAATTTTTAGAATCCTTGCAGGGCCCCACCTTCTGCACTCAGAGTGCCAGAGTGGGAAATCAGCCTTGACAGATGCATTTGCAGCACTTTTGTTGAAAATGATGCAGGATTCACAGAACAGAGATTGTTTTTCCATAAACAGTCTCTTGTGCAGGTCTCACCATTTGGAAGAATTTTCGTCAGCAGACGAGTAGGGAAAGCATGATTATCAGCATCTTGTGGAATGTTATTTGGAATTTCACAACAACTAATTTGAAGAAAAGATTGCATTTGAGCAGCATTGCTCTTGTCAATAATTCCAATGTCAGTCACAGTCAAACTCATGAATTGCTCTTGCTGCGTAAGATCTATATCTTCCTGTTGCTGTTGAGTTTCTTGACTGTACACAGGATCCTCTGCTACATCTGTTACTATTGGCACATCTCCTTCTTGACTACTGTCCTCATGTTCAGGTATTGGCATTGAAATATTGCCTGTTGCAGCTGCGGAGTTTTCATTATCTGTAGCATTGTTTGTTGGGTAAGGTGTGTTTTCCAGTGGTTTGAGAAATGAAGTTATTGGCTTTGAGCTCTTAGCTGCTGCTTCACTCAGTTGTTTTCGCTGTCTCTTGCTTGGACCACTTTCAAATCTCCTCTTCATAGTGATCTATCTGGTCAATATGTAGCCTATCCATACTTGAAATATTCTGCTATAAATAAGTAGCTTATCTACACCTGTAATCTTCTACTGTAAACATGTACACAAATGCTGTATGATACACAAATGCTGAAAAGACTTAAAACAAAGGAATACTTAATTAAGAACACAAAATGAAACACTCACACAGGTTATTATCCTTATCACTGAATCAAAACTCAAGCACGCAAGGTATAATATAACAGGCTGAGCTGAAGACAAAGGGATGACATATATATATATAGTAAACACAGACATGGATACAGACAGTGGGATAATGTCCAAAAATTTCAAACGTGTTCTCTCACAAAACTCACTATACAAGATCGTCCTCACAAATTTTCACCTTGAATTTGGGCCTATAGACTACGAAAGCCTATGATGATGGCCAAGCTATCAAGCTAGGGCTCAACCAACCAACCAGTCACCTCTTTTAGCTACCATATGAAGACAATAATGAGGAATTATCACCAATAAATAATTCCTTAGTCAACTAGACGTCAAACTATAAAGACACTAAAATATAACAATTCTCTACCTTTCAACACACACTTGATCCAGCACCAGCCACTACTAGTGGTTTGTTTATATAATCAGCTGATCTGAGAAAACAGGTTCATCATAGTCTAATCTTGTGCCATCGGGACCGATATATTTTTATTAATATTTATGAATATTTTTAATTCTTTAATATGACAAAATCTATATCAATTAAAAAATATGTCTTTTATCAAATCATGTCTCTTATTTGCTTAAATTTGCAGCTCTAAGCTGAGAGAGCATGTCACATTTTGGTCCAATAGGGATGCGCGTAAAAACAATTTGTGAAACTTATCAAACGCCAAAAAATTAACAAGTGTCTAAATTTGAGGCCCCCTTTGAGCTTGAGGCCCAGGCCAAATGGACCTCCTGCCCCCCACGATTGGCCCTGGGTGAAAGAACAGTTAAAAACTACCCCAGGAATGTGAGCTTGGGTGACAGGCCAGGGTGGTATATTACCAACAGTAATATAAAAGGGATAACCCGTTCTCTTCTTACTCAGAATCTCCACAGCTCAGAATCACTCCTTCAACATTGAACCCCCTCTCCCATCAGACAGTCCCAAGCCACAAATACACCATCAACCTAACCCCATTTACACACACAACCCTCCAAGCCCAAATATCCCATCCCAAGGCTCAGAACTATTCTCCCTCTGGCCTGACACCCACCATACATCAGAAGCCCCCCACCTACTTGTTATTTAGTCTGGAAAAGCAGGAGAAGAGGTAACAGAGAGCACATTCAAATAGCTGTGTGGGGCTACCTGCCAGATACTTTTGTTCTGCATCATCACTCTGCTATGTGCTACAGGGCCAGAGATCCTCTCTTGGCAGCCGGGTGTATTGCGGCCTCCAGGGGCTGGAGTTCTCCCAGACCCACCAGGTGTGCCCCAGTGGCAGCAGGTGGTTCTGCAACCTGAAGTAACACACTTAAACACAGTTGTGATACTACTGGTGGGGTTTGGCCCTTCATGAACAGCCACTGCAGCCAGTGTGAAAGGGGATTTTTAAAAAACATCTTTGTTAGCTGAAACCAGGCTATAGAGGGTTTCTTACCTGATACTGTAGACGCAAGCTGTGTTCCAGCTAGAAATGGGCTCAGACCAAACCTCCAGATCTGAATGTCGCCAAATCCTGGAGTAGGGAAGATCAGAATTCAGTTCCAGATTCCAATTTTGCAGCTCAAGCCCATCTCTAGCTACAGTTGTGTTAGGTTGTTTGTGTCTTAAAAGGGTTTTTAAAAAGTTACAAACCACAGTGTGCACAGGGCCTAATGGAAGGAATGTAAGTGCTGGCAGCAGTGTTTACATGGACGACACTAATCTCTACACAAAGTTGCTTTGTGCACCTAGTCATTTCAAGTGTTAATTTTCCTTTTCTGTCTCTTTCTTAAATGAAACTAATATATTTAATACCAGACTATTTAATACAAAATGTAAACATCAGAAATGTAAATATCACTTTCTGAAGAAATATTTAAACAACACCCAACCAAGTTTCTGTACCAACCCCCAAAATAAACATGCCTCCTGGAACATCCCCCACTCCCTTGGTGTCATTCCAGTTTTTATGTTCTGCAGAGTGTGAGCACTGTGCTATGCAGATCTCTATACCTAGCTTAGCCACTATAGTTTGCTATTCCCATAATCATTGTGTGCCTAGGCTAGTCTTGCCAGTCTGTTCAATAAAGTATGCACTGCATGAATGAGAGATCATAATAAGTGACCTCTTTCTTTCTGTAAGTTGTGAACTGCACTTACAACAGAGACAACTGTACAGCTTGAAGTAGAAACACCTCTTATGCTTTCTATCATGTAATGATAGAAAGATAAAATAGAAGCTATGGCAAATTATTCCAGGGACAAACATTTATTACGTTTATTACAAAACAATTTCACAGAGAAAGCAAGGAAGAGTACATCATCTAATTGAAACTGTGAGGCATTCAGGTACTATAGGCAGAATGTAATGACCCTAATTGGAATTAGATCAGAACCTCAGGGCTAATGTGTTCTAATATCCTGAACAAATCAGGTATGGAGGCTACACACCTTTTTCAATACACAAAATAAATTCTTTTTGAATCCTCACACAACAACTATTAAGCCAATTTATGGTGGATTAAATTTCTCTCTCTCTCTAAAATGCAGGGGGCAGTTCTCTCCATATGCATGTGGAGCTCTCAAAAAATATCAGCTGGAATCCTGAATGTGTATGGAGAAAAAGAATTTATCCCTTAGAATGGAGAATGCACTACAAAGACAGAATCCCTCTTAAACTGCACTGTTTAAGAGCTAATTAACATTCAGAATCAAGACATGTCTAGTTTAAAGCAGGGCTAGTCCTAGGTATGGGAAAAGTGTGTAGCAGCAAAGGGATCCATATTTTGTAGGTATGCATCCGAAGAAGTGGGCTGTAGTCCACGAAAGCTTATGCTCTAATAAATTTGTTAGTCTCTAAAGTGCCACAAGTACTCCTGTTCTTTTTGCGGATACAGACTAACACGGCTGCTACTCTGAAACCTGATATTTTGTAGGGTGCCATGCTATAAGAGCATTTACTCAGGGCTGTCTGTCCTGGAGACATTTCAGCTAGAGAGATGCCATCCATGGGCAGAAGAATCGGGATATCTGCTTCACCATTTTGCCATATCAGTTGCAGCTAGCCACAATCTCCTTTTCTGGTCCCATTAGTCAAGGCCGGATTTAGGGACAGTTAACCCAGACACCTGGGGTGCTGAGCTTGGGGGGGGGCCAGGCTCGGGGTGCATCTTTATGGCCAGTGACCCTAAACTCTGCCTAAACTTTATGGCCAGTGATCATACAATGGAAGGGGTGGGTCAGTAGACGCTCCTCGTCTGGGGCGTCATTTGATCTAGGGCCGGCCCTGACACTAGTGATACTCAAAACTTCAATCTGGCTGCTTTCCAGTCCTGGTTAAGGAAGTCTTCTTGGGTCTCCACACATCTGCCTTTGAACAGTATCCTCCAAAACCTCAACTGATCCATTTTTCAAGAATTTTAAGATTGTGGCACAAAATATGACAAAAATTAGGACATAGAAAATTACGTCGGACAATCTGTCCTCAACACTCACTACTGTAAAGAAGATAAAAGAAAAGCACTGTAGCGCACAATAAAAAGCACTAGCCTTAGCACTCAATTTCCTGCCTTTTGATGTTTTTTTTGCACCTTGCAAAGTTGAGACAATTATGAAAATGATATAAGCAGCTTTATAAACTGGGGCAGAGTTTTATTCTAAAATGGCATGGATCTACTCTACAGTGAGTCATGAGTGAAAATCTTTAAATTCACATATTGGCCAAATGAGCAAAGTCCAAAGTGGTGGCGAATCAAACACATTACAATTGCCATGCCCACCCCAGCTCCAAGAAGCAAACTGACCAAATCTCCTATTATGCTCAATCCATCAAAATGTGTTCCAACCAACCTCAAGCCAGAGAAGGAAAAAATATCTATAAAATTGTTGAATCTGCCAAAAAAAAAAAATCACACATTATATCTAAAATCATATTTCTGCTGTGACTACAGCACTCAGGAAGGTTCTTGCTCATAGCATCATCCATTGTGTCCTGTGATTCATCTTGAATTGTCATCATGGTGGACATTAGTTTTTGTCTTGCAAATGGCTTAAGATAATTATTTAATCATTAAAGACTTCAGATGGCAAGCTCAGGTCTGACTAAAAGTCTGAACATTGATAGCTGCATGGGACATTTGTGCATAGAAACAGTTGCATTTGCCTGGAGCCTTCTCCTTTTAGAATGGAACAGAATATTTATAATCAAGTATTATCCGTGTGAGAATATCAGTTGTGAGAAGAATTATGCTGTTAAGAAGGGAAGGATGGTTTTGTGTTTAAGAAGCTGGATGGAGACTCAGGAGCCCTCGGTTCAATGGCCAGCTCTGCTACAGTTTTCCTTTGTGCTCTTGTAAAAATCACTCAAATTGTTTGTGCCTCCATTCCCCATCTGTAAAATGGGGATATTAATTCCTAACTCTCAGAAGATACAATAATTAATGTCTGTGAGGGACTAAGGGACATGAGGAGATTTAGGCATCTAACTGCCACTTTTGGCACCTAAATCCAAAATGCAAATATCCTCCAAACCTCTGCTCAGCTGCTGCCTAACTTTGTAGGTGCCTAAAGCCCCAATCTAGATTTCCACTGGTGAAGTCCCCATGGCACTAAAAATCTGTGATTGGGCATGTGCACAGTCACCTCTGTCTAGGTGCTCAGACGCCTAGCTCATACCTAAGCTCCAGTGGGATTCCCAAACTAGGTGTTGCCGTGCCTATCTCACACATGGGGCTCGATCCAGTGGGTGTTCTCAGCAGCTGCTTACCAGATCAGACCCTACACAAAACAGTACTGGAGAAATTATCATCCCCCTTCTAACCTTTAGTCCAGTGGTTAGACTATTCATGCAGGATCAATTCCCCCTGCCCATTCAGTGTAGAGCAGCAATTTGAACCTGGGTCTTCCTCCTTGCAAAAGTGTGCCCTTATCCACTGGGTTGTGGGGCATTCTGTTACAGAATGCGCTCCGCCTCTGCTGTTCACACTGTTCCACTGTGTCTGACTAATTAAATATACACTGGGCCAGAGAGTGAGTGAGTCTGTCTCTATAGCCAAATGGGTAGGGCACGCATCTAAGGTGCAAGAACCCGAGTTCCAGTCATGCTACTTTTTGGGGTGGGGGGAGCCGAGCAAGCACTTAGGTACCTAGCTCCAAGAGAAGTTGCATGGCTGTGAATCCTGAGTGGAGAGAGATGTCTCCCTCTGACCCAGACTTAGGCCTGGTCTACACTACAAAGTTAGGTCAACATATGCCATGTTAGGTCGAGTTAATAATGTATGTGTCTATATTACCAAGTCCCTTCAGCCAACCTAAAGGGCTTGTAAAGTCGACTTCTGTACTGCACCTCCATGAGACGCGTATCGCTTTAGTCGATATCCACGTGTCAACATGGGGATAGTGTAGACACTGCGCTGTGTAATTCGAATGAATTGGCCTCCTCAGTGCTCCGCTGTGACCGCTCTGGAGAGCGCTTTCAACTCCACTGCACTTCAGCCAGGTATACAGGAAACAGCTGCCCCCCTGTTAAAGCCCCAGGAACTTTTGTATTTTCATTTCCTGTTTGATCGGCATGGAGAGCTCGTCAGCACAGCTGACAATGGATGCTCAAGCCTGCAAACACATTCCAGCCTGGAGCACACAGGAAGTAGTGGATCTTATTGCTGTGGGGGAAGAAGAGTCTGTACAGGCAGAGCTCCGAACCAGCAGAAGAAACGCTAACATCTATGCCAAAATCAACCAGGGCATGGGGGAGAAGGGCTTAGACTACACCTGTTTCCTCTGTATTTTCAAACTGGCTATCTTAGGTGATTCCCCACTCAGCAAGCTGGCTTTTGTGGAGCCCTTTTTTAGGTGCCTCACTCTCCCTGTGCATTGTTAGGCACCCAGGCTCCCTATCCTTGGGTAAGTGGATGGCACTCGGTGGCAGAGCACCTAAACATTAGGCATTGCAACACTCAGCCTAAGTCCCCTTTGTGGATCTATCACTAAAATATTCTCGTAGTGATAGACACACAAGGACAGAGACAGATAAGTCCTTGATCTGGTTTGCCAGGACTTGCATGTGAAATTGCTCAAACTGTTTAATGTGCCGTCTATAGAGAGTCCATCTCTCAAAAACATTCGATTTCAAATGTATCAGAAGAGTCCCCACTGGAGAGCACTTGCACTGTCATGTGGTCATGGAACAGATGGCTTATTTGTATGAACCTCCTTGGGCAGCCCGGTTTATGTAGAATAGCCGTAGACCCTTTCTGTTGACTGTATCAAAGGCTTGTGTCAAGTTGATGAAAACTGCATACAGGTCCATATTCTGCTCTAAAGATTTTTGTCATGAGGCAGGTCCAGGAAAAATGAAGTCGGTATTACTGCAACCTGGTATGAAACCACACTGTGCTTCTGGTAGATTCTCCTCAGATATATTCAAATGAGTCTGTTCAGTAGAATGTGAGTGAGTATTTTTCCTGCTGTACAGAGGAAAGAAATGCCTATGTAGTTTCTGCAGTCAGCTTTGCTGCCTTTGTTTTTGAACAGTGATACAATAATAGCAGCTTTATAGTCTTGTGGCATTTCTTCTTCCTCCCAATTGCTACTCAAGATGTTGTGAAACCTCAATAGGCTTTGGGCCTGCTGCTTTGTACAGTTCTGCTTGAGCTTTGCTATGTTGAAGGCTGTTCTGCTGAGCTTGGAGCACCTGTGCTCTATGTTGGTTAAGCACTGCTCTTACCAATCTGTGGTCTGTCCAGCATTCTGCACCATGCATAGCTCTGCTAATTCTGACATCACGGATGTCTTGTTGGCAGATAATAGCATAGTTGATCAGGTGCCATTGTTTGGACTGTAGGTGCATCCATGACATTATATATATTTAATTTTTCCTAAAGTTGATGTTAATGATGCACAGACTGTATTCTGCACATTTACCCAAGAGGAGGAGTCCAATACTTTTCATCTTTCCCACTCCATATTGTCCCATCACATCTCTCCAGTCACTGCTGTCTCTACCAACTCTAGCATTGAAGTCTCCCAGCAAGATGAGCTTGTCATATGCAGGGGTTCATCTGAGGATGGAGTCCAGGTCAGAATAGAACTGCTCCTTGCTTTCCTATGTGCTGGTCAGTGTAGGTGCATAGGCACTGATGACAGTAACATGCCGTAAAGGATTCAGGGGGAATTGAAATTTCATGAGACGTTCATTCAGGCCAGGGGCGGCTCCAGGCACCAGCGCAGCAAGCGCGTGCCTGGAGCGGCAAGCCTCGGGGGGCAGCCTGCCAGTCACTGTGAGGGCAGCAGTCAGGCAGCCTTCGGTGGCATGCCTGCGGGAAGTCCACCGGTCCCGTGGTTTCAGCAGCAATTCGGCGGCGGGTATGCCGAAGCTGTGGGACCGGCAGATCACCCGCAGAAACGCCGCAGAATCCGCGTAACCGCGGACCACCCGCAGGCATGCCACTGAAGGCTGCCTGACTGGCATGCTTGGGGCAGCAAAAAATATAGAGCCGCCCCTGATTCAGGCCATCAGGAAGTTGTTGCAGGAAAGATGTTCTGATTGCAAATCCAACTCCATGTATCCTGTCTTCATCCTCTGCTTTTCCTTTCCAGAACAAAGTGTAGTTGCTTCCTAGCTCACTGAGGGAGCCTTCACTGGACAGTCCAGTCTCACTCAGTGCTGCAATATCAGTATTGTAGCAGGCAAGTTCTCTAGAGACAAGAGCTGTTCTTCTTGCAGGCCTTCATGCATTGCCTCCATCCATAAAGGTGCGGACATTCCATGCTCCTAAAATGAGTCTTTTCTTCCGTGTTGTTTTTTGACTGCTGTAGGATGATCAGCTAGCTGTGGTAGTCTGGCCAGATGTTATGGGGCAGGCATTGTTTAGGGCACCTTTTTTAGCCCCCTCCTTTAAAAAGGGTGAGAAGTGCTATCCTAAAAAGGGCTGCTCAATCGCTTAGGATGCTGCCGAACTTCTCTGCTGACCCAGGGATGGAGTTGAATGGCCTTTGGTCCCAAGGCCCCCTATGTGCAGGATTGTGGCTACTACAACTACCAGTGGTCATCTCCACCCGTTGCTTTGCCATGCCCCCATCGCTGCAGGACTTGGATCAATAATAAGATTATGCTGATGGGTTGCCATTTACAAGAAAAAAACCTGTGCGGGAAATTTTTAATCGAGAAAGCTGTTTCACAGGGGCAGTCCCACTCTATAGGGCGGGGGGAAGCAGAAACTCTCTAAAAGACCCTAACCCAGGATGTAACACCTCTCTCTGCAGAATCTGCATAGCAAGCTTCTGAGGGACGACATGGCAAGCAGGAGCCACAGAGCTTCTGCCTAGTAGGCTGCAGCAGGAGCTGGAGAACGGCAGGTAAGCAGGGAGTGATGGAGTCAGTCTGTGTACAACTTGTAGGAAGCAGCAGAGGCCAGATTCATAGACTTTAAGGTCAGAAGGAACCATCATGATCATCTAGTCTGACCTCCTGGGGCTCCTGCACATTGCAGGTCATAGAACCTCACCCACCCACTCCTGTAATAGACCCTTAACCTCTGGCAGAGTTACTAAAGTCCTCAAATCATGGTTTAAAGACTTAAAGTTACAGAGAATCCACAATTTACATTAGTTTAAACCTGCAAGTGACCCGTGCCCCTACTGCAGAGGAAGGGAAAAAAAACCCAGGGTCTCTGCCAATCTGACCTGGGGAAAAATTCCTTCCCAACCCCAAATATGGTGATCAGTTAAACCCTGAGTATGTGGCCAAGATCCACCAGACACTTGGGAAAGAATTCTCTGTAATAACTCAGAGCCCTCCCCATCTAGTGTCCCATCACCAGCCATTGGAGAGCAATTGCAGATTGGCCACATGCCACTGTAGGCAATATCATCAGATCACCTCCTCCATAAACTTATCAAGCTGAATCTTGAAGCCAAATAGGTTTTTGGCCCCCCTCTCTGCTTGAAAAGCTGTTCCAGAACTTCACTCCTCTGAGGCTTAGAAACCTTCATCTAATTTCAAGCGTAAATTTGTTGATGGCCAGTTTATATCTATTTGTTCTTGTGTCCATATTGGCATTTAATTTAAATAACTCCTCTCCCTTCCTGGTATTTATCCCTCTCATGTATTTATGAAGAACAATCATATCTCCCCTCAGCCTTCTTTTGGTTAGGCTAAACAAGCCAGGCTCTTTGAGTCTACTCTCATAAGGTAGGTTTTCCATGCCTCGGATCATCCTAGTAGCCTTCTCTGCACCTGTTCCCGATTGAATTAATCTTTCTTAAACATGGGAGATCAGAATTGCACATTGTACCTAGAGTATTTGCAACCTTTCCATTTCCTGCCAGCCTTGGGGAAATATCCCTTTCCCTTTAGACATGTGTCTAAGTGCACATTGGGAAAGCCTTTGAAGGATGGCTATTAATCATCATTAAAAGTTCTTCATATCTGCAACAGTCCATCTGCCAGAGAAAGCAGCAAGTCCAAATGCTATTGTGTGTGCAGGTAATTGGGGGAAATATTTGAAAAGCAAAGGTGCAGCCCTAGATCAGAAGCTAATTAAGATGAAACATTCGCAGGAGTTTAAGCAAACTATTTCTTGTATGTGAAGTCCATTTTCTCTGGTTTTAATTAATCTTGTTTTTAGTAAGATTAATATTGTGTCAATAATTCTTGCAGCTGTCCCCAAAAAGAGGAGAAACCCATAACGTTTAAGGAAAAGTGCTGAAGAGTCAAATTACTGGAATCTACTCCCCCCTCTCAGTCTTGGGCAAGGAACCTGAACAAAAGTGTCCATCCCAATAAAGCCTTTGTCTACATGGGGAAATTGACCAGCATAGCTATTGTGGAATAAATTATTTTGCTATAGCTATTCCAGACTAGCTCCCTAAGAAAGTGGTCGCTCTATTCACTTGTATTGTGGAACAGAATGTCCACCTGGGGGAGTTACTCTAGAATAAGGTAAATTAAACCAGAATAGCTAAAAGGCCAATTTTCCTCATATAGTCAAGGCCTAAATTTGTTGCCATTAGGCTGTAGTGGGTCAACACACAGGAAGAGGCCAAAGGACAAAGCAAGAGATGATCTTTTGATGCACAGCCTGCATGACATGTGGTTCAAGTAGAGTAGAGAAATATTAATACACAGTTTCTGGTAGACTAAAATAGCCTGTCTTTTTCTTATGCCAAGCCAAAATAGGGTGAATGAAACTAAGGAAGCTTTCTCACTCCTAGAATGGAATAATTCCTATTGTGTTTCTTCATGTTCATCTTGGAGTAATGATTGATGTAATAAAGATGTAACATGCTGATCACACTGTTACTGGCTGGAATTTATTTTCTGGCATCAACCAGGGTTAAAAAAAGACTAATATCCTTGCCACATGATGTGGGTCAGTACATATCCACTGACTCAAATGGCTCGAATGACTGTTAGAATCAGTACTCCATTTGCCCATTTTTCAAATGGTCTGGGGTCTGTTTGAGGAGGAACAGTATACTTTTCACTGAATTTTACTTCTTTAGCTACTTAATGGTTGGAAAATGAGTCTTTTGATGCATAAAATTTTTCACTGCATGAAAATGCATGCCCTCCAATGTTATTGAGAGAGAACTGCTTATCCTTGATAGCACAACAAACCATTTATTGGCACAGATGCCAGTCCTGCTAATAGTAATATTTGCTCTTATGTAGTATTTAAACCTACAAAGCAATTTGCAAACATTTGCTAGTAAAGCCTCATAGCATCCCTAAGAGATAGGTTTTGTTACAAATTGATAAAGCAAGTCAGAGAGTTTAAGGCTCTGAGTTATAAACAGGTGAGGGAAGCGATTGCGGTATCAAACGGTGCATGCGAATGTGAAACTACCTGGTTGCACAGTTACTGTGACTGTGTGTGCAAATAGGGTAACTATTTGCAAAATACAATTTACAAGTGGCTTATAGTGTGTGTATGCGTGTTTGCACACATGCACCATCTTTTGATACTCATATGCAGTTTCATGGCCTCACAGCTCATCAGTTTGTATTGACGGAAAGAAACTGAAGTTATGCAGCCAGGAACAATGTAATCTGTTTATTTACACTATGTACATAAATCCTGTTAAATCGAGATAGACCAAATTGCACACAGCTAATTCCAGAAACCCTAGCTCAGGGACTACTGACAGCCACCAGAAACAGCTGCCTTTCTCTCTGTCCTTCCGGGTCTCAAACTCTCTCTCAACAGAGACAGAACCTTTCCCTCAACAGAGTCAGAACCTTTCCCTCAGTGCGGAAACTGAAGAGCAATAGAATATTCACCCTTAGAAAATTCATCACACTGCCCTCTGCTCACATATTATTGTTAAGCTAGTTCATTACAGTATTGACCACCAAGAATCAGACATCACAAATGTGAACTGAGATACAGTACAGGGACTTAATGAGCCAGATTCTAAAGTCTTTTCCACTGGTTTTATACTGATGTAAAACCTTTGACTTCAGTTTATTGCTCTGTTTGATAATTAGAGCTGGTCAATAAATGTTAATTTTTTTCAGAAAAAAAATCAAAATAATTGCAGGTTTAGAAAAAATAATTTTGGTGGCTTGGGGGAATTTGTGAAAAAAGTTTTACCAAAATATTTAATTTAATTATTTTTTTCAAAATAAAACATTCAGTGTCCATTTTAGATTTTTCCTCCTTTCTCTTTTTCCTTTCTCCCCTTTTTCCCTTTATTTTCATTTTGCCACTGAAAAGGGGTGAAAATGAAACAAGTGGTGAGAAATGGGGGGGGGGGGGGGGACAAAAAAAAAAACCCCAGAAGCCTGCAACAATTTTGTTTAGTTAAAAACCATGATTTAAAAAAAAAATCAATTTTTGGTGAAAATTGCCAGTTTTGAAATGGGTCACTTTATTACTGAAAAAATGCTTAAAATGAAAAATGTCCACCAGCTCTATTGGTTATCTGAAATTGCTTAACTGGTTTATTTTATTGATTAACTTCTTGCATTATGGTGTGCTGGCTAATTAATTTCTCTGACAGTTCACAACTTACTTGCATTACTTCTCCACACTTCTTTATTATTTAGGTATTTATTTATTTGTGGTATCATTCCCTGTATGCTAGGTGCTTTCCAAACACTTCTTGGTTTCTCCCGCTCTTCCTCCTTGTCAACTTCACTTTACCACTTCCTTCTCCTCATCCCTTTTACCCTACTATATTTTCTGCTCTCATCATTCTGTCTCCTCCTCCATTCATCCTGTCCCTATTCCTGCACTCATGTTCACCCTCACAAATCTCTACACTCCACTACATCCTTTTCTGAATTCTCCTCCTTCTTTCTGATAACAACTCCAAGTCACTGGAGTTGATAGCTGGAGAAGGTTACTAGCTAACAGAAAATATGGGATTTTGCAATAACACCCAGACTCTAGCTGATGGATACTATACGATGAATCTCTAGCAGTGGAAATAACACAATGTTTCAGAAGGAAGTTAAGCAAATTTTGTTGAAACAAGTATGAACAAACTTGGTACCAAAAAATAACAATTTCTAGTGCACAGAATCATCAGAAACCATTGCAAACAAGCTGTCAGATGATTTATCAAAACTTAATGTCAGACAAATACTTTGACTTTTTGGGACAAAACAAAGGAGCTATAAGTACCTTTGATGCAAATGGTGCAATGGAAGCGTGAGTGGGATTATCCATTTGCAGTAATGGTTTAGTATTTGTTTTATTTTATCATTGTGGTCTGTGTGTAGTTTTGATCTTGTTTTCACTTCAGTGTAAGAAGATATTGCAAGCTGTCTGTTAAGCACTTTGGAACAGAGACTATATTTGTTTCTATACGCTGGTAACTATTCCCAGCGTGGAGGTGTTTTTTTTATGCCGTGACTACACTGCCACGTTAAAACGCTGCTGCGGCCAGCGCTTTAACGTTGCTAGTGAAGACGTGCCCTCAGAGAGCACTTATTGAGGGCCTCTAGAATCCTTAAAGGCTAAAGAAGTTGTTAGTATGTCTTAACCCAAGTGTTTGCACAGAAGGGCTCTTACCTGAGTATTGCCTTGAAGATAGAGAAGGTAGGTGAGGTAATATCTTTCATTGGACCAATATCTGCTGGTGAAAGAGAGAAGCTTTAGAGCTCCAGAGTGCTTTTCTTTAAGTCACCTTGAAGGCATTTGAAACATTATTGCCTGATATGCTGACCTGCAGGTTAAACAATCTGGAAGGTTTCTTAGGCTGTCAAATTTAGGGTTAGGGACATCAGTGGCCAGGTTCTCAAAAGGGCTTAGTACCCAAGACCCTCCACTGAATTTTTATGAAACTCTGTTGCTGTAAACTTACTCTCAGTACTTTTTTGTCTGTTTCATTTGACGAATCTCCAGTCTATTTTCAAAATGTTTTATGTTTAACTTCAGAATTCATCCAAAAAGAAGAAAACCTGAAAAATAGAGCAAAAGGGAGTTGCAAGTGAATAAACAAACTATAAAAAACACATTCACAGTTTTGATAACTCCCAGGGTAATGCCAGTGTAATTAAGCAATAGGCAGCACTGCCAACTGTCCAAAAATCACGTCAGACTCCCCCAAAATCATGAGATTGGCTTAAACATAATATATTGTAGATTCTTTTTATTTGCCTTCCAGGTTATGAGCCTTTAGGGTGCCTGTGGTTTATTTACAAGCTCTTCTTCACAACTATGAGAGCTAGAAACTTTTACATCATGCAATCTGAATCCCATGTAATTAATTCCATGACTCCAGGAGCTGTGGTTTCCAAGAAAACCACCAAATATGGCCAGGTGCACAATAAAATTGTGAGCTGGCAACAGTATATTCAGGATCTGACTGCAACACACTTGAGCTCCATCTGGGGTTGCAAAAGAAGCTTTGTTTCTACCTTTTTTAACATCTCCAAAATGTGTTATAAATGGGTTAAAACTGTTTATTAACCCTGTAAAGATCAGGATTTCAAGGTGAGTAGCAAAAGATATCAAAATGTATTTGTGTCCTTTTTTTTTTTGCTTCTCCATGACACGTAACAAAGGCCTTATTGTTTACAGAGTTATTTTTTGTGCTTCCTTTTGCAGTATCCACTCATTTCTCATCTACGATGGACTCTGGCAACTGGAGCACCAGAACCAGTGGGATTGTGACATCATCACAAGCAATGAGGAAGTGCCATGTGACTAATCATGAAAGGAAGTGAATTTTATACAGATTGCTTAAATCTCTTTGGGTATCATTTTAATAGCTATTTAATATCTATCTAGATATCTGAGGTATTTATATGGCTCCCATTATAGCAGTATCTGAGAATCTAAAAATCTTTCATGCGTTTATCCTCACAGTACCCCTTTGATGTAGGGAAGTACTATTATTTCTGAGTCTTCGAGAAAAAGCGGGGAAGACCAGGCTTGATATTCCAGATATTTCTAAGGTAAAAAACAGACAAACAAACAAACACAGATAGACAAAATACCTTTGGAAAAAATCATTCCAGGGCTTCTGAATCCATTATAAAGAAGCAAAACACCCACAATTCTTTCTGTTTCTCGTTTCATGCCATCTTTAACATTCAAATTTCTGACACCAGTGACAATACTGATATATGTGACAACATAAACCAGGGCACAACTGTATTGTATTTTTGCCCCAGCCTACACTCTGCTTTTTGCCCAAATCATTTTCAAATATGATGCTTCCAAAAGAAACTACTACAATTTCCCTGTTGTACGGGATTAGGCCTAGGGTGACCAGATGTCCCGATTTTATGGGGACAGTCCCAATATTTGGGGCTTTGTCTTATATAGGCACCTATTACCCTCCACCCCATCCTGATTTTTCACACTTGCTGTCTGGTCACCTAAGGAGGCCTAACATCAAATGGAGTGGCCGTTAGCACAAGTTTCACTCTATCTCAAAACTGAATGAGCTTAAAAACCAAAACAAACAAAAACCCTTGCTTCTTTCCCCACAGATAATTAGATGCAAATGTACACAAACACATTGTGAAAGAGAGCCTCAGGTTTAGTTCCCCTTCTTTCAAAGGGAAACATAAGAACATAACATAAGAACATAAGAACGGCCGTACCGGGTCAGACCAAAGGTCCATCTAGCCCAGTATCCTGGCTACTGACAGTGGCCAATGCCAGGTGCCCCAGAGGGAGTGGACCAACAGGCAATGATCGAGTGATCTCTCTTCTGCCATCCATCTCCATCCTCTGACAAACAGAGACTAGAGACACCATTCCTTACCCATCCTGGCTAATAACCATTAATGGACTTAACCACCATGAATTTATCCAGTTCTCTTTTAAACACTGTTATAGTCCTAGCCTTCACAACCTCCTCAAGTAAGGGGTTCCACAAGTTGACTGTGCGCTGTGTGAAGAAGAACTTCCTTGTATTTGTTTTAAACCTGCTGCCTATTAATTTCATTTGGTGACCCCTAGTTCTTGTATTATGGGAATAAGTAAATAACTTTTCCTTATCCACTTTCTCCACATCACTCATGATTTTATATACCTCTATCATATCCCCCCTTAGTCTCCTCTTTTCCAAGCTGAAAAGTCCTAGCCTCTTTAATCTCTCATCATATGGGACCCAATCCAACCCCCTAATCATTTTAGTTGCACTTTTCTGAACCTTTTCTAGTGCCAGTATATCTTTTTTAGATGAGGAGACCACATCTGTACGCAGTATTCGAGATGTGGGCGTACCATCGATTTATATAAGGGCAATAATATATTCTCAGCCTTATTATTCTCTCTCCCCTTTTTAATGATCCCTAACATCCTGTTTGCTTTTTTGACCGCCTCTGCGCACTGCGCGGACATCTTCAGAGAACTATCCACGATGACTCCAAGATCTTTTTCCTGACTTGTTGTAGCTAAATTAGCCCCCATCATATTGTATGTAGAGTTGGGGTTAATTTAAATTTTTAAACAAAACAAAAAGACAACTCCCACTTACAGGGAAGTCCCGAATTAGGAAACTGATACAGCTAGAGGGACTGGGGTAGAGATGAGTAATTGCCTCAGATGATTCTGGCATTGTTCAGATTTATTTTTAAACAGGGACCAAGGCAAGGCTGAGTACCGCTGGGAACCTTGAACCACACACAATAACAACAAGCCAACCCCTGCAAACCCTCAGGGCAGGGCAGGGAGGTGGGCACAGGAGGAGCGGGCATGGTTCTGCTGGTGTCTCTCGCCAGTGGGAGCGCGCTCTAGACAGAGTGTAACCAGAGATCAGCTCAGGCCGCTCCCCTGCGGCGGGGATGGGGAAGGGGGGAAGTCTCCTGCTCCGGTGGCCGCTGTTATTACCTGGGAGTCACGTGGGCTCTTCCCTGGCTAGGGGAAGGGCTTAGTTAGGGCTTCAGGGCAGCTGCTGCAGAGGTGGATCCTTCTCTCCCCCCCCGAATAGGATGAGCCCAAATGAGCAAACACCCCCACCCCCTCACCCCACCCGGCTCTAACCTGCCTGCGGCCAGACACCTTGCGTAGAGTTGAGGAACTAGTTTGGCAAGTCCTGAGCCAGCTTGCGGAGGGAGCGGAGCGCCATTGGAGGGCTGGGAGAGCCCGAGCCAACCCCAGGCGGCTGGTGCGCCTCTGCCCTGGTAGCGGGGCGAGGCGAGCATGCAGGTGTAGGGCGGGAAACGCTGCCAGGAGCGGCCGGAGGAGCCCGCGGGGAGCCCAAGTTTCCGCGAGAGGTAAGGGGCTGCGGAGGCGGGGCGCTGCTCTCCGGGTGCGGCTCTCGCACCGGAGCCGGGGCGAGGGGCATAGGGGGGGTCTCCGCGCGGGACAGCCCTGGCTGGTGGGTTGGGGCAGGAGCGGCGGCGTGTCCCCCGGCTCTGGAGGCGGGTTGAAGGGCTTGAGGGCGGTTAAATGGTGCCGCTTCCCCCCAAGCCCAACCCGGCTATGTCCTTACGCCGCTCGCCCCGGCGATGAGTGCCGTGCCCTTCTCCTGCCGCGCCCGCGCGGCTCTGCGCCGCTTTAACCCAGCCGGCTGCTGACCATGGTAAAGTGACTCTAACTTTCACTGAGCCCTGATCCTCCTCTGTCCTCCTGCCGGGCTCGCTGCATAGGCGCTGGAACGAGGGGTGCGGCCAGCAGCACCCCCTGGCTTGAAGTGGTTCCCATCACACACCGGGTTTACGGTTCGGTTCAATGGCTCGCAGCGCCCCTGGCTCGGAGCTATTCCTGTTGGCTTGCTCAGACCCGAGAAAGCGAGGCCACAAGCTCCATGGGAAGGATGGAGGCTGCCATGCCCAGCGCAGGGGGAAGGAGTGGCTCTGCCTGAACCCAGACTAAAGTTCAGAGCCACACAACCGATCCCCAGAGAAAGGCCAAACAGGTTTTTGTCGCTCCTCCACAGGCATCCAAACAGGTCCCAGCTAGATTCAGGGTGCAAGTGCTGTCACCCTTCAGCCTTTGTCTCTACAGACTTGTGTACTGAGTACCGCAATCTCCGAGGTTTCTGTAGTTGACCTCCAGGATAGGAGCCTGAAGGCGCTTCATAAACTAAACTAGCTATTTAACGTTAAATAATATTAATATCGCTTATATAGTGTAAAGCTAAAATAGCTAATTTTTCCTGGGCATTCACTAATCTCTTAATAGTGCACTCTCAGCACTGCTGCTTGTTTAAATGACCAGTGCACCTGCCAGTTCTGATTCATTTTCAGAATGATCACTTTTTAAGGTAAACATTAACTCAGTGCAGAAGCACCTTGCATTGGTGTGTTGCTGAAGCTGGTGGAGGAAATAAAAAAGCCAAACCTACTGGTGTTTGTTTTCAAATGTCTTTTCAATCCCTGTCTGCCAGCACAATAGAGAAATGCACGTCATTCTCCCTGGACTGGGTGGACAAAGGCAAATTATGATGCACCTGCCTTGACTCCAGAATATGCTGCTTCTATATCACTGTGTAGGCTGCAGTATGTTGTTGTTTTTTTTTAAAGACTCTCTACTTCTTGTGCTCGTTGGTAAAGTTTCCTTTTCCTTTAATATAACAATGATTGCCTGATTCCACTGTGACTGCAACAATTTCCATCTACACAACGTTCTATAAAGCTCAACAGTATAACAAAGGAAGTAAAACTCTACAGTATATTAATTCCTTAGTCAACTAAGAGATGGTTTTCTTCCTTTTTTTTCTCTTAAGGAAATGAGATGTTATTCCAATATAATGCTTAAACTTTAATATTTTGGCCAAATGTAAAGGTTATATAAATGCTTACATATTACATGAATTTCGGGCTGTCACATCCTCTAATAAAGTGACTATAGCACATTCTCACAGAAAAATAGTTTTGAGGGAGGGGAGAATTTTTTGTTTGAATCGCTTGGTAGATTTATGTGACTTTTGTGGGTCACAAGTATAGTGTATTTCACCTACATTTGTAAACAAGTTTTTGTTAGTGGTGGGTTTTTTGTTTGTTTTGTTTTGAGTGCCAACGGTGTAATTTGGTGCTGTACAGACCTAGGTAGGTAATCCTGACCTGAAAGACTTTTACTTATAGGGAATGTGAAAATGGAAGTTCAAACTCTAATGACAAAAGCAGCTCCTCACTATATTTTAGGGACTGTTTAGTAATTGGTTGGTGCATCTTACTTTTGGTGATGATAGGGTGGAATGGAAGAAGGGACTGAGAGCTGTGAGTTCTGATAATCCTGGCTGGATCAGGCTGTGTGGCCTTGGGCAAGGCCCTTAAATTTTGTTTGTTTCCACATCTATAAAATGGTGGTAATTGACTAATTAAAAGCTATGTTTACATAGTCTTCTACAGAAGTGAAACTGGTGCTTATTAAGGAACATTTATAATCATGTAATAAAACTTGCCAAGAATATCATCTGCGAGGTTTGTCACTATTTAGAACACTTAATGTAATAGTGAACCAAAGAAAATTAGTGTTAATTCTTCTGGGCTTTTTGGTTAATTGTCTCTTTGGTTCAGATTTCTTACTACTCCATGTCTATTACCTATTAAGATTTAAAATAATGTCCCTAAAACATTAGCTTTTTTTCTCTAAAAGTTCTAATAGAATTGCGTAATTGGATGAGTTAGTTATCAAAACAATATCCTAACTTTTTTTTGTTAAGAATATATTAGAGATATTTAGGAAGTGAAGTACCTCAGATGCTACAGTTACGAGGACTGTGTAAGTAGCTGCCTAAGTAGCTGTGTAGATATAGTACCAGGAACTTCTGGGTACTGGAGGCTCTCAGATGATTTGTGATCACCTTTTTCTATTGTAAATATATTGTAGAAAGGGTAAGAGAAAAGTGAGCCAAGTACAAACCAAGTGGACTACTAGCTAATCAGTTCCTAAAATAAATCCTGCACATACTCTTATTAAAGCCTGGAAATCTAACTCCTGGTATGAGCTTATGAGTGTCAAACTGTATGGTATCAAATCATGGTTGGTGGTTGATCTGTTTTTAAATAACTCAAGCTCACGGTGACCAAGATGATTTGGTCACTGTCTGCTTTATTTCAGTCTATGAAGATTCCAAATGTGAATTCCCTTGCCAGTAAAAGATTGAGTACTTTTGTAGCATTGGAGTAATTTATGCTTCATACTCCTGGACATATGCCCCAAACTTTTTTTTTTTTTTTAACTAGTGCTAAACATTGAGGTGGCCTTACTTTCAGTAACTTGATTTGTTCTTTGCTTGTTCTCTCTTGTGAGACTTCCTGAGAGTATTCTGGTCCCTAGTCTTGCAATTTGCAATATTAAATTGAATGAGCCACTTGCCTGCCGCTTCTATTCAAATTAGCCTGAACTCATTTGCTAATTTTTTTTTTACTGTAGTTATGCAGGCCTTATTTTGACAGCATGTTAGTTGTGTTAGGCCTGATTATGAAGTCTGCCATAGGTTTAAATTCTCCTTTTGGGAATTGGAATCATAAGGGTTTCCGATCTTTATCCTTGGCTGTTTTCTTTAACCAACATCTGCTAAATGGAACAGTCTGATCCTAATTGTTTGAGCAAAAGAATGGAGCCAGAAACTCCTGAATGTTAATCATATCTCTGCTATGTGGCTTTGGGCAAATCTCCTAACCTTTCCGTATCTGTTTCTCTTTCTTTAAAATGCAAAGAAGCCTTCATTACCCATCTCCTAGGGGTATTGATCAACACTCTGAAGATGCAAAAATATTACCTAACACAGGCCTGCACAACTCGTAAAGCAGCAAGGGCCATATTACTCCAAAGAAAACAGCTGAGGGCCGAAACCCCCCAGCGCCGCCCAGCCCCGCGGAAACAACCCCTCCAGCCACTGATTCGCCGCTCGCCTCCTCACACCTCCCCCCCCAAATATAAAGCCTCGCTGCCACTGCCCACCCGGCTCATCATCCCCCCATGAAATAAGGGGAGGGGAAAAGAGGGACAGTTTGAAGGGATTTTCTGGGGCTATGAACTAAGGGGAGGGGAAAGGGTGGCGGTATGAAGGGATTGGATGCGACTGTCCAACACACAAACACAGGGGGCGCAGGGAGCCCGGGGGGGGCAGTGTGATAGGGCCTGGGGTGGGGGGGAAGAAGGTCCCTGGACCAGGGAAGGAGGCAGCAGTCGGGGCGGAGCAGGTGCAAAACACACACACACCCTCCCTCCCTCCCCTGGGGATTTCCTGGCTGCCCACAAACAGTTCAACCCCCCCCCACCCCCTGATCACTATGGAGGCCACCCTGGGACCAACCAGCGCAGTAGCTGCCCCGCCCCCAACTGAAGGGAGGGTTTGGGGGGGTCTCGGCCCAGTTTCCCCCTCCCCCCCTGAGCTGCAGCTCGAATCCAGGCTGGACACCCCTCCCCTCGCTTGGCACTTACTGGCTCTGCTTCAGCGGGCCCAAGAAGCGATGCACTGTTGTACGCCAGGCGGAGGGAACAGGAGATGGAGACACGTGCGGTTCTGGCCGTTAGGGCGGCTGGAGCGCGGCACGTGCAGGGTTGTGAGGCGGGGCCCCACCCCGGGCAGGGGGCGAACCCAGCAGCCCCACCCCGCTGCTTGCCCGCGGGCTGCACAGTGAGCCCACGCGGGCCTCATGTTGTGCAGGCCTGACCTAACAAGTATTCCTACATCTTGACTCCTTAGGACACGTGTAAAACTCTAACACAATAGAGTTTTGTGCCGTGTTGGATATCAGACTTTAAAGTATAACTTTTTTCTGATTTATATCTTAATTTGATAACTTTCTCAGAGAACTTGAGCAAGTTTACTGGACATGGTTGTCTTAATCATAGAAACAGTGCTGAACAGGATGGCATAGAGTGGAAACAATACAAAGATAGAAGTCATGGGATAGATGAGCAAGAAACAAATAATTAGGCAGTACATGAAAAATTGGAGACAATAAACCCCCAAGAGCCCAATCAATCTGTCTAGTCGAAGGAAAGCATCCTAGTGAATGAAGGGAAACACAATTAACATAAAGGAGGCACAGTATATTTCATTATAAATCTTAACTCTTATTTGTCCTCCACAGTCATCATAGAATGGTACATTTAACATCTCTTCTTAATTTTTATGTATGTAGTTTTAAATGGCCCTCAAAATTTGATCTTAACTCCCGTTAGTTTACTTAGGGTTACCATTCGTCCGGATTTACCCGGACATGTCCTCCTTTTGTGTGCTAAAAATAGCGTCCGGGGGGAATTTGTAAAGCACTCACAATGTCCGGGATTTCCCCCTCCCCCGGCAGAGCGAGCGGCTGGGAGGGCTGCAGGAAAGTCCCGGGCTGGACTCCGGAGCAGCTTCCTCCTCCCACCCCCACCCCTGCATTCTGAGCTGGCCGGCAGCTCCTCCTCCTGCAGCCCGCTCCGGCAGCCCTGTGCAGGGCCAGGGACCGGGTTTTGTTGTGCTGGGGAGCTCAGCCATGTGTCCGGCTGGCACAGAGCCCAACACCCTGTTCTGAGCAGCAGGGTAAGGGGGGGCAGGAGAAGGGACAGGGAGGTTCTGGAGGGGGCAGTCAAGAAACGGGGGGGGGGCTTTTGGAGGGGAGTGGAGAAAGTTTTGGGCAGTCAGGGTACAGGTAGGGGGTAGGGTCCTGGGGGGCAGTTGGGGGGGGGTCTTAGGAGGGGGCAGTTAGGGGACAAGGAACAGGGAGTCTTAGGTAGGGGGTGGGGTTCTGGAGGGCAGTTAGGAGCAGGGGTCCCAGGAGGGGGCAGTCAGGGGACAAGGAGCGGGGGGTAGGGGGCTGGGAGTTCTGGGGGGGAGCTGTCAGGGGGCAGGAGTGGGGAGAGGGATCGGAGCAGTCAGGGGACAGGGAGCAGAGGGGTTTAGATGGGTTGGGAGTTCTGGGGGGACTGTCAGGGGGCAGGAGTGTGGAGAGGGATCGGAGCAGTCAGGGGACAGGGAGCAGAGGGGTTTAGATGGGTTGGGAGTTCTGGGGGGGGCTGTCAGGGGGTGGGGAGTGGTTGGATGGGGCGTGGGAGTCCCAGGGGTCTGTCTGGGGGTGGGGGTGTGGATAAGGGTTGGGGCAGTCAGGGGACAAGAGGCAAGGAGGCTTAGATAGGGAGTGGAGTCCCGGGGGGCAGTTAGGGGCAGGGGTCCCAGGAGGGGGCAGTCAGGGGACAAGGAACGGGGGGAGGGTTGGGGGTTCTGGGGGGGCGGGAAGTGGGAGGGGCAGGGGCGGGGCTAGGGCGGGGCTCCTCCCGTCCTCTTTTTTGCTTGTTGAAATATGGTAACCCTAGTTTACTACAACTATGAGTATGAGTATTACCCCACCCAAGCATTTCTGGCACTAAAAGAAGGAAAAAAAAAAAAAAAAAAAAGGCAGAGCTACAGTAGAAATTTGTAGGCTAACTAAATAAAAGAATGGGTGGAAATCAGTGGCATATATGTGCAGTTATACAATACACCTACAGCAATAAACTGCTTCATTTTGACTTTTACAAATCACATTAATTCTATCTTGTGTCAGGTCATTCACACCAATAGTGTGACAAAGTCACAAATTAATGTTGTAGCATCCTGACCTCTGTCAATATGTTAGAGATACATTCAGTAGGGTTGTGGTAGTAAAAAAAGAAGTGGGTAAACTAAACTCCATATTCCCCTAGTGAGAAGTAGGGTAAACTCTATTTAACTGTGTTTTCCCTTGACTATACCACTGAATATGTTCTGTTACCAGAATGAAAGTGGTGCCTCAAAGACTTCTAATTTTGAAGTAGTGGATCTTCCTTAATATCTCTTTCTCCAGAATGTGGAACAATCTAGTTTGAAGTAATGGAACAATGTTAGTTGCCCTCTCTCTACTTCCTGTCCTCTATCTCATTTCTTTGAGAAAGTTGCAAATGTTCAGCTTTTACATTATTTAACTGTTACCTGACAGCTCTTTAAAAAGATATTAAATAACAGGGTATCTGAATAAATCTGTCTGCGAGTGTCTAGCCTAGCACTGCCTGGTGGCGTTTGCCCAGGTAACATAGCAAGGCATGTTTGCCTCCTAACCATTCTCAGTTAGGATGTTATCTGTATTTGAAAGGGTTTATTAAAAATAGGCATCTTAGAGGGATGGTATCATAATATTTCCAAAAGCTTGATATGTTTGGACCAACAGAAGTAATGCCCAAATGCTAATGGATACTTGGACTAAACAAGGAGAATGAGACTACATAAGGAGTGCACTACTGATTACATGTAGTGGTGCTGCTCTGAAATGCAGAGGAAGGCAATTTCAGAATGTGAAGTGAATCTTTTTCTGCCATGTGAACTACTATTCCCCCATACACAAATTGACCCTCTAATTAAGACCCTGATCCCCCAAATACTTAATATGAGTAAAGCTTAAGTGTGTGTGTGTGTATTTGGGGAGGGACAGGGGAGGGGTGTAGAAGGGAAGAGGGAATCCGAGCATAAGTGAAGTTACCTGTTGTATTAGTGTTACCGTGGCTTGAGATGCTTTCCCTACTGCAGTATTTGCCTAGATGTATTTTTGACTTTTCTTTACACTTTTGTAAAGATGTGAATGGGAGGCAAACTGTTCTAGGAAATTGTTTTTTTGGGGTTTTTTTTTTGTTTTGTTTTTTTTTTAATGGTCTCTATTGTGAATGGTGCCCACTTTGAGGGGAGGGGTGTGGGAGGGTGGGGTATGTGTGTATGTTTCCATAATCATTATGATTAAAGAGTACAAATTTGAGCATTTTAAAGAGAATAGTCATTGTCAAATTTTCTCATTCATAATGGTGGCAAAAATTATATTAGTGAAAAAACATGTTAAGAACACTTTATAGCTTAAGTTTTTTTGTTTTTGCTTAGTTGCAATCTCTGACTTTATTTGCTAGCAGAATGTAATTGTCAAAGATTGTACATATTTTTTCTGGTTATGTCTTTATAAAGCTTCTATGTCTAATAGAAAATGGATACATGCACTTCATAGAATCGTAGGACTGGAACGGGCCTTGAGAGGTCATCTAGTCCAGTCCTCTGCCCTCATGGCAGGACTAAGTATGATCTCTAGAACATCCCTGACAGATTTTTTTGTCTAACTGCTTCTTAAAAATTTGTAATGATGGAGATTCCACAGTCTCCCTAGGCAATTTATTCTAGTGCTTAACCTCCCTGACAGGAAGTTTTTCCTCATGTCCAACCTAAACTGCCCTTGCTGCAATTTAAGCCCATTGTTCTTGTCCTATCTTCAGAGGTTAAGCAGAACAATTTTTTGCCCTCCTTCTAACAACCTTTTATGTACTTGAAAACTGTTATGTCCCCTGTTATCATGTTTTCTAGACCTTTAATCATTTTTGTTGCTCTCTCTGGACTTTCTCCAATTTGTTTATATCTTGACTTGACTTGTTTGTGTGCTTGTATGTGGTTTTCCTTAAATAAACCGCTTTATTGTTCATGTGAAAAATAAATTCATAGAATTTAAGACCAGAAGGAACTATTATGATATTTTAAAGTTTGACGCCCTCCATAACACAGACCTATGAAACTCACCCAGTAAAGTCTACATCAAGCTCATAATTTCTGTTTGTGTGATAGGTTATCTTTTAGATCAGCAGCTTTCAAGCTATGAGGCGGGCCTCCCAAGGGAGGCATGGGAATGTATCAAGGGAGGTATGAGCTATGTGCTTTTTATTTATTTAAGAGTTCTGGCTGTCAGCTCTGGATGGCTGGGACTCGTGCAGAAGGGTCGTGCACACCTGGGAGGCAGGGATAAAGGGGACAGCTGCCACCCAAACTCTGGCTCTCCTTTCCCCCAACCATTCGCTATCCCTCACCAGAAGGCAGCTTGGGCTCTTCTCTCCCCCCAATTTCTCACCAGGAGGTGGTGGGGCTCCGGCTGTCAGTCCCGGGGTGGCAGCAGCAGTGCAGAAGTAAAGGTGGCAATGGGAAGCTAAGTCTGCTGTGAAAAGCGATATTGACAAATATATCACGTTTCACATTGCCTCCCTTACTTCTGTGCTGCTGCTGGCACAGTGCTGCCTTCAGAGCTGGGCGCTCAATCAGCAGTCACTGCTCTCCGCTCTTCCTTCAGAGCTGGGTGGCAGGGTGTGTATGTGCGTGATGGGGGCCCGGTCAAGTAAGTTTGAGAACCACTGTTTTAGATGGATATCCAGTATTTATTTAAAGACTGGAAGGAATGGCGAATCCATGCATCCCTAGCTAAATTCTTCCAATAGTTAACTAATCTCACGCCAAAATTTGCATCTTATTTCTAGTCATTGTCTTGCTTCAACTTCCAACCATTGGATCTCATTAAGCCCTTTGCTGCTAGATTAAAGAGCTCTATTATTGGAAACAGTTTTGTACTTCCTGGTGCAGTGTAGAGTGAGCCTGACACCTGTCTATAAGGTGCCACAGGACTCTTTGTCACTTTTTACAGATCCAGACTAACACGGCTACCCCTGATAGTTGACACCTGTGTATTACTCTGCCTTAGTTCTGTAGTTTAAGACTATCATGAATTTATTGCTTCTAAGGGGTCTGAGAGATTTATGTTTATTTGTATTACCTACCTGAATTGCATACAGTTTATTTGCTTAGTGGAAATTAATGAGAGAGTCTTGTTTTTTTTGTTTGCTGTTTAGTTAGCATCATGTGATGGCTATAATTTTTTTCACTGTTGTGTTTAGAACAGGAAGTTATTTTAAAAGGTAATATCATAAACGTCCTTTTAATTAGTTGCTTTTGAATGAAGACTTTGTGGGCCATAGATCTCTCCCCCCATCCCCCAAATGTGGCTGTGATGTTGTGCAGTCTGTATGGTTTTATAAAACCCAGGGCACCAGAGGCCTGATCCTCAGCTAATGTAAACTGGTGTAGTGCCATCAGTCTAAGGGCTTGGCTACACTGGCGCTTTACAGCGCTGCAACTTTCTCGCTCTGGGATGTGAACACCCCCCCGAGCGCTGCAAGTTTCAGCTCTGTAAAGTGACAGTGCAGACAGTGTGCTGGTAGCTACTCCCAGCGCCTTAATGTTGCTAGTGAAGACATACCCTAATTGACTTCAGTTAAGCTATGTCACTTTACACCTCTTGGGTCTTGGCTGAGTACAACAAAAAACTTTGGAAGCTCCATTTTCATTCCTTTTGAAGTTAGAGAACTTAAAGATACAAATACAACTTGGCTTGTAGAGTACATGCTGTGCCAGTTATTTGGCACTTTTAATGTCAAAGGTGCACTGCTGTTCAGTGATTTGTAGTAGAGGGAACATAGGATCTGCCCTATTGGATCAGACCACTGTCAACTACCAGGAGAGTAACAGAAATGTGAAAACTTCATTATACCTATCTAATTGTGCGTGCTAGAGTTTGCTTCTAATGGTGATACAATAAGCTTCTGATGATTCCCTTTTCAATTACCCCTCGCTTTTGTAATTTCTCTTATATGCATGTTGCTTGTCAGTTTTAGCTATATTTTCCTTAAGGTCAGGTTGGGAATTTAACTTAACAGGCCAAATTAAAGTGTGCTATTTAATTGTTCTTCTCTGACATTGGTTTTTCTACCAATTTAAAATATATCTAGCCATCCTGGTTGTGCACTGAGCAAACACTACATTGAGCAATCCATGATGACTCAAGTCTCTTTCCTCCAAATTTGGAGTCCATTTATGCTATCCTTTTCTACATTACGTACAACCAAGTTAAGCTGCATCTGCTATTGTGAATTCTATCTCTTTTAGGTACTTCTGTGGCCCCTGTCACTAAAGTATCAAGCACCTCAGAATCTTTAATGGTTTTATCTTCACAGTATACCTGTGAGGTAGGAAAGTACTATTATGTCCATTTTGTAGGGAACTGAGGCATAGAGAGGTTAAGTGACTTGCCCACAGTCACACAAGCAGCTGTTGGTGAAGTAGGGAAATAAACCTGGCTCTCTCAAGTGCTCTAACCACTGAACCATCTTTCCTGTCCAACATCCCCAGTGAATTTAAGATTATCTGGAGCATTTTTTAAATTCTGTGCATTTTACTAAACAAATCCACGTAGTGGCAGGAATACAAGCTCACAAGCTATTTTATTTTATCCTCTAAAACATGAAATAAATTAAATAACCGATTCCATTGTAGGACCCTGGGGAACTGTGTTAACAGACAGATGCTGACAGTACCTGTTTTAAGAGAGTATCTACACTTAAAATGCTACAGAAGTACAGCTGCACCGCTGTAGAGCTTCAGTGTAGACACTACCTATGCTGACAGGGTTGATTCTCCTGTCAATTTAGGTAATCCATCTCCCCGAGAGGCAGTAGTTAGGTTGATGGAAGAATTCTTCTGTCTACCTACCTACCGCGGCCTACACAGGGACTGAAGGAGTGTAGTTAAGACTATGTAGGGGTGTGGATTTTTCATACCCCTGAGCAATGTGGTTATGCTGACCTAATTTTCTAGTATAGGCTAAGCCTAAGGGAGCCCCTGACATCTAGTAAATATCTTTAATTTTCCTTCTGTCACAAATATATGTTTAAATGCATTTCCATAGGTGCTGATAGGTCATCCTTTTCTCTCCATATGTCTCTGTTAATAGCCTTGAAATTTTAGCACTTACGTAGCTGCTCACTGTAACTTTCCCATTGCTCAACAAATGTTTAATTCTTGCCAAGACTTTGCCCCTTATTCTGTTATTTATTATTCTTAATTTTTTGGAAGGATCTCATTAAAAGTCTTGAAAAGACCAATTATCTCCTGGGTCCACCTTTAACTACTGTCCTAAAGCTTTTTTTAAGTAGGGAAGGAAACCTCTTAACAGGTTAGGTTTATTTTACAGAAGTCAGGCAATTAAATTGCCCTACCAAGTTAGTCTAGTGCAGCTGATGAAAGCTGTCTTCATCTACACTTTCCAGCAGTTTCCACAATGGTGAGGTAAGAGATGCACTGATTTGTAATTCCCATGGCATCGTTTTTAAAAAAGTCACATTAGGAGCTTTCTAATTATCAGCAACTACTGTTTTGAGGATATTGTATATTGTCAGTCTCTCTATTCTACACTCTTAAATAAATAAATAAATAAATTCCCTGTGTAAATACATGCTGTTTGCTTCTGGTAACTTACTGCACCTGAATTTCTAAAATTGCTTTATACTTTCATTAGACCACAGTACATCAAGGCTATGCTCTGGTCTCTTTAATTTTACCTCTTGGATTTGAAATTTCCAAATTTCTCCTGTATCTCTGGCATGAACTAATGCATGATTGATTGTTCTAAGGAAGATGAAATCTTCCATAGTGCTCCTAGCTAGTTGCAATGAAAAAGATTGTTACTTCCTTAATACTTCAGGCTACACCCTTCAGCGTGATTTGATCACTCTTATTTTACAGTAGCATGCTTATCCCTAAGCGTCATTACTAGCACTACAATTATCCAGCCTTGCTTAAAAATTCAGCTATGCCATTTGGCATAATGGCCTGTGGTAATGAATTCCATACTCCGGCTGACTTCACTGCACTGTGTGACAGATTCCTGCTGAGCCATATTCTGCCCTCAGTTACATCAACCCCCGTAATATCAGCGAAGTTGCATGAGTGAAACTGAGCCCAAAATTTGGCTTGTACAAAGTTTATCTAATTGTGCAATCCAATTCGTTAAAGCTTGTCTCACTGTCATATACCAAAACAACCTTGATGAATACAAGAGAACATTGTATATTCCACGATTAACAAGACCATCATTCTTATCTACTCTCAAACTAGTAGTTATTGACACATTTGCTAAGTGTTGTATCAAACAGCATGCAAAGTACATAATAATGTTGAAATGACCTCAGACTCTAACTCTACTCCATAAGCTTAGTTGCTCAGATGTAGATCTCTGGTTTCACAAATGTCTCTGTAGAAGCTTGTGCTCAGGTTCAATCCCCCGTCCCCATGATCTACCCATAGGTAGGGCCCTACCAAATTCAGGGTTGGTTTTGGTCAATTTCACGGTCACAGGATATTAAAAATTGTAAATTTCACAGTTTCAGATACTTAAATGTGAAATTTCAAGGTGTTGTAACCATGCGGGTCCCATCCCAAAAGGAGGTAATGGGGTGTCTCAAAGCTATTGTAGGGGGGTCGCGGTGTTGCCATCCTTACTTTCTGTGCTGCTGTTGGAGATGGCGCTGCTTTGAGAGCTGTGTGGCTGGAGAGCAGCAGTTGCTGGCTGGGCCCCCAGCTCTGAATGCAGCACTGCTGCCAGCAGCAGCACAGAAGTGAGGGTGGCATGGTATAGAGGGGGTCCTCACTTTTTTGGGGGGCAGGGCCAGTCTTATGGGTGGGCGACTGCCCAGAGTGCCGTGATTGGGAGGGATTCCCTTGGTCACCCTTCCCCCTCAGCCAGCCCAAGGCCCCTTTAACTCCTGAGTGCCAGGGTGCTGGGCTGGGAGCCGGGGAGGGGCAGGGCTGGGGGCGCCCAACCGAGGGCTCCTACCATATCCTGGGCTCCAGCTGCAGGTCCTGGTCAGGCTGGTGAGGAATGGGACATCATCTTCCCCTGCAGGGGCTGCTCCCAGGGCTGGGTCAGACCCACCTCCAGGAACCTTCTTCAGCTGCCGGAAGCTCTACGGCTGCGGGCTGGGAGCCCAGCTCTGAAGGTAGCACCACTGCCAGCAGCAGTGCAGAAATCAGGGTGTCATGGTCAGGGCCGGTGCTGCCATTTAGGCAAACTAGGCAGTTGCCTAGGGCGCCAAGATTTGGGGGCACCAAAAAGCGGTGCCCCCAATTTTTTTTTTTACAGCGTTCCTACGCCCCCTCCCCGAGCGCGCAATTGCTGCTCCACTTCTCCCGCCTCCCAGGCTTGCAGCGCCAATCAGCTGTTTGGCACCGCAAGCCTGGGAGGGGAGGAGAATTAGAGTGGGGGCGGCGTGCTCAGGGAGGAGGCGGAGCAGAGGTGAGCTGGGGTGGGGAGCTGCCACACGGCTCCCGGGGGGGGAGCTGCTGTGGCGGGGCGCAAGGTGGAAGTTTCGCCTAGGGCGCGAAACTTCCTTACACCGGCCCTGGTCATGGTATTGCCACCTTTGCTTCTGCACTGCTGCTAGCTGTGGCATTGCCTTCACAGCGGGGTGACTGGCCAACATCCACCACTCTCCAGCTGCCCCGCTCTGAAGGCAGAGCAGAAGTAAAGATGGTAATACTGCAACCCCCCTACAATAGCCTTGTGGCTGCCCCACAACTCCCTTTTGGATTGGGACCCCCAATTTGAGAAATGCTCATCTCCCCTGTGAAATCTGTATAGTACAGGGTAAAAGTACACAAAATGCCAGATTTCGTGGGGGAGACCAAATTTCACGGTCCATGATGCATTTTTCACATTTGGTAGTGCCCTACCCATAGGCAAACATATCCCACATACACCTCTACCCCGATATAACGCTGTCCTCGGGAGCCAAAAAATGTTACCGCGTTATAAGTGGAAACTTATATCGAACTTGCTTTGATCTGCCGGAGTGCGCAGCGCCCCCGCCCCCTCCACCGGAGCACTGCTTTACTGTGTTATATCCAAATTCATGTTGTATCAGGTCGCATTATATCAGGGTAGAGGTGTATTTCAGGACTAGTGTTAGTGTATTCCTATTACTTTTGCTACTATTTCCCTCCCTGGAGATATGATTTGATTTGAAATAATACTTAGCAATTATGTAGTGCTTTTCACGTGTAGATTTCAAAGCCCTTTACAGGGGGATTATTATCTCCATTTTACAGATGGGGAAACTGAGGCACTGAGCAGTTGAAGTCACTTACCTGGCGCTACTAAGCAGGTCAGTGGCAGAGCTGGAAATAGAATCCAGGACAGTGATTCTCAACCTATTTACCATTGTGGGCTGTATCCAATACTACCTGTTTGGCCCTGAGGATGTCACATGAGCCGCAGATTGAGAACCACTGATCTAGGACTTCTGACTCCTGGTCCAGTGCCCTGTGCAGTACTAGATCATGCTGTCTCTAATAATAACAATGTAAGATGCATTCATGACATATCAAAACTTAAAAAGTTACCTTTAATTGAAGAACTAATGAAGGGAACAGCAAATGCTAATCTGTTGTATATTTTTCTATATTTAATGATACATTTAGAATGAGCAGCCTCCCAAGTAGCCCGTTTTGAGGTATTTCTGGGAATATCTGAGGTACAAAATGTCTACAGTTACCAAGGAAATATTTGCACTGTAGTCACTGTTAACTTTGCTCTGGATCTTGTACGATTAGTTGCAGGTGATTGTAGCCTGATTATAATAGCATAATGTGAATTAAACATCCTGATCTTTTTTCAGCAATACAGCCTTAACTTTGAGCTGAAAGCCACATATCCCCTTGCTAATCATTTGGCCCACCCTGTCTGGTTTTTCAAGTTGCTAATCTTTTGGAGAAGAGCATTTACACATTTTATCTTTGTGACCATCTTCTTCTCTAAACATATACAGCTTCTGTAATATAACATTATCTTGCAATGGTAGAATGTCATTTTCATATACTGTAGCATACATACGATATTTAATGCAATTCAGTTATCTAAAAGCATGTGAGTTTTTGGAAGATGGAGTGGATAATATGTCACTTCTGTTATTGACTAAATCTAGTATAGACTTGTTCTCAGCAGAACAGTTCAATAAAACTTTGTCCACAACTTCCTTAAAGAGATTTCCCCTGTACCTGACCCCCAAAAATAATTGAAAATGATTTCACTATTAGGAAAAGCTTCCTGAATTTAGCTGATGGTTTTCCTTTACTTAAGAGCAGTGTACAATCAACAGCTGAACAGATCTCTAATGAGATGCAAATAGAGCAAGCTACCTGTTCAGTCCTGTCTAGTGGTGCAACACATTAAGAGTAGAAATGCCTAACCTGAAGTGCAGTCTAGGCTCAGTGAGTGTCCTCTGTCATTTTTTGTGTAAGTGTAGCAAATTGAAAATGGTGGTTGGCAAACTCTCACTTCATCACTCATTTTACTTCTGTGTGTTTAGGCTTATAAACGGAGACTTAGTTCATTCCAATCAGTATAAACATGTTTGGGGTAAGCTGTGATACAGGAGAGTTTGTCTGAGCATTGACAGAGACACACCCTGGAATGCAGTGCTCTGTGCGGAAGCTGGATATTATTATTCTTTTTTTTAATAGAGAGATTATCTAAAAATTTGCCATTCAGGTAAGATGTTTACTCTTTTTTTTGCGAAAATTGTCCCTTAATCATGTAGAACATTTCTGGGTAGATTTATAAACCGGGCAACCTTCCCTACTTTAAACTTGCTCTGGTCTCCAAATGTGTTATGGGCTTACAGAGGATCCATGAGATTGGTAGAAGGATGCACCTCCAGCTGCTTCTGAATTGTTAACACCCAAAATTGTAAATCAGGCCCGCAAAATCATGAGATCTCAAAAAAGTGGGTTCTTTCTTTTTCTGTCCGAGCTGTCAGTGGTTTGTTTTCAATCTTTTCTCCATAACCAGGAGGATTAGAAACTTTCTTTTATAAGGAAAGCTGTGTTCTCATCTAACCACACCACTCCAGGAGCTGGGTCTTTATTAAAACCATGAAATATTTCAGAGCTGGCAATAAAATAACAATTGACAACACTGTCACTTGTCTGAAAGAAGAATGGAGGGCAGCTTCAGAAGAATCTGCCCCACTGCTGTGAATTTCAGAGACTACTCTAGCTCTCCTGAGCTTGTGGTTCTATGGGGAAAAGGGCATGTACACCTCCATTTACACTAGTTTGCCCTCTTTATGTGGTTTGTTTTTATTATTTTAAATTGCAAAGCCCTTTCAACAAAAGCTGTATTTTTTTTTTAAATGTGGATGATTTAGTCTGTGTAATCTGAGGAATGAATTTGAAACTGCTTTCCAGTTGGAGGGCCTTGTCTTACCTGAAACAAGAATGGCTATAGATGGATCCTCTGTGGCCCATAAAAAGAAAAATCCTGATATTGAAACACTGCCCTAAAAACAAAAAATGGGCAAAGGGGAATGAAAGAACTGGGTTTTTGCCTTTTATTGCTTTTGAAATAGAACTTAAAAGATCATGGCTGTGGTGTGTCTGGTGCAATCCCCACAGCCAGTAATGAATGCTTTATCATCGTCCATAATGCTGCATGAGTTTCGGGCTGTGTACACACTGCATCTTAAGTCGATATAAGTTAAGTTGCTCGGGGAGTGAATAACCCCCCTCCCGAGCAACGTAAGTTAAGCTGACCTAAGCGCCAGTGTGGACAGTGCTATGTTGGTGGCAGAGCTTCTCCCGCCAACATAGCTACTGCTGCTTGTGGGGGCTGGAGTAATTAAGTTAATAGAAGAGCTCTCTCCTGTAGGATTAGAGCATCTGCATTAGCAGTGCTACAGTGGTACATCTGCATCAGTGCAGCTACACCACTGTAAGTTCTATAGCGTAGCCATAGTCTTAGTTGCAAGGACAGACTGACGGGTTGGATCACAGAAACCCCCTTGGGAGCTGCCACCTAATGTACCAAGACTACTTCTATTCCTGATTTCCCTGCCAGCTCAGGACTCCAGCACCCTGTCTTGCTGAGCCAGACACTCCCATCTGCTCCAACACAGACCCAGGGTCTGAATAACTTGCCCCAAAGCTGCAAGTTTACCTGAAAACAGCTCACAGAAGTGTGCTTGTCTTTAGCACTCAGATGCCCAACTCCCAATGGGGTCTAAACCCAGATAAATCTGTTTTACCCTGCATAAAGCTTATGCAGGGCAAACTCATAAATTGTTTGCCCTCTATAACACTGATAGAGAGATATGCACAGCTGTTTGCTCCCCCAGGTATTAATACATACTCTGAGTATATTACTAAATAAAACGTTTCAGAGTAGCAGCCGTGTTAGTCTGTATCCGCAAAAAGAACAGGAGTACTTGTGGCACCTTAGAGACTAACAAATTTATTAGAGCATAAGCTTTCGTGGACTACAGCCCACTTCTTCGGATGCCATCCGAAGAAGTGGGCTGTAGTCCACGAAAGCTTATGCTCTAATAAATTTGTTAGTCTCTAAGGTGCCACAAGTACTCCTGTTCTTTTTAAATAAAACGTGATTTTATTAAATGCAGACAGTAGGATTTAAGTGGTTCCAAGTAGTAACAGACAGAACCTAGTAAGTCACCAAGCAAAATAAAATAAAATGCGCAAATCTATGTCTAATCAAACTGAATACAGATAATCTCACCCTCAGAGATGCTTCAGTAAGTTTTTTCTCAGGCTGGACACCTTCCAGGCCTGGGCACAATTCTTTCCCCTGGTACAGCTCTTGTTCCAGCTCAGGTGATAGCTTGGGGATTCTTCATGATGGCTTCTCTCCCTCTTTGTTCTGTTCCACCCCTTTATATATCTTTTGCATAAGGTGGGAACCCTTTGTCCCTCTGGGTTTCCACACACCCCCCCTCACTGGAAAAGCACCAGGTTAAAGATGGATTCCAGTTCAGGTGACCTGATCACATGTCACTGCAAGACTTCATTGCCCACTTGCCAGCACACACACATACAGGAAGACTAACAGGTAAACATTGCCATCTGCAGAAAATGGGCCTTGTTAATGGGAGTCCTCAAGATTCCAAACCATCATTAATGGCCCACACTTTACGTAATTACAATAGGCCCTCAGAGTTATATTTTATATTTCTAGTTTTAGATACAAGAGTGGTACATTTCTACAAATAGGATGATCACACTCAGTAGATTATAAGCTTTGTAATGATACCTTACAAGAGACCTTTTGCGTGAAGCATATCCCAGTTGCATTATATTCACTTATTATCATGTTTTTATAAAACCATATAGACTGCACAACATCACACAGACCTCTGTGATCTAGAGGACTGCGCATGTATGCCTGGCCTACACTAGGAAATTAGATCGGTATAACAGTTGCTCAAGGGTGTGAAAAATCCACACCCCCTGATTAACGCAGTTAAACCAATCTAACCCCCAGTGTAGACAGCGCTAGGTTGATGGGAGAATTCTCCTATCTCCTAGCTGCTGCCTCTTGTGGAGGTGGATTACCTACACGGATAGAGAAGCCTTCCCTTTTGCATAGGTAGTGTCTTCACTAAAGTCATTCTCCAATGTTTTAAGAGGAGCCCTTATAGTTAAGAAATTTGGAGTTGTAAATCTGGCTCTCCCATAGACTTGAGTTGACAAAGACCACAAGGCATTTAACCTGTCTGCCTCAATTTACAGATGGAGGTGATATGTATTTCAAAGGAATATCATGATTTTATTTAAATGAGCTAATGTATTGGAAACAATGCAAAGAATTTGTTAATGTCAATTATTTATTGGCTTCTTAGAGGCTTTGCACACATGGGGATGGGGAAATTCAATGTCAATCAACTATTGTTTCATCTAGGTTTGAGAGCCAAATGTAAGGTGGTTGATTTCTGGTATAAATAGAACAATTCCATTCTGCTCCCCTTTCATGCATCTGATCTTCAGCGTGAATGTGCCAAATATCAGAATGTGCCAAATATCAGAATTGCAAAAGGTGATTGAGCAGTTTATAGTTTATTCCTCATCTCTTTGTAGCTTCCTCATCTTGGATTTTATCCCAGTATACCAATGCTGTGAACAGTTCAAGTCCCATAGCTATGCATGCTCTTACCAGAGATTTAAAAAAAAACAACACAAAATACAACAGCCCTGGTAAATGAACGCAATAATAAAAAAAATAACCCATGCTCTTGTATGGTTCTTTTCATCCAGAGATTTCAAAGCAAAATGAGCTAGAGATCATAATCAGAATTGGGGGAAATTATTCTAAGTGAAACTTTTTCGGTAAAAAATTTTTAAGTTTGGTGACATTGAAACATTTTGAAAATTTGAGTTGATTTTGCTGAACTGTTTCAAGTGAAGGGAAAAAAATTGTAGTGTTCTATCTCTTTGATTCAAGTCTACTTTTGGTTTTGAAATTTCCTTCAATTTTAAAATCATTTAATTTTGATTAAGCATTTTTAATGGTTTTTTTTAAACACTTCATTTCAGGCAAAAAAAAGTTTCTACTTAAAATGATTTTTTTAAAACTTTGATTTGCCAGATGTTTTCTTTTGGGTCAGCCCAAAACTTATTTGGTTTGTTGGAAATTAAAAAAATAATAATAATCAACTTTTCAGGCAGCTCTAATCATTATCCCTGTTTTACAGGTGAGGAAAGTGAAGTACAGAGGTCAAGTGACTTGTCAGTGGCAATGTCAGGAATAATACCCAGGACTCCGGTGCTCTATTTCCTTGGTCACACCGCTTTGAAGTTTATAATACTGTTGGTGGGTACCACAAGCCCTGCAACTTGGGACTAGTCTTAAGGAGGAGTTCTAAACTCTCCTTAAGACTATTTTTTTGCAGCGTTTTTGTAGCTGTGTTGGTCCCAGGATATGAGAGGGGCGAGGTAGGTGAGGCAAATCTTTTATTAGACCAATTTCTGTTGGTGTAAGATGCAAGCTTTCAAGCTGTACAGAGCTCTTCTTCAGAGTGTCTTCCTTCTCCAGACCTGATTCCCTTCCCCAGACTTGAAGAAGAGCTCTATGCAGCTCGGAAGCTTGAATCTTCCACCAACAGAAGTTGGCCTAATACAAGATTACCTCACCTACCTTGTCTCGCTTAAGCTTCTTGTGAATTATGTTAGATCCTAAAACAGGTTGGTGTTGTACTGTTGGATCAATGCAGCAAAATTCTGTTAACATTTACTTAAAAATAATGTCCCTGTTGCATGGGGATCTAGTTTATGCTTATTAGCACACCTTAAACTATATCTACACTGGTATTTGGACATGGGTACTGGACTGTGTGTATGCTCACCTATATACCCTATACCCATGCCAAACATCCAGATATGCTGTTCTGGATGTGGGGGTTACGCTTGATACCAGGGTATATCACGACCATGCTGCCTTTTTTGGTACATGAGGTTAGCATTAGCATTTCAGAGGTGGTATCCCAGGATTCTGTGCGTCATAGGAGACACTCTAGGATCCTCCTTGCTGTGCCCTGGCAATGGCAGCTCCCACTCCCACCAAGTTGGGCAGCAGAGAGGAGTAAGACATGGAGCAAATGGCCAATGATGTGGTTCTGTTCCCATTCCCTCTTGCGGGACAAATGTGTCTGTGTGCAACTGGTGAGAATCTTAGATTCCATTCCCTTTACCCCTGTCACAAGCCAAAGATAGGTGACCGGGACGGTGACTGATCCCCACTGACGCCCTATGACACAAAGATGCAGGAGATTTCTGGTGTTGTGACTATATGTCTGTGGGTGGACCACCACTTCTGGACCAGAAGAACCAGCACACTGGGGTGGGATCACATCATGGAAACCTGGGATGATGAGCAGTGGTTGCTGAACTTCAAAATGAAGACGAGACGTTCCTGAAGCTATGTGAGGAGTTTAGGGTGACCAGATGTCCTGATATTATAGGGACAGTCCTGATATTTGGGGCTTTTTTTTATATATAGGCTCCTATTTCCCTTCACACACACACACACCCCACCACCACCCTTTGTCCCAATTTTTCACACTTGCTATCTGGTCACCCTAGAGGAGCTGGCCTCAGCCTACAGCAAGAGAACATTTGGTTTTGGAGACCTACAGAAGCAGGTGGCTATTGCTTCTGTGGAAGATGACAACACTGGAGCTACTAGTCACTCGCAAACCACTTGGGTGTGGGGAAGTCTACTGTCAGGGTCGTGGTGGTGCAGGTTTGCAAAGCTATCGACACTCTCATCTATCCACGGTTGGCTGCCTTCACCAGAGTTCTGGATATTACAGCTGGGTTGTAGAGAATGGGGTTTCTTAACTGCATGGTGATACCCATATTCCCATACTTTGCCCCTCAAAAGAAGCAATTGAGCACGTCAGTTGGAAAGGGTGCTATTCACTTCTTCAAGGGCTGGTGGACCACAAAGGCAGGTTTTTGAGCACTAATGTTGGACGCACAGGAAAGGTTCATGATGCCAGGGTGCTGAAGAGATCTGGACTGTACTTGAAGGGGAGGAAGGGACTTTATTCCTCAGAAATGACATGGTTCTATACAGTGTCTCTGTGCCCATGGGTATTCTGGGGGACCCTGCATCTCTGCTGCTACCCTGGCTAATGAAACCCGGACATGAAAGATCCAGCAAAACAAGAGCTCAGCTACCAACTAAGCAGCTGTGGAATGGTAGTGGAGTGCCCCTTTGGATGGGTGAAGGCTTACTGGCGATACCTAGGCAGCTGGTTGGATGCCATTGTGGCCAACACCATCCACATTATTGTGGTGTGCTGTGCACTTCGTAACATTTGTGAGACAAAAGGTGAGTACTTTAGAACAAAGTGGACACAGGACTGGACTGACTTGCAAAGCCTTTACCCAGTGACTATTCATACTGGTGCTGGATCACAGTGGGCCAGATGCAGTTTGTGCCTACGTCTTGGAACAGTGGGCGGGCAGGGGTTGACATCAGCCTGGTCCCAAACAAAGCATGCAGCTGCTGTAAAAATGCAAGAGAGAACTTTCTCCACTCACTTATGCTTCAGTGTACTATTTTGTCCGTCCCACCCCCCACCCCCCTAGTCATTCGTTGGTCATTTTAGGTAATGAGTTATACACAGTATAACACCTTTTGGTTTGTGATTGTTCCAAAGATGGTGTCTGCCCAGTTAAATTGCAATTATTATTCTTTAATTTTATGTTAATGTTCACAGCTATTTAGGGAGATTACTCAGTGCCTGAAGGATGCTTGAGAACAGTTAGTGAAGGGCTAGGGAGTGGCTTTTACAACAGCTTTCTGGGGACTGTGATTGTGTTCAGGCATAAGGGCACTTATTGGCTGTTAACCGTGAGTAACCCCCTTGGTTCAAAGCAGTCATGGTGTTTTGGAGTGGGGTGAGGGGCCATATTAGTGCTGTTCAGATAGTGAGGGCACGGTTTCTTCACTGTGTCCTTCCTGTTGTGTCAATCTCCCCCCAGCCGCAATCAATAGGGTTACTTGTTATTTCTGTGCACATTGCACTTTCAGCGCATCTCCACTTATAGTCATAGATACCTGGGTGGACAGGGGTGGTGGTGGTGGTGGTGGTTTGTGGGCATGGTTCTGGGTGGTACAAAGAGGACCTTGCAATTCTTTGGTTCTGGACAGTTATGGAACCCAGGGCACCAATTGGTGGGATCAACACCTAAAAGGGGGACAAAAAACATACCCTTTCACCACCGCCCAAATGAAGGGTCCACACAAGTAAAGGAAATAAACATTAACTTAAACTAGTGCATATAGTGTAACTCTGAACATTTTTTTTTTTTTTAAAAAGGAACTGAGAATTAAAACAGAATGGATCAGACTACTCAAATAACATTAACACTTGACTGCCTGTGGCCCTGATCTCCCTCTCCCTGGACACGGGAGAAAGGCTGCAGATAACATAACTGCTGTTGAAGGACACACTATTGATACTTTTCAGCATTTCAGGAATGCTATTGTTTTCATTATACACCTCTACCCCGATATAACGCTGTCCTTGGGAGCCAAAAAATCTTACCGCATTATAGGTGAAACCGTGTTATATCGAACCTGCTTTGATCCGCCGGAGTGTGCCCCCCCCGAGCGCTGCTTTACTGCGTTGTATCCGAATTCATGTTATATCGGGCTGCGTTATATTGGGGTAGAGGGGTACTTTTTTTCTTCAGATGACTTTTGCAGCCTCCCCAAAAGAAAATGGTATCTAGCATGGACTAATGGTTTTTAAAAATCTAATGCTTTAGAGTCTGGGCTGCATTTATTTCAGTGGCAATATTAAGGATATGACGGGCTGGACCTCCTGGGATGTCTGGGCAGGTGGGCTGAGACGCTGCTAAGTCAGACTGTTCTGCCAGCCTGGGTCCCCTTTTACCTGGCATTGCTGGGCTAGGCTCTCCAGCCTTTTCCAGCCAAGCAAGCGGGCAGGGCCACACCCAGCTGCACAGAGAGACAGAGATCGGTTCTGAGAAGGCTCAGCTTAAGGGGCTTGCCACGGCACCCGGATGTCCACCCCTCTTTGGAGTACAAACCCAAAATTATATGGAATTTGCCTCTTCCTTCAATGTGGAGGAGGGTGTACACAACTTCTCGCCACCTGCCCTCCAGTTAGAAATCACATAAACTGGGTAATATTATAAACCAGATATACATTTATTAACTAGAACAGGTGTATTTTAAGTAGTTAAGGGGGTAGCAGACAGAACAAGGCAGATTACTAAGAAAATAAAACAGAGCACGCAAACTAAGCTTAATACATTTAACCAGTTTCTTTAGTGTAAGTTCACAGGCCAGACACTCTTCCAGCTGGGTCCAATTCTTTCCCCCAGTTCAGTCCAGGGCCGGCACCAGGCACCCAAGCACATGCTTGGGGCGGCACCTGATAAGGGGCGGCGGGGCATTCCGCGGGGGGGGGCGCTCCGGCGGCGCTGCGCTGGGGGGGAGGGCTCCGGTTGCGCGGGGCTCAGCGAGGGGGCGGCGCAGGCGCAGGCGCGGCACTGGAAGGGGGTTCCAGCGGCGCTCGGCGGGGGGCGGGCTCCGGCGGCGCGGCGCTTGGCCGGGGGTGGGGGCAGCGCGGGGCTCGGTGCTCGGGGGGGAGGGGGGAATTCCGGCGCGCGGCGCTCGGTGGGGGTGCGTCACGGGTGCGGCGCTGGAGGGGGGTTCCGGCGGCGCTTGGCAGGGGGTGGGGGCGGGCTCCGGCGGCGTGGCGCTTGGCGGGGGGGGGGCGTTGCGGGGCTCGGCGCTCGGGGGGGTTCCGGCGGTGCTCGGTGCGGGGGGGGGGGGTGGGCTCCAGAGCGCGGCGCTCAGCGGGGGGGCGGCACTCTGGGGGGGGGGGGTTCCGCCAGCGCTCGGCGGGGCGCTTGGCTGGAGGGGGGGGCGGCGCGGCGCTTGGCGGCGGGGCTGGGGGACGGTGTTTTTTTTGCTGCTTGGGGCAGCAAAAAAGCTAGAGCTGGCCCTGGTTCAGTCTTAGTTGTTTCCAGCAGTCCTCTTAGGTGGGGTAGCAGGGGAGAACTGACTACCTGGATTACCTCATTCCCCACCCTTAAGTAGGATTTGCATAAGGCAAGAGACCTTTGTTTCCTAGTTTGAACACCCTCCCCCTGCCAAGCTTCTCATGGAAAAGTACAGAATTCAAGATGGGTTCCAATATCAGGTGACATGGTCACATGCCTCTGAGGGGGCCCCTGTAGCCATTCTTCACAGGCTGACCCACACGTTCACAGGAAGACTAAGCTCTTTTATAGTCCGTTGTCTCTTGCTGATGGGCCATCAGCACAGTCGGGCTTTTTCATTGTTGTATCTTAAGTGTTAGCAGCAGGCATCACCCAACATAGCATAGTTACCTGGAGGCAATGTCCTCCCCCTCTCTGGGCATTTCAGGCCCCAGCTCTCCTGCTGGGCCACTAAATGGTTCGGTTCCCCTTCTGGGGCCTCAAAGTCCAGGCCACTTCCCCCAGTGGTTAACTGGGCGTGGAGGGGGGGAAGGGGGGAGACCCAGGCCCACCCACTACTCCAGGTCCCAGCCCAGGGACCCTGTAGATAGCAGCTGTCCACCATGTCCCTTTATCTAATTCTCTAGGCCACTTCCCCATGGCGCTGCACCATCTTCACCCTTACCTCAGGGCCTTGTTCTGACGGGAGTCCCAACAACCAGCCCAGAGCTCCTTCTCACTCTCTCCATCTTCAACCAGCACTGCCCTGTCTGAGGTCCTGCAGCTCCCTCAGCCAGCCACACACCATCCATGGTCATCCAGCTCCAGGAAGGAACTGAACTCACTCTTCCCTGCAGCTTTTCTTATACTTGCCTGCTGGGCCCTGATTGGCTGCTCCGTGCAGTCCTGTTCTGATTGTCTGTGTCCTACACAGCCACTCTAGGCAGTTTGGAGGACCCTCCCCACTGTCCTTTTCTGGGGCTGGGTGTGGCAGGGCCACAAGGCTTCCAGCGAGGGCCTCAGAGGGTCTGGTATACCCTGTCACAAGGACAGTCAACTGACAGCACATTTATCAGGACCCGGGTGTGCTCAGTTTATCAGGCGACTGCTCTTGGAGCAGGTTCCATATCCATGTGTAGTGGTGGAAGAGTGTAGCACACCTCAAGTGGTCAGCATAGGTCTCTACTACAGGTGAGAATGGGGGGACAGGGACCGTCATTGATTTGGGTAAGGATTAGGCAGGAAAGGGTTCAGTGCACTCTGGGAAAGGGGCTGGAGGACCACTGAATTTGGGATATAGAACATGTCCCTTTCCTTGTCCATACTACACACTGGCAAGTGTAGGGCCAGGCCACAGCCTGGGCATGTTCATACCCACACCTTTCAGGCATGCTAGCGTTCTTGTCTTGTGCATGCCTTGAAACCTGTTCTTTTGGGGTTCATATGTGGATGGTAGGGGGATTCCGGCACAACTGTGTGTGGCCTGTGTCCAAACACCAGCATAGACCTCGCATGAGATGGACCAAGTAAAACCTGGGATGGAATTTTGAAGAATCTGAAAAAGAGAACACACCAAAGTCCCATGTAGGAAAAAGGATGGGATGTTCCCTGGACATTCAAATGTAAGCTTGGTTTTGAAGCACTCTTTTATTTGAATGTCTTGTTTGCATTACTAGTTTATTGAAGTGAGACTAATTATTTTGTAAGTAATAGTGGTATAAACTGATGGGGGTTTTTTTGGACTTCTCTAGAGAGAAGCCCAAGTGACACAGCTCACACATTGATCCAAAGCTCAGTGGTGTCAGAACTGTGTTTTTTATTTTTGCCCCAATGCTGGTTATTCTTTTTTTAACCCAATTAAAAAGTTCATTCTTAGTTTGAATCTGTTACTCCATGTTTATAAAATGCATCTGACCTATCTGAACTCTTTTTTATATTTTGGAAGCATATCTAGTTATATTTGGCTGCTTCCATGCAGAATCTCCTATTACAGTGGATAAACTGATTAATAAATCTTTAATGAAGGATAATATTCCATTAGGCCATCTGACCGGGACCACTGACAATATAAAGTGAGAAGAGGAAAACAATCTCCCATCATGAAAATGCTTTAAGTTTGTCTAAAAAAGAAGAACAGGAGTACTTGTGGCACCTTAGAGACTAACAAATTTATTAGAGCATAAGCTTTCGTGGTTCTTTTGTAAGGAATAAATGGCTAGCAGGAACTGTAGAAGCAGAAGCACTAACTAAACACGTTACCTGTTTGATAATTATCAGGCTGTGAAATGTACTGCTATGCAGTGTCCCAAGGTGACAACTCTCTTAGAGATTCTGTGTTGCTTACGTATGGTGATTATCTGATTTGCTATTTGCAATAGTCAGTGGAAAGTTAGCTGGCAACTACTTTTGTGGCTGCAGAAGTTACACTTTACAGACTAACAAATATTTTGCTCCCTCCCTGGTCATTGATTAGATTTCATTTGAAGATATATAGAATCATAGGACTGGAAGGGACCTCGAGAGGTCATTTAGTCCAATCCCCTGCACTCATGGCAGGACTAAGTATGTGGTGTTAAATCAGTGTTCTCAGATGCATCTCATGACTGCCTCTTTACTCATGGGGTAAAATTCATCCCCAGATATAACTAACTATAATGGATACATTAATCCCATAGTTTTTCACTTTTTTTCTCCAAATGCCATCAGAAATAGATACTGGATAGACACAAAGTCTCCATTTGAAATGCTGCCAAAAAAAATCTTCCTTACTTGTCAGTGGGACCATGTCACCCCCTCTTTGAATCACTCATCCAGTTTTCCCCTTTTCTGCCACATTAATTCAAGTTTCTCATCCTTCAGAGCCTCCTGGTTGCCCCACCCACTTTCCCAAAAATACCAGCCTGCACACAGTGTCCATTTCTCCCACAAACATCTCTACCTTCTTCCATACTGCACCCTAGTACTGAAGTGCTCTTCCTGAGTCAGTGATAACCTACAATGAAAATTTACATTGGCATAGCTGCATCTCTCAGGAGTGTGAAAAATCCTGAGCCATGTAGTGAAACCAACCTAACCCCTAGAGTAGACAGTACTAGATCAAGGGAAGAATTCTTCCATCTACCTAGCTACTGCCTCTTGGGGAGGTGGATTAACTACATCAACAGGAGAATCCCTCCTGTTATTGTGTCTACACGTTACAGCAGCACAACTATAGCATATACCCTCTACCAGAAACACCTCCTAAATACTTTGTACTAACAAGACATGGTCTATCAACATTTGCCCTATGCACTTTCTTCCTCACTCAGTCTGTCTGTGTTTTTAATCTGTATGAGCTTTCAGGACAGGACCTGTGCTGTCCTTTGTTTTGGAAAGCATCTAGTACATTGTGGGTGTAACCAAAATATGTAAGAGTCTTGATAAGGACTGGGCATGGTTTTCTTTCTCCAGTCATGCATGGATGATGTTTGTACAGTATTAGGTAATGGAAGACTTATTATTTTCAGAAACTAGCAAGTCCCTGAAACTCAACAGGATTTTGTAACAGTGTATGGCCACCATGACAAACCAAAATTAGTATTTGTGCTGCCGAAGCGAGATCTCTGCTCCATGCAAATTATTTTGTATAGAAATGATATGTTAAGTTCCTTTTGACAAAAGAATATAAATATTATGTACGTGTTAAATCCCAGTAGAACATTCATTTCTAGCTAAGACTACTCAGTTTGTAACTGAGAACCTTCTTTGGCGGATGACTGTAAAATATTTAAAACATTTGCCTAGTCACACACTTAGTGCATTTGTCAGAGCCAGGCTTACAAAATAGTCAACACAGATTATATGGTTTGCTATATTTGTGTTTACAGAGAAGATGCAGTTGAAATCAGTTTCTGTTTCAACTAAACTCTGGGATATGAGGTGTTCTTGTAACTATTTCCTTTTCTTGTTGCTAGTTTACAGTATTCAGGTTTCCACCAGTTCTGGGTATAGCTATAGCTGCTGGAGATGTAGAACTTGGAACAAGAACTAAATAAATTCATGGAGGATAGGTCCATCAATGGTTACCAGCCAGGATGGGTAGGGATGGTGTCCCTAGCCTCTGTTTGCCAGAAGCTGGGAATGGGCGACAGGATGGATCACTTGATGATTACCTGTTCTGTTCATTCCCTCTGGGGCACCCGGCATTGGCCACTGTCGGAAGACAGGATATTAGGCTAGATGGACCTTTGGTCTGACCCAGTATTGCCGTTCTTATGTTCTTAATTGTGCTTAAGAGGCATGTTGCAACTAATTGGTACTGAATAAGTAGGGGTTTTGTACTTAAAAACAAGTGTTGTCTAGTGGCAGGAGCCATTGGTTCCTGGGTTCTGTTCTTGGCACTATCCTTGAGCGAGAGGCAAGATTCCTTAATCTCACTTATATAAAATGTGTACAGTACTTAACCTGCTTCAAATGGGTAAGGCTTAACGTAAAGTGCTTTGAAATCCTTGAATTTTACTCTTATGTACATGAGTATAGCTGCTTTTGCTGTATTGAGCTAGTAAAAGCATGCCCTGAATACAGAAGTATCACTGGATTTGGACCAAATCTTTACCATTCATCACTTTAACATGACCGTGACTCAGAATCAGGATGCCTGATTGCAGTTTTAAATACATAACCTTTATTTCTGTAACAGTCATACACTGCTTTTTCTACCACTTCCTTCTCCAACTTTTCTCAGAGTATTCTGATCTTCAAAGATTAAAACTGTGTGAGCAGAAAGTTAATACAGCTTAGTCTGACCCTCATCTCAATTGTTCCTGTTTCAAGTGACTTCACATATGATGACGTAACCTCATTTGCCGTACTTTTAAATATTTTATGCTTGCCTTGAGTTCCTTAACATAAGACATGGAAAAAATATAATTGTCCTGGATGAAGTATAAGATTTAACAATTTCAGCATATATGATAAAGGCCCCAAGAAATAATCTGGAAAGTCTGCTCTCCCCTTGAAACGTGTTGATGATTTTCTGGATATAAAGTGTAAGATAGAACTGTATGCAGTGGCCCTTACTTTGTTGGATAAAGTTTTCCATTATTGATGGTTTTCCCCATCCTAACTTATTAACTAGGCAAATATTAACTTGAATCACTGATGTGGCCCAAGAAGCCAAATATATTTTGTAATATCCTTGAAATGTTGAAGGAACTAATTCTTTGTGTGTCACTGTTCTATGGGTTAGAGTCCACCACTGCAATTCAGGAGAGATTTGGGTCCTTTGCCAGACTTTGCCACTGGCTTGCACTCTGACATTAAGCAAGATCAGGCCAGGGCCACAGGTCAAATCACTTGCTATTAGGATATATCAAAGTAATTGTTGAATGTAGAGGAGTGTTTAGTGTTTAAACTTCATGAAAATTAATGAGTCGTTACTTGCATTGTTTTCACTTGCCTGTTATAATGTAACCGCAAACATTTACATTGTGTATACGCTATAACTAAATTACCTATCAAAGAAATCTTGTGAAATGCTAATGAAGGACTTAAGGATTTTAACAGAAAATGCTAATTTCAAAGCAAGTGGTCATTGTGTGTGATGATCGAGGTCATGGACTCCAAGTGCATTCCTCACTGTCTGTTATCAAAGAAAAAGCCCACCTGGGTACAGACACTCTCAGCTAGCTTTCTATGTAAAGGAGCTCTAAATATGGATTCAAGAAATGACTGTTTGGACTCTTACCGGGAAGTGTGCCAGATGCAAAGTGGAGATCCCTAGAGATGTACTCACCTGTTAATATATTTTGACTGCTTTAACCCCTCAGTAACTCTCATTTCTTTTTCTTATCTAAAAAACCTGTAGTTAGTTTACTATAGAATTGGCTGCCAGCATTGTCTTTGATAAAAGGTCTGGAGTACCAATTGATCTGTGGTAAGTGGCTAGTCCTTTGGGACTGGGAGCAACCGGATGTGGTGTGATTTTTGGGCTTATCTCGCCATTATTACTAAATCCAGTTTGTCTGGGTGGCAAGATAGGCTCTCCAGCCTATGGGGACTGTCTGTGACTCCATGGTAAGACTGGTATAGTGATCAAGGCGTTCACATTTGTTACTGGCTTGGTGAAATCTAATTATAGAATATATCGTCATTTTGGGGTGTGTCCTTGTTTTCTGACAGTCTGACCTGACATTGGCGCACTCAGTTGTGTGCCACTACAGACAGTGTGACACTTAGGTACTTTGCCAGACTTTGCTACTGGCTTGCACTTTGACATTAAGCAAGTCATTTACGCTCCCCCACCCCCTCTGCCTCCATTTTTCCACTTGGAAAATGGGCATGATAATGATCACTCTGGTAAAGTATGTGAGATCTTTGAAGAGAAACAACTAAAATACACCAATTCTTTTGAAACTGGACACATCTGATCAATTAACTTGTTCAAAGCTTCACTTCATTCAGAAATATGAACTTTTGGTGGAATTACACAGAGGAGTGTAAGTAACTCTTTGAGCCCTGCTAGCTATGACATTTTAAGAGTCGATGTGATGGATATGGGAATATTTTTGAGTGACCTTACTGCATTAAATTTATGCATTATTCTGGGCCAGGGACTGTATGTAATTCCATGGTGGAGGGTGACCACAGCTCCTCCAGGAACTATGAACAGTCAGTGCGGGGGTGATTAGGCAAGTTTACTCGGGTTGTAACACCTCCCAGAGAGATAGTAGCACTTGGAGAGGCTCGCATATACTGCCTGAAAATGGATTCTTCAGAGACCAACAGACAAAGAAAGGTCTCTTGGATAAATAGCCTAAGTTTAAAATAACAAATGGCCTTTGTTCTGGTCCAGCAAATGGACAGAACCTTCTGTCCAAGTGGGTTGGGGGGGGAAGGGACAATCCTTATGAAGTGTTGGAATTACTGATGCCTAGCAGAGCTCTTGTTGGGTTTAGGGGAGTTATCTCTGGTAAGGTTATTAGCATGTGTGTACGTTCTTTTATTGTTTTCTCTGTAATTCTTGTTACCATGCAACTCTTTATAAGGTAACTTATAATTGCTGGCAATTACTCTGTTCCTAGCCTCGAGAGAGAAACAAAGTGCAGACACTGACCTGTTTAGGTACCCTGGCTTGCTCGGAATATCACAGTGTAGGCAGGGAACTGTGCTGCATGGAGAAACCCCTGGTCTGGAGGGAGAGAAACGTGGGTCTCTACCCAAGAGAGGTGATGGCTGAGGAGCTGGGAGCCTAGAATGGGTAACCTTGAGGGACCATGGAGGGGGAATACAAGTGCAGTTGCCCTATACTATGATGATAGGTGCTTGGAATATTGAAATGGAATTAAAAAGCAAATTGAAATTAAGTATTTTAAATTGTGGATTACTGCATGGGATTGGGAGCTGGAGTGTTCTGAGAAATCCCTTGCTATCTTCATTTACCAAAGGTTTCTACGCCAGTAACTTCAGAGCTATCCTGAGGTAGGACTGGGCAAGTCTCCCTCTGTATCCACTTAACCACTCTTATAGTAAATTTTGACTTGCTTTGTTTTTTTCATTATGTATTTTTATGATTGCTGTGATATTCAGTGTCATTGAATGTATTGGTCCTAATTTTTAAAGGGTGCTGCCATCTTAAATATTTCTTATAACTCTTCCCCCCCCCACACACACACACACCCAAATTATCATTGAGAAGAATGAAATTGAAATCTTATACTTGCAGACTTTTACTCCTTTACAATTTTTGGTCTAGATTGCTGGTCTTTTTCTTTAGAATGCTGACCACTGGGACTTTTTGGTTTTGTTTGTGCTGGGCCTTTATCCTCCAAATGACAAACTTTGCCAACGTGAGCAGGAAATACTCAAAACTCTGGACTTACCACAGCTTAAAATGACTGCTTTTTATGTCAAAAGATATATAGGAATCCAGGATGTATTTACTCTTCCACGCCCTATATGACTGACTACTTCATAATGCATGGCATCAATGTCATAGGACAGTTAAAGTACATAGCTACTTTTACAGACACTGTGCATGGTCAAAAATATGTTTCAGTTGTGCAGAGTTTTGGGCCAATTGCCATAGCATAAAACCCTAAATAAATATCCTGAATTGTAAGCCTATGTGCACAATACAAACTGGCTTTTCAAATCCACATCGCCTATATTCTTATAGCTGCCTTTATCTTCTGCTTTATTATTTTATAGAGTAGAAGGTAGAAAATCAAATATCTTATAACTGACATTGCTCCTATTGCAAATAAATTAACCAGGTTGCCTTTGATCAAAGTAGTACACAAACATAATTCATGTAAAATGCATAAAGGTTAAGGACATTACACATATTGTTCGACCAGCATAAAGGACAAAATACCAGTGTCTCCTTCCATTCCTAGAATAATGTGGGGGGAAAGGGGATCTTGGAACTGAGGGGAATCCCATCAGCACCACTTTCCCTATAGTTCCACTGGATGGAAGTTCAATTTGTGCCTCTCTCAAATAATCCTATTGATTTAGAGGTATTTCCAGCAGCAGCAAGTAGAGGTTTCTTTTACATTTTCCTTTTCACTACTTAAAACTGAGATAGAAGCTTTCTTTAAAATCCTTGTTGGGATCTGCTTTCTGGAGCATAAAATTGCCTTGACATGGGGATACAATTTGGGAATTTGACTCTTAACCTTGTGCTTGTTTCTTTGGCCCACATTGCCACTTCTCTGCAAAAATACTTTCTTAAAGTCTAGCTATGGAAAACTTTTTTTCAAGATAGCACGAGTGTGTTGCGCTTGGGATGGCAAGGAAGTGCTTTAGTTTTTTGTGTGTGCTAATAGATCACTGAACCCTATGGAATGCAAAGGCCCAACATCTGGAAAATATTTTCTGAGTTCCTCACAGAAGAAAACTACTTAGAAGAAAAATCAAAAGCCATGGCTCCATGTGTATGGCCCTCGTTCATGTACCTCAGTCAACTCTGAATGGTTGCAAGGCAGCATCTTAGGAAATCCATTATAGTGATTCTTTAACTTAAACCTGTGACACTTTCTATTAAGACTGAACGCTTTGCTTCTGACCCACCTTTCCCATGTTTTGCGGGAGGGGGAAGAGGGGAAGTCCCATGTGTATTTTTCTTCCTGGTGGAGAACATTTTTGTGTAGTGTTTGATGTTAAAAAGGCCAACATTCCATAAACAGGCATCTTGCATCTGCTGCACACCTCTTAAATGGGATAGGGGAGCTTGTGTGTGTCCATGCTTACATGGCTTGTTTGCCTCCTCATAATACGGCGACTCTAGTTGAGTTTTTATTTAATTTCTGTGCTCCCGTTGTGCAAACACTGTAACTAAAGTTGCATGTATTAGTGTTCCCATGGACTTCAACAAGATTACTGCATGTAAATAAAGTTCAGCGCATCTGCTTGCACCTGTCCTTTTGTTCAGTCAACAAGATGTGTGACTGAACCTAAGGGGATTGAACCTCTTGCTATACTGTCAACTTAGGTCTTGTCACAGTAGCAAGTTCTGCTGCTTTAATTATACCAATATAGTTAAAGGACAGCCCCCCAACATGGACAGTGTTATTGATATGACTTACGCTGCTTCCCGAAAGAGAATCAACACTAGTTAAGGCACCTTTATATGGGTATAACAGCATCATAAGAATGACCATGCTGGTCACACCAATGGTCCATCTAGTCCAGTATCCTGTCTTCTGACTGGCTAATGCCAGTTGCTTCAAAGTGAATGAACAGTACAGGGCAATCATCAAGTGATCTGTCCCCCTTGTCCACTCCCAGCATCTGGCAGTCATCTGGCAGTTAGAGACTTAGGGACACTCAGAGCATGGGGTTGCGTCCCTGACCATCTTGGCTAATGGCCATTGATAGTCCTATTGTCCATGAATTTATCTAATTCTTTTTGGAATCCAGTTATAGTTTTGGCCTTCACAACATCCCCAGGCAATGAGTTCCACTGGGTGACCATGCATTGTGTGAAGAAGTACCTCCTTTTCTTTGTTTTTAAATTTGCTGCCTATTAATGTGACCCCTGGTTCTTGTGTTATGTGAAGGGGTAAGTAACACTTCCTTATTTACTTTCTCCACATCATTCATGATTTTATAGATCTCTAATGTCTCCTCCCTCAGTTGTCTCTTTTCTAAGATGAATAATCCCAGTATTTTAAATCTCTCCTTTGTGGAAGCTGTTCCATACTCTTAATCATTTTTGTTAACATTCTAGGTACCTTTTCCATTTCTAATGTATCTTTTTTTGAGATAGGGCGGCCAGAACTGCATGCAGTATTCAAGGCGTGGGTGTACCATGGATTTATATAGTGGCATTATGTACTACTGTCTTATTATCTATCTCTTTTCTAATGGTTCCTAACATTGTTAGCTTTTTTGCCTGCCACTGCACATTGAGCAGATGTTTTCAGAGTTACCTACAATGACTCCAAAATGTCTTTCTTGAATGGTAACAGGTAATTTAGACCCCATCATTTTTTATAGATTCATAGATCCATAGATTCTAGGACTGGAAGGGACCTCGAGAGGTCATCGAGTCCAGTCCCCTGCCCACACGGCAGGACCAAATACTGCCTAGACCATCCCTGATAGACATTTATCTAACCTACTCTTAAATATCTCCGGAGATGGAGATTCCACAACCTCCCTAGGCAATTTATTCCAGTGTTTAACCACCCTGACAGTTAGGAACTTTTTCCTAATGTCCAACCTAGACCTCCCTTGCTGGAGTTTAAACCCATTGCTTCTTGTTCTATCCTTAGAGGCTAAGGTGAACAAGTTTTCTCCCTCCTCTTTATGACACCCTTTTAAATACCTGAAAACTGCTATCATGTCCCCTCTCAGTCTTCTCTTTTCCAAACTAAACAAACCCAATTCTTTCAGCCTTCTTTCATAGGTCATGTTCTCAAGACCTTTAATCATTCTTGTTGCTCTTCTCTGGACCCTTTCCAATTTCTCCACATCTTTTTTAAAGTGCGGTGCCCAGAACTGGACACTATGTATAGTTGGGATTATGTTTTCCAATATGCATTTGTCAACATTTGAATTTCATCTGCCATTTTGTTGCCCAGCCACCCAATTTTGAGAGATCCCTTTGTAACTCTTCACAGTCTGCTTTGGACTTAACTTGAGTAATTTTGTATCGTCATGCCACCACACTGTTTACCCCCTTTTCCAGATCATTTATGAATATGGTGAACAGCACTGGTCCCAATATAGATCTATTTATGTCTCTGCATTCTGAAAACTTACCAAGTTTTCCTACCCTTTGTTTCCTGTCTTTTAACCAGTTACTGATCCAAATAGGACCTTTCCTCTTATCCCATGACTGCTTAGTTTGCTTAAGAGCCTTTGATGAGGGACCTTGTCAAAGGCTCTCTGAAAATTCAAGTACGCTATTTCCACTATATCATCCTTGTCCACATGTTTGTTGACCCACTCAAAGAATTCTAATAGATTGGTGAGGCATGATTTCCCTTTACAAAACCCGTGTTGATGTTCTCCCCCCCCCCCCCCCCACCAAAGAAATTGTATTAATTGGTGTGTCTGATAATTCTGTTCTTTACTATAGTTTCAACCAATTTGTCAGGACTGAAGTTAGGCTTGCTGACCTATAATTGCAAGAATCACCTCTGAAGCCTTTTTTAAAAAAATTGGCATCACATTAGCTATCCTTCAGTTATCTGGTACAGAAGCTGAGTTAAGGGATAAGTTACATACCACAGTTCTTCAATTTCACATTTTGAGTTCCTTCAGAACTCTTGGGTGAAAGAAAATTTAATTTACCAATTTGTTCCCAAACCACCTATATTGACACCTTAATCTGGAACAGTTACTCATATTTGTCACTTAAAAAGAAGAGTTCAGGTGTAGGAATCTCCCTCGCATCCTCTGCAGTGAAGACCAATATAAAGAATTAATTTAGCTTCTCTGCAATGGCCTTGTCTTCCCGGAGTATTACTTTAGCATCTTGATCATCCAGTGGCCCCACTGATTGCTTGACAGGGTTTCTGATGTATTTGAATTTTTTGTTTTGCTGTTTGTTTTTGAATCATTTGCTAGTTGCTTTTTAAATTCTTTTTTGGCCTACCTAATTACACTTTTACATTTGACTTGCCAGACCTTATGAGCCTTTCTATTTTCCTCAGTAGGATTTGATTTCCAATTTTTAAAGGATGCCTTTTTGCCTATAACCGCTTTTTACTCTGTTTAGCCAAGGTGGCATTTTTGGGGTCCTCTTACTATTCTTTTAAATTTGGGGTATACATGAGTCAATGCACAACTACATATCAATCTGTTGGCACTCACATCTGCACCAGGACAGGTTCCAGGCTTATTTGACAATTTTTGAAGGTCTCCAACTATAAACTGAGAGTGGATGGGAATATGGTGCCAGAGTTAAGGCGGGTGTGAACACTTCAATTGTGAAGTTTTTGAGTTTTATCATTCCTTTTTTGAAGCTATAATTTCGTTAACATTGTGGGTTTTGTTTTGTGATTTATTTTAGAAGGGGGAAAACTCTCATTAAGATTAAGGTTGAAACTTTTCTGACTGGGAATGTATGCCCAGGTTATTGGGACGCAGGGACCGTGTAAATACCTAAGATATAAAAGAGCTGGTGAAGGGGAGAGGTTAACAGTTTTATCACCCAGTTAGGCATTAACTCTGCCCTTCCTTGTGCTAGATAACTAATTCTGTTTCTACATTTGCAGCATGTGGGACAACTCTGTAGGTCACTCCAGTGCAAATGGAAAGAGGGATGGGAGATGGCAAGATAATGTCTATATGAAAGTAGGAGAAAGTATTTATGGAGCACTGGCAATGTAGTAGGAATTGAGCAAAGAACAGTGTTACCAATTCATACATCCAGTGCTGCATTTTCTGGATTTGGATTAAGTGAGCATGGTCAATGTTCATATGTAGCTAGTTGTCTTTAAATTCTATCAGAATAGTTTTGTTATATTTTACCATCAAGTTAACTATTAACTAGGTGGTATATCTTGATTACTTGTTGACACTTGTAATTGGGCTGTAGATTTAAGTGCTTTCTCTTGTAGTAAAGACAAGCCCAATGGGGGAAGAAAACTAATCACAAGAGTTTTTAGTCTCTATTTGAATCCATGGAAAATACTTGTTCAGGGGAAAAGGTATTTGAAGCAGCAGTAAAGCGTTAAGTAAAGTCCCTGAAGATTTTCTTTCTTTCTTTTCTTTTTTTTTTTTTGGTTAAAGAAAATCTCAGTTGTGTCAATACACTATGCAGTTTTGATCTTTGATGTGGCCTGAAAAGTACAAGCACGCCCACCTCTCTGGGCCAGTAACCCTTCCAGGGCCATCTCTATCAGTATCCACTCCTTACTGTCTTCTAGCAAGTAAACTGTGATAATTAGGCTTTGCCTACACTGGCACTTCATCAACAAAAGTGTTCAGGGGTGTTAAGAACCCCCACCCCCCTGAACGACAGAAGTTCTACCAACGAAAAGAGCTGGTGTGAACAGCGCTTTGTTGGCAGGCGCGCTCTCCTGCCAACAAAGCTGCTGCTGCTCGTGGGGGGGGTGGAAGTTTTTGTTGGCAGGACAAACTCCTCCTGCCGACAAACAGCAACTACATGGCGCACCTTTTAGCGGCACGGCTGTAGCGGCACAGCCGTGTTGCTAAAAGCCTCGTAGTGTAGCCATACCCTCAGTGTGCTCTGCATAGCCTTTTGCATAGACAAGCCTATAAACTTGTCTCTGAATGCAGCAGAACACCCCCCCACCCACACAATAGCTCAGGGGTGGCCAACCTGTGCCTGAGAAGGAGCCAGAATTTACCAATGTACATTGCCAAAGAGCCACAGTAATATGTCAGCAGCCTCCCATCAGCTACCTGCCCCCATTCCCTGCACCTACCACCGGATGGCAGCCCCAACAATCAGCGCCTTCTCTTCCCTCCCCGCACCCTCCGATCAGCTGTTTTGTGGTTTGCAGGAGGCTCTGGGGGGAGGAGCAAGGGCACAGCAGGCTCGGGAGAGTGCGGGAAAGGGAGCCCCTAGTGGCAGCCAGCAGTATTGCAGCCCTTTTCTGTGGGGGAAAGGAAATTTTGCACAAAAAACGCTAATTTCTGCAAAATTCTGCACTGCGCTGTGGCGCAGAATTCTCCCAGGAGTATCTCATGGAGGTGGATTATGTCGACGGGAGAAGCTCTCCCATTGACATAGTACTTTCTACACCGGTGCTTAGGCTGGTACAACTGCTTTGCTCAGGGTGTGGATTTTTCACACTCCTGTGTGATGGTAATTATACTAATGTAAATTTGGGGTGTAGACCTGGCCTGAATAGAAAATTTACTTCTTTCTGAGTGGCGCTCTCACCTTAGTATCTGAGTGCTTCCCAAATATCAATGAATTCATCTTTCCGTCCCTGTGAGAATACGTGGTGATGGTATCCCCATTTTATAGCTCGGATGCTAAAGCAGAGACATGAAGGTTAAAACCATCAGGAGTGTCCACTGATTTGAGGTCCTCAATTTGACACCCAGGCCTCGATTTTATGTATGTACTTTTGAAGAATACTTAGCATTTTTGTAGCACTTGGGAGCTTTGCTTTGAACATAAGTGATTTCAGTTGGAAATGCTCATCAGTTCTACAAACCTGGCCCCAGATATCTCAAGGTGGACACCCAGAAACTGAGGAACACCTAATCAGTGGCCAACTGTAAACATTTTGGTGTATGTAATTAGCCTAACACAGGAGTGGGCAAACGTTTTGGCCTGAGGGCCACATCAGGGTTGCAAAACTGGGCAAAATTATGGAGGGCTGGGTAGGGAAGGCTGTGCCTCCCCAAACAGCCCGACTCCCATCCCCTATCCAAGCCCTCCCACTTCACACCCCCTGACTGCCCCCCTCAGAACCACTGACCCATCCAACCCCCTGCTCCTTGTCCCCTGACCGCCCCCTCCTGAGACCCCTCCGACTCTAACTGCTCCCCCAGGAGCCCACCCCCTTCCAACCGCCCCTGCTCCCTGTCCCCTGACTGCCCCACCCCCTATCTACACCCAACACCCGCTGCTCCCTGACTGCCCCCTCCTGGGACCCCCTCGCCCCAACCACCCCCCCTGGGACTCCACCCCCTATCCAACCACCCCCTGCTCCATGTCCCCTGACTGCCCAGACCCCCATCCACACCCACGCCCCCTGAAAGGCCTCCTGGGGCTCCCATGCCTATCAACCCCCCCATTCCCTGTCCCCTGACTGACCCCCCCCCCAGAACCTCTGCCCCATCCAACTGCCCCCCTGCTCCCTGTCCCTTGACTGCCCCTCAGGATCCCCTACCCCTGGTGAGGTTCCAGAGGACTGGAGAAGGGCAAACTTCGTACCTATCTCTAAAAAGGTGAACAAAGAGGACCCAAGGAATTAGACCACTCAGGCTAACTTTGATACATGGAAATATACTGGAACAAATTATTAGAGTCAGTTTAAGCACCTGAGAATAATAAGGTTATGAGAAATAACGTGCGTGGATTTATTGAGAACAAATCATGCCTAACGAACCATAATTTTCTTCTTTTATGGGTTTAATAGCCTAGTGGTGGTGGGAAGCTGTAGATATGGTCTATCTTGATTTTTAGTAAGCTTTTTAACACAGTCACACATGACATTCTCATAAGCAAACTAGGGAAATGTGGTCTAGATGAAATGGGTGCACAACTGGTTGAAAAACCATACTCAAATAGTTATCAATGGTTCACTGTCATAGGACAATATATCAAGTGTGGTCCCAAAAGGGTCTGTCCTGGGTCTGGTACTAGCCAATATTTTTATTAATGACTTGGATAATGGAGTGAAGAGTATGCTTATACAATTTGTGGAAGACACCAAGCTGGAGAGGTCACAAGCACTTTGGGGGAAAGAATTAAGAATTCAAAACAACCTTGACAAATTGGGAAATTGATTTGAAATCCGTTAGATAAAATTCAATAAAGACAAGTGCAAAGAAGGAAAAATCAAATGCACAGCTACAGAACTGGGGAATAACTGGCTAAGCAGTAATACTGCTGAAAAGGATCTGGGGTTACAGTGGATCACAAATTGAGTCAAAAGAGTGATGCAGTTGTGAAAAAGGCAAATACCATGATGGGGTACAATGACAGGAGGGTCATATTTAAGACATGGGAGGCAATTGTTCTGTGCTACTTGGCACTAGTGAGTCCTCAGCTGGAGTATTGGGTCTAATTCTGGGCACCACACTCTAGGAAAGATGTGGATAAATTGGAGAGAGTCCAAAAGAGCAACAAAAATGATAAAAAGGTTTAGAAAACTTGGTCTGTGAGGAGAAGTTTAGTTTGAGGGGCGGAACTGATAAGTCTTCCAATATGTAAACTGCTGTTATAAAGAGGACTGTAATCCGATGTTCTCAGTGTCCACTGAAGGTAAGATAAGAAATGTTTGGGTTAATCTGCAGCAAGAGAGATTTAGGTTAGATATTACAAAATACTTTTTAACTATAAGGATAGTTAAGCGCTGGAATAGGCTTTTAAATGAAGTCGTGGAATTGCCATCATTGGAGGTTTTTAAAAAACGATTAGACACATACCTGTTTGGGATGATCTAGATATACTCGATCCTGCCTCAGCACAGAGGGCTGAACCAGATAAGCTCTCAAAGTCCCTTCCAGACCTACGTTACTATGATTCTGTGTGTGAACTGAAATTTTACAGGGGTGGTAAAAAGCGTATCCCTGTCACCAGCGCAGTCCCCTACCCAATTTTAAACCCTTTTTCCAAGCATGGAGGTGCTAGAGCTTCTCAATAAAATGGCTGAGAGAATTTTAACATGGGCAAACCAATGTATTTTTCCCTACTCTCATTCTCGAAAATAGCCTAACAGTGTTTCCTGAAACTTTCACAAAAATTGAGGCAGTCACTCACCATGGAACATTTCAGTCCAAATGGTTAAGTTTTTGGCAAAGGTATAAGCAACTGAAAACAGGATCTTATAAGGGAAAGTGCTTAGGGTTGCCAGGTGTCCAGGTTTCGAAAAGGTCGAAAAGGGACCCTGGCTGCTCCAGTCAGCACCACTGACCAGGCTGTTAAAAGTCCAGTTGGCGACAGAGAGGGGCTAAGGCAGGCTCCTTGCCTGGCAGGATCCGCACGGCTCCTCGGCAGCAGCGGCATGTCCACCTCTGGCTTTTACACGCAGGGGTAGCCAGGAGGCTCGGCACGCTGCCCCTGCCCCAAGCGCCAACTCTGCAGATCCCATTGGCTGGGAATCACGGCCAATGGGAGCTGCAGGCGCAGCACACAGAGTTACCTGGCAGCGTCTCAACATAGGAGCCGGAAGGGGGGACATGTCGCTGCTTCCGGGAGCTGCTTGAGGTAAACGCTGCCCAGAGCATGCACCCCTGACCCTCTCCTGCACCCCAACCCTCTGCCCCAGCCTGGAGCACCCTCCTGCACTCCAAGCCCCCCTCATCCCTGGCTCCACCCAGAGCCTGCACCCCTAGCCAGAGCCCGCACCCCCTCTTGCATCCCAACCCACTGCCTCAGTCCAGAGCCCCCTCTCGCACCCTCAAATCATCATTTCTGGCCTCACCCTGGAGCCTGCACCCCAAGCTGGAGCCCTCACCCCCTCCTGCACCCCAATCCCCTGAGCCAGCCCGGTGAAAATGAGTGATTGAGAGTGGGGAGAGCGATCTACAAGGGGGAGGAGGGTTGGAGTGCATGGGGGTGGGGCCTTGGAGGGGGGCGGGGCAGGGGGTAGGACAAGAGTATTCGGTTTTGTGCAACTAGAAAGTTGGCAACCATAAAAGTGCTGAGCAACCATGACTATACAAACAATATTACAGTAATGCCTCTAAGGGTACATCTACACTACAGCGGGGAGTCGATTTAAGATACGCAAATTCAGCTACGTGAATAGCGTAGCTGAATTCGTCGTATTGCAGCCGACTTACCCCGTTGTGAGGACGGCGGCAAAATTGACTTCTGCCGCTTTTTGTCGGCGGCGCTTGCTACCACCTCTGCTGGTGGAGTTAGAGCGCTGATTCGGGGATCGATTGTCGCGTCCCGACGGGACGCGATAAATCGATCCCCGAGAGGTCGATTTCTACCCGCCGATTCAGGCGGGTAGTATAGACCAGACCTAAGTCAGAAGCAATGGGATTTTGGCCTCTGCTGGAACCAGGCTTGCAATCACTGAGAAACTCCAGCTTTTTCGCTATTTCCAGTCCTCCCCAGAAGTTCTAATCGGCTGGCTGCCTTTCCCAGTTCCCTGACTCCCAGGGAGGAACAGTCAATTGGGGCTGCTGCAAGAGGCAGAGGGCACTCTCCCCTCAGGAGCTGGCAGCTGATGGTGATTGGAGATGACACCATTGTTACAGCAGGGGAGGGAAGCAGAGGGAGCAGGCACCTTCCCATGAAAAATGGGTCATCCTCCTTCCTCACCCTTCCTCTGTCCCCTCTCTAGTCCTGCAACCCCAGGCCTGGGGGAGAGAACAGCTGTTCCTCCTGTCCAGCTTGAGAGAGGTGGGTGAAGAGCTTCCACCATGGCTAGAAAAGCAAAGGTGCACAGAGGACAAGGGACAAATGTTGGGCTGAAGGGGACGCAATCAATTGATGGGGGGCTAAAGGGGCTTTTAACATTTTATATGGGGCTGGGGATGATGGCTGTGGGGTTGGGCGTGCACAGCATTAACTGGGATTTTGGGACTTTGGAGAAATCTCTGTACCGTCAGGCACCATATGATAGAAATGTGTGTGATTTGATCTCAGTTGTGCTTTCTGGCAAGAGCTCCTACAGCAAGGGCCACAATCTCCTTACCCTTAATACACTTATGAGATTTGGCACCACTATATTTGTCACCCGTGCTGGAGGTGGTAAGGGGGAGTTCCTTTGTCTGATTGCAATATTGCCACCCCCAAATGTCCAAGAAGCACAAGTCAGACCCCCCTCCAAATTTAAAATAATAAATTTTGAATCCTTTCTATTTGCCATCTGTTTTTTTTTTAACTTTTTGGGGGTACAATTAGGTCACATTTTTAAGTTTTTCTCCCCAATCATGAGGGCTAGAAACTTTTCAAATGAAAGCTAAGATTCTTGCATCCTTATGTTAATTTGGGAGCTGGGAGTTGAAGAAAAAACACCAGATATGACTTGCAGTAAGATAAAGTTGCAATAAATTCACAAAAGTTGGCAATATGGATATGTAAATAGAAGATCTTGCATGTCAGAGATCTTCTATGAAAGCCCTGGGTTTGCTTTACTAAAACAATGAAGCTTTTTATTTCTCCAAACACTTTTTGTATTTATTCAGATGTCAGGAGTTGATATCCACATGACTAAAGGTTTTATATTATGTTGACACACATTGTATAGTAAGATAATGCTCTGAGTAAACTGAGCTCTATCAAAATGATTTTAGAATTGTGTGTAATCACTATGCTAATACACTGATGAAAGAGAATAGTTCTCAAATTTCAAATTGTTACTTCGTAAGATTCATTCCCAGGATAAAATTCAAGACGTATTCAATTGCTTCTAGAAAATTTAAGGAGAAGTGGAACACCTTAGAATGCCCCTATATATAAGAGTGTGTCACTCAAAGTTCTTGCATGTATTCATGAGCTTTTCTTTTTGTGTCTGTTGGTAAAAATAAAAGCATGTGTGTTTAACTTTGCGGAGTGGAGAGTAACTGGCACAATGTAGCTATGTTAATTGAATTTTTAAACTGTTTAAATTATTTAGATAGGGTTGTGACCGTCTGAGTGTATTGTTGTCAATTCTTTGATTAGTATACTAATGTGCTTGATATTTATATAATGAAAATTAACATGCAATAACTGTGGTTTTCATTGAAGGCCTTGATGTTCTTTTTACTCCCATCTTCACTGTCCCTGTAAATGAATATCTGTAATACTACTGCCTTAGAGATTGCTACAGTTACTTCTTTCTTCAATCTTTTATCTTAACTAGAAAATGAAACCAATACATGTTTTTTTCCATGTACAATTTGTTGCTCTCCTCTGAATACTTTTTTCTTTTTTTAAAGACTTTCAAAACTAAGCCTTGCTCTCATGGAGCCTTAGCAAGTGAAGAATACAATGGGAAGAATATTCTTAATGTCCAATCAAAAACATTTTTGTTGACTTTGGAGATGTGTTTAGAGTATGACTATTCATTACACAATCATGAACTGGATTTAGACTGAGATTATTCTAACCAAATAGCAGCGTCTGATGATGGTATCAGCTCTGCTTCTCCCAAGGCAGCAAAATATATATTAACTTTTGGTATGAGTACCTGACTTTTTGTAGGGACAAACTTTTGTCAGTATTGTATTGAGCACCAGAACCACAGGGAGTCAGCCTGTTTGAGTATTCAGCTTTCTTATTTTTTTGGTACTCATAATGAAACAGTAATGTGTGCTAATAGAAACAGAGATCTGTATGGTGGAGAATGGGAAGTTTTAGTAATATTTTTATGAACAATGTGTGTCTCAATTTATCCACCCATTTTGTATTGTTACCTAACTGAGGACATGTCTATACTACAGACCTATATCAGTATAACTATGTTGCTCAGGGGTGTGAAACATTGTTCAGGAGTGTGGTTTTATTTATACCAGCCATACCGCACTGTGTTGACGGGAGAGCTTCTCCCGCTGATATAGCTACCGCCTTTCAGGGTGGTGGATTAATTACACCGATGGGAGACATGATGCAGCTGTGTCACTGTAGTACTGTACTTGAAAACAAGCCTTGACTGTGAAGCGTTTGGTTCCTAATTTAGGGTGAGGGGAAGTGAGGCATAGCTGGATGTCCGACAATATGTCTGTCTGGGATGGATCCCGATGTGCCATCAAAACCTGAATGGAATCAACACATATGAATGTTAGACCCAATGACTGAACATTAACTCCTAATGACTGGCAGCCAGTAGGAAGCTGTTTCCTTCAACTCTCTGCAGGAAAGCACAGTGGAAAGTCCTGAGCAGAAAAAAGGGATGAGGTGTGAAAAGACTGCGGGTATGTCTACATTACAGAGACTATGATGACATAGCTTCAGTACTCTCAAGTGTCTTTATGTTTTTTGTTTTGTTTGCTGGTAGTTTGTGCATGGAAAAATAAAGATCAAACATTTTCTGTCTAAATTATTTTAATCTTGGTTTGAAGAAAACCATGAAACAACTCTTTATGCCAGCATATTGTGTGGTGGCTCTGCCGATTGGAGCAACACTGCCTATTCTGCAGGCAGCAGTGTTCTTAGTGATTTAAAAGTACAGTTCACAGAAAACAGGCATATTTTATAGAGCTACACTATGGCACGCATTAGGAAATATATGTCCAAACTCAGACAATACTTCCTATCTGAAAAAGGTGGGGAAGAAGAGAGGTGAATAATAACAGTATGTCTTAGATTCACCTAATAATTAGTAAGCTTCAGACAGATTTGATAGTATGGCTGACTGAAAAATATTGTAGGTTACTTAGAATCATAGAATTGTAGGACTGGAAGGGACCTCGAGAGGTCATCTAGTCCAGTCCCCTGCATTCATGGCAGGACTAAATATTATCTAGACAGATGTTTGTCTAACCTGCTCTTAAAAGTCTTCATCTCTGGAGACTCCACAATCTCCCTAGGCAATTTATTCCAGTGCTTAACCACCCTGACAGTTTGGACATTAGGAAAAACTTCCTACCTAAACCAGGATATGTCTATGCTGCACTTTCATCATTAAAACTTTTGTCGCTCAGGGGTATGAAAACCCCCTCCCCTTTCTCCCCCCCCAAACAACAAAAGTTTTGATGAAAAGTGCTGGTGTGGACAGCGCTTTGTCGGCAGAGGACGCTCTCCTGCCCCCTCATTCGCGGTGGCTTTATTTTGTCGCTGTGAGAGCGCTCTCCCAGCTACAAAGAGCAGCTACACTGCGTACCTTATAACGGCAGCTGTGCCACTTAGCTAGAGCCAGACACGCTGCCGCGCTGTCCTGTAAGGTGCGCACTGTAGACATAGCCTAAGAAGACTTTTCTTTTTAAATGGAGGAATTGAGACTGAACACTACTTGCTGCTAATAAAAGGATATCTTCTAAAATATAAATATTTTCTGATTTAAAACCTAATCCCAAACCGAGGAGGAGTTTCTTCTGTTCAAGAGGGACTTTGATTTTCTTTTTGCTGTCTTTGCAAAACTGGCCAAACTCTGTAGATTAGACATTTGAGCAAGAAGAATGACTTTGGGTACTAGCTCAGTCAAGAAGTTGTTGGAGTGGACAAATGCTATATTATATTTCATGCTTTCCTGATTTGGATAGGAGAAACCAGAAACGCAATCTCTGTACTCCTTTTCTGTAATGGATATAACATCTTACTTGCCAAAAGCATAAATTTGACTTTTCCATAAGAACTTCACTTTAAGTAAGTTCTTTACTTTTTATAGACTTTTAAGAGGTACAATGCCTAATGGTAATATCCGGTCTTGATTCAGTTCAGCCAGTCTGGCTTGTCTTGAGGAATGGAAACTTTATTTATGGATTGTGAAGTAAGGATTGGCAGGACTTGAACCCAGGCTTGAAGAGCTACGAGGCAACCAACATCCTCACACTACCACCCAGCAGCAGTTCCGTTGGGATCACTGTCAGACCACTCCAATATTGACTCCTTGGTCCTATATAAGCACATAGGGCATACCAGGAAGCATCCAGGTAACAATGTAGATGCCTAGGTAACTGCCATGACTGATCTGTTTCTGAACTCCATGCATTGACCTCAGTGCTGACTTGGATTCTGACTTCCGATCAACCTCTGAGACTGTCTTTGTTCTGTTTGTACAGCACTTAACACCAAGGAGTCCTGGTCCATGACTATGGGTCGTGAGTGCTACTGCAATCCAAATAACGTAGGGGGAGTTTATAGTGACCCTACCCGCGGACATTCCACTTTCCCCGAGGGTGCTCCGCCCCAGGTCCTGCCTTCCCCGAAGGCCCCACCCCCACACTGCCTCTTCCCGCCCTTGCTCCGCCCCTCATTCCACCTTTTCCCACCTCTGTTCCGCCCCCTCCCAAAGGGTGCCCCATCCTCGCTCCTCTCCCTCACCCCCACAGCCCCTCCTGCTGATCTGTGGTGGCGGGAGGGGGAGGTGCTGATCGGGGTTGCTGGCAGGCGGGATGGCTGATGGGGGAGAGGAAGCAGCTTATCAGTGGGGCTGGCAGTGGGTGCTAAGCATGCACTATTTTTTTCCCCATGGGTGCTCCAGCACCCCATGGAGTCAGCGCCTATGATAGTGACTTAATATTAGATTGCCGAACGTTCTGTATTACAAAAGATTCTTGCAACCTTCTCTTTGAGAAGGTCTCACATGTTTGATTGTTGCAGGACTATGACACCTGGCAGGGGGACTACCTGCAACTGTAACAACGCTTCATTGTGCAGGGTTTGAACCGAGTCTTCAGCACAGAGTACTGCTACTGGAGCTCCATTAACTGGCAGCAGAAAGCTATTATCCTGGGGAAAATGCTGGGGGGATGAATTGACCCGTAGGTTCACATGCTGGGTTCTGGGAGAGGTTGGAGGAGCCCAGCCTAAACTGGCTTTCACCCCCCACTTCTCCATGAGTTGGAATGTGATGGCCTTGGATGGGGGTAAGGGCCACTGGAACCAGGGTATGGTTGGGGGGGATCTCATTTCTTCTTCCCTCTCCTCTCTGGGAGTTGAGGGAGATCCAGTTTGTGGTGCCTCCAGAGAGGGACATGGGCTGCTGGGGCCACATGCCAAAGTCTGGGATGCTGGAAATAGTCAAGTGTGACTCCCTTCCTTCCTGCTACAGCTGCTGTAGCAGCTCCTGAATATTCCCAAGTAGTGGAGGTGGAATGAGCTGTGGTGGTGGTGGTTTGGCAGTTTTGCCAAGGTTTTTCTTGAGGAATGCAAGTTAAGAGAAGGGAAATTGTGATTTTAACTGGTTATCTTTCTCAACAAAAAGCTAGTCAGAATTCCATGGGGCAAAAAAAAAGCCACTTCTATAGCCTGATGGTTTCTTTACTTTTTTTTGTTTTAAAACAAACAAAAAAACCCTAAGAAATTACCTATGTTAAATAATATTTAGATTGCAAAGTCAAGCACTTGAAAATTCGGAAAGGCCTGATTCATGATTGCCTACGCACTCTGAATTCTGCCTCCTTTTGTGACTATCATGGGCACTGAATGGGGGTAAAAAGGTATGTGAACATGTAATTTTACTACAGGGCAGAATTAAGGTTGCCTGGGAGACTGTAAATTTGGCACTTTCTAAGTGAAATAAAATATTTGTTTTCATGGGGTTTCTTACATAATTTTACTTAAACTGTATAGAAATACCACTGTTCTCACCCTCTCGGTCTGGGTTAAAGCAATCCATTTGTTTTGGGCTATCCCAAAACAATAGACTGTGCTGCTCTGCCAACTTATATATTTTCCTCTATATACATTCTATCCTGTTTTCTGAACTGGGAACACACACTGAAACGTTGCCTGAATTAGAACTATATGAACTGCAGCTACAGACTTCAGCACAATTTATTCTGTTCTAGCTGTTTTGGTGGAATAGGCAAACAGTTACTGGCACAAGTTCTCTGGATTGTATGCAATGTACTCCTTTATATAAATAGTCATAAAATCTTAATGGACCTAATTAGCAGTTGATATCTGGCTAAACAGTGTTTTTAAAAGCAATTCTTCAAGGGCTTTTCATGCTTCTGCCTCCTGGAAATACCATCTCAAATACAACAACATTGAAAAGCTTATTAAAGAAAGACATCTGCTGCTGATGTGATGTCCTTAAACAGCAGAAACATGGCTCCCTCTAGTTTGTTTGGATCCTGCAAGGGGAGCTGATCTATGTCATTGTCATCTTCACCTTTGCTGAGGCTCTGGCCTTTGCTTCCAGGCCTGGCACAATGGAACCAGTTCATTTTCAAATTTTGCCCTGTTTCACTTTGTGGATTCAAATAGAAGTTGCCACAGCTCCCTCTATTGGCAGTAACATCTTACATACAACACTCACCCCTCCACACACACTTTTAAGTCAGAGTGTTTTACTACAAAAACAAAGCAATCTCTGAGATTCTCTTTCAGAAAATTACCAAAAAAACCAGTAGTAGACTGTTTTTGTGCTTCTGTTTGCTTTCTTAGATTAAATTTATATTCAGATAAAAAAAATTAAGGCAGGCACATAATATTTAACTAGAATCTCTGTTACGTCCTTATACTCCAGCTCACCAAGTTCTAGTGAAAAATACAAGTTTTTAAGAACAGTAAATATTGTTTTTTTCCACCAATGTTAGGAAAACAGCCCTTCGTTTATCAGCATCTATAAAATTTGCATAAAAATACTGCTAGAGTCTCTGAATATATATTGCAAAAAAAAATTTCATTAAACTGGAAACCATCCATATTGATCAAATGGCTGCCTATGGCTTTAAACTTTTTATATACCTTCTGTTTCCAGTTTTCTCTGATATGTTCATGGTATACACTCAGAGAAGTTGTATAAAAACATATAACACTCTTGCTGGAAGGCTGCAACATAACACTATATTTATTGTTAAATCCAGAATGATAACACATAGTAACCAAAAACAGACACACAAAACAGGCTGCTCCCTGAGGCAGATTGGTACAACTCAATCTTGGCACCTTGCTGTAGCCTGGCTCTTTCCAGACTGACTGATTGCATGCTTCCCAACAGAACCCCCTAGCCTGCAAGCCGGACCAGGAACCCCCACTCCCTCTACATACACTCTCTTAGGGCTTGTCTACACTTACATTTTACATTGAAAAATCGTGGAGGTGGATTACCAGGAGTGCTGGGAGAGCTCTCTCCCAGCACGCGCAGGCGACCACACTCGCACTTCAAAGCGCTGCCGCGGGAGCGTTCACGCAGCAGCGCTTTGAAGTTTCCAGTGTAGACGTATCCTTAAAGGGAGAGCTTGCAATTCCAACACAGTGCTGTATACACCACATTTATGTGCAGAGTAGAGTGATCATATGTACCTAATTACCTTAAGGCCCTATCTGTTCTGGCCATGGAACCATGTTTAAATGGAGTTTAGCCTTAAGGCTTGTCAACACGGGCACTTTACAGTACTCCAACTTTCTCGCTCAGGGGGGTGAAAAAACACCCCCCTGAGTTCTACAAGTTTCAGCGCTGTAAAGTGCCAGTGTAGACAGTGCACTGTCTATTGTTCCAGCGCTGGTAGCTATTCCCCTCATGGAGGTGTGTTTCCCTCCCCCCCACTCCAGCGCTGGTGCCATGACTACACAGCCACGGCAGTGCTTTAACGTTGCTAGTGAAGACATGCCCACAGATACTGCAAGATGGGGGTGTAATACTGTTAGCTAGCCTTTGTGGAAAAGGCAGCTTCTTCATTTTAGAAGGATTTAACTTTAGGTTCAGGAAAACCAGTACAGCCATAACAGAGGGCCAGGCTACACAAGCTGTGACGAGATCTCCCAATTGCTGTAATTCTGGTGTTGATAGGCTGAGTTCAAACTGTGCTTAAACCTATGGACACTGAAATTTACTTTAAGAAATATATTTTCTGGCTTGGTACATAAGGGAATTTTTAAGAAATATTAACATTATTTTTAGAGAGTCCATTTTTATGCTTATTCTAATTCTGATATGCTATGACATACCTGAGGCATGATGCCTGTCAAGGCACTCCATACATGGGCCAATAGCCAAGAATGTAATCCCTTCATGTGACACATCTTCCCAGGTGTCTCCCAAAAAAATTTCACAACTATACTTACTTACTGACCTATAGTAGTTCTGTCATTTCTATTAGGTAGCTTAGTTTAATTCCTTTCCCTTTGGAGTCAATGCCCATTTAAAAACATATGATTTATCTGAAAAATATACCTACCCACTTTTTTTTGCATTATGGTAGCTCCTAGAGACATCAATCAGTGCCTTATGTTTATACAATACTTAGCACAAAAAGATGGTTCCTGCCCATTTAAAATCTGAGACTAGAGATAACAGGTGGATGTAAGAAAGCAGATGGAGGCAGTACTGAGTACCAATGAAACAATTAATACTCAAGATTTCTTCTCTCTAAATGAAAGGAGCACAAATTGAAAAAACTATCTTTTCAGTTTATGTTCATTGTTGCTTCCTGTGTTGTCAGTTTGTCTGATTCCACTTTTTGGTCTCTGGATCTTCCGCACAGTGACATAGGAGGCATGTGGTGCATCTGCAATTACATGGGGTTCTAAAACTACAAAACTGTGGCAGAGGGATTTGGAAGCAGGTGTAGCATAGTGATTGCTATTTTTAGTTTTCCTTAGAATACAATTTGACAGATAAAGAGATGTGGTCTCTGTGAAAAGGTGCCTAGGCTTACCTCTTTCTATTAGACAGTACACTTAAGTCTCATTGTTTTGTGAAAAATTAGGCCATGCTTCTAATTTCATCCCCTGTAATTCAGTTTATTACAACATATGGCAGCAATAAATTTGTGGTGGTTTTGTTTGTAGAATTGGAAAGGGATCATTATTCAATATAAAAATCATTCTCTTGAGGTTCACAATAGCTGGCACAAAAGAATTACCATCTGTTCAAATGGGTCTTTGATGGCTTGACGGGCTGTAGCATGGTAACATTTTTAGCTTTGTGTGATTGTCTGTGAGTATAGTGTAGCAGGGCTGTTTTTGTATTTAATCTAATGCCGGTTAAGTGTTAACAGACTTTTGAAGTAAGAGAGGAAATCTTCATCAGTGCTGACAGCCCTGTATGGGCCTTCTGCACTCGGGTGAATTTCACTTAGGCCTGGTCCACGCTAACCCCCCACTTCAGACTAAGGTACGCAAATTCAGCTACGATAATAACGTAGCTGAATTCGAAGTACCTTAGTCCGAACTTACCGCGGGTCCAGACGCGGCAGGCAGGCTCCCCCGTCGATGCCGTGTACTCCTCTCGCTGAGCTGGAGTACCGGCGTTGACGGCGAGCACTTCCGGGATCGATTTATCGCGTCTAGACAAGACGCGATAAATCGATCCCAGAAGATCGATCGCTTACATCCAGACCAGGAAGTAAGTATAGATGTACCCTTAGGTATTCAGATATGGTGGTGATGTGAACAGCTTAAGAACTTAAGTAGAGAGAATTCTGTTGTCTTAGCATAGATGTACAATTCTCCTTCAGTGCAATTTTTTTGAAGGCTTTCCCTTCTTGCATATACATGACTATGGCTTGACCTTCGCGGCACTTATAATTTAGCTTGGATTTGTGAGGGTGATGAATGGAAGACCGAGTTCCGGTTTCAGTATGGCCATTTTGAGTATCTGGTGATGTCTTTTGGTCTTTCAAACACCCCAGACGCTTTTCAGCATTTTGTTGTTAATATTTTTAGGGACATTTTAGATCAAATACCTTAACAATATTCTTATTTTCAGAAATCCAACTCCTCCATGACCAACATGTTTGCCTAGTACTGGAACTTCTCTGTGAACATCGGCTATAGGCAAATCTAGAAAAATGTGAATGGAATCCATGGAATTTATAGGTTGTAGAGACTTGCCCCAGTGGCATCAGTGTGGATCCTAGAAAAGTATCTGTGATCACAAATTGGGCACCCTAAGAAATGTGCAACAAGTACAAAGTTTCCTTGGATTTCCAAATTTTTACCAACATTTTCTTACAGATTTTGCTGGACTGGTGTCCCATAGACTGGATTGCTCTGGAAATGGGAAGTTTGGTCAATCTTCGATTGCTTAAAGGAGGCATTTACGTCAGCGCCTAGATTTGGTGAAACCTTTATAGTTGAGGTGGAAGCATCCAATATGACAATCGGAGCTGTACTATCCCAGTGACATGGACCCTGGAATTTATTCCATCCATGTGCATTCTACTCCTTTAAACTGAAAGAGCAGAGTTACTAGATCTGCGATAAAGAACGACTCTCTGTTAAAGCTGCTTTTGAAGAATGGCACCACCATCTTGAGGGTGCCGGACTTCCAGTCCTGATATCTACAGATCATAAAAATTTGGGATATCTGCATGCTGAAGAGACTCTGAACCAATGTCAAATCTGATGGTCTTTATTCTTCTCCAGATTTAACTCTGTTTTCATGTACTGACGGGGCACCCAGGATGGCAAGCTAGATGCATTCTGTCTTAAGAGGGAATAGCTAGGAGAAAGAGCTCAAGCTCAAAAACATTCTACAATCCTCAAATCTTGTAATTTTGCCTATGCCCTAGTACATAGGATTTGTTGCCCCACCTCCAATCCTCATTATTCAATGACCAATTTGTGGTGGAAAGCATGTTGAGTCAGAATGTTGCCAGTGACCAACCTCCTAACCTGTCTTCCTAATTAAATATGGGTTTCTTTATTTTAAAGGCTGTATCTGTTTTCCACAGGCACACCCAAGCTTGAAGTACTTAAACTTTATGATGATTCTCTTCTGGCTGGTCACTTTAAACCATGTAGACTAGTTTCTCTAAATACCTGGGGGGTCAAAGATGCAGCCCTTCATCATCTTCTATATTAACTCCTCCAATGTTTTCTCTTGAACAAAAGCCCCCTGCGTGAAACATGTTTGGGAATCTTGCCTTTATGAACCCCATCCCAGTCCTGGTCATTCATCTCCATGAATTTTTATCATTGATCTATCCAAACTGGATCTATCCAAATTGGGACTAAAATGGTCCACTTTTATCTCATATCCCAGGATCTCCACTGCTGAGGAGATCAACAGCCTCTTTTTTTTTTTTTTAAACTCACATCTTCAAACTCTCTGGGCTACCATCTAGCATCATCATCCACTGGCACACACAATTCATTTCCCATTTGTGACTAGGACTTCTTAAATTGCTGAATGTTAAGCTACATCTTACCTCTGCCTACCATCCTCATACCGATGAGCAGACATAAGAACATAACATAAGAACAGCCATACTGGTTCAGACCAATAGTCCAATGTAGTCCAGTATCTTGTCTGACAGTGGCAAGTGCCAGATACTTCAGAGGCAATGAACAGAACAGGGTAATGTCGAGGGATCCATCCCCTGCTGTTCAGTTCCAGCTTCTGGCAGTTGCCGCTTTAGGGACACTTGAAACATTGGGTTGTGTCCCTGACCATCTTGGCCAATAGCCATTGATGGACCTATCCTCCATGAACTTATCTCATTCTTTTGAACCCAGTTACATTACTGGCCTTCATGACCTCCCACGGCCATGAGTTCCACGGGTTTCCTGTGTGTTGTGTGAAGAAATACTTCCTTTTGTTTGTTTTAAACCTATTGCCTATTTAATTTCATTGGGCTTCTTGTGCTATGTGACCATACGTGTAATGTATTTGGCCAAATGCATTAATCGAATCCTTGAATAATACTTTCATTGTTTCATCAGTTATCACCAGGATGACTGGGTCTATGGATTGCATCTGCTGTTCTATCCATTCTTACAAAAGGTGTCTCATGTCCCCACAGCCATCCACCTAGTCCAGCATTTTGTACCATGTCCAAGAGGAACTGAGAAAACATCTCAATTCTGCCAAAAATAGCTACAAGTATTATGTGTACCAACATCACTGGGAAGTCCCTTTGTTTCATTGACTGGGTATGGTTATCATCATGGAATCTCACCTCCACTTCACCCTCACGTAAAGTAGATCATCATTACTTGGGTTCATGTAAAATTATCCAGCAAATAAACCCCATCTTGGTCAAGCAGCTTCCTGTTCACCTCCTTTGGATCCTGTCTTCCATGTTTTGCTGTTTAAAGCCAGGTACTCTCACTCCCTTTCCTGGATGAGTCAAGCCTCAGCCAGTCATCCTCCAGGGGCACGAAGAATTTCTTATACGATGGATCCTGGACTCTGTTAGTCAACTGAGGAGCAAACTGTGAGGTACTTTGTGACTTGGGAAATTTATGGGCCAGCTGACCAGTCATGGGAACCCCACCAGTCACAGCTACACATCTGATAAGATTAGGGAATTTCACCAAGCCTACCCTGCCAAGTCCAGACCTGAGAAACCTGGAAGGCATCCTTGAAGGGAGGGTAAATATAAGGAGCTCATGCAGCCTGTGCAAGGCTTGTAATTGATTTAGTATAGCATATCCCTCACTGGTCATTGTTCACCTGAGGCTGCTTACGCTGACTATACAAGAACTCAGTGAGTGCCCTTCATATTCTGCTAAGCACAACAGTTGTCTGGCTCCTTACCCACTAGATTCTGCGTTGTGTTCTCAGAATACACACCTGATGTTGCTTCAGCTGAACCTGAGTCTGTTGTGAGTGTTATCTTGTTCCATGGCAATGGATAACTATATTGAACTTTTTACGTTTAGTAAAGAAATGAACTTTTGTGTTCTCAATGGTAGTTTAGTATCATTAAGGCTGCCCCCACTTTTTGTTTTGTTTTAAGACAAAAGTAGCTCATTGATCTGGTTCAAAGAAGCCCGTTTAGCTTTTGAATCATAGGCCAGCTATGGTATATTGGCACAGAGACATTCTATTAGCTCATTAGTCAGAGTTAAGCTAGCTTTTGAAAATTGATATAAAGCGAACGTCTAATGTTTCAGCATTCAAGTGCAGTATGATGGGAGTAGGGTTACATTTTACAAATGTAGGCCCTGGGACAGAGAAAAAATAAAGTACAGGTGTTATGTCATCCATTTGGCCTTTAGATTGCCATGATTTCTCACTATTCCCAAAGGCATGTGTGGCCAAAGGCCTTGATCTTTTTTGCTAAAACTCCTGGAGTTAAAAAAAACAAAAACAAAAAACAAAAACCATAAATGAATTATCTATAATAGTTATCCTCAAATCTTCTGTTTAGCAAATTGGGGAAAGTTCAATGATCACACTTTAAAATGGCTCCCTCCACAACACAGCAAAACGTCTGTACAGGGCCGGCTCCAGGCACCAGCCAAGCAAGCTTGTGCTTGGGGCGGTAGATTCTAAGGGCCGGCATTCCGTCCAATCTTAGGGTGGCACGGCTGCCCTATTTTTTTTTTTTTGTCTTTGCCTCTGGGTCTAGCCGCCCTGCACCCTGTTTTTTTTTGCTTGGGGTGGCAAAAAAGTCAGAGCTGGCCCTGCTTCTATATGGTTTTTGGTAGGGAGATTTGTAGTTTTAAATAATTACAAATCTGAGGCAGTAATTAACTCTCTGAAAGTTATACTGAAAGAAATGACTAGCAGTTGCCTATTGTCCCTGATATGGAGGGTAGAAGTAGTAATCTGATGTTACCTGTCTGTTTTCTCTGGCATCCTCCATCTACCAAGGAGACAGCATATGTTTAAAACAGAGTTCTAAATTTGTTTTAAACACGGTTTATATTTACATGGCTTCATTGGCAAGCATATACAGGTAAATTACGTGTACATGGCCCTGATCCTGAAACCATAAGTATGCGCGTGGGATGCTGTACTTAGAGCCCTATTGAAGATAGTGGGGCTTGGTGAAGGTGCAACCGTCTGCTTGTATGATGCCAGTTGCAGGATTTGGGCCCATATTTAAAGCAGTGTTCTGTAATTAGTTTAGAGTCCAATGTGTGCAAAATACTGAATAAAGAGTGGCCTCTTCATTATTTACTGCTCCCCTAATCTGTGTCATCTGTAAACTTTATCATTGATTTGGGTTTTTTTTTTCTGATAAAAATGTGATGTAGCATAGGGCCAAAAAACAATCCTTGTAGGACCCACTAGGAGGGGAGGGATAGCTCAGTGGTTTGAGCATTGGTCTGCTAAACTCAGGGTTGTGAGTTCAATCCTTGAGGGGGCCATTTAGGAATCTGGGGCAAAAAAAAAGATGGTTCCTGCATAAAATTAAATTATGGGACCAATCAGTTTGACTTTTAACCCATTTAATGTGCGCCATGTTAATTTTGTATCATTCTAGTTTTTTAATCAAAATGTCATATGGAATCAAGTCAAATGCCTTACAAACCACTAAGTATATTACACGAACACAGTTACATTTAGCAGCCAATTACCCCCCTTTTAATCTTTAAGTCCTGTATCAGTTGTTCCATTATTTTGCTTGGGAGTGATGTCAGGCTGACAGGCCTATAAGTATTGTGGTCCTCTCATTTACCTTTTAAAAATATTGGTATAACAGTTCCATTCTTCTGGAACTGCCCCACAGTTCCAAGATTTTTTGAAAACCCACATGAACAGTCAAGAGAACTCCTTGGCTTGTGTATGTGTGTTAACTCTTGGGTACAGATTATGCTGATCTATTGATTTTAAGAAATTCTAACTTGAGGAGCACACCTTTAAGACTAACAGATGTATTGGAGCATAAGCTTTCGTGGGTGAATGCATCCGACGAAGTGGGCATGACTTTAGGAGGTGCTGTTTAACATCCTCTTGAGTTGTTTTTGGAATGGAAAGTGTTTCATCATTACACAAGATTGCATCATCTGTTTTTTTCTTAAATACAGAAGAAAAATATTTATTGAACACCTTTTCCTCTTTCTGTATTATTATTGACTGTTACCATTTCCATTCCATAGGCTAATACCATTATTAAGGTTCTTTTTATTCCTAGTATACTTAACTCTGCTGGCTGTAGATTTTGCCAAGTGTCCTTTTGCTTCCCTTAGCAATTTTCTGTAATTCCTAGTTTCTGATTTATATTCATTTCTATCATCTTCCACTTTCTTCTGTTTATGTGGTGGGTTTTTTTGTTTTGTTTTTAAATTGCTGCTTTTACTTCCTCTCTATGCCAGATTGTTTGTTTGTTTTTTAAGCAGTGTGACCTTCCTTCTCAGTTGTGGCTTTCTGGGCATCTAGTAAAATATCTTATTGTTCCCAATTATCATTCATCTTTTTCTGTTCATATTCTTTCTCCCAAATGACAGGGCTCATAATTGTGAAATGCTTCATGGGTGGGTTTCCAAACTTGTCTACAGTGTGATTTGCAATCTATTATCAGGGCAAGTCTGGATAGGCAAACAAATTATTAAACATGTTCCATTAAAAATGGTTCCATTAGTCCTGTTTAATTGCTAACAAACACACCGTGTCTTTAACATCTTAATCATGACGTAGAAGAATAGTATTAAATTTATATTTCATGTTTTGAAGATTAACACCAGATTGTATAATTCAATGAAGGCATTTCTGTACCATTTAAGTATATTTTTAAAAACTCGACTTTTTAAAAATGACCTAACGCTTTGAAATATGCATCTTGGAAGTTTACTGCAAAAATAGGAAATGATCCTTCACAAGATGCTGAAAATACTCAAAAATTAACAATTTTCAGCTCTTTAAAAATACTTTAGTAGATGAGACTGATGATTCCTCTTAGAAGTCTTGCTCATATCCAGATTGTGAAAATCCAGAAAAGGCCAGATCTTTGAACATTTTAAAAGGAATTGTTTCTCAAAAGCTATAATTTGCAAAAGCTTTTCTTCTGAAAATAGAGGCCACAAATCTGTGTTTATATTTTGACTTTTGGGAGTTGGAATTTAAACATTTTGAAGGGTCTTTCAGGAACAGGTGAAGACTAGCTATGCTTTTGTCTTATGAGAGTATGTAGGTACAATAACGTGTTCAATGCTGAGGATTTTTTTTAAACAGACTTGTGTATAGTATAAGCCTCCAATGTAAATTTGTATTTGTAATCAGTTCTAAGTACATTACTTTTATTACTGCATCAGAATGCTACATTTTACAGTGCAATAATATGAATGTCTCTACTGTTTTTTTTTTATTAGAATAGTCATGATGTCCAAATATCCTGTAGAAGTAAACACTTCACATTTGGTTTTTTGATATGAAAAATAAAGATTCATTTAATCTTATTGAAAGAAATTACTTGTGTGTGAGCTTCTCCCTCTGCCCTCCTAATGGATGCAACTGGAACTGATTATAGTCCCTATACCAGTTACTGCTAATGAAGGTTCTCTCCTAGCTCAAGTGGTAAGAGCCTGATCTTCTGAACCAGAAGGATCTGAATTCTATCCGTAGTGTGTCTCCTTTTTGAGATGACATGGGCTGCAGTATAGTAACAGCTGTAAAGACCTATGTGGTCCTAAAGTTAGTAATACTGTTGTAATACTTGCTAGAATTTATGGGTATATCAAGGAATTAGTATGTCATTTACAATCATCATTACATCAGTCTGCTTAAAATTTCAAAAAGATAATCTAGATGTGTTAAAGGTCTTGGATTAGAAATCCTGTTCCATGGCTCTGAACTATCTTTGAAATTGAAGTCTGAACTCAGTAAAAGGAGTTCTTAGCAGAGCTGCTTTCAAACCTGATTTTAAGAAGAGACAGATTAGAATGCTTTTTATGCTTTTGTTATATTAATTATCAATTCATTGCCTTTATCAAGTGTTTGCAGACTGCTGGCAGAATGCATTCAGACAGGGATTCAGAGACCACCTTTGATGAGGACTCTCAGCCAAATGATGAGGTAATGCCCTACAGTGATGATGAAACAGAAGATGAATTGGAGAGTCCGCTGCCTGCGGTTGAACCAGAGCAAAACCGAATTAACAGAGAGGCTGAGGAGAGCAGAGAACCGGTTAAGAAAGGTAATAGTATGAGAAATTGTACCAAGCTAACTATTGAATGTAAAGGTTCAGAGGATTGTTCAGTGTACCAGATTGCTGAATTTGTTCAGTTTATTTTCAGATTTAAGAATATACTCAATACTTTCTCCCTGAGCAGATCTACATAGATTACTAGAAAATGCAGTTAACCAATGTCAACTACAAAGTTAATCCACACTCATCTACAAAATCGCATCCCACTATAGCTATTTGGGCCCAGTGAAGTGGCTTCACACTATGATCTGAGGTCATCAAATATGAGCTTGATCAGTTCCAGTCTATTTATTCAGAAATGTTCACAAACTGATGGACTGTTACTCCTGAACCTTTCATGTGGCTTCAGATTTATTGCTAGCTTTCCAGTTGGTTTTTTTAGCAATTTTATTTAATTTTGTTTCTGGGTTAGCAGCAGATAGGTCACATCCACAAAGTGGTGGGTGGTGCTGACATCAGGTCTAAGGAGAGGGATTGCTCTTTGGAAAGTAACTGGCACATTTTGGGTGCCCTCACAGTTTTAAATAATAAATGTAATACACAGGTACCTGGAGTACTGGAAGAGTGGCAAAAAAATTGTCAAGATGACTGGCTAGAGTCTGTTTGTCTTTTGCTGTTGTGACTCTAGAGAATAAACAGAAGCATTTAATACACTGATTAATTTTTTCACTAAGTAGGTTACTTCTGAAACATTTCTACTCATTAAAGACTTAATTTACACATAATGGAAGCAAACAAAGTATGTAGATTTGGTGTTAATTTCTACCAGTGTAAATGAGAGATGCACATGCTTTGAGTTTCAACAGTTTTATAAATGACTTTTAACAAGTTGCCACTGCCAGCTGGAGACTTAAACTAAAAATAACAGTTCAAAAATACTTTTCATCTTGAAGTAGTCGTCTTGGTGGATTTTATGCTTCTCTTCATGGCCTCTAGAGACAAAATCATGAATCAGCACTGTTGTTCCACTTTTGCTACTAGAATGTGTGTCTAGCAGCAGTTTCTAATGGAGTGTCAGGATATGGAAGGTATTTCTAGCGGCATTGGAAATTAGACTTTGCTGGCTATCTTTAGTTTGTCATTCAGCAATGGCATGGTCAGCAATGTTGGTATCTAATTCAAGCATTTAATAATTAAACTTCAAAGCTAACATAATTTCATGATCAATGGGGGAAGTTCATACTTCTTCCTTTTGGCTGCAGATGTTTGTCTGGTTGCAGATTCAACAAGACGAAAGTGCGTTCGTTTACATGAGAAAGCGATATTTGCAGCCATGTTGGCTAGACTTTTTTTTTTCTTTTTTTTTTTAATCTATGCTCATCTTCGTTTTCTTTGCTCTGGTTAATAAAGTCAAAACTCTCTGCTTAATTTGCAGAATCTGTGGAATGTACCGAACTAGGTTAGTCCAGTGGTTTTCTATTGTCAGGTAGCACTACAGAAATCTTATCCTTGTTGCTTTTTCTCAATAGAGAAGATTTCCATTTAGTTTTCTTAGAAGTTGAATCCTTTAAGAACAGCTTTTCTCTTCCTCAATGAAGAGTGTAAAATAAGAACCGTTCCAAGTAGTCTGAATAATAAGTCTTTCCCCTCAATCAGGTTTCACTAACTTATTACTTAATTCTAGGGTTACCATACATCCTCTTTTTCCCGGACACGTCCGGCTTTTCGGCAGTCAAACCCCCGTCCGGGGGGAATTGCCAAAAAGCCGAACATGTCTGGGAAAATGGCGGCTCTGCTCCTCCCCGACTCTTCGGCTTTGTTTAAGAGCCGGGCTGCCCGAGCGCTACCGGCTTTGGGCAGCCCCCGTGCCTCCAGACCCTGCGCCCCCAGCCGGGCACTTCCCCTCCCGGGCTCTGGCGACGCAGGGTCCAGAGGCACGGGGGCTGCCCTAAGCCGGTAGCGCTCGGGCAGCCCGGCTCTTAAACAGAGCCGAAGAGGAGCAGAGCCTCCAGCCCCAGCGGCTCTGCGTAACTTACACTGTGTAAGTTACACAGAGCCGAAGAGGAGCAGAGCCGCTGGGGCTGGAGGCTCTGCTCCTCTTCGGCTCTGTTTAAGAGCCGGGCTGCCCGAGCGCTACCGGCTTCGGGCAGCCCCCGTGCCTCTGGACCCTGCGTCGCCAGAGCCCGGGAGGGGAAGTGCCCGGCTGGGGGCGCAGGGTCCGGAGGCATAGGGGCTGCCCAAAGCCCGAGCGCTACCGGCTTCACGGTTTGCTGGGCAGCCTCCAGACCCTGCGCCCCCGGCTGGGCGCTTCCCCTCCCGGGCTCCAGCTGTGCTGGGGAAGCGCCGGCTGGGGGCACAGGGTCTGGGGGCTGCCCGGCAAACCCTGAAGCCGGTAGCACTGGGGCAGCCCTTTCCCCCTGGCTGGGAGTGGGAGGGAGGAGGGGGCGGAGTTAGGGTGGGGAAGGGGCGGAGTTGGGGCGGGGCTAGGGGTGGGGAAATGGGCGGGGCCAGGGCCCGTGGAGGGTCCTCTTTTTTTATTTGAGATATGGTAACCCTACTTAATTCAGAATTCTCCTCATTGTCCAGTCATCCATAGTCTTCCAGCATTAGCATCAGTCCAGGTTACCACTAAGGTCCATGTATGCTACAACAATTGTCAGTGGACCTGCTTACAACAAGGTGCATTCATAAACGCATATTACTGTTCAGGACAGCACTTTAATCATGTGAGGGGACAAGCATGTCGTAACCAGGTCTGCTTGCACTTACTTTTTTTTTTTTTTTTTTTGCAACTGGTTTGGCTGATTAGTGATACAATCTATTTTAGAACCTCAGTTTTCTTACAGTAGGGTTTATAGACTTATAGATTCCAAGGCCAGAAGGGACCATTGTGATCATCTAGTCCGACCTCCTGTGTAATACAGGCCACAGAACTTCCCCAAAGTAATTCCTAGAGCAGATCTCTTAGAAAAAACATCCAGTCTTTGCTGAATGGCCAAAACATAACGTGTCCATTCATTGCTGCTGCTCTTGTTATAATTCAGTCTCGTTGATAGTAGTTAATGAGAAAAAAGGATTAAGAGAACAGACTGGAAGCCAATATATCTATCCTGCAGTTACCGCCAATCTTTTCTCTATTTGAAACAGGTCAGACAGGTTGCAACTTGGCTGACTATTGACTAGGAAACTGCTTTAAAAAAAGCATATATTCCCCACCCTATGGGGCAGCCTGCAGGAGTTCCCTGATCATGTGGGGCAGGATTCAGTTAAGTCACTGTACCATGCCCCTGCTCGTGGGATTCCCAGAGTTACTGGATATAGTTCAGCATCCTTATTGCTCCACACTCACACGTATAACATGAAGAATAATCAGAGCAAGAAGGATTGTTGATCAGAGATGCCGTGATCTTGTCTGTGGGACTGTGTGTGTCAGTCTGTGTGAGACTGATGTAGGTGCAGAATCTAGAAAACTGGTCTAATACAGTGTTCAGAACTGGCTTGGCCTCACTCATACTGGGCAGGCAAATTGTTTGAAAACTGGTTAAAAAACCTGTTAGACAAGTTGAGCAAAGTTTAGGCAGGGTCTAAATGACTGGATTTTTAGGTGCCGGGAGCAAGGTAGGTAGTGGTATCAACAATATGGGCCTGAGGGCAGGAGTGGAAACTGGAGGATAGTGGAGGATAAGGGTTAGACAGTGGATAGACAGAACGTGAAGGCCTAGAATGTAGTTAGTTAGTTAGTGTGTGTGTGTGTGTGTGTGTGTGTGTGTGTGTGTGTGTGTGAGAGAGAGAGAGAGAGAGAGAACTGGACTGGACGTATAAGGGATGGAGTGAGGCAGTTGAGCAAGGGGAAGAGACAAAATGACACAATGGGGCAGGGAGTGGACAGGTTAGAGTGCAAAGGCAGCATGGAGGGAAGATAAGGAGCATCTGTATGAGGTACTTGTGGTGCACGCAACCCAGACAATCCCCTTCTCACAGGAACTGCTTGACCAGTTCTAAATTCACATCTCCATCCCAGAGACAAGGTAGTTGAGGTAGTATTTTATTGGACCAACTTCTGTTGGTGAAAGAGACAAGTTTTTGAGCTACACAGAGCTCTTCTTCAAATCTGGCCATCTCAGGCATACCAGAGTGTCCAGGCCTATAAAAAGATGGATTGCAAACCCCTGGCGTAGCATCAGGGCCGCCCGGGCGGGGGGAGGGGGGCAAGTGGGGCAGTTTTTCGGGGCCCCCGGAGTGGGGTCCTTCACTCGCTCCAGGGGCCCCGGAAAACTCTCGTGGGGCCCGGGCCCCCAGAGCTTCTTCCGCTCCGGGTCTTCGGCGGCAGGGGGTCCTTCCGCTCCGGGACCCGCCGCCGAAGCACCAGGTCTTCGGTGGCAATTTGGCGTGGGAGCCCCGCTGCCACCGAAGACCCCAGGCCCCCTGAATCCTCTGGGCGGCCCTGCGTAGCATAATGCCACTCTGGGATGTAAAAGGCTCCTTGGACTTTTTTTCTTTGACACAAAGTTTCTGCTGGACACAAAGCAACTCAATAGCAGGAAGAATATTTCTTCATTGCTGAACCTGCACTTTATTGCTGTAAAACTCTTGGTTATTATGTTAGCAATTTCGCACAAATTAGAACTAGCTGAAAGTCAGAGACTTAAAGATGAACTGTGTAGGATTTTTAATGAAACTGGGATTGGGCCCTTCTCTAAGATTTAGACAAGTGGTCAGAAAGGGGTGGACATTTAAATTTTGCTTGTTTTTTATCTTAGAAATATTGGGGATGTCAAGTCAGGCTTTGCCTAGTATTGTTGGAGGATTTCTTAGGAGGTCCCAGAGGTGCATTGTGAGCTTTCGCATGTTAATTAAAAGGGCAAGATTGCTCAGTCTCTGAGACACCCTTTTTTTTGTTCATTAGGCATTGGAGTTAGATGGGTGTAAGCAAAGCAAAACAAAATAGTCTGATTAAAAATCTTTTCTCTCAGTTGTTTAGTTTCCAGCGTGTTGTAACATAACGTTCCTAATTTTCTGCTTACCAGACATGTTTTTCTCCCAGAGTAGGTTAGACTTCAGTTGCTTATATAGACAAACAAACAGGATGCTTTTTTACAAAATTCTTTGAGACCTTCTTTACCAAAAATACAGAAATGAGAAAAGGTTCAGAGGCCCAACTTGATTTTTTCATTGCATGTTGCCTTAAAAGATACGGAGGGGGTAAACCTTAAATTTGTAGACTTGTTTCCCCATCGTTGGAGCAGTCAAGTGTTATGATTCATTTTGATATGTGTGTGGCTTTTTTTTTTTTTCCCTTCCCCTCCCAGATTGCAGCTGGCAAGTTAAGGCAAATGATCGAAACTTCCACGAACAACCCCAGTTTAAGAAAACAACATTTCTATGCTTCAAGAAAAGCAAATATGCTGTAAGCCATCTTCCTTTATATATAATGACTGATGTAGATTTTTTTTGTCAGGAGGAACACTTGTTAGTTCATGATTAAATGTTCCAATAATTAAACCATGTACATGTACTAGTATACCTCTGCAATCTGCAAAGTTGGGTAAGTATCATGAACGGATTAACTGAGGCACAGAGTGATTTGACTAAGGACTTGTCCACATGGTTATTTGGTGTGTGGCAAGTCAGACTTTGAATATACATCAAAGTGCACTATGGAACGTTTAGTGCACCATACCAGGGTTCGTACTGTCAGTTAGTGTGTGGCTAGCTTGAATGCTATAGCCTGGCTTGCCATGCACTAAATTGCTGTACACACTTGTGAGGCAAAAGCCATTTAGAACCCAGACTTCCTGAATCCCAAAGCTGCATCCTATTCACTGGACTATGGCTGTCCCTAACATTTGAATCAAATAATGTTTAAGTATTTTATTTTCAATACTTTACTAAGTGCAGCCTGTAGGCAGACAGCATCTTGGTCAAGCCAGAATTTCGTGTATCTTCAAAATAAATGATTATCTATTTCCAAATGCTTAGGTACAATGGAGTCTTCTTGTTGTTGGCTTAGGTCACCCTCTCTAAATCAAACCATGTTATGGATGTATAAATAACTTTATAAAAAAATTGTGTTTTAAAACATACATTTTTAAAAACAGTAGGATTATTTTAAAACAAACAGCATAGTAGTAGTGCTTGTGTGCAGTTCTGGTCTTAAATGATAAATAGTGGTATCATGGGATTTCACATTGGCCTGTCTTGATTACTTTCAGGACAATAACTTGTTTATTTTATAAATAAAATGTTTTTCTAATTGCCAACCCCTGCAAGCTCTGCTAGTATCTGAAAGTCAATTTGGGTTATTTCTGTCTTATGCATGAAAATCAGTAATAAAGATTCTGTAATCGGAACCCTTCCTACCTATTCTACAAAAACAACGAGGCATCTGGTGGCACCTTACAGACTAACAGATTTATTTGAGCATAAGCTTCCGTGGGTAAAAAACCCACTTGTTCAGATGCACGGAGTGAAAATTACAAATACAGGCATAAATATCTATTGGCACATGAAGAAAAGGGAGTTACTTTACAAGTGGAGAACCAATTTGAAGGCCAATTCAGTCAGGGTGGATGTGTTTCACTCCCAATAATTGATGATGAGGTGTCAATACCAAAAGAGGGAAAATTGATTTTGTAGTGAGCCAGCCACTCCCAGTCCCTATTCAAGCCCAAATTAATGTTGTTAAGTTTGCAAATGAATTGTAGCTCTGAGGTTACTCTTTGAAGTCTGTTTTTTGAAGTTTTTTTTGTTGAAGAATGGCTACTTTTAAATCTATTAATGAATATCCAGGGAGATTGAAGTGTTCTCCTACTAGCTTTTGTATGGTTTCAGAGTAGCAGCTGTGTTAGTCTGTATCCGCAAAAAGAACAGGAGTACTTGTGGCACCTTAGAGACTAACAAATTTATTTGAGCACAAGCTTTTGTGGGCTACAGCCCACTTCTTCAGATGCATAGAATGGAACATATAGTAAGGAGATATATATACATACAGAACATGAAAAGGTGGAAGTAGCCATATCAACCCTAAGAGGCTAATTAATTAAGATGAGCCCCTGATGGGTCCATCATAGGACCCAACCACACCATCAGGGGCTCATTCACCTGTACATCTACTAATGTGATATATGCCATCATGTGCCAGCAATGCCCCTTTGCCATGTACATTGGCCAAACTGTGTTCATCTGTGTACATTTTAATGTGTACATCTGGCCTCAGTTAAAACTGCCAATAAGGGTATCTGTTGTTCTTGTGGTCATGGAAAGAGATGAAATAATTTAGAGTATCAGAGGGGGTAGCCATGTTCGTCTGGATCTGTAAAAAGCAACAAAGAGTCCTGTGGCACCTTCTATACTAACAGACGTATTGGAGCATGAGCTTTCATGGGTGAATATCCACTTCGTCAGCAGGGCCGGCTCCAGGGTTTTTGCCGCCCCAAGCGGCGCAAAAAAAAAAAAAAAAAAGCCGCGATCGCAATTGCGATCTGCGGCAGCAATTCGGCGGGAGGTCCTTCACTCCGAGCGGGTGTGAGGGACCATCCGCTGAATTGCGGCCCAACAGCTGGACGTGCCGCCCCTCTCCGGAGTGGCCGCCTCAAGCACCTGCTTGGCAAGCTGGTGCCTGGAGCCGGCCCTGTTCGTCAGATGAAAGCTTATGCTCCAATACATCTGTTAGTCTATAAGGTGCCACAGGACACTCTGTTGCTTTTTACAAATAATTTAGAATTGCTAGATCCTAGTAGGATATCTGTCTGGTTCTAGTCCTTTCCTGCTCTTCTCTTAGGACTGTAATTAGACCATTGCACAGTTATCAAACAGGAATGACTTTTCAATTATCACTACTGACCTGAGTACAGTTTGAAGGAGTTGCCTTGAGGTAAAAACTCAGTATCCTATTTCCAGTCCCTTGATTTTACATAGTGATCCAGATAATCCTTTTAAGATATTGCTAGTTGACGGCTAAAGCAACAAAAGGCAGCTTAGAAATAACATTCAAGTCAACAGTGATTTTGGTTGACTTGACTAGTGATCCTTGTTAAACTGGTTTGCATAATACACTTAACTTACACGGCCATTTGTAGAGAGGGATACTATAAAGTAAAACATTTTACATGAAATACAAATTGGATTGGAAAAGTGTCCATTAGTATATTGCTATTTAGAATGACTTATTTTTAATTTTTTTCTCAACAGGGGAATGCAATTAAGACCTACAAATACAATGCAATTACCTTTTTACCATTGAATTTGCTAGAACAGTTTAAAAGAGTGGCCAATTTCTATTTCCTGGTTCTTCTTATTTTACAGGTAAAATTTGATTACATAATACAGATAATTATGATAAAGATGATAATATAAGTTCAGTTACTCAGTAATGCAGCTGAATATTACTGCTTTTTGTCACATTGCTATCATGAAACTAAAGTGGACTTTATAAACAACTCCAGACTAACTGCTTTTAAAATTCAGCAAGTTTAATATGAACTTGGAGCAATGCACTTTATTTGCACATTGATCATTTTAGCTTGATATTTAGATTTATGCCTTGTGTACCCTGCTTAGAATACAACTAGTTACTTAGACTGTGAGCAATTTGGGGTATGGACCATCCTTTTTGCTTTAAGTTTGTACAGTGCCTAATGTGGTTCTAGTCCATGACTGGAGCTTGTAGGTTATGTTTTCACTGCCAGGAAAAAAAAATGTGCATTCTTAATTCACGTAGCTAACTCAGGTTAATATAGTCTTGAAGGCATGGCAACCTAAAGCCAATGTTCACTCCCAGGATCCCATATGGACTTTATATTGAACTGCTAACACAAGTTAAGAGTTGCCATGTCTTCACTTCTATTTTAACCTGAGTTAGCTAACCTGACTTAAGAACACACGTTTTAAAGAACTTAATGGGCTCAAATCAGGGAATTGGATAACTTACTTTCTTCTTTGAGTGATGGGCCCTATTGTAGTCCACTGAGGGTTTATGCATGTGCACTATGCATCCGGAGCCAGAGAATTTTGGTTGGACCACGAATGAGCCCTGACTCACCTCATGGTTTTGTCCGAGGTGACAAAGGGCAGGACAGACAGACTGTGTCTCCAGTTCCTTCTCACCGCCGCATGGTCTGGATCGGAACGATCCGTATCCGCTTGCGAGTGATGCACTTTCACAAACAAAGTTGTATATAGTTAGTGTTTTAGAGTTTTACTATTTTTATTGCTTTTAGATAGTCTGTAGTAGTTTTAGAGTAAAATAAGTTGTTTGGAGGGCTTATTGTTTCTCCATACTCTTTCCCACCTCTCCCCCCATACCAATGCATGGGTACTGGACTCTGCCGAAGACCCCAGGCTTTAACATCGGTGCCTCCTGCCTGTATTCCTTCTCGGTCAGTGACGAATATCAGCATTGTCTCTACTGCTTGGGAGAGAATCACATTGCATTCAGATGCAGTATCTGCTAGTCCTTCCTCAGCCATACCCCAGAAGGTCGGGCTCCTTGCCTCCAGAAGCACCTTGTGAAAGTTGCCATGAGGCCTCATTCAGATCCAGGCTGGGGAACCCCCCCCATCTCCGTACATTTGCCTGAGACAGCCAGGAGCGCCCCTCTGGCTATGAAGCCTGAGTCTGGCACTGGCAGTATCACCGCTATGGGCCCCGCACCAGGGCGTAGTTGAGAGGCAAGGAAACCTGATGATAAGCATGGCGGTAAGACTTCCTCTAAGACCAAGAAAGGGGACATTCCATCTACTAGCTCCCATCATGGAGAAGGAACACGTGCCAAGCCTCATAAACATGAGAAGAGTCCTCACAAGAGGACAGAGCCACTGGTATCAGGGACAGAATCGCCAACATTGACAGCATCGATGCCCCCACAAGACAAGAGACTTTTTCATCATGGGGAAGTCCCCCACGCCGATGCCACTCTTGGGCGATTAGGGAGAGTTCCAGAAACCCAGGATATGTTTGCTCTGGGGGACCCAACATCTTCACACCCGTCTACACCCTCCACCTCTAGGGATATTGTGTCTTCCCTTCAGGACATGCTGCATTTGGCACACCACACACATCCCATTCTGGTGATCTACACGCTTCCCCTGGTTCCAACAGTACCGCCTATGGAAAATGTCTCCTAATTCTTATCTTCTTAACTTCAGATGAGTCGGATAATGGACGGAGTCAGTCCATCCCATACCACCATGAGGACTAATACAGGAAGCCATCTATACTGTGGCAGTATCCTCTGCTGTAGCCGCCACAGAGCCACTGGTTTCCCACACTGTGGGGTCCATCACAACACCCACCGGATCCGTCATGCTGGCCCAATTGGGGACCTTGGCCCCATTACCCTCCTTCGGGGCCCCATAGTCAGCAAGGGAGACTTCACCAATTTTCCCATCTCATGCACCTTCCTGCAGATGCTCGACACCAGTGATGGAGGAAGAGTCACTCAGCCCAGTTCTGATGGTACCGATGGAGCAGGAGAGATTCCCGTCTTCCTCTCTGGATGTGGCAGTGGCTTGAGCACCCCCTTCAACCCCAGATAACTTCCACCAGTTTCAGGATCTTCTGTGGAGGGTGGCAGGGGAGCTTTACATCCCTCTGGAGAAGGTCCAGGGTACCCAACATCAGCTCCTAGACATCCTTCACTCATCGGCATCAGATCTGCACCACCTGGCGCTCTTCCCAATCTCCCAAGAGTTAAGGGCACCTTCTCTGTACTCAGTACTGGCATTGGAGCAGTGGACTTCTCCACAGTGGAAAGATCTCGTCTTATGGGCACTTTTTCTACCCTAAGGGTAGAGTTGCGTTGCCTACCAATGAAGCTATACTTGAGCCAGCCAGGACATTTTAGCACATGCTGACCATATGTACCCCTTTCCTCCCTGCTGTCCCTAATCTCCTGATTCAGCACAATGGCAGCATCAGCCATTCTAATCCAAAGGTGCTCCATCTCAAAGCCTGGTATTTGGATAGACATTTTCTCTAGAGTGGACATGTTCATCAGACGTGCAAAACATCCTTTCTAGCAGCAGGATGGACTCCACTAAATGTGGTTACTGAGCCAAGTGGACACGCTTTGCTTCCTGAGTGGAACACAAAGGATTTTCCCAGAAGCAGGGGGGATTCCCCTCCTCCTTGACTACCTACTGTCCTTGAAGGCATTGGGTCTTGCTCACAGCTTCCTCGAAGTCCACCGAGCAGCAATTAGCACCTTCCCCCCCTGTGGAATGATCTTCCATCTTTAGCTACCTGTTGACTGTTTGGTTTTTGGAAGGGCCTCATTAGAACCTTCCTACCTGTTTCAACCCATCGCTCCCCAATGGGATCTTAACTTGGTCCTATTTGTGCTAACGAAACTACCCTTTGAACTGCTGGCATCATGTTCAATTTCCCTCCTCTCCATGAAAGTTGCCTTCCTGGTTACTGTCACATCAGTGAGGACTGGTGAGCTTGGCGCCATGATGGCAGGCCCTCCTTTCATGACTTTCCATAAAGATAAAGTATCCCTGTGTCTGCATCCCAAATTTTTGTCAAAGGTCATACCCCAATTTCATGTTAATCAATCCATTCACTTATTTGTTTTCTTCATGAAGCCATATGCTTTGGAAGAGGAATGGTGACTCCGCTCCCTCGATGTCCATTGGGCATTGTCCTACCTGAAAAGGATGAAACCAGTCAGGAAATCCCCCAGGCTGTTTGTCGCAATATCCGAAAGAGTTAAGGGGTGGGCAATCTTCACACAATGAATCTCTAAGTGGATTTTGGGCTGCATTACACTCTATCAATTATCTGGCCTGCAACCATCCTCAAGGGTGTGGGCCCATGCAACAAGAACCAAGGCTCTGACCATGGCCTCCCTCCATGACTAATTGCTTTGGGATATCTGTAAAGTGGCCAGGTGGAGTTCAGTTCACACCTTTGCTGTGCATTATGCCTTAATGCAGGACCCAACGGCGGATGCCTCCTCTGTTGCAGCTGTCCTCCGCTCATCTATCCCATCTTCATCCTTGTACCCTCCTCCAACTTAGGTACTGCTTGCTAGTCACCCTCAGTGGAATACAATAGGGACCATCACTTGAAGAAGAAGGAGAGGTTACTTACCTGTAACTGGAGGTTCTTTGAGATATGTGGTCCCTATCTGTATTCTGCTTCCCACCCTCCTTCCCTTCTGCTGCAGATCTGTTGATTTGCAGTGGAGAAGGAACTGGAGACACAGTTGATCCGCCCTGCCCTTTATCACCTCGGACGAAGCTGTGAAGTGAGTCAGGGAGCATGTGTGGAGCCATGGATGCTACTTTTAAATCTCCATCTCTGAATGCATGGTGTACATGCATAAACCCTCTGTGGAATACAGATAGGGATCACACATTTTAAAGAACTTCCAGTTATAGATAAGTAACTTCCTCTTCCAGAACTGGCATATGAGACTGTTAGTCCAGAAGCAAGAATTTTTAATCTATCTTTTATGGGGGTAGTACCATATGACTGGAGAATGCTAATATCATCCCTGTATTTAAGAAAAGTGTGGGGGAGTGATCAGGGCAATTAGAGACCTGTTAGTCTGATCTCAGTAGTATAAAAGGCTTTAGAACAAATTGTGAAAGGAAAAAAATAATTTAAATTCATAGAAGTAAATAATAAAGGGGATGTAATGCAATGTGGGTTTACCGAAAGTAGATCGTTCCAGAATAACCTTTTTGAAGCATGTGGGGGCAGGTCACTTGCCAGGATTATCTGGCTCATGTAATCATTTCCCTGCCATTTGAGGGGCCACTGGCAGGCTGCACCTCAGTCCCTCATATTCTCTGCCTGTGTCACATAATAATGTAGTTTCCTGTGGGCTGTAATACTTCAGTCTAATTTTGGTTGTTGGGCTCAGTGTGTAGGTGCTGGGTGGTGCTTGAGGCCTGTGATGTACAGGAGGTCAGACTAGATGATCTGTTGGTCCCTTTTGCCCCTAAAGTGATTCACCAAGTTGTTTCCTGATCTTTGTTCACATTCACAGACAATTCCTCAGATAACTACTTTATCGTGGTATACAACACTAGTGCCTTTGCTCTTGGTGCTTGGGATAACTGCAATCAAAGACCTAGTGGATGACATCGTAAGAAATATTTTCTTAACTTGTCATCAATTTTAACATTATTTAAATATGTAAGAGTAAACATACTCCTTTTTCCTGTCCCCTTAAGGCTCGCCATAGAATGGATAATGAGATTAATAACCGGACATGTGATGTTATCAGGGATGGAAGGTATTGTAAAGTTTTTGCTTTAACTTTGAAAGTAATGTTTTTACTAGTTACTGATTACTCCTGCAGAACTTAAATTGTAGATTATATTGTACATTTAGATTGCAGTTCTCCACTGTTTATCGACTCTTATGTGTAACTCCTATTAACAATTAAAGTTAATTGCCTACATCCAATCCCTTGTGGTTTGAAAGAACAGTCACACCATCACTGAATCTGTGTCAAGTGAGAGTTTTGGGGAAAAAGGCAGAAATATTCATGTGTGTTAAATGATGAAGCTTGCCTGCATTGCAGTTCTTAAGAATTTCAGTAATCAGGAACTGTTTGAATAAGGAATGTTTCTCTCTTGAGATATAAGGCTCTTCTACTCTGATACTGTGGAAGTCTGCTACGGAAGATGCCATACACTTGAAGATGATATATAAATGAATACTACTAATCTTAAAAAATATTTGACACTTAGGTTCAAAACTGCTAAATGGAAAGATATTCAAGTTGGAGATGTCATTCGTCTGGAGAAAAATGCCTTTGTTCCTGTAAGCGAATGGCCTCATTTTAAAAAAATAAATAAATTTCTTGTTTGCATGGAGTTTGTCTCTGGTGCAGTGTTGTTTGGCTTTCATTTATTTACTGTACTGTTTTGACTAGGCTGATATTCTGCTGCTGTCCAGCTCGGAACCTAACAGCCTTTGTTACGTAGAGACAGCTGAACTAGATGGGTAAGGCTCTTTTTACGGGATTTCTTACATGTCATTTTTGGCTTAATGGTAAAAGGGCTGAACTGTGTGTTGCAGAAATATTATTCCAAAGTAGTGAAATTCTTTATATACCAAGGTGATTAGTCCTGGCAAATTTAAGGTCATTAATTTGTGAGAGTTTTGTTATTACTCTTTCATAAATATCTTCATTTGTATTCTCTCTAAAATGAATGGCTTTTATGAAGTCCAGGTGACCTGGACTCTGCATAATATGGATCACTAGTGAGATACGCTAGAGTAAATTTTTATTTGGCAGTGATCTAGCCACACAACTTCTATTGATCTTGAGGGCCACATGTTTATTCCCTACATTACAACTCTATAAAATCATGTATAGAGTCCGTTTGGATTACCAGACATTGCAGTCAGTGTGTGTTTTGCTCTCTTTCACTAGAGCCCTTAATTTTGTCAGTTATTTAATTTTCGGTTCTACTTTATTTACAACAGCTTTCTTAAGCTTAACTACTGCATCAGGAAAGCAGTGGCTTTGAGCATTTATATTCATCCCACTAACTTTACCGTTTGGCATCGTATTAACGTCCCGTTCCCCGCCTCCAACAACCGCAGTTAAAAGCTGAGCAGCCCTAGGCAAAATACTGTGGAAAATTACAGCTGCACTGATCTTGTGAAATGTACTGGAAAAAGAGACATGCAGGGAACCTCTAAAAATGGAAATTTAAAAATCATTAGTTACTGCTTTAATATGAGTCTAAAGATAATCTCTTGAACCATTATAAAATTAATGAGGTAGAGGAAGAAACAATGTGTAGAAAGCTTTTTTTTTTTTTTTTTTTTTTACACACAGTGCCTTTGCACCTTTTTCCTTTTGGCAATGAAATACTATTAATACAAGGTTATAATAAACTAAAACCAATTTTTCTGAATTTTATTTTATGATATCAAGACATAATAGTACGTGCACAGATGTAACCTACTTCACTTATTTGGAAACAGCACTTTGTGCTGACAGTGTCTCTGAGGTGAGAAATCACAAAGCAACAAGGCACATCTTGGTGTGTGTTGTGGCTGAATGGTGAATAATACACCATTTGAGACTCTCCTTGTTTGAACTCTGAGGTATTTGTTCTGTCTTAAATTGTTTCATCGAGAAATGTAAATAAGAGTTCAAGATCTTGCCAAAGCTTTCCCACTTTGGGTGTATAACTGGGTTCTTTTTACGGTGTTGCTCCTTCAGGGTACCCAGGGTTGTGAGGCATCTGACCCTTACATGCTTTTTATCATGAAGCAGTTTTGTCTATTCCTGCTGTGGATCAGCTCCCTGAAACCACCAGCCCCTGGCAGCAGCAGATCTTGCTTTTTCCGCATGGGTAGCGACAGGCACACACCAGCCCTGAATATACAAAGCTTTGCCTGCAGCATCCCCAACCCCTTATCCACTGAACACTCACAGGATTACCAGGCCTGTTATTCCCAAAGAGACAGTGTACACCAGCTTGCAAGATTCAACTTGGGACCAGCACTTTGCTTCACAGCACTTAGATATATTCGTTGTGAAAACAAGAATACATTTATTAAATAATAAAGATTGAAGTGAGAGTGAGTAAGAAGACTGGAGACAAATGGGTACATATAAAAAAATCTTAATGTGCTTTCTAGAGACTATACTTAACTAACAATTTACTCTCTTGTCCAAATAAGTTTCTCATCTAAAGTTCTCTCCATTGTTTTCAGCTAAGCCTGGTTGAGACCCCTCTTTCATGAAACAAAATCACTGTCCTTTTACTTCCTCAGTGAAGGGTACCCAGGCAACTCCCCTGTTCCCCCAAATATACTCAAGCAAACCTTTAATGTACACCTCCAGATAGGGTTTCCTCCCACCTGCTGCTTTTCTCTTCCTGTTAGTTTATTTCTGAAGTCCTCACAATCCTTCCTTTGCATTCCATTTAGAGTGATTGTAGGAGACCCTTTGTGAACAAGACATTTCTCCATTTATTTATAAACATACAGATAAACATGTATTGTCTGACAGAAAACCTATTTTTCATCTTTGCTGGTGACCAGCACCTTGATACAGACGTTAGGAATGTATTTTGAGAATATATACTCACTCCTTACATAGTACCTGTACATATATTTCAAAATGCTATGAATGCACGGAGCGACACCGGCTTTCATTTGAGACCATGAGTGACATTCTTTGGTGAACTAGAAAGTACATACACCTCTACCCCGATAAAGCGCGACCCGATATAACATGAATTTGGATATAACGTGGTAAAGCAGTGCTCGGGGGCGGGGGGGGCCGGGAGGGGGCGGGCTGGCTGCGCACTCCGGTGGATTAAAGGAAGTTCGATATAATGCGGTTTCACCTATAACGCAGTAAGATTTTTTTTGGCTCCCGAGGACAGCGTTATATCGGGGTAGAGGTGTATCAGACTCAGAAGAGTCCTGTAATCCCTCTGCACCCCCTTGCCAGTTGGCACTGAGAGGTTCTTGGCTCACATTTCCTTATTTACAGTGAACATAAGTCAGTCAATATATCCATTATGGGGAGAAATGAGCAAGCTTTCTTGTTAGAATTACTTGTGCAATTTGTGAGAATTTCAAATGCATTAATGTAATGTTTGCAAATATGCTATTTTACCATTTTCTCAAAGTGGATGTGCACAGATAATAGTTGCATACGTATGTGTGTGTGTTCGTGTTACTTCATATTTTCCTCCTTTTTTCGGGTTTTGGTAACCTTTTTTTTTTTTCTTCTTCTTTCTTTTAGTGAAACTAACTTAAAGTTCAAAATGTCACTTGAGGTAACAGACCGATATCTCCAAGAAGAAAATGCAATGGCAGAATTTGATGGTTTGTGCAAACACTTTATTCTAATTACAATTGCTCAAATGTAGCTTGAATAACTTACAGTTAAACAAAATGTAGAGCTCAGACTGGGCTGTTGGTAATATGTATATGGTTCTATTTTTACGCCAGTATGCAGTACAAGTAACTTGTTTGACTGAAAATTGTATTTTGCTCAACAATACAATCTGAAAGACAAGATTTTGTATCATGGACATTTTGCAGTATGTTGATGAGAGGAGAGAAAGGAGATTCTAAACTAACATTTCCATTCCAATGTTTTCTGTAAAAAAACAGTGTTTTATATTGGGAACCTGTAGACTAGTTTCTATTACTCCTTAATATTAAACATAATTTTACTGTGCAAACACAAAGTGTATTTTATTTTTCAAATTTCACATTCCCTCCTGTTGGGACCTGAGATAGAACTGTATTTCTTTATTAAAATTCTCTAGCAATCCTGTACCTTATACTTCAAAGAAAAAAAAGTTTCGAATAAATTTATAGCAAATATGGGTAAAAAGTGGTAAAAATTCTTACCATCTGGCTAAAGTTCAGATTGCAATATTCAGTCACTCATATTTTTTGTTCACTTACATTTGTAAACACAAATATATCCGAATTCAAAATTTCAAGATGAGCTGAATTCCATTTTCAGATGGAAGCAGAAATACCATGTGACATGAAGTGACCAATCCATAATTTACACAATAGCAATAAAAAATAACAAAGTCCACAAAAGAGACCATAAACTAAAATACATGAATTGTAGTTGTAGCCATGTCGGTCCCAAGATATTAGAGAGACAAGGTGGGTGAGCTAATATAGTCTTTGGACCAATTTGTGTTGGTGAGAGAGAATCATAGAATCGTGGAATATCAGGGTTGGAAGGGACCTCAGGAGGTCATCTAGTCCAACCCCCCGCTCAAAGCAGGACCAATTCCCAACTAAATCATCCCAGCCAGGGCTTTGTCAAGTCTGACCTTAAAAACCTCTAAGGAAGGAGATTCCACCACCTCCCTAAGTAACCCATTCTAGTGTTTCACCACCCTCCTAGTGAAAAAGTTTTTCCTAATATCCAACCTAAACCTCCCCCACTGCAACTTGAGATCATTACTCCTTGTTCTGTCATCTGGTACCACTGAGAACAGTCTAGATCCATCCTCTTTGGAACCCCCTTTCAGATAGCTGCTTTCAACTATCAAATTTCCCCTCATTCTTCTCTTCTGCAGACTAAATAATCCCAGTTTCCTCAGCCTCTCCTCATAAGTCATGTGCTCCAGCCCCCTAATCATTTTTGTTGCCTTCCGCTGGACTCTTTCCAATTTTTCCACATTCTCCTTGTAGTGGGGGGCTGAAAACTGGACACAGTACTCCAGATGAGGCCTCACCAATGCCGAATAGAGGGGAATGATCATGTCCCTCGATCTGCTGGCAGTGCTCCTACTTATACAGCCCAAAATGCCGTTGGCCTTCTTGGCAATAAGGGAACACTGTTGACTCCTATCCAGCTTCTCATCCACTGTAAGCCTTGGGTCCTTTTCTGCATAACTGCTGCCTAGCTACTCAGTCAGTAGCAGTGCATGGGATTCTTTCATCCTAAGTGCAGGACTTTTCACTTGTCCTTGTTAAACCTCATCAGATTTCTTTTGGCCCAATCCTCTTAATTTGTCTAGGTCCCTCTGTATTCTATCCCTATCCTCCAGCGAATCTACCACTCCTCCCAGTTTAGTGTCTTCTGCAAACTTGCTGAGGGTGCAATCCACGCCATCCTCCAGATCATTAATGAAGATATTGAACAAAACCGGCCCCAGGACCGACCCTTGGGGCACTCCGCTTGATACCGGCTGCCAACTAGACATGGAGCCATTGAGCACTACCCGTTGATCCCGAGTCCATTCATTCAGCCCATACTTCTTTAACTTGCTGGCAAGAATAGCAAAGTTTTTGATACAGTCTCCCACAGTAAAGTCAAGGAATAACACATCCACTGCTTTCCCCTCATCCACAGAGCCAGTTACCTCATCATAGAAAGCAATTATGTTAGTTAGGCATGACTTGCCCTTGGTGAATCCATGCTGACTGTTCCTGATAACTTTCCTCTTCTCTAAGTGCTTCAAAATTGATTCCTTGAGGACCTGCTCCATGATTTTCCAGGGACTGTGGTGAGGCAAACTGGCCTCCTTCCCTTTTTTAAAGACGGGCACTACATTAGCCTTTTTCCAGTCATCCAGGACCTCCCCCGATCACCATGAGTTTTCAAAAATCTTGGCCAATGGCTCTGCACTCGCATCCAAAAGATTCAAATTTGGAAGAATATCTTTACCACACGCATTTTATCAGCATGACAATGTATTTTTCTTGTTGGGTCATTGCCGCTTAAGTCTCAAAAGCAAAATAACATCAAATAATGAATAATAGCCTCAGTCTGGATTGTAAGCGATCCAGTAAGAGAGAAACCTACATTCCTCTCCCATATTGATCACCTTCACTGTTAGGGAAATACTCAAGTAAAGATATTGGCTGAAAGTCAGCTTAACTGAGGGCTGAATACAACATGGCAATTGTAGCGAGAAAATAGTTCTGCTGTATACTGTGTATTTGTAGTCTGCGGATGAACTTAAAGTAAAATGCTAATGGATTCACCATATCCAACATTTTTGGAAATGTAGCGTTGAATATCTGCCCTCAGATTTTCAAACAAATGTTTCATTCAGAACTTTTGCTTTTAAATGCTGTATTTTTTGTAACAGAATCCAATGCTATTCCTGTAAAAGGACTAAAGTAAAATCCTGTATAGTATTTCATAACGTTATTGGTATTGATCATTACATTTTTTAAATTTTAATATTTTATTAGGTTTTATTGAATGCGAAGAACCCAATAATCGCCTAGACAAGTTTACAGGAACATTATTCTGGAGAAGCAGGACTTATCCACTGGATGCTGATAAAATTTTGTTGCGTGGCTGTAAAATCAGGAATACAGACTTCTGCCATGGAGTGGTCATATTTGCAGGTATTTATATAACAAACAGAAGTATATGAATTAAGTACAGCAAGATCACTAGGTAAAAGCTGCATCCCATAACTGTCCAGCATAGGCACTTCCATTAACTTCAATTGAAGCTCTTGTGTGAAGGATAGATCCCTGAACACCCCACCTTTAAAAGGTGCAGAATCTTCAATTCCAGTTGTTTCCTGTATCAGAGTCTGCAAACTTACAAGGTCTAGTACACTTTTTTATGAAATGATATTCACGCTTGATGTCTTTCTTTTTATTTTTATGAATTTTGTTTTTGTGTGTTTTTTTTGTTTTTTTTTTTTTTTTTAGGAGGAGACACAAAAATAATGAAAAACAGTGGAAAGACCAGATTTAAAAGGACTAAAATTGACACTCTCATGAACTACATGGTTTACACGGTAACAGACTTTTTTTTTTTTTTAATTCTGTTACATTTTTGGAGTTCATGCCCTATAGGTGTGACTGTTGTCCTGTTATGCCTAGTTTCAATAATCATTATTCATAGTGCGACATACTATCAGGTATGTTCAGGCCCAAATTTAGGCACTAACCTTGCAAGTGCCACATGGGTGGATCCCACTTTGTGGTTAGACACTCGATGTCAGTGGGCTTTGTGTCAGTGGTGGGCCTGCCTGTCTAGAACAGCAAGTAAGGTTGAGGCCTTATTATAAAGGAAAACAATTACAAAGTGAATAAACAAACTTTCATTGATTTTTTTTTTTTTTTAAATTAATTTTAAACATTTCACCTGCAATGTTATAAACTTTGGCTAAGTTAGACTTGAACTAAAACAAAAAAAAATTGGCCCCCAGGCACTTCACTGTTGCTAGTTTCATTTCCAAACGGAATTAAAATGCAATAGTTAAGCTATCTGCATATAGTAAAATGTGAAAATTAGACCTTAAAAACGTCTTCAGTTCAAACACAGGTCAATTTGAGGAAAAATCTGTCATATGTTCGTAACACAGGTTTTTTTATAGATTCTAGGACTGGAAGGGACCTCGAGAGGTCATCGAGTCCAGTCCCCTGCCCGCATGGCAGGACCAAATACTGTCTAGACCATCCCTGATAAAGTAAAGACGTGGTAAAGACGTAGTGTCTTTGTAATTATTAATATCTTGGCAAATGTCCTCTTTTAAAACAGAACTTTCAAGGGAAAGGTTGCCCTAGTAGATCTGTTTTTCATTTTATTGAATAACTACTAAGAATACGTCTCATGAGAATCTTCATAGAGGTCAAGGTTGGGAATCCAGCCTAGCAAATAAGGCCATTGACTTACAAAGACCACTCTTGGCACTTTATGTTCTAGATCTTTGTTGTATTGATCCTCCTGTCAGCTGGCCTTGCTATTGGACACACTTATTGGGAGCAACAGATTGGCAATACTTCTTGGTACCTCTATGATGGTGAAGACTACAGCCCTCCGTACCGTGGCTTCCTTAATTTTTGGGGCTACATCATTGTTCTTAACACTATGGTTCCCATTTCTCTCTATGTGAGGTAACTAAATCTCTTTGTTTTTAAAGTTGAAAATGTGGTGGGTATGGAGTAAAATTAATTGTATTTCCATTTGATGCGGTTTCCTCCAATCTCCCGTTCCCAAAAAAATGTTGTGTTCTTTTCCTCTTACTGATATTTTCAAAGGAAGGTGAGCCATACTGTGTGTCACTAGGCTGTACAAAACTTGACTGAAAGATGCAAAATTAATGTTAAAAACACTTGGCCTCTTCAATAAATTTAATACTGTGTGGTGGTAAATTGCACACATGAACAAATTACTTCTCCAATATTCAAACAATGTACAGTGATAGGTCAGATCCTGAAAGAATTTACTTCTGTGTGTAAGCTAGTTCTGTACAGTCCTATTGAGAAACTGTATGGAAGAAGCTGCTTACAAGATTAGGCCCTATGTTGAATTTTTTCATATGTTCTACATTCAGCTTTTTTAAGACGGAGAACTGGCTCACACTTCATGTTTTACTGAAAAGTACTTTGAATTTTGGCTGTCAGTCTAGTATTCAATTAGCCCCCAAGATGATGTCTACTTTGTAGTTACATTTTACTATTGAATATAGTTTTCTCTCCAGTGGTGGTAATATGGGATCACCTTTGACATGCTCCATTTGGGGTCTCTTATCTGACTTGTACTGGACTGTTTAAACTGAGCTGTGCACTTTCAATCAATTGTTTTGAGTAGCTTGTATCCTGGGTGAGTTTTTGGACATAAACTAGCTCCTTTGTATAATTTCTAAATATTAACACATCCGATAACATGGGTTTATTTGCTTTACTGGTGTCCTTGAAAATCCATTCAGAACTTGATAGAGCTGTATAATGTCTTTGCATTTTAATGTATAGCAGCCTGTTAATGGTATGATCTTGCTGTTGTGTTTTACTCAATTAGTGTTGAAGTGATTCGTTTAGGCCAAAGCTATTTTATAAACTGGGATCTGCAAATGTATTACCCTGAGAAGGATACACCTGCTAAGGCCCGAACCACCACTCTGAATGAACAGCTTGGACAAATCCACTACATCTTCTCAGATAAGACAGGAACGCTTACACAGAACATCATGGCATTCAAAAAATGCTGCATAAATGGACAAACATACGGTAAGTACATAAGAACACAAGAACAACCAAACTGGGTCAGACCAAAGGTCCATCTAGCCCAATATCCTGTCTTCCGACAGTGGCCAATACCAGGTGCCCCAGAGGGAATGAACAGAACAGGTAATCATCAAGTGATCCATCCCCTGTCGCCCATTCCCAGCTTCTGGCAAACAGAGGCTAGGAACAACATCCCTGCAAGTCTGGGTCATTGCTAACTATTACGCCTCTCTAATGGCAACTGTTTTTCAATCTTAACTGTTGCATGCCCACTATATTAAGAGCTTATTTGTTAATGCACTTCAGTGACACAAGTGTGTTCCACTGTGAAAATTCTGATATTCTCAACCCCCAAAATATAAAGGGTATGGTATCTTTTTGCTTCTACAAGGACAGAGATCCAGCTGGTTCTGAGGGATGAACATGAGATTGCCTCTTCAAAAACATTTTCTCCCCTGTTCCACTCTCTGCACTCCCAGCTTGCGTGTAGTAGATAGAGAGGCAGGGATGGGGGGAGATGGCTATGGGAATCAGGCACTTTGCACACTAACCCCACAGAACACTTTGTGGCTATGTTAATGATAATCCAATCAGCATTAACTCACGCACTATGGACTCTAGAAATCTCCGTTTTGGGGGAACTAATTGGTGGGTAGAGGGGTGAGCAGTACAATTTCTGAAGGAGCTTTACAGAGGGAGCAGAAAAAGGGACCAGGCACCATTATGCTGGTTTTCTGGCTCAATTTGCGTGGTCTCTGCCTGTCTAGTTAAGCTGGTTGGAACGCTTTTGGCTAACAGCATATTTTGACAAAACATTAGTTTTGTCAAAGCTGAAATATTTCATGGCGATTGTATCTTTTTTGATTTAAGTTTTTCGTCAAGAGGGGAGAAGAAAAGAGAGAGAGAGACTCTTTAACCTGGTGGCTGTGGCAGTGGGCTGGGTTGTAGGAGACCCAGATTCAAGATCCTACTCTGCTTGGTTCAGAGTGATCTGAGATGTAAACTCTGCATGATTTAGTTCCTGTGAGGAACAAAAACATATTTAAAACTTCAAAAATTGTCATGAAATGCAATTGTCATCCTCTGGCCAGCTCTGGTCCATGGGATCTGCTGGTTCTACTTCTTGCTTCACCTGAAGGGTGCAGATGTGCCAGTTTTGGTTAAACTTTCCTGACTAAATGATTGCTGCTAAAGTTATTCAAAATTGCTGTTGTTTTTTAGCCATTTTTAAAAGAGCCATAGCATAAAAAAAATTATAGCTGGTATTTAAGTCAATGCTGAGTAGAAATTATTGGAAATTTTGCCAAAGGAAAATTCTGTCTGTCAAAAAATGCTGATTTCTCAAAAGCAATATGTTTCACTGAAATATGTTGCCTTTCAGAAATTCATTTAGAACCAAATTTTGCAGAAAAGATGTTTCAATAAAGTCAAAAGTTCCATTTTTGACCTTTTTGTAACAGCATGTTTGACCTTTCATTTTGAAACTACCTTTGGTTTAATTTATTATATATTCTAAAATGAAAAATAAAATTTGAACAAAATGTTTTAATCAACCCAAAACTAATTTTGTTTGTTTTTTGGTTTTGGTTTTTTTGGTGTTTTAGTTCACAGGATTTTTTTTTTTTTTTAATTTTGTTATGTAACAAAAAATCAGGTTCCCACAAGCTCTAATGCTGGCTGTGATTTTGAAGCTGTACTCCCATTTAAAGTTAATTGGAGTTTTATCATTGACTTCAGTGGAAACAGAGTTAAGCCAACACAGAGCACTTTTGAAAATTAAACCCTATATACTGTGAAATGATGGGTGCCAAAAAAAACCTAGATACACTGAAATTCCCTTTAATTTGTATTCTGTCTACTTTGAGCACTAGACATTGAAATTGTCAGATGCTTACCTTTAAGATTTCAGAACAATATTGTTTCCATTACAGGAGAATCCAGGGATGAGTCTGGACGACATCAAAACCATGAAGAGGTAAGTCAGTTGACTTGTTTCACTAAGAATGTGTTGAAAACACTGGGGCTTTGAAATAGGAGGTTTAGGATTTAATTTTTCTTTTAATTTAGGGGATTTTTGCCCCCCAAGTAATGAGAGGCTTTTATCTAGGCATGAAGTAATTGCATTCACCTCAAATTCTGTTCATTTTTTCCTAATCCAGCAAGTTGATTTTAGCTGGAACATGTATGCAGATGGGAAACTCGCGTTTTGTGATCATTATCTGATAGAACAAATTAGATGTGGAAAGGAGACTGAAGTTCGACAATTCTTTTTTCTGCTTGCAATTTGCCACACGGTAATGGTGGATGCTTCTGATGGTGAGTATTCTGTGTAAAATGGACACATGGTAGCTTCAACTTTAACATCATTCACACAAGTGAGATGGAACACCAGGCTACTGTATAAATCCTAAGCTAGTGCTTGCGCTAAAGATGCCCATCTCTACATGTGCCATGAAGTCTCAAATTTGACTTTTGAATTGTCACAATTTTGACATAAATATATATTAAATACCTGCTTCAATAAACATTTTCTGAATCTACGTTTTACAAATACAAAATACAGAGGACTTCGTGTTTTCGCAGTATTACACTTCGCTCTATGAAAACCTGTATTTGGTGTACAGAGTTTCAAAAGCATTAACACAAAATAAAGGGTAAAATAAACACACAGGTATAAGCACAGATTTTACATACACATGTGTAATTTCACGCACTTGAAGTTAATCTTCAGTGGGATAACTCATGTATAAACAGTTAAGTATTTGTTTATGTGCTGGCATGATTAGGACTATAGACGCGTTTCCCCTTCAGTAAATGTGCTTTTTCCCCTCATAATGGTTCTAATATATGCACAAATATATACAGTGCCATAGAGGACTAAGTTGAATAAAGAGGAATGTTGAACTTTGCAATCTGAAGAATGAATAAAGGTTAAGGGTGCAGATGGGTGGCCGTGGGGAGAAGTGGTGAACTGTGGAAGCAAGGATAAAAGTCTGAGTCCAAACATACTCTGTATGCAAAAGTAGGGGACAAAGCGCTGAATTTTCCAGCCACTCTGTTGTTCTGGTCTTATCTGAATTCAGTAACTAGATTAAGATAAAGAAGGATGTGGATAAATTGGAGAGGGTTCAGAGAAGAGCCAGGAGAATGGTTAAAAGGTAAGCAAACATACTTGTAGAGAGAGAGATTCAAGCAGCTCTATCTATTTAGCTTAACAAAGAGAAGGATTAAAGGGTGACTTTATTACAGTCTATAAATACTTGTGTGGAGACATGAGGATCAAATATTTGATGGATTTTTTCAGTCTAGCAAATAAAAGTTTAACATGATCCAATAACTGGAAGCTGAAGCTATACACATTCAGACTGGGTATAAGACATCCATTTTTAAATGAGAGCAATTAACCATAAGAGCAATTTACCAAAGATCTTGGTAGGTTTTTCCATCACTGGCAATTTTAAAATCAAGACTGAATGTTTTTCTAAAAGATTTGCACTAGGAATTATTTTGGGGAAGTTCTGTGGCCTGTGTTATACAGGAGGTCAGACTAGATGGTCCCTTCTGGCCTTGGAATCTATGACTTTATTCACTGTAACTTTGTGCCTGCTTTTCTTGGTCTTCTCTAATTAAAGTTAATTTTTTCCAATGGTTAATGTGGCCACAGCTTTCTGTTTTGAGGCTGTTATCTTCCAAAATGCTGCAATGAAATAAATGAGAAATTAAGATTCTACAAATAAAAATCACTTGTATGTAACCAATTTCTGTTATCTCCATTTTACTGATGGAGAAGCTGAGGAAGAGAGGTTCAATGACTTGCCTATTTGAAAGGAGTCCAGGACAGGGATTAAATGAGCTCCCAGATTCTGTCTTTGAATTGCTAGACCATTCCAACTCCGTTTTTAAATTAAATCCACAGTAAAAATGGATCCTGAGTTATAGAAATCAAAAGTATAGAATATTAAACACCCCATATGGCCCTTGATTGCTACAAAGCATGGGGTTGTTAAAGTCCCAACTGACTATAAATGCAACACACTAGACGAGGGCATCAGTTACTAACATATACTATGGCTTTCTTCCTTTTCACTCTATTAATACTATAGGTCAGCTCAACTATCAAGCGGCCTCCCCAGATGAAGGAGCCCTGGTAACAGCAGCCAGAAACTTTGGATTTGCTTTTCTTTCACGAACTCAGAATACCATTACTATAAGTGAGATGGGGATTGAAAGAACTTATGATGTTCTTGCTATCTTGGACTTCAACAGTGATAGAAAACGAATGTCTGTTATTGGTAAGCTGATCTCAAAAAAGCTTTATTTTTAGAGACCCCTAAAGAGAAACTCTCTAAACCAGTAGAACGGAGGTTCTCACACTGTGCTGTTATGGTTGTCTTTGGCAAAATGGCTGGTTATATGGTGGTGGCTGCTCTGTATTTCCAGCTGCTAAAATGCTTTAAATGAAACTGAAATACACAGAAGGCTTTTCTAACCTTACTCTGACATGTTAAGTGATTGTTGTAGTGCTGTCAAAGATATTATTCCTTTATCAGTGTAGTCCACCCAATTCTGAATGCAAGTGGAGGTGGTCTGTGAATGGATGCAGATATGTCCACTGGACAATCTCTGTATTAAAATGCGGGTCCATGTTATGAAAAGTTTGAGGACCCCTATAATGTCTAGTTCTTCTTCGAGTGATTGCTCATATCGATTACAATTAGGTGCGCGCGCGTCGCGTGCACAGTTGTCGGAAAGTGTTTCCCCAGCAGCACCAGTCGGGTCAGCTGTGGAGCCCCCTGGAGTGGCACCTTCGATACATGACCCTGCCGACCCGACGCCTTCTCAGTTCCTTCTTACCTCCGTGACGGTCGTTGGAACTGTAGCTTAGCAAGTTCTACCATGTTTCCCTAGCTTTGTTTGTTTGTTGTTTTCTGTAATTATTAGTTAGTTCTTAGTTAGTAGTTAGCTGTTGGGCTGGAGGGGTTTACCCTCTATCCCGACTGATTTTCCTTGGGAGGGTTTACATGCTCAAGTCCCAGGGGTTCAAGTCCTGCAAAAGCCCATGCCAACAGGCGACCCCCATGACGCGTGTGTCTGGGGGAGGCTCACCAAGCCGACAAGTGCAGGATTTGTAAAGGGTTTTGCCCCAGAACTAAAAAGAGGCGAGACTTTTTGCCTCGCAGCTCCTTATGGAGGTGGCACTTAAACCACAGCCTCCACCAGCGTGGGAAGACCTGGCGCCAAGTTCATCAGTGCATAGCACCCCAGTGACAGTGACGGAAGCGGCATCATGGTAGGACTCTGGCAGAGACCCGGGCACCACCGCTCCCCAGTGCCAAAACCGGTGGGGTCGATCCGGCACCACTCCCACTCACCAGCACAGAAGCAACACTGGAAGCCAGGGAGGAGCAGCTCTCCATCCCAGAGGCCCACCCCTCTGGAGTCAGCCGTGGGGCACGTCCTTGAGAGGAGCACCAAGGGCCGAAGTCTATGGAGATGGCACTGTCAACTTCGGCCCCACAATGGGGACCGTCAAGTTTGGTGCCGTTGGACTCCCTGGCCCAGGTCATCGAGGAGGTGGAATTGCCATCCACCCTGGATATCTTTAAGGCTACGAGGGACCGCATCGCCATGACAGTGCCGAGGTCACCAACCCTTTGCGCCAAGCCTCCGGTACCACATTGAGTGGCACCGTCTCAAGGCAAACTGGCGATGCTCTGTCCCTCAGCACCGCAGATAGAATCACGGCACCACTCGGGGCGGGTGCAGTCCCAAATCCATTTGGTCAGGTACACATTCGAGCGACTGGGTCTCCTCCTCAACTTGGGGAAGTCGACCTTGGAGCCTACCCAAAGAATAGAATTCATCATTGCGGTGTTAGACTCGGTTCAGGCATGAGCACTTCTGCCAGAGACCCGATTCCGAGCCATCCCAGACATAATTCAAAGCCTCCGGCAATTCCCAATCACAACAGCAAGGGGGTCCCTCCTGTATCTATTATGGAAGGTAGCGAAAGTCCCTCACCTCTGACCCACCTTACAGTTTTCCACAGGGATAAGATGCAACTCAGGCCTCAACCGGCCTTTCTTCCCAAGGTGGTGTCGTACTTCCACACCAGTCAGGACATTTTCCTGCCTGTCTTTTCCCCTAAGCTGCAGGCCAGTAACCGGGAGCAGAGGCTGCACTCCCTCAATGTTTGGCGAGCACTAGCTTTTTACATCAAGCGCACTAAGCCGTTCAGGAAGTTGAACCAGCTGTTCATAGCGGTGGCAGACTGGATGAAAGGGCTCCTGGTCTCATCTCAAAGAATATCCTCCTGGATCATGTCATGCATCTGCACGTGCTATAAATTGGCCAACCTACCGGCCCCGGCACTTATGGCACACTCCACAAGGGTCCAGGCCTCGTCAGCAGCATTTTTGGCCCAGGTCCTGATACAGCAACTTGGTCTTTGGTACATATCTTCATTTCTCACTACGCCACTATCCAGCTCGCCAGAGATGATGCAGCTTTCGGCAGAGCGGTGCTACAATCAGCATTTCCTTAACTCTGACCCCACCGCCTACGTAAGGCTTGGGAGTCAGCTAATTGGAATCGATATGAGCAATCACTTGAAGAAAAAAATGTTACTCACCTCTAGTAAGTGTAGTTCTTCAAGATGTGTTGCTCATATCCATTCCAAACCCTCCCACCTTCCCCTCTGTTGGAATAACCGGTAAGAAGGAACTGAGGAGGCGCCGGGTCAGCAGGGTCATATATTGAGCGTCAGGAAGGCACCACTCCAGGGGGCTCCACAGCCGACCCGACGGGTGCTGCTAGGGGAAAAAATTTCCAATGACTGCACACGGCGCGCACGCATCTAATTGGAATGGATATGACCAACACATCTCGAAGAACACTTAGGAGAGGGGAGTGACCGTTTTGTTCGCATGCTGAAGTGTTATCTCACTTAATAGTAATGAACAGTTTTTTAGTTTTGATCTTAGTTTCTTCCATAGTACATGAAGTATAAATTCACTAAAACAATATCAATAGTGGGCTATCAGACCATATCAAATTCAGGTTTATTTTATTTTATTGCGAGTGCAAGCACACTGCAACATATCTTCACTGTAGTCTCTCTCCTGCTCTTGTGAGCAAATTGTGTTTTGATGTTTTAAAAAAATGCTCTCAAAACACAGTTCTTACCAATTTCGATACCTTATTTATTCGCAGCAGGGCTGAGGAGGAAATGATGTGTTTGTGAACCAGAATTAAGCTGTTGAGCCGCATCAAAGAGCTTATACCAGTATAAGAGAGAAACTTGATTTAGTAATTCTAATTCTAGGCATACCAGCCTCGAATGTCTCTTCCTGTTTAAAGAAGTTGTGTGTTGGTTGCCCTGTTATTTAACCTTCAGTTCTCTGATGGAATATTTCAGGTCTTCTAATTTAAAAAAAAAAAAAAAAAGAGATCTTCCTGTTACCAGAAAACTGATGACATAATAGCGAGACACAAAATTCAGATCAGAAATGTATTCTTTATTACATCTACCCTTTGCTTTTTTTTTTTTTTTTTTTTCCCTTCTCTGATTTAGTAAGAGAACCAGATGGAAACATTAAACTTTACTGTAAAGGAGCTGATACAGTAATTTATGAACGTTTGCATCCAATGAATCCTCAGAGACAGATTACACAGGAAGCACTAGATGTAAGTTTTGCTTTTTTAAATGCCATTTTTAACATGGGTAAAACTAAGCTATTTGCACCTACCTACAACTGCATTGAGTTGACTTATTTCTACTTTGCTAAATAATTGACATCGTACTACTAGAACAAAGTTTTCAAAAAAGCTGAATAGCATCCAAAACAACTTATTTTGCTGCTACTAGACGTTCTGTTGTTCGAAATCGGAACGTGATTTTTCCCCCTTTTTTCCTTTTTAATGGAATTGTATTTTAAATGTTTGCATTGTACATATTGAAATTAGTTTTTCATTATTTGAGAAACTTGCATGTCACTTCAGACCTTCCTGCTCCGTTCAATTTTTTCCTTGTACTTTGCAGCACGTTTTCTAGACCTACCTAGATTGACTGATAAATTGCACTATGTACTATTCCTGCATTGATTGTTTTACATTTTTTCCAAATGATTGTAGAATCTTCTATTTAACACCAGAAGTGAAGGATTAGAATGCTTTCAGGCTGCAACTCATTTTTGGATATTCTGCAGTGTCCAACTTTCACCATACACTCTGAGTACAATAGCAGCCAGTGACTGAGTTCTTTCAGATTGACTAGTCATAGCATGTCCTCTCAACTTCAATTTTAAGCCAATATTGAAATCTATGCAGCTTATTTCTCTTTTTTCCCACAGATTTTTGCAAATGAGACCTTGAGGACATTATGCCTCTGCTACAAGGACATTAGTCATGGTGAATATGAAGCATGGAATAAAAAGTTCATGGAAGCTAGTGTAGCTGCAAGTAACCGTGATGAAGCCCTGGATAACGTATATGAAGAAATAGAAAAAAACCTTATTGTAAGTTTGATACGGCATTTGATACGGTCTCGCATGATATTCTTATCGATAAACTAGGCAAATACAATTTAGATGGGGCTACTATAAGGTAGGTGCATAACTGGCTGGATAACCGTACTCAGAGAGTTGTTGTTAATGGTTCCCAATCCTGCTGGAAAGGCATAACGAGTGGGGTTCCGCAGGGGTCCGTTTTGGGACCGGCTCTGTTCAATATCTTCATTAACGACTTAGATATTGGCATAGCAAGTACGCTTATTAAGTTTGCGGATGATACCAAACTGGGAGGGATTGCAACTGCTTTGGAGGACAGGGTCATAATTCAAAATGATCTGGACAAATTGGAGAAATGGTCTGAGTTAAACAGGATGAAGTTTAACAAAGACAAATGCAAAGTGCTTCACTTAGGAAGAAAAAATCAGTTTCACACATACAGAATGGGAAGAGACTGTCTAGGAAGGAGTACGGCAGAAAGGGATCTAGGGGTTATAGTGGACCACAAGCTAAATATGAGTCAACAGTGTGATGCTGTTGCAAAAAAAGCAAACATGATTCTGGGATGTATTAACAGGTGTGTTGTGAGCAAGACACGAAGTCATTCTTCCACTCTACTCTGCTCTGGTTAGGCCTCAGCTGGAGTATTGTGTCCAGTTCTGGGCACCGCATTTCAAGAAAGATGTGGAGAAATTGGAGAGGGTCCAGAGAAGAGCAACAAGAATGATTAAAGATCTTGAGAACATGACCTATGAAGGAAGGCTGAAAGAATTGGGTTTGTTTAGTTTGGAAAAGAGAAGACTGAGAGGGGACATGATAGCAGTTTTCAGATATCTAAAAGGGTGTCATAAGGAGGAGGGAGAGAACTTGTTCACCTTAGCCTCTAAGAATAGAACCAGAAACAATGGGTTTAAACTGCAGCAAGGGAGGTCTAGATTGGACATTAGGAAAAAGTTCCTAACTGTCAGGGTGGTTAAACACTGGAATAAATTGCCTAGGGAGGTTGTGGAATCTCCATCTCTGGAGATATTTAAGAGTAGGTTAGATAAATGTCTATCAGGGATGGTCTAGACAGTATTTGGTCCTGCCATGCGGGCAGGGGACTGGACTCGATGACCTCTCGAGGTCCCTTCCAGTCCTAGAATCTATGAATCTATGAATAAGTTGTAATATTTTAAATTATAAATGTGTTTTTATTCGTGTCCAAATAGTAACAGACCATTGTGGAAACTGAATAGCCCTTTTTGATTAGCACATTTGTGAGTACAATTTTAATTAAGAGTTTGAGACTGCCAAAACTCAGTTCTAGAGAGCTTCAGGGAATGAAGGAACATGGATTTCTTTGGTTTAGCTTTCACTGGACTTTTTTCCTCCATTCCAAAAAGGCTGCTAATATCTCTGTAAGCAGTAGCACTAGCTCAGAAATGAGTTTTATTAAAAAAAAGTTCAGGTTTTAAAATTTGATAGGTAAACAGCCATCTGCTGTGATGGTAACGGCATTACAAATAATTTGCAAAAGGGGAACCTTGCTATAGCTGTTCAAAGGTTATTTCCTCTTTAAAGCTCGGAAATACTTCTACTATTAAATTTATCTCCACTGTGTGTGAAGCAACCGGTTAGTATGGTATGGAGTTAACTTGCCTTTATTTGAAGGATTGAATATTGCTTAATGTGCCTGACACGGGGTAAGACTAGATGGATCAAACAGTCTGATCAAGATATGTCACTCAGATAACTCTTAATTGGGTATAGTCGAGACCACTTCATGAGAAGCAAGAGTATAAATTGCAAATAGCATTTAAAAAAACAAAAACCTCTCATCACAGTCATTGTGAAGATTTTTTTTTTTTTTAAGACCCAATACCCTGGGCCAAATCGGGCTCTATTGAATTGGCAAATGCTATTGACTTTAAAAAAGTTTCTCTGGGGTAACTAGAAAGCAGAACTTGGCCATCTGAAGTATACCAAGAAAAAGTTTATTGTTAAAATGATCTGGTTAACTCTGAATTCCAGGATCACCATACTGTTAACTGCTGATTTCCCATTTGAGCCGGCAATATGTGTTGGACTGCTTTTCTAAAAATTAACTATAGATCAGAGTGTTGGCAAGCCATCTCAGTCATGCAGCCCAGCTTGCAACAGTATTGTTGTGGGAATCTTTCTTACAGTAAATTTTTCTGGATTTAAGAAGTCTCGGATATATCCTCTTTTGAACTCTTTGCTGCAAACAGACTGCACAATTATGACTATAAATGGGATCCACTTACTGAGGAAACTTCATGCTGGCAGTTTGTTTTAGTCCACACCACTATTATGCTCTATTTAGTAATATCAACCACCTGTTAATCACTCTTTATCTGCTACCTTTACCACCTTGTTAGTGGTATTGGATAGTGCAAGACTTCATGGTGTCACTGTCCCTCTTAAAAGCACTTCTGTTACATTAGGCTCTTGACATTCTCTCGGAGGGGGGGATAGCTCAGTGGTTTGAGCATTGGCCTGCTAAACTCAGGGTTGTGAGTTCAATCCTTGAGGGGGCCACTTAAGGATCTAGGGCAAAATCAGTACTTGGTCCTGCTAGTGAAGGCAGGGGGCTGGACTTGATGACCTTTCCATCCTAGGAGACAGGATATTTCCATTAATTTAATTTAATTTAATTTATTTATTTACTGTGTGAGTTCAGTAAAACATTATTTAAACACTGTGGGGAACATGTCGTTAAAACATAAAATTCAGTATCTGAAGTGGAGAATTTATTAGTCTGACGAAGTGGGCATTCACCCACGAAAGCTTATGCTCCAATACATCTGTTAGTCTTAAAGGTGCCACAGGACCCTCTGTTGCTTTTTACAGATCCAGACTAACACGGCTACCCCTCTGATACTATATAGTTGTAATTATTGTAAACAAATCCTATATGTAACTGGGAAGGAATACAATACACAGATGAAAATGTTTCCTGTGGTGTCCTACATAATAACAACTATCAGTCATCTAGTTCTGTAATGGTGGTGTTTATTATCGTCATAGTACCTAGGAGCCCTAGTCATGGATCAGGACCCCGTCGTGCTAGGTGCTGTACAAACAGACCACAAAAAGATGGTTCCTGCCCCAGTGAGCCTACAATCTAAGCATAAGACAAGAGACAACAGTATCTTCTTCCGTATCTAAATAGCTTCATTTTATACTACAAACTAACCCTGTTTTCTCTCTGGATTTTCGTCTTATTAAACGCTTGTGTTCCCAATAACTTCCAGCTCTTGGGTGCTACAGCTATTGAAGACAAACTACAGGATGGTGTTCCAGAAACAATTTCCAAACTTGCAAAGGCGGACATTAAAATCTGGGTGCTTACTGGTGACAAAAAAGGTATATTTACACTACTATAATAATAGCAGAAACATGAGATCTTATGGTTGGAAACTGAAGCTAGACAAATTCAGGCTAGAAATAAAACTCAAATTCTCAACTGGGTAACTAATCACTGGAACAACTTCCGTAGGGATATCATGGATTCTTTGTCACTTGAAGTCTTTAAATCAAGACTGGATATATTTCTAAAAGATGTGCAATATCTCAGATGGAAGTTCCGCTTAATGCTGAGTTTACTGAGATTGTATGGTCTGTGTTGTGCAGGAGGTCAGACTAGATGACCATCATGGCCTTAACCTATGAATTATTTTCAGAGAAAAATCTTTGCTATATTTCCAAATGAGAGACTAATGTATGACAATTGGTTGCCAACTAATTAACTTGTCCAATCACAAAGGTAACTGATTGGAAAATAATGTTGATGACAGACATGACTTTAACAGAAGAATGAGTTGCTATTTCCATTATTAACTCCTGTTTCTATGGTTATAAAACCTGGCTGTTTCATGCAAGTGAATTTTGTCTTTTAAATTGCTGGGACAAAAAGGAAACTTTCTTCTTAAAGATGGTTTTGCAAAAGAGAATAAACCTTTAAGTGACTTGCCCATTATCACACAGGAACTTGGTGGTAGAGGCAGGGATAGAATCCAATTCTCCAGGGTAATGTTCACCTGCCTTAACCATGAACCATCCTTACTCTTCCTGCAGTCTGTGCCTCATTTACTACACACCTTCCAACTTCTGCAAAAATGAAGCAGGGGTTCTTCAGATGAGTTTACTTAACTATATAACCATAACTCAACCCCAGAGCAAGTCCATCCTGTACAGAGGTTCTGTGAACACAATAGTATATGTGATCATGTAATGAGACTATCATAATGCATATGCACCAGGAGGCTAATACACAGGCATTTTCTAACTTCTGACTACTTCATTTTAAAAGTGGATGTTCGTAAGGGTTTTTTTGTGCATGTGTGCACATGTGTGTAATTTCCTAGGTTATTAAAAAGGCAAACAAAAAACCAAATTCCATAATGTAGTATCATATTGACACTCACAGGCGTCATCATTGAGGTTAGAACCAAGTTTACATCCATCACACAGCACAGTTATAGTGGAGTAAATGAGGATAATAGTAGGTTCTCCTTAAGCTTGGAAGGATCAGTTTTTTCTCAGGAAATATCAGTTGCACTATACAAACCAATGAAAAAATATTTCCATCGATGATCATTGAAATTTACAGATAAGCAAAGTAAGAAAAACACTTCTTGAGAACTTCTTAGAACGTGATTTAATATTGAAATTTAGACATATTGATGATGGCAGTTTGTGTTTTAATGGTTTTAAAACTAATTTAAAATGCTTAAAACCCATAATTTTGCACAACTGAAAAAATAAATAGATAAAAACAAAAAAAGCTTAAAAATAAAAATCAAGGTTATCCATTGGAATTTTTTTTTAATCAAATTCTGCCAAACCTAGTTATCCTGTTTGTGGACCAGCATTAGAGAGGAATGAGATGCAAGCTGCTGCCCCATCCCCTCTGACTTGTCTCTATCCTTTCTTTTCCCCCACTCCTGGCTCCTTGTGCCATTCCCATTCTCCTTGACATCCGTGTCTCTATTCCTTAGGTGCCTTGTGCCACTTTTCTTGCCTAGCCAGTCCCAGTCTCTGGACTCACTGTCAGAGTCCCAGTGTCTCCCCCTCCCCACAATCAGTCCCAGTCTCATCAGACTCCTTGTTCCAATCTATGCCTTTCCCTCCCCCAGTCCACCTTTTGTTCCCTCTGCATTCAACTCAGATTGCTTCCTACTCTATGGTGCCTTGGTGCCAGCAGGGGCACCACTGAGAGCACAGGAGACACAGGCTCCCTGCTCCCAGTCCTAGTGCATGACTCCACCCCAGCTCGGAGCAGCCACTGAAGCAGTAGTCACCAACCGGTCGATTGTGATTGACTGGTCGATCTTAGAGGATCTCCCAGTCAATCGCAATCTCTGGTGGTGCAGTGTGGCTGCCACTAAGGCAGGCTCCCTGCCTACCCTGGCCCCATGCCACTCCCGGAAGCAGCCAGTGCAGCCCCAGGGCTGGGGGGACAGGGGTCTCCCTCCACGTGCTGCTCTTGCCTGCAAGCACCTCCCCCCGCAGTTCCCATTGACTGGGAGAGCTGTGTGGGCAGTGCTTCCAGAGGGGCAGCGCGCGGAGCCACATGCCCCCCCCCCGCTGACAGCACCCCATACCCCCTCCTGCACCCCAAGCCCCATCCTGAGCCAGCACCCTGTACCCACTCCTGCACCCCAACACTCTGCCCCAGCCAGGAGCCCCCTCCTGCACCCAAACCTCCTCCCAGAGCCTGCACCCGGCACCCCCTCCTGCACCTCAACCCCCTGCCCCAGCTCAGCCCAGAGCCCCTTCCCACACTGTGAACCTCTCATCCCACAGCCCGTACCCCATCCCAAACCCCAAACTCCTACCCCAGCCCGGTGAAAGTGAGTGAGGGTGGGGGAGAGCAAGCGACAGAGCGCGGGGGATGGAGTGAGCAAGGCGGGGCTTTGTGGAAGGGTCAAGGCCTAAGGGTATGGGCGGGGTAGATTCTGGTTTGCCCTTAGATTCAAAAAGTGATCTTGGGCATAAAAAGGTTGGAGATCACTGCTCCCCAGAAGGTGACATTCCTCTTGCTGAGCTGCTAGGCTGGGAACTGCCAATGGGAGCTGCGGGGGTGGTGCTTGCATGTGCAGGGGCTGCCTGAGCTACCCCTGAGCCAGGCGCACTGGCCGCTGCAGAAGTCACAGAAAGTCACGGATGACGTCTGTGACAAACTCGCAGCCTTAATAATGATTCATTAAAGAATCTTAGTAACGTGTGACTTTGTTACAGAAACTGCTGAAAACATTGGATTTTCTTGTGAACTTTTAACAGATGAAACTACAATCTGCTATGGAGAGGATATCAGGCAAGTTACAAGCATACACAATTCTTTGTGTAGGAGTTTAAAATCTCAAATTTCAAAATTATTCAAAGTAACCACACTGTTCCTGTGGCTTGCTTTCTTTATCTGGCTATCTCCTTTGATTCCTCCTATATGGTGTTTACAATGCTTTAACAGTGTAACTGAAACGCAGGCTGTGGCTACTCTACGAGCTGGAGGTGTGATTCCCCTGCTCACGTATGCATAATTGTGCTATCGAGCCAGTGTGAGTGCAAATAACAGTATAGCCATGGTAGAGGGGGTAGAGGCAGTGGAGGCACAGCTGAGCCATGCAGAATACATACCCTATCAAGCTAGCGCAAGTATGTGTACATCAGCAAGGGGAATCACACCCCTATTTTGTAGCACAGATGTAGCCACAGTAGTGGCCAATATTCAGTTATGCTGTGGTTTGTGGATTTTATTTATTTATTTATACTATTTTGCATAGTCGTTTACCAAGGCAACCTACTCATTGTTAGGGCCCTACCAATTTAGTGGCCATGAAAAATGTGTCACGGACCATGAAATCTGGTCTTTAGGGTGGTTTTATCCTATACTATACAGATTTCACTAGGGAGACCAGTGTTTCTCAAACTGGGGATCCTGACCCAAAAGAGGGTTGTGGGGGAGGTCATAAGGTTATTTTAGGGGGGGGGGGTCACAGTATTGCCACCCTTACCTCTGGGCTGCCTTCAGAGCTGGGCAGCCAGAGGGCAGCGGTTGTTGGCCAGGCGCCCAGCTCTGAAGGCAGCACCCGCGAGCAGCAGTGCAGAAGTAAGGGTGACAATATCATACCATGTCATCGTTACTTCTGCATTGCCGCTGCCTTCAGAGCTGGGCTCCTAGCCACCAGCTGCTGCTCTCTAGCCGCCCAGCTCTGAAGGCAGTGCTGCCTCCAGCAGCAGCGCAGAAGTAAGGGTAGCAGTATCACAACCCCCCTACAATAACCTTGTGACCCCCGCCCTCCCCCACAACTCCATTTTGGGTCAGGACCCCTACAATTACAACACCGTGAAATTTCAGATTTAAATGGCTGAAATCATGACCGTGAAATTGACCAAAATGGACTGTGAATTAGGTAAGGCCCTACTCATTGTGGATCAGGCAGAAACATGTCTTTTAAAAACAGTGGAGGTAATAAGCCAACCATTGTTGACTTGATGCTACCACAATAACTAAATAACTCAGTTCAGCACCTTGTATAAGTACTTCACTAAGTTAGGAAAACAGATGCTTAGGTAGCACCTTTCACCCAGAAAGATCCTTGAAGCTCTCGATAGTTAAGACATACAATATCAACTTTGTCCACCACTGTAATACAGTAACCCCTAGGATGAAAATATAGCAGCTGTTTCAGAGACATAGCAATACAACACAACATTTTACAGTAGAAATTGAAGATTTTTTTTCCCCTAAACAAATTTACAAGAATGGGGAAACTTAAGATATCAAGTTATAATCACCTAGCTGGAATACTGCAACTAATGCTCTTGCTTTTATAAAAAGTACCCTGCAATTTTTAATAACCATAAGAGGCCAGGATTTTCCCTTTTCATTTAATTTGAAAGACATTATCAGTATCAGGGGAATGCAATTTACCCTTTGTTTAGGGCTTTGGAGCAATACTGACTCAGAACGCTACCCACAGAGTTGTTAACCACTTCTTACATCATATGCTGTATGCCTTTCTTGCAGATCTCCCATCCAAGTACTGAGCAGTTCACACTTAGCTTGGTTTGAAGTCTACCTTTAGATTTCCCATAGAAAGGGCCCACTACAATAGTAACTATAAAAATAAGTCAGTATTTGTAGTTTTTAGATGACCTACATTAAAACTCTTCATTCATTTTCCAGTGCTCTTCTTCAAACAAGGTTGGAAAACCAGAATAACAAAGCTGAATCGAATATAAACTCCTCTCAAAGAAAGAATGAGCCATTCTTTCAATCTGGTAGAAATCGTGCTTTAATAATCACTGGTTCCTGGCTGGTATGTATAAAGCAGACTCTTCCATTACTTCAATTTGGGGAGTTTTCTGGGATACATAATAGGTCAAAGGCTAATAGTGCTGTAAATTGGAATCCTATGTTTCTTATCGTTAACTACTCCTTCATTCACTTGATTGCTGTCCTGAGGCACCCAATGAAAGATATTTAACCTCTCTGCCTCAGTTTCCTCCATCTATAAAATGCCAAACTATAAAACTAGTCTTTGAAAATATCATAGATAAAGCAATAAAATCTCTCTCATTTATCTACGTTTACCATCAAAGCAAAAAAGAATTTCCTGTAAAAAGAACAATCTAATGTTAGAATTATTCGTAATCAGAATAATTACTCTGAAAGTCAAGTGCTAAAGAACCAGAAAGATGCAAAATTAGATCTTTCAAGCCCCAACATGCTCTGAACAGACAGCAGTCATTACTTCATGGTTGAAATACAGGAGGTCCCCAGTATACATCTCCCCCTTATCTGTTGTTTCGCATATCTGTCGCTCGTCAATAGGGGAACATGTTCCAATTCACATCGGGCCCGATCTGCATATCCGTCATTTGCAATACTTTACTGTAAGTTGCAAATGAGGGATATGCGGACCGACATGAATCGGAACACGTTCCCCTATTGATGAGCAACAGATATGCGTAGCCACAGGTGGGCTGTGGCCCACCCACTTAACATCCAGGCCCACCCCTGCAATACCGGCTCTGCTCCCGCCCCAATGCTTGCTTCACACCACCCATCCGGTGCTTCAGCTGGGGAGTGGGGTCGGGGTGCAGGCCTTGCCCTGCTCCGCTTGCCTGGAACTCCAGCCATGGAGCAGCATTGGGGGCTTGCCCCACTCCGCTCGCCCAGCCCTCCTGCCAGGAAGTGGGGTTGGGGAGTGGGGGCTTCCAAGCCCCCGACCCCTGCTCCCTGGCTGGAGCGCCGGAGCAGGGCAAGCCCCTGTGTCCCAACACAGCTCCCCAGCTGGAACTTTGGAGTGGGGCAAGCCCCTGCACCCCAACCCCGCTTCCTGGCAGGAGCACCGGGTGGAGCAGGACAAGCCCCTGACACCGATCCCTGGCAGGAGCGCCAGGCTCCCCTGCCAGGTGGAGCAGGACAAGTCCCCGTTCCTGCTCCCCTGCCAGACATAGCAGGATAAGCCCTCGTGCCCCGATCCCACTCCCCAACAGGAGCCTGGGGGGCGGCAGGGCGGACCATGTGGGAGTGCAGGGGGCACACATTTTTCTGGGAGCCCCTGGTCAGCGCATTTATCATTTGTGTTCTTCCCCCCGCCCCAAAGGCTGGCTGGAGGGGGAGAGAGGCCGCCAGATCACTCCTACCCCTCTGCCCCCCCATCATTACCCGCCCACCCTGCCGCCCACCCAAGTGTCCCCCTCCTGTCTACGCCACTGCTGTACCAGCAGGTCCCTGGTATATGTCGTTTTGGTATTCGTGGCCCTTTTCAAGAACACAACCCCAACGTATACCGGGGACTCCCTGTAAGAGGGTATGCCTGAGAGCAAAAGTGTGAACAAAATGTCAGAAATAAAAGGAAGCAGGCTCATATGGTACCTTGTACTGTGGTCTGATGTTTTAAGAGTTCAGAAAACACTGAAGGACTTTCAGTAAAGAAGTGACCTGGTTGGCAATCCAAGTATTGGTGAGAATCCTATTGGCAGAATTCTATACAAACCAGAGTGGGAGGAGATAGATCAGCAAATAACAAATTTAAAACTATTCAGCTTAGACGTGACCATTAATCCATGTATAAGTCTGTGCCTCAACTGGATAATCCATAAATCAAAACCCAAAGATCATACCTGAAATGATGAGCTTCACTGTCTTGCTAATATTAGGCTTCAGAGGGAGCTCACACCAGTACAAATCACGGCATTTGACAATGACAGCTTGGTGTTCCAGGTGATCACACTTTCCATTTTTTTTTTTTTTTTCAAAAAAACCTTAATATCACAGAAACTAATGTTATTCTTTAAAATGAATTAGCTGAAGATAGAAAAAGGATTTTTTCCATTAATTTCTGCAAGAAGTATTACAATAGAATAAGTTGCACAAAAACCTACCACATTCACTGTCCCCTTTTCTTCAGGGAAGTTTCACTGGGATGGTATTACAGAAGTGCACATAATGTAGATGAGAGTCAAGGTATTTCAGACTTCAAAAATGTTATAAGAGCAGCCCTTAGAACACTCTATCTTTAAATAGCGAAGAAGGGACAATAATTACTTTCTCTTTGGTTATCCAGAATGAAATCCTTTTAGAGAAGAAAAAGAAGAAGAAGAAACTTCTAAAACTGAAATTTCCCAGAACAGCAGAAGAGAAAGAAAAGCAAATTCAGAGTAAAAGGAGAGCTGATGCTAACAAAGAACAGCAACAAAGAAACTTTGTAGACTTAGCATGCGAGTGCAGTGCAGTGATCTGCTGCCGCGTAACTCCCAAGCAGAAGGCCATGGTGGTGGAGCTGGTGAAGAAATATAAAAAAGCTATAACTTTGGCTATAGGGGATGGTGCCAACGATGTAAACATGATCAAAAGTAAGTTATCTATAAAATTTCACTGGCTATTTAGTGAACTGGTTTTGATTTTGAAGGTCTTACATCACTTTATTAGAAAGTGCTATTTTCCCTGAGTTCAGACAATCTTTTTTAACAATTGAAGTAGCTGTTTAGATACATAAAGAATAATTTGGGTCTGGAGAAATTTACAGTAGGGAATGGGAATTGTTAAATGACTGTATAAGCTGGAGTGTTATTGTGCATCTTCATTTGTTGAATAATATATCTTGTTTTAATAAAACTTGCTTATTCTATTCTATTTTATTTATTTGTTTATTTGTTTTATTTAATGTAGCTGCTCATATTGGTGTTGGAATTAGTGGACAAGAAGGCATGCAAGCAGTCATGTCAAGTGACTATTCTTTTGGACAATTCAGATACCTGCAAAGATTACTATTAGTTCATGGCCGATGGTCCTATATAAGGATGTGCAAGTTCTTACGATATTTCTTCTACAAAAACTTTGCATTTACGCTAGTACACTTCTGGTACTCATTCTTTAATGGCTATTCTGCCCAGGTAAGAGAAGTGCTTTTCTAATATGAACTAGAAAAACTTATTTTTTGCCAAAACAAAATAATGGAGACCAACTTATTAAGTGATGATGTAATTTGAGCGAACAGCATGAAAGGAAGCAGCCTTTGCAGGTTCGTGTTAGAGCCTTTCATATCATTGTGGTGGAATTCATACTTATTCTATTACTCATGCCTTGGAAAGACTTTAATCTCCAGCTATAGTGCTATTGGTATCTTAATCTTCGCTAATTTAACTGTTTTCTGATCTAATTAATAAATTGATATTTATTTTCTATTGCAGACCGCTTATGAAGATTGGTTTATCACGCTTTACAACGTGTTATATTCCAGTCTTCCAGTTCTTCTGGTTGGCTTGCTTGACCAGGTATACTACTATGCTATTAAGAAAAAAAATTCCAAATGAATTTTAGAAGCAATTGTTAAAGAAAAAGATCAGAGTAAACATAATTGAAGTAACTTTTACTTCTAATCTGTGACATTTTTAGGTTGCTAGATATCCTATTATTAGAGGACAATAAGGCGTGACCTGCTAGACTAGACAAAGCTAACCAACTTCAAATACGTTTAATGTTGAATTGATCTGCTCAAATGTTTGTAGGTCTTAGCAGACCGCTTTTCTCCATGAAGCTAATAGAAAATGTTGTAGGCTTCTTTTCATTAATAACTAGAAATACCTGACATAACAATTGCTGTGACTTTCTGTTCAGTCACTTGCTAGAGGGCAGGTCCCATTAATTCCATTGGTAGGATTAACGCATCCTACATTTCCATAAGTGTAGATTAGAATTGGATGGTGATAGCTTTCTTCGCAATGGCCTGATTCAGCAAAACAGTTCAGCACATAATTCCAACTGACTTCAACAGAACTGAAGTACATGGTTAAAGTTAGCCATATATTTAAGTGCTTTGCTGAATCAGGGCCAATATGTATGTACAGTACTGTAGAATGACATTAATGGGGTTGATTATGAAGTATACTTGCATTATTTATCTTCGATTATAGCGTCAGAAGGTATTTCTATTTTTAAAACCATTTTCAATGGGAATAAATTTGGCAAAAAAAAATTATGCTGAAAACTGCAATATTTTATTTTTAATCTGAATGGGTCTTAGATTTTATTTTAGATTTGCTTGATTTTTTCCAAATTTGGCTTGTCTATAGATTTTGCATGCATAGAAATGCTGTGCATTTTTGTGGTGGGGGGGGGAGGTGTAGAAGAAAAGAAATTTCAATAAATTCATGCAGTATGTATGCGTTAGAGATTTAAAAAAGAAAAAGGCAAGGAAATTGAGTTGCATTTCCCACAAAAATGCTAGCACTACCTTTTGGCATTTATATATTATAATAGACTCTTTCCATTATGCTGGGCATTTTTGCACACTATTATGGAAATATTTACACATAGGTGTGAATGGAAGATATAGAAATGGTAAATCATTTGAGTGATGGAAGGAAAAATGTACCATATTCTTAGATCTTCATATTCAATATTCATATTGCATAAATATAAAGTCTAGGTTTTGGTGGCATTTCTTCCTTTCATTTCTATACCAACACACTGCTATTCTAGAGTCTCTGTCCATTTTCTAACTATTTAAAAATATAGCTTGCATTCATATATGCATATATGAATTCAAGTTCTGTATTTTTTTTAAGCTTCAGATTTTTATCACTTTTGGGATTAATACGGAGGTAATCTGTTGGCTTGTCTTGCTTAACTCCCCTATCCTCCCACCCTAAAGCTAAATGTTGATGGGGGAAGAGTTATACAGTGCTTCAGGCTCTATGGCACAGATTTATTTCTAACTGCTGTAACTTTTCTTTTATTAAGGATGTGAGTGACAAACTTAGTCTTCGGTTCCCTGGTTTGTATATATCTGGACAGCAAGACTTGCTTTTTAACTACAAGAAATTCTTTGTAAGCTTAATACATGGAATTATAACATCACTGATTATTTTCTTCATACCGTACGGAGCTTATCTTCAAACCGTGGGGCAAGATGGAGAGGCACCTTCAGACTACCAATCATTTGCTGTCACTGCAGCCTCTTCTCTCATAGTTGCAGTCAATTTTCAGGCAAGTACATTTATCTTCATGATCTCCCCTGCTGCTCTGAAAGCGCATCTTTGTGAGAATAAACGCTTAATTATCATTCAGTTTAAATCTTTTTGCATATTGATATACTTTTGCCTGGTTACTATCTTCCTCTCTGGTATATTCACAGAATATTCTATATTGTATTAAAACTATATAATAAATAGTGTGACCCAAGTATCTGGATAACAGATAGTTTGCAGAATATTCAATTACATGCTTCTGACTTCTACATCATAAATTCATTGTGAGTTATCTGATTTACTTTCAGATGGGTTTGGATACCTCTTACTGGACTTTCGTTAATGCTTTCTCAATATTTGGGAGTATTGCACTTTACTTTGGTATCATGTTTGACCTTCACAGTGCTGGAATACATGTTCTCTTCCCATCTAGCTTTCAGTTTACAGGTCAGTGTTTTGTTTTGATTTGTATTTGTGCATTCTACTTCAAATGGTTATGAAACTAGAGTAAACACAGTATCAAAATATCAGCTTATCAGATGTGATTTGATGCCCAGTAGTAGAGGTGAATGTTAACTCACTTTAGAAAAACATTGCCTAGTTTATACGGGGTCAACATGTGTGTCTTAATCAAAATGGTTTTGTTGAAGTAGCTACCTGTGTTGTGCAGTGTAAGGTGTTGCGTACAAAGAAGCAAAGTAAAAAGTGATCTGCAGCACAGAGTAAAGGGAAACCTGTGATCCTACATTGAAGGCTGCTCTGTGGCTGCCAAGTTACTCCTGCACATCAGTGGGAGTAAGGTTCAAAGGCGAATCTAAGTTGCCTACTCATGCAATTGTATCACATCTCATGACATTTGATGTTTCCTATAACTTTAGCTATAATTTAAAAAAGAACATATGATTCTCAAGCAAATTTTTCTAGGCTTCTTTGCTGTGAAAAGGCTTGAAAATGTAACCCAACTGCACCCTAAAGGATCAAAAACTAGAAGGCAAATAAAAAGAATTCCAAACTTTTTATTTCTAAAAAGGTCTCAAGATTTTGGGGGGCGTGACTCCAAATTTGTAACTGGTTTGGGTTGGTAATACTTTAAGTGCCTTATGTGCTTACTGAACATGCTTGAGATTACCTTTTTTTGCCCATTGTCCTTCACCCTTCCTGCCTTTTTAATTTGTGACCTGGGTAAGTGAGTGGATGTGCAATGGGCTTTAGACTTATCTTCCCAAAGACTGTCAGGTGCCGAAACTTACTTGAAATATGATATGGTTTCAAGTATCAGAGGGGTAGCTGTGTTAGTCTGGATCTGTAAAAAGCAACAGAGAGTCCTGTGGCTCCTTATCCAATACATCTGTTAGTCTATAAGGTGCCACAGGACTCTTTGTTGCTTTTTACATATCCTATTTGTGCATAACAAATTTCCTGCTGCATACTGGTTTCAGTTGTGACTACATCCCTGTGCAAATTACTTTCAGTTCAATATCAAAATCAATCTGAGAAAAATCCTGTGTTGCTTCCTGTACAACATAGTCATGATCTTCATCCTCTGCTTTTTAAAAGTGCTTCAGATTTTAGAATTTGTTCTGTCTGGTTGCTTAAATTAAACATTAAGATTGAACTGCACTACGCTGTATGTATATTACAATGATCCTAGGGGTTTCTCTTAATCACAGTTTTTGCCCATTAAAAGTAATAAAAAAACCACATGTGCCAGCCACATACTTGTTCTCACCCTAACTTACCCCTTGAAGAGTTTTATAAGTTAATACATTGAAAAGGAAATACAAATGTTGTTATAAATTTGTAGCACATTTGCTGGCTCTCTCCTTACCTCAAACTTTTTCTTGGTAGTGGCTTATTTTAGATTTTGATACGGTTATATTCAAACACATTTGGAATACTTCAATTATACATTTCAGGGCAGGAAACATGAATTTAATTTGTTGTGCTTGTATAAATTTAATTGAAAACAGATACAGACTAACTTTCACTCTTACTTTTCCCAGGGACTGCTCCAAATGCTCTAAGACAGCCATATCTCTGGTTGACAATACTTTTGTCAGTTGCAATTTGTTTGCTTCCTGTTGTTGCACTAAGATTTTTGTCAATGACAATTTGGCCTTCAGAAAGTGATAAAGTAAGTAGAAAAATTTGGTTATTTGAACTGTATTTAGTTATATAAGTCAATAATATTCTTAATGTTCAGAAAATAAGTTTTTGCCAAAAGCTGTGAATGGGCGACAGGGGATGGATCACTTGATGATTACCTGTTCTGTTCATTCCCTCTGGGGCACCTGGCATTGACCACTGTCGGAAGACAGGATACTGGGCTTGATGGACCTTTGATCGACCCAGTATGGCTGTTCTTATGTTCTATAAGGATAATTTAATTAGGATTGTGCATCTGACTTCCTCATGAGCCTGAATACACCCTAAAATGGCAACTTAGGGGTTCTCTTTTAAATCCTAACCAAACTGGCAGTTTGGGAACCTTGCTAGAGATTGGTGCTCTGTTGCTTTGCCACTGCAATGGAGCAAGGAGTGTCAGTGCCTTGAGATGGTCTTCTCAATACTCTCCCACTAAGTCTGCTTCTGCCTCTGTCTGATCTGCTGTCTTCCTCAGTAAGTGCTGGCCCACATGTATTTCCTTCTGCCACCTCTACCTCACCTGCTGACATTTCTCTCTTTTCCTTTCTTTAACTTCTTATTCTCTCCTTCCTCTTCTCTTTGTTCTGTAGGGTAGAAGAGTGAAGATCTTCCCTCCCAAACAGTATGCCCCTTTTCTCCATATCTCTCAATGGTGGGGAGTGACTGAAAGAAAAGACACACACACACACACACACACACACACACACACACACAGACTGACAGTGTGGTGAGTCAGTAGGGAAAGTGGAAGATCAGACAACAGACCTGCGCCAAGAAAGCTGCATCAAGAAGGAGATAAAGCCCTATCACAGCAATGGAGTCCATAGTGCAAATGGCTCTGTTTGAGGGGCTTGATTTTTGGTATCTCAGCTGGCTCTCTCAAGCCAGAGAGTTGAGCAATTCCAGAGTGCTTCAGGTTTAACAGATAAAGCACAAAAATACCTGGTACCATTTGCGGTGGGTGATGCTGCTGAAGACATCCATGTACCTCACCCCCTCACTGATGAGGAAAAGAGAGAGTACACAAAAGTGAAAGAGGCTTTTGTCGGCCATTTTGTAGACAGACAGACTATTACATATGAAAGGGCCAAATTTAATAGGAGGTTCCAGGAACAAAGAGAAACAACTGTGATTTTCATTACTGTATTTCGTAGGCATGCTGAACATTGCAAATACAAAGCATTAAAAGAATAACAAATAGGAGACAGGATAGTTGTTGGCATAAAATAATTCAGTTTATGAGCACAGCTTCAGTAGATCCAAATGTCACACTAGCAAAAGTGAGAATGCAAGAAACCATAAAGAAACAGCAATATAATTTATGTGCTAGCAGCATATGGGAGACTGCATCAGACAATATTGATATAGTAAAGAGGAAAGACATAAATTAGAAAATAAGAACAGGGCACAACTAGAGAGTAAGAGACCAAAGAACCTTAATAGGAGGGAAACTTGGAAAAGCTGTGGAAGATGCAGCAAGACACATGCCACAGCCGTCAACAATGTCCAGCCAAAGAGACAATGTAGGAGATGCCAGAAAATGGGACTTCCTGCAATAGCATGCAGGTCACCGGGAGTCGCGGACACAATCTAACAGGGAGTGTTATCAGACAAGCCAGTACTTTTAGAGGCTATATTCTCAATAGAATAGAGAACACCTTGGTACACAAGCATGCATCAAAATAGATTAAACCTTTAATTTAAAACTGATACTGGGGCAGCAATCACTGAAATTCAATACATAAATAAAAATCATAAGCAATCCCGGAACAGAGATCCGCAAAGATCAAATAAGATTCTACATGGAGCTAGGAACAATACATTGGATATTTGTGGCCAGTTCCTTGGAAACCTGGAGAAAGGACAGAAAAGTCTTCCACAAATAATATATGTAATACAAAGACGGACAGCTCCCTCAACTGGGTTGCCAGCAATACAAGGACTACACCTAATAGAGAAACTGGAATGCACCAATGGCAAAAAGCAAGTGCAGGGGATGAGCACAACAATCCATATGGTGGCCCAGTCTGAGTAGGCAAATTCAGACCTCAGCAGAGGGTTGCAAGGTATGTAACAAGGAAGAACAATCACTAGAACCATTACTGTCTACAAAGTTACCGAACAGACCTTTGCAGCGGGTAGCAGCAGATTTTTTTTTTTTTCTGGAAAGGTCATACGTACATTATTGTAGTGTATTACTTCTCCAGATATATTGACTTGATTATACTTACACAAACTTCCTCAGCACAGGTCATAAAGAAACTGAAGTCAATATTTACAAGACAACATTCTGAAACATGGGGTTACCATCCGTCCGTATTTCCTCGGACATGTCCGGCTTTTGCGTCTCTAAATAGCCGTCCGGGAGGAATTGGTAACAAGGTTAAAATGTCCGGGGGGTTTTCCTCCCTAGCCTCCCTCCCTCATTTCCATGCAGAGTGCGGCTGCTGATTGGGCAGCTGGGCCGATTGAGCCGCTCCCATTGGCCTCCAGCAGCCAGAGCCCTCCCCTGCTCCCCCCTCCCTCTGTCTGCAGCCCTGTGTAACACACAAACCGACCCACTGGGCAGCGTGTTTTGCCTGCACGTGGAGCCAGAATGGCAAGGGGAGTCCGGGGAGGGGGGCACTCAGGGAGCGGGGGAGTGTTGGATGGGTTCCCGGCCTCCACCTGCCACCCCCCCCGCGCGTCCGTCCCTCCATGAACCCTCCCTCCCTGCCTGCCTCTCCCTTGCCTGCTTGTACTGCCAGAGCCAGCAGCAACTGCTCTCTGCTGCCCCTGGGTCCTAGCGTCCCCCATCCACTAATGGCAAGGCAGGCTGCCCTTTACCCTGCCCTTCCACCCTAGCCCTGAGCCTCTCCAATGCCCCAAACCCCTCAACCCCAGCCCTCATCCCCCCCGCACCCTAATCCTCTGTCCCAGCCCTGAGCCTCCTCCTGCATCATGAACCCCTCATCCCCAGCCCCAGCCAGAGCCCTCATCCCCCCACACCCTAATCCTCTGCTCCATCCCTGAGCCCCTTCCTGCATCATGAACCCCTCATCCTCAGACCCACAGCCCTCACCCCTGCATCCCCTCCTATCCCCAAACTCCCTCCCAAACCCCCTTCCTCCTTCCCACACATCCCCTCCTGCCCTCAAACTCCCTCCCAAAGCCTGCACCCCCTCCCTTTACACCGCCTCCCACCCCCAAACTCCATCCCAGAGCCTACACCCCTCACCTCCTCCTGCACACCCACCCCCTGCCCCAGCCCGGAGCCTGCACCCAGCACCCAAACTCTATCCCAGAGCCTGCACCCCTCCTGCACCCTAATCCCCAGCCCAGGACCTGCACCCCAGACCTCCACCCCTCACCCAACCCCCCTCCCAGAGCCTTAGGCAGGTGGTGGTGGGCGGGTTCTGTGCACCACCATTTCTACAACCCTGCCACCCATGCGAGTGGATAAGGGTCGGGGCAGCCAGGGGACAGGTAGGGCCCTAGGGGGGCAGTTAGGGTGGGGGGTTCTCAGCAGGGGGCAGTTAGGGGACAAGAAGCAGGGGGGGTTGGGGTTCTGAGGGGGCAGTCAGGGGGTGGGAAGTGGGAGGGAGTGGATGGGGGTGGGGCAGGGGCGGGGCTAGGGCAGGGCTTTCTCTTCCCCCCCCCCCCAACTGTCCTCTCTTTTGATTGTGGAAATATGGTAACCCTATGAAACATTCCTAGCCTTTGCATAGGATTTGGATTTTGCACATTGTAATAGTAGTCCACACTATACCCTGAGCAGCGGGGAGGTGGAGAGAGCATTTCAGATTTAAAAAGACTTCTGCAAAAATCAGTGGACCCATATAAAGCACCACAGGCATATCGGTCAGCACTGCTTGTGTCTGGACTATTTCCAGTAGAACTTCTAATGGGACGATATCTACCTGTGGCTCCGATACAGCTTAAACTGAAGTGGGCATACCTGAAGGAATTTAGAAAATGGGATGCTGAAATAAAAATTTGGCAGCAACAATACTTCAATGTTCAGCACAAAACAAAAGCACTCTCTGAACTGAGACCAGGGAACACAGTGTGGCCCAAAAGTTGCCAGAGTTTCAGAATTACTCTGAACTTGGCAGAAACTCCCAAGTGTTACCTAATGGCAACTCCAAAAGGACTTCTCCAGGGGTCTCTGGTTCATTTTCAGTATTTCCCAACACAACACCGAGGGGATCTGGGACCTGTCAGGAACTGAGCCCCCTCCACAGGGAAACTCAACAGAAATGAGGACACTGTCTGAAGACTGGTCAGACCCCCTCAAAGACTTGATCTTTAAAATACTGCTCAGGACTATGTAAATGCAATTCATAAGGGGACATACTAGTGTAAATAGTTTTAAGGAATTTGAAGTTTATTTTTAGTGTGTGTGTGTGTGTGTGTGTGTGTGTGTGTGTGTGTATATATATATATACACACACACACACACACACACACACACACACACACACACACACACCAGAGGTGGCCAAACCATGGCTTACAAGCAGCATGCAGCTCTTTTACAATTAAAGTGCGGCCCACGGAGTGCCCCCTACAGCCTCTCCTCCATTCTCCATCTACCAGACTTGGGGGGAGCTCGGGGCTTCTGCCCTGCAGCTGTGTGGTGGGGCTTTGGGCTTCTGCCCGGCGGAGATGGGGGGTCTTGGGGCTTCAGTCTTGTGGGGTGCAACTGCCAGAGATCATAGCTTCAGCAGGAGAGGGGCTGAATCCCCAGCAGGCACACCCCATGGGGCTGAAGTCCTCAGACCCCCTCCCCACAGGGCAGAAGCTCCTAGTCCCACCACCCTGCTTCAAAGCAGAAGCCCCACTCTGACTGGCACGCCATGACTCTCGGACTTCTGAAGATTGTCGTAAGTGGCTCAGAGGGTCAGTAAGTTTGGCCACCCCTGGTATACACGGTTGATAATTTAAGTTTTAATCTTTTATTAGAAAGAAAATAGGATGTGAAGTAGCCAGAGAGTTCCTGGTCATCAACAGTTACGAGAGAGGATGTGTTGCAGTGGGGAGCTTAATAAATGTGGGAACTTCTTGGTCAGGGAGTTTTCTAGTTGTTGCTTAAAGCATGACTTTGTGTCTGTCCTCACACTAAAGTGATGATACCCATATCTGATCTAAGGAAGCCTATTCTAGCATCCCCATCACATCCACAGCCAGCAGAATGAGGTGCAGGCAGTTTCCAGGCAAACTAAATACTTTCTGGTAATTGGGCTGGTTGGGAGTGATGGGGTGTGTGTGTGTGTGTGTGAGAGAGAGAGAGAGAGGGCTGAGGGAATGGGGTTTGAGAATCTTCATTGTTAACATTGGATCGTCTGCAGAATTTTATATATACTTTTATTTAATCATGATCTTAAGTATTTTAGTGCTGAGCCCATCTATAGGTCTGAAACTTTCTAAATAATCCTTATCTGAATACCAGTGCCCTGACATTCTGCTATGGCCAGACACATGTCTGGCCACAACTATTAAAACAGGCTTTCAAATATTTGTCTTCCCTATACTTAGCCATTGCTGTGTGTCCAGATTGCAAACCGAATACAAAAACCTGCCCAGGCTCACTTTGGATAAAAAAACTGCCATTTTTGGCTTCAGACTATATTATAGTTTTGTTTGTATTTACCACTTTAAGTTTATGGCAAGAGGCAGCAGTGGTTTCTTTTTGGGTTTGTGTGTGTGTGTTTGTTTTTACCTAGAACTGGCAAGAGAGCCCCAAGTGGAATAACGATTGTGATTATTAAAATCCTATTGTCTTTTAGATTTTATTTTTAAAGCTATTGCCATCTGTAAACAAGAAAATAAGCTTAGATACAAATATCAAATTTTTCATTTTGTTTACTACACAACATGCCCACTCTAGCTTGGAATGCCTTAAGAAGTTAATAAAAATGCAAAATAAAATAATTTAAAAACACTTTTTTTAACATATGCTTCTGGTTTTAATTCAGGTAAATTTTAACAAGAAAATAACTCTTTTATAAAACTTGTAACACTTTAAAGTTACCATCACGTTGTTCCCAAGATGTTAAGTACAAATGAGCACCTATTTTCCCTCTAAATTAACCTGTTACAAATTTTCCTTTCATAAAGATTCAGAAGAACCGTAAGAAATACAAGGCTGAAGAACAGTGGAAGCGAAGGCAGAGCACTTTTCGTCGAGGGATATCAAGCCGTCGTTCTGCTTATGCTTTCTCACATCAACGGGGATATGCTGATCTTATTGCTTCTGGACGTAACATACGTAAAAAACGAGCACCTTTAGATGCTGTGCTACGCCACAAGGTGGCTGAAGGTAGACAAGTTGGTGAAACCAGCTGATAATTGTCTAGGATTTAAGTTCTAGAAGACAGGCTTTTTAGCAGAATGATTGCACAAAGAATGTTTATTTTTTATGGAAGACTCAGGATTTTTTTAAAAACCAGATGACATGAGGCTATGAAGATTTCACAATTTTCTTACAAAACTGCTTGGTTTGGGACTATTGAAAAATAAAAAAAACAAGAGGTGTTTTTTTGTTTTGTTTTTTAAATAAATCCTAATCCTTGTGCAAATGTAATGTGAAACTGAAGGATATATAAAATTCTAGGGTCTAAAAACCTAGAGTTTTAATTTTTTAAATGATGCTTGGAACTGCTAAATTTTATCCCTTTTTTAAAAAAATTAGAATCATGAAATAAAATTGCAGCACACATTTCATACCTTACTTTAAAGATGAACAGCTGAGAAGCAATCAAACTGTATGTGCCACTTTGTTAAACAATTTTATTTATACAATGGTAAAGGTGAATTAGATTAATATTTTTTTTCTTTGGGGGAGCCATGCCATCTGACCTTTTATACAATTAAATTAGGCTCCATGATGGTATGTTGTAGTCACTCACATACTTGGAACAGATGAACACATTTTAGTGAAAATACGATCTCAGTTATAGGTGTGGTTACAGTCCATTCCTGTTTACAAAATGGTTGTCTATTGCACTTTTTTCACTTTTACGGTTCCATCACTGGCTTGGTTTATTCTTTAAATAACTTCTCTGTGTCTCAGGAGGAGAGTGATGTGGAGTTTTTGAAACACTTTCCCTGAAATATTTGTGTGTCTATCTTCTTGTACAGTATTTTATGAAGTTATTTGGTTATTGGAAAACTGCCTTTTGAATTGACAGATGTGATTGTTCATTTCAGTTGAGTTTCATAATGCAATACACATTGTAAGACTAGATAAGGAAGAATAGTCCACTTTTAAGTTGAACATACTTCATTTGGTAATTGTTCTACAGTGTCCTTTTTTTGTACATATTACACACACACTCTCTCTCACTCACTCGCTCACCTAGTTTCTTTAACTTTAGGATGTATAAATGTTTCACCTTTTTTTAATATAATACTGACTTACACCGGCATTAATAACTGTTCCAATGTTTTTTAATAGGGCATAAACCCAATGTGTACAGTTAATCTTTTAGATATAAGCAAAGAAGTGTACATTTCATAATTTTAATGGAGCAAATGCAAGAAAGTTTACAGTTTTTTCTTTTAATAAGTAAATGGATGGGAGCAGTATAGTTAATTTTAAAGAAAAGGAAGTGTATAATTTCAATTTCTCTCATTGAGAGATGTGGGAATGGTCGACAATACAAATGTCAGTCTTCTAAATTGGGTGCAATATTAATTTTAATATGCAAATTGATATGGATATATTCCATTTACATGTAAGTGAGGCTTAATATGTAACATATTTTGTTTATAGATAATAAATACTTTCATAAAATGTCTTACATTTTTAATCTTTTGACCAATGTGGAAAACAAAGTGGTTTTTACCATTTTTATGTTTTATTTGAATGATTATTAAACAATTCTGCGTAAATGAGGTTGATGCTACTTGATGCTTGTAAATCAGTCTGAATTATTGGATTGAGGAGTTGCCTGTGTAATAAAATACAAACAAAATATTTATTAACTGTTGGGAGAAAACATCTGAGATATTTCTTGGCCTATCAAAGGTTGAAAGTCAAACAGTTAGCCACCTAGAAGTTCAAAATGCCTCTTAAGAAAAGATAGCACTGATCAAAAGAGAGGAAATATGTTATGTTTTGGGCTTGGCAATTGGTAGTACAGAATTGAAGGGGAGAACATTTTAAAAAGATTGTATTTATTTCAGAGTGCAGTTTACACTTACTTATGTATCTCTGTTACATTTCAGTCTTCATCTGAATTCTTTAAGCCAGCGGTTCTCAAGTGGGGGTCCGCAGGGCCCCGCCGCTGAAACCCGGTGCCCTGAGCCCCGGCAGCACCGTCTCTCCCCCCCGCCCTCCCATGGGGCTGAAGTGGGCAGCAGTGCAGGGCTTCAGCCTGACACCCCATCCCACCTCTGCGGGGCTGAAGCTGGTAGCAGCGCAGGGCTGAAACCCTGAACTCCCCCGCCCCTGAAGCCGGGGCTGAAACCCCGACGTGGGCAGAAACCTTGAGCCCATGGGCAGAGTTGAGGGGGCACAAGGTTGTTGCCCCCCCCTCAAACTGCAGTGCCAGAGTGGGGCAGTCCTCCACCCCACTGCCGCCTCCTCTCCTGCAGCGCCCGCCCTCTAGCCAGGTTCTAGGTGGGAAGCCAGAGCCAGGCAGTGTGGGGCAGCTGCTCCTCTGGCAGGTGGTGCCGCCATAGAGCAGGCAGCCATGGCATTCCCTCAACCGCCTGCTAGTGCCCAGTGTTGTGGCTGCTTCTCAGCTTCCAGTCCCCTTTGTCTGCTCACGCAGCTGGTCAGAGCTGGGCCCAGCAGAGCCCTCAGGGAGCAGCCACCGGCACACCGCTCCGGACAGGTAGGTGGCCTGCTGAGGTGGACCCCGCTGTTCATAGCTGAATACAGCCCTGCTGGCCCTTGCTTCTCCCTCCCCGCCCCCCCAAATAGAAGTCAAACTACACCTATGCCCCAGGGTTCCCATCCCTGGCCTGGAGCCCTGAGTCCTGTCCCCGCCCCGCTGGGCTCTGGCCTGGAGTTGTTCTAGCATGTTGAGGTGGGGCTCAGAAAGAAAAGGGTTTAGAACCCCTGCTTTAAACCATACTGGCTTGGTCTGTGATTTTGTCTGATCTCACACACTTGGCAGTGTCAGCCTAGAGCAGGGGTTGGCAACGTTTGGCACGCGGCTCGCCAGGGTAAACACCCTAGCGGGCCAGGCCAGTTTATTTACCTGCTGACGCGGCAGGTTCGGCCGATCGCGGCCCCCACTCGCTGAGGTTCGCCGTCCCGGGTCAATGGGGGTGGCGGGAAGCGGCGCAGGCGAGGGATGTGCTGGCCGCAGCTTCCCGCCACCCCCATTGGCCCGGGGCAGCGAACAGCGGCAAGTGGGGGCTGCAATCGGCCAAACCTGCTGCATCAGCAGGTAAATAAACTGGCCTGACCCGCTAGGGTGCTTACCCTGGCGAGCCGTGTGCCAAACGTTGCTGATGCCTGGCCTAGAGAGAGACCTCCATGGAAACACAAGCTGTTGCAGGAAGTGGTGCTAATTTCATCGGATGACATTCTTTCAAGTCATTGAACACATCACTTAATATGGTACTAAGACCACTTTTGCTGGAATTACTGTCTTCCAGATGAGGCTTAGTCCCTGTTCATTTAAAAAACCCATGATACTGACAAGTAACAATTTGGTCAAGTACACTCTGCCTCCCTGAATTCTCCTGGAAGCTTCAGTTGGGTACAGTATTCACAGCATGCCCTGAGTGGTTGTGTACAGTTGCCATGTACTGTGTGATGTCTCTTGTAAACCATCTTTGAGAGAGGTGCAATGCAGTGGTGGGTTTATGGATTCCGGTGTCATACAGTTGGACAAGTCCTCTGGGATTGTGTAGAACAGTGGTTCCCTAACTGGGGTTTGTGAACCCCTGGGGGGTTGCGAAATGTTACAGGGGGTTCTCGGGGGGGGTGAGGGGAACTCCCTAATGACGGACAGAGCTGTCCCTAGGGACCCCAGGCAGCACAGGGCCAGCAGCCCGAAGCCCCTGAACGTCCAAGAGCTAAGCAGGTGAAAGCAAGCATTTCTATCACACTGAGGAGATTTAAACTTCAAGATTCCTTATAAGAAATGGAAAGGGAGGTGGATATTTTTTGCTGTTTTTAAAATTAAATAGGCAGCTAGTATTGTTTTTAAAATTATTATGAAGAACAAGTTTAAGCTTTGTTGTAAAGCATGTTGTTTGCCTGGACTGCTCAAGACCTGAATGCTTGTGTAGGAGGAACTCTTTGAGTTGTCTTCTTAAATACCTTCATGCTGTTTCACATCTGATACTCTTTGATGAAACATAGAAGCCTTGTCTTATAACAGGCTTATTCAAAGTGATACAAGCTACGAATGTGAGATCTTGGAAGAGTGTTGCCATTTTCATAATGTAATACAAATTCTGTAATGATAATAATTAATAGTGTGTAATAAGCATGTCATAAAGACACATTTTATATTTCCAAGATCACTGCTTTTATAATTTATACTCAGGTAAAGGAGAAAATCCCTGGAAATACTCATTTTTAGGAGGGGGCTTGCGAGACTTGACATTTTATTGAAAGGGGTTCACAAGTTGTAGAACTGGTGTAGAAGAACTCAATACTGTCTTGATGACAGCCTGATATATCAGTTCCCTGATGGGACTCCATAAACTGCTATCCTCTGCCCCCCTGAACCTCATATTATTCTCACAGGTCACCAAAGTGTGTAAATTGTCTGCAACAGATGACATCGGAAGGCAGATGGGCAGAGTGCTGATGACAGTCTTGTGCTGAATCAGATTAACAGGGATACAAAGAATCTTTAAAATCTCGTGGCTGTGCTGAAGACTTTCTTCACCACCACCTTGCTTAGCTGAACTGTTTAAACCAGGTAACAGCTTGGTAAATTAGAACTGTTTGCATCCATCGCGGCTTAACGATTGCTAGATGTCAGACTCTAAGAGCCTGTACTAAGGCTTTTTTTTTTTTTTTTAACTTCCCATTGCTAGCACTGGTTAATCTCTAGCCATGTTAGCACCTTTAGGAGCCCTCATGAGACAGTCTGTTTCCACTGTCATCTTGCTGCTCTCAAACTAGTTGAATTGGCATAGTGCATAAAACACCAGTGTCATCCAGCAAAGCCTCTCAATGTTTGCTGAGATGGATGGAGCTGAAACAGTTGGCAATAGTGAGAATTATTAATTGTCTAGTGTAAACAGGCCTTAGAAAAGCAATTATTAGATCTCTGTTCAAGAAACATCCTCAGTTATTGCCCTGTCTGAAATCCCTCACTTCTGAGAATGACTGTTAAGACCGCAGCCAACAAGTCCAGAAATATTTGCCTTCCTCTGGCCTCCTTCAGCCCTATCAGATTTTAGGCTTGAACCATCTGAATTGTTACAGATCTTCTGGTCAAGGATGTAGTCTCCATTTTGACTCACACTGTTGACCATGGTGATGTTTTATGCACCTATGGCCTTTTATCAGTATCAATATATAGACACTCAAAGCAATTCTTTCTCCCTTCCTTACTGAGAAACTGTACAGCATTGGCTTGTCAAAGTGCTTTTTTTAATACATGAATTCTCTATGTAGTTCCACAACACTAACAAAACAATTGCTGTGTTTAGTGAGTTAATTAAGGTGTGTGTGTGTGTGTGTGTGTGTGTGTGTCTGAGCCACTCAGGGATTGAACGCATTGAGGTACAGCCCCTCTACGCATTAGGGTGCTGCCTTTCTCCTGGTAAACAAGGTTCGAACAAACAAGTCTATCCATTGTATTGTCATAGAATATCAGGGTTGGAAGGGACCTCAGGAGGTCATCTAGTGCAACCTCCTGCTCAAAGCAGGACCAATCCCGACAGATTTTTACCCCAGTTCCCTAAATGGCCCCCTCAAGGGCTGAGCTTACAAACCTGAGTTTAGCAGGCCAATGGTCAAACCACTGAGCTATCCCTCCCCTCTATCATATTGGCCTTTCGACCCTGTCTTTAGGTTGGGTCTGCCAGTTCCTTGTTATCTCTGTGGGATGTGTTTGTACCAGACTGTTCTGGTACCGCCTGGCACACGTTCTTTTAGCAGCCTTCCTCTCGCCAACTTCTGTGAGCAGGGCCTGCCTCTGTCTCACAGCCTAACTTTTTGCTTTATGTTAGCAATGTCTTGACCATTACTTCAGTTCAGGCCTCATACCGGGCCTCTGATACCAAGGGTTTATGTCTCAGGGCCTCATCTTATTACATTCATCATAAAAGGTTTTTTTTTCTTTTTTTTTTTTTTAACCACCCATTTTACAAGTTACCGTTAGAGGTTGCTCAGATTTTGCCAATTTAAGGGGCTTCTTACCTGGAGCCAGCTGGGGCCATTCCTGATTTCTTAAAGCAGATTGCGAGCACGGTCCTCTTTTTTTTATGGAGATGTGCGTATGCCATGTACTTTCACGTTAACGATTGGTAGCTACGTGACATTTGGTCACTTCAGATTTTAAAGGGGTATGATACTCATGTATTCTATATTGCATATAGAAAAACTCTAGCGATAAAACTCTATGGACTTCAGTAAGGCCAGGATTTCACCAAATGTTTAATAGTGCTGTGGGTAAAGAATTGGCATGAGTGAAGACTTATTCTAGGGTAGAGTTCCTTTCACTTCTGGTAGACCCTGTTTCTCCTATGTATTTTTTATAATCTTTGTTCAAGAAGGAAAGAGATGATGCATCTATCACAGAACTGTGCTGAGTGGTTTATTTTGGCACACATTTTCCAAACTGGTCTGAATCTGTCTAGCAGAATTTAGAGATTAGATTTACAGGTAAAATGTGTATGTATTCTTCACAAGCAGTTTCTCTTATAAATTTTGCTGGCAAGCATTTACTTGTATTTGTTTTAAGTCAGCTGTTTGATTTGGTGATTCATTATTACTGTGATTCATCAGTGTGACTAATTATGCTATGACAGCCATATTATCTTTTGTCAGAGGGGGGGAGGGCCAATAAACGCCAAGATTTTCCTGCCCTGTCTTCTCAAGTCCCCAGCAAACTATCTTTATGAACAAGAAGAATCACACACTACTACCAACAGAGTATGTACCAATTATGGCATATTATTAATTTGCAGTAGAACCTACCATGTGCACAGCACTTTCCAGACTCTTAAGGACATTCCCTGTTCTGAGGATCTCACAACCTAATGAGAGAGGTCATACATCTACAGGGATAACTGTCAAAGGAATCTAATGCGTGGAGTTGAAGCAGTCTTTGACAAGGTCAAGCACCATATTGCAGGGATGAAAAGACTCTAGTGAAGCTATTTTAAATGACTGTTCAAAAGACAAAATTATTGTTACATTGGAGTGGTCTCTTATGTCAGGAGGTTGCTCAACAAAGATAGTAGCACAGGTTTCATGGCACATCTATCTGATGGAATTTCATCAAGATAACTTCCTTGTTCTGCAGTCTCTACATTTATGGGCATGCTTGAGTGCAACATACCCATCAACATGCAAAGTCTAGGTGGATTTTAATCTTGGACAGAAATATCTTGTAATGTTATTGAAGTGTTGAATTCAGAAGGAGCTTGTTCAGTCAATTTATTACCTGTAAACCTAAACCTGGGTATCTTTGAGACAAAGGCAGAAAGCATGCCAAGGAATGTTCATTAGGATGATCTTGTGTAAAAAGAAAAAACAACAAAAAACCAACCCTTTTTTAAAAAATAAAAAGCTTAGACAAAACTGACTCAGCTGAGGCTTCTAAATAAAGAAATGTTTAATAAATAAGAACATACAAAGAGGGGGAGGTTTGCAGAGCCATGAATTCTCCTCCCCACCCTCTTGCAATTTTAAAATGGGTCCCGAGAGCCCTAGAGAAAGAAGCCCAAGCCAACCAGGAGGGCTCTGATGAGTTCTGACCTCCTCCCTCCCAGGGAGGATGGGATCCTGTGGGGGAGGATTTTGAGACACACCTCTCTAAAGGGCTTCAAGCCCTGAGGAGGGCTTCGATGTAAAAGGCCCCAGCAAAGCTTCTATGCTTCCAAATCATGCAAAAAGGTTAAATCTGAAAAGCACAAAGATTTTTCCAGGAGAGGAGAGTCCTCTGACGACAACGACTCCACTGAGGAAGGCAAGCTTGTCTGGCTCTGAAACCTGTGCAGGATCCTGAATGGAACAAGCCTGAGAAGGACAAGCATATTAACAAGCATGACCTCAGGATCTATGAGACAAGGTGGGTGAGGTAATATCTTTTACTGGACCAACTTCTGTTGGTGAGAGAGACAAATTTTCGAGCTAAACAGGGTTCTTCCTCAGGTGTGGGAATGGTACTCCGAGTGCCACAGCTAAATATAAGTTCTAGTATAGTTAGCATGTATTCTAAGCGACCATTCAAGGTGAAGTGGCCCATTAGCACCCCTGGACAAAAAGTGTGTGTGTTGTGTTAGTGGGTTGTTGTAGTAAGCCATAAATCCAGTGTCTTTATTAAAGCCATGATTTTTACTGGTTTAGTAAAAACTGCTTAGGCTGGGAATGGTAAATATTGTGTAGTTGCTGGAAATAACTACTTTTGGTATAGATCCAAAGACTGTTATTCTGATTGGCCAATGTTTTGTTTCACATTAAAAATTCCCTGCGGTGATAAGTGGAAAGATTTCACATCCTATACCCATTTTTGTAATGTGGCTGAATTCAGATTACGGGAGGATGCTTTAAAAGCAGAACCCTCGCTTGGACATTCTATTCTTCCCTTAAACCTGAATCTTAATAGCCAGGAACAGGAAATTCGGGAGTTAACTAGCCCCTGCTGGTGGAAATAAAGTGGAAGACTGATAACTAACAAAGCTTTTAATGACAATGTAATTGTGGTAATGGTCATTTTAATTCTGCACTGTCAAGTTTATTAGTGGTACAAAATGTTGCAAAATTGTAGACGTATTTTTTAAATGCTTAATGTAGTAAATCCCACATAGTCAGGTTTCAAGGCGGAGAATGTAGGATAAGTATAAAATTAAAGAATTAAAGTTAGCTTAAGTTTAGTTAAGGAAATATATATGTGTTGTAAAGAAAGGCCTGACTAGCAAGTAGAAGGAAGGCCTTGAAAATAATAAGTGATAAGGACAGAAAGAATAAAACAGGAAGGATGTCTGATTCAAAGAATAACTAACAAAGTAAGGGGAAGTTTCTAAAAAGTGAGCCTCTGATCAATAGGGGTGACTGCAGATGAAGAGAATCTGTCTTAAAATGAGCCAACACGGCCCTGTGTGTTTGGTAATTTCCCATATCAATTTTAAAATATTAAACATTCCAACAAATAGTATCTAGGGGACACACACACACACACACACACACACACACACACACACACACACACACATCAAGACAGCAGTTGCAAAATGATTATTTCTGGTGGCTCAAACTTTACAAATGTACCACCTTTAAAAAAATGAATGTAATAAGTACACAGAACAATTAAAAGTTGAAAAAACACAAACAACCACCACCCCCTTGCAACCCCCCCGCCCAAACTAAACGGAAAAAAATCCTGACAGGTCAGGGGAAAAACAATGTTACCTTTCTGCATAAATCTAAAGTAGAAAGCAGCCTTCCTCCAAGGACTGTATTTAGGAAGTACAGTTTTGCAAGCTAAGTGTACTAAATTTAAAAAATAAAAGCAAAAAACATAAGTTTAGAACTGCCACAAAAAATTGGCTAAAAGTGTCAGTTAATTTTTAATTTAATTTTTAAAAATTAAGGAGTTGAAAAAGCTTTTGCACAAATTAACACTGCAAAATATGAAGAAAATTGAACAGTTGGGAGGGAGTTGTAAAAATGTTTTAAAAAATGAATGTTAAAGAGGAGAATGCTTGGTTTAATAATAAAACATAGTTATGGCAGTATAACTCAGTGCAGTCATGCCCAGTGAAACCCTTAGTAACAAAACAAATTATGCAAAGGGGAGCTCAGATGGTGACAACTACCACCACTATATGCTTTTTTTTTTTTCTCCCCTGAAAAGCCTTTACAGCCATTCGGAAGGAAATGAGCTCTTCCCAGAAAATGTGTCTGTAAATAATAAATTGTGCTAACTGCTGCAGGCAGCGTGACAATCTGGTTTAAATTATTAAACTATAAATAATTTAATCAAAATCTCTAAAAAAGACATGGGGATGTCTAGATGGTATAACTACTTCCAATACGTGTAAAAATGTAACCATGATAGAATTAAAAAATGAAGAGCAATTTTATTATATAGTTCTAATATTTTTAGTAATTATTTTATATTAAAGTGAAATAGAATTTTTGATGGGATTTTAATGGTTGGCAGTTTTGTTCTGATTTTGAATTATTTAAAGTAGTTTTAATTATTTACAGTTAATAATTTGTTAAAAGAAAACAATTTGGATGGCACATTTGAATAGTATTTCAGTGACTGGGGTTCACTTATATTTACTGATTACACTGCTCTACAGCCAAAATGCTTCTGAAATAAATGTAGTCAAACTTTACTAATTCTGGGTCACTGAGAACGAAAATGATGCTTAAAATTGTTGATTGGCTCTAGTTTTCAAGATATGCTATTGGGTCAGTATATACGACCCTTGACTTGGGAATGACGGAGGATAAGTGAGTTATAAAGGGAAGGGATCTCAATTTAAACCAGAAATGACTAAAATATATCTTTGACTGGATCTATAAATAAATCTGACTGGGTTTGGACAGTACTTGCTTTTTAGGCAAAACAATGAATGATGCAATCTGAAGCTGGTATTGCGTCATACATGATATGAATTGCATCATGTTATTCCTAGAAGTCATGGATGATGCAATCATAATGAAGCTTACATCACTCTGCTGAACAAATTGCCCTATATCAGCTCTAGAAATCATACAGTGTCGTGCTCTCTTATTTGTCAGTGTCTGATTTTGCAAAGGGACACATTTCCGTTTAGCCAAAGTGAGCAGAGATGCCTCGTATATGTGTGAACAGTGCAGATAACTTCTGCTATGTTTGTGGTGAAGTGACTTTTGCATCACAAAAGCGCAGCATAACCACTATGGTTAAGAGAGCCTATCACCTTTATTTTGGCTGCAAAATTGGAGATCAGGACAAGAGGTGGGCCCCACACATATGCTGCAACACTTGTGCAACAAATCTTCGCCAGTGGTTGAACAGGAAAAGGAAATCTATGCCTTTTGCAGTGCCAATGATTTGGAGAGAGCCAACAGATCATACCAGCAATTGTTACTTCTGCATGGTGCCTCCATGGGGGAAAGGTGTGTCAAAGAAGAAAAAGTGGACTGTGCATTATTCAAACATTCCATCAGCTATACGCCCAGTACCCCACGGAGAAGGACTGCCGGTTCCTGATGCGCGAGAATCATTCTCATTTGAGTCAGACGAGGGAGAGGATGAAACTTCTGGTCCTGACCCATCAATGTCACAGGACCCACATTTTCTCCCATCCTCCTCCTCTGAACCACACCTCATAACACAAGGTGAACTGAATGGCCTTGTCGGGGATTTGGAACTACCCAAGAGTAAGGCAGAGCTGTTGGACTCCAGACTACAGCAGTGGAATCTCCTGGCAGGTGATGTTAGGGTTTCCATGTTCCGTGACCATCAAAAGGATCTTGTCCCATTCTTCTTCATGGAAGGTGATCTTGTAGCCTGCAACAACATCGTGTGATGGCAGCCCTCAACATCGTTCACGATCCAGATGAGTGGAGACTGTTTATTGATTCATCGAAGACGAGTCTTAAAGCTGTTTTACTGCATAATGGCAATGTTTTGCCATCAATTCCAGTTGGTCATGCAGTCCATATGAAGGAAACCTATGACAAAATGAAACAACTTTTGAGGTGCATAAACTATGACCAACATCAGTGGCAGCTTTGTGGCGATTTGAAGGTTGTTGCGCTCTTGCTTGGTCTGCAGACTGGATACACAAAGTACTGCTGTTTTCTCTGTGAATGGGATAGTCGTGCAAGAGATTCCCACTACATCAAGAAAGATTGGCCACTCCAACAGTCATTGGAGCCTTGGAGGAAAAGTGTTCAGCATTTTGTTACCACCCTTACACATCAAGCTGGGTCTGATGAAGAATTTTGTCAAGGCCATTGACAAAACACAAGCAGCTTTCAAGTACCTCTGTGGAAAATTTCCAAGCCTAAGTGAAGCTAAGATAAATGAAGGTGTCTTTGTTGGTCCTCAGATTCATGAACTTCTTCGAGATGATGCATTTGACCATGCACTGCGTGGCAAGGAAAAAACGGCATGGAAAGCCTTCCAGTTAGTGGCAATAAATTTTCTCAGAAACAACAAGGCAGACAACTACAGGTTGTTGGTGGAAAATCTCCTCAAGGCATACAAAAGCCTTGGTTGCAACATGTCACTAAAGATACATTTTTTGCACTCTCATCTAGATTTTTTTCCACCGAACTGTGGAGCAGTGAGCGGCGAGCGATTTCACCAGGACATTGCAACAATGGAGAAACGCTATCAGGGCAAATGGAGCCCATCAATGCTTGCAGACTATTGCTGGACAGTGACAAGAGATGCTCCATTTAATGAATACAAGAGACAAGCCAAGAAGCGCCGAGTAGACACTGAATAGGACTAAACTATGTACATAATAGTTTTTTGCCTTTTGTTTCCTAATAAATTTTATTTATATAACCCTTTTGCTCATTTTTAAAGTGTTACATAAACAGGACAGGTGAAATATTATCATATAAAGCAACCATAAACACATGAAAAGACCTAGGTTTACAATTTATGATTAAAACTCTATCTACACAATATACATAGACATAAAATGTAAAAACTTAAATATCTTAGAAACAGTAGCCAATCTGTTGTTTGAATTGTCATATTTGAATTCAGAACATCAAAATACATAATAAATAGCACATTTTATCTCTGAAGCAGACGACTTCTCAAAAATTGTAGACCAGTGTTATTTTTTTGTGTGTGGGTGGGTTTTTTTGCTCTTAAAGCACTCAGCTATTTAAAAAAGAAAACCAAACCTACAGTCCTTTTTTGAGCCCTTATAGGATTTTAGTTCACATTTTTGTAACCCCTTTTACTGTATACGCTACATGTTTTATAGAAATGCATACTTTTGTATAGTTTAATTTTTACTTTTTACATTATATTATTACATTAGGTGCTGTACAAACAGAACAAAGAGACAGTCTCACTAGTTATTCCCCTTGTCCCTGCCCCAAAGACCTTATGCTCATAAATTTTCTAGTGTATGAAATTACAGATTGAGTTCCCAGTAATAATTTCCATCTAGAAATTATGCATATTAGGATATCATTCTTTTAAGGTTCTCATTCCTGAAGAATAAGCACAAGACAGGTGGATACTCAAACAAGGAGGGGGGGGGGGTTAGATTTCAATTTTACTTTAGCTCACAAGCCCCATTGCACAAATGACATGCTGAGGTTTTCTTTGCTAGAAAAATAACTTGTGTTTAGCTGATTATTTTCTCTAGAATGACTCTCAATACACATATGCCTAAAGACAAAACTTCCTCCATTATGTCTTGGGTTGTGCTAGGTACCTTTTGGTTGACCTTAATGCTAACCTTGACTCTGGCTGAATTGTGTCAGCTTCTTGTGTTACTGCCCATGGGCATGGAGTTCACCACCTATGGCTCATAGTGGCTGGAAGCACTCAGGTGAGCTGTGAACTGCTTTCCTGGTGACCAACTCCTGTGGGCAGGTGACCAGTGAACTATTCCTGGTTCATCCATTCTAAACCTATAAATGGCTGATCCATCTATCACAGATCTAGAACTAAACTCAACAAACATCTGGAGGGTGTCCTCTGAGTGGGTTGTCAGCTAATCAGCAGCCAGTGTGAAGGTACTATTTGTTTGCCTTTTGGACAGAGACAGCAGCATTGCAGGACCTCAGCTCTCCTAGGAGAAACTAAAAGGTGTACAAGACCATTTCAGAGGGAGTTGTGGAGTTTGGTCACCGATTTGGTAAGTACCTATGCTTGGAGAAAATGAAGGGTCCAAAAAGGGGGCTAACAAAGGCCAAAGGCTATAATCACTACTTAAGTGTCCATCTCCTCACAGAATGGGTTGTATTATGAAAGACTGTCCCATCACAAGGCCTCAATAGCTAATAGACACTGACATGGTTGCATCTGAGAACCATGGGCCCATGGTTGCATCTGAGAACCATGGGCCCAGGCCAGTGCCTCTAAGACCAGAGTCTCCAATATACTGGGGGCTGAAAAATGTTATCGCCTTTCTGAGTCTCATCTTCAACTGGTTAGTCTGTTGTCAGTAGTGTCTAATGTATTATCTTTTGTGTCCCAATTGCTGGAACTATTGATCCTTCTGTGTTATACATAGGACCTTACCAAATTCACGACCATGAAAAACACGTCACAGACCATGAAATCTGGTCTCCCCCTGTGAAATCAGGTCTTTTGTGTGCTTTTCCCCTATACTATACAGATTTCATGGGGAGAGCAATATTTCTCTAACTGGGGGTTCTGACCCAAAAGGGAGTTGCAGTGGGGGGGTGTCAAGGTTATTTTAGGGGGGGTCGCAGTATTGCCACGCTTACTTCTGCTCTGCCTTCAGAGATGGGCAGTCAGAGAGCTGAGGCTGTTGGCTGGGCACCCAGCTCTGAAGGCAGTGCTCTGCCAGCAGCAGCGCAGAAGTAAGGGTAGCGTTACCCTAAGATAGGGCCCTAGTTATATATAACAAATTGTATATTTTAGTGGTACTATAGATTCATAGATTCTAGGACTGGAAGGGACCTCGAGAGGTCAGAGTCCAGTCCCCTGCCCTCATGACAGGACCAAATACTGTCTAGACCATCCCTGATAGACATTTATCTAACCTACTCTTAAATATCTCCAGAGATGGAGATTCCACAACCTCCCTAGGCAATTTATTCCAGTGTTTAATCACTCTGACAGTTAGGAACTTTTTCCTAATGTCCAACCTAAACCTCCCTTGCTGAAGTTTAAGCCCATTGCTTCTCGTTCTATCCTTAGAGCCTAAGGAGAACAAGTTTTCTCCCTCCTCCTTATGACACCCTTTTAGATACCTGAAAACTGCTATCATGTCCCCTCACAGTCTTCTCTTTTCCAAACTAAACAAACCCAATTCTTTCAGCCTTCCTTCATAGGTCATGTTCTCAAGACCTTTAATCATTCTTGTTGCTCTTCTCTGGGCCCTTTCCAATTTCTCCACATCTTTCTTGAAATGCGGTGCCCAGAAATGGACACAATACTCCAGTTGAGGCCTAATGAATGAGGCCTAGAATGGATGTGACAACTTAGTAAGAAACTAAGATTCAAATTCTGTTCCTAGCGTGGACTATTTAGAAAAGCTGGACGAGCACAAGTCCCATGGGGCTGGAGGCGCTGCATCCGAGGGTGCTAAAGGAATTAGTGGATGTGATTGCAGAGCCATTGATCATTATTTTTGAACATTCATGACGATCAAGGGAGGTCCCGGATGACTGGAAAAAGGCTAATGTAGTGCCCATCTTTAAAAAAGGGAAGGAGGAGGATCCGGGGAACTACAGACCAGTCAACCTCACCTCAGTCCCTGGAAAAATCATGGAGCAGGTCCTCAAGGAATCTATTCTGATGCACTTAGAGGAGAGGAAAGTGATCAGGAACAGTCAGCATGGATTCACCAAAGGCAAATCATACCTGACTAACCTAATTGCCTTCTATGATGAGATAATTGGCTCTGTGGATGAGGGGAACGTAGTGGACGTGTTATTCCTTGACTTTTGATACGGTCTCCCACAGTATTCTTGCCAGCAAGTTAAAGAAATATGGTATGGATGAATGGACTATAAGGTGGACAGAAAGCCGGCTAGATCGTCGGGCTCAATGGGTAGTGATCAATGGCTCCATGTCTAGTTGGCAGCTGGTATCAAGCGGAGTGCCCCAAGGGTTGGTCTGGGGGCCGGTTTTGTTTAATATCTTCATTAATGATCTGGAGGATGGTGTGGACTGCACCCTCAGCAAGTTTGCAGATGACACTAAACTGGGAGGAGTGGTAGATACGCTGGAGGGTAGGGATAGGCTACAGAGGGACCTAGACAAATTAGAGGATTGAGCCAAAAGAAATCTGATTAGGTTCAACAAGGACAAGTGAAGAGTCCTGCACTTAGTACGGAAGAATCCCATGCACTGCTATAAACGAGGGACCGAGTGGCTAGGCAGCAGTTCTGCAGAAAAGGACCTAGGGGTTACAGTGGATGAGAAGCTAGATGTGTGTCAACAGTGTGCCCTTGTTGCCAAGAAGGCTAACGGCATTTTGGGCTGTATAAGTAGGGGCATTGCCAGCAGATCGAGGGACATGATCATTCCCCTCTATTCAGCATTGGTGAAGCCTCATCTGGAATACTGTGTCCAGTTTTGGGCCCCACGCTACAAGGAGGATGTGGAAAAATTTTGGAAAGAGTCCAGGGGAGGGCAACAAAAATGATTAGGGGGCTGGGGCACATGACTTACGAGGAGAGGCTGAGGGAACTGGGATTGTTTAGTCTGCAGAAGAGAAGAGAAGAATGAGGGGGGATTTGACAGTTGCTTTCAAAGGGGGTTCCAAAGGGGATGGATTTAGACTGTTCTCAGTGGTACCAGATGACAGAACAAGGAGTAATGATCTCAAGTTGCAGTGGGGGAGGTTTAGGTTGGATATTAGGAAAAACTTTTTCACTAGGAGGGTGGTGAAGCACTGGAATGGGTTACCTAGGGAGGTGGTGGACTCTCCTTCCTTAGAAGTTTTTAAGGTCAGGCTTGACGAAGCCCTGGTTGGGATAATTTAGTTGGGGATTGGTCCTGCTTTGAGCAGGGGGTTGGACTAGATGACCTCCTGAGGTCCCTTCTAACCCTGATATTCTATGATAATGTCTATTATGGAGTAGTACTCTGATTTACCTCCAACATCTGCAACCTGTTCATTTGACTTCTTGTATCTTAGTATGTATTGGTGCACGGGATGATGCAAGGTCAGTGCCTGATCCTGATCTTATTGAAGTCACTCTAAATCCATTCAGAAACTGAAACTGGTGAAGAATGCTTTATTAAATAGAATGTATGGTTGTGAGCACAACTCAAAATGGCTCCATAATGTGCACCAGTTTTTTAATATATTCTAAGTTCCATAGTCATGGGAATTAATTTGTGTTTGATCCTGTAAACACTTACTATTTAAATCCCTCCTGCAGCCTCACTTCTTCCCCTATGCCCTGACTATTTGAATGCATCAGTACTATTCACTATCTGAATAAGGAGGGTGGTATTTGGCATATGCAGTGTGCATCTCTGACCAAATGTGTAAACTCTAGTCAGGGATGGGAAATGTTTTGTGTTGTACCACTTGATCATTTTGAGATGGGAAATGTAATAAGAACAGTATAATATATAATGACTTCTGTTTTCTCTGCTGCAGCATGTACCTCAGTTTGTAATAACTTTTCAATACCATACAAGTGGTCAGCAATGCAGCCCTTCAGTTACTCTGCAGTGCAGTGTCTGGCTTACATGCAGCCAGCATGGGCCGATGGGCTTCTTATGCAGCCTGACTGTAATAAACATTTCATGGCAAAAATGAGAAGTTACAGCTCAGAATAAAATTAAAAACCACAAGCAGGGTTGCAATATTAAGATTAAAACAATTAAAATATAATCGGAAACAGGACAGTACCCGCAGAGGTGAATGTACAAAGGCTTCTGTGATTATTTAAACGTCTATCAACCTCTCGGGAAACAAGATGATTTTTATTATTTCCTCATTAAGCTATTTTCTCATGTGTAATTATTTATTCCGTGTAGGATGCTAATACTATACACCATCTGTATTTGTAGAACAACCCAGCAATCAGTGCTATTCACAACCCTTAGGGGAGGAGATGGGTCTGGATTACTTTCAGAGTCACCCATCTCCTTTCCTCACCCCTTTCAGCAGCGGGGGCTGGGACTCCCCCGTGCCAAGGTGCGCTCTCTCCCCGACAAGCGCGGCTGGTGGGAACAGGGCCCGGGCCTGCTCCTCACAGGAGCTAAGCCTGATCCGGCCCGGCCCCAGCTCCTGTAACAAGCCGGTGTCTGGGCGCTGTTAGGGTTCACATTCAGCGCGCCCCCCAGCCCGGCTGAAACCCCCTGGGCTGCCCCACACTCCCACCCGTGGGCCCAGCCGTGTCCGGTTTTGCACTTAGCCAGATTTCCAGCAGCTTAAGCAACGCGCCTCCCGGAACCCAACGGGTCCCTGCACGGCTGAGGCCGGCCCCGGCTCAGCGGCAAGGAGCAGACTCTGCCGGGATCGGGGGTGGGGCTTCCCCGCTCCCTGCTGGCCGCTTGCGAGCGACCAATCCCGCCGCGGCGCACCCTGACCCTACCGGGGCCGGCCCCGGCCCCGGCCCCGCCGCCGGGCCAATGAGCTCCCCGCGCCGGGGCGGGGCTGCGGCTCGGCCCGGCCGCAGACTGATGCAATCCCGCTGCCGGAGCGCTGGGGAGCCGCTTGCTGCAGAACCCGCTGCCGGGCCGGGCGCACGAGGAGGCTGCGCTGCCGCCATGTCTGCGCTGCTCATCCAGGAGACGGGCGAGCTGGCCCTGGGTGAGTCCCGGCGGGGCGCGGGCAGGTGCCTTTCGGGCCCCACATCGCCCCCGGAGCGGGGCAGCGCGGGGAGAGCCCGGCCTGGGGTGGCTCTGAGGCCTGGCCGAGCAGCCCCGCTCCGGGAAGGACACGTTGCTCTAGCGATCGGTGTTACTCCCAGTGGCTCTCCGGTCCCTCGCGTGGGGAGGTGCTTGGCCTGCAAGAGGGCAGGTCCCCTCGCGGGTCAGTAAGGGGTTAAAACACAGGAAACAAAAAGTAGGAGTCAATGGTCAGTATTCATCGTGGAGCGAGGTAAGTAGCGAGGTTCCCCCGGCCAGGGACCCGTGCGACCTAATCAACATATCCCTTAAATAACGAAAAACTGGTGAGAGGGCAACGTTTGTAGATACTATAAAATTATTCAGGGTCGTTAAGTCCAAAGTCAATGGGTTTAAAACAAGGAAGTGTGTCTTCACTTAATGCACAGTCGACATGAGGAACTCATTGTCAGGGAATGTTGTGAAGGCCAAAAGTATAAATCAGTTTAAAAAAAAAAGAGGAGGATGGGTACATCAATAGCTATTAGCTAAGATGGTCATGGATGTAACCCCGTACTGCGGGTGTCCCTAAACCTCTGACAGCCAGAAGCTGGGCTTGGATGACAGGGGATGGATCACTCAAAACTCTTGATTCCTTCTGTAGCATCTGGCACTGCTAACTGTTAGAAGACAGGATAATGAGTTAGACGGACCATTGGACTGACCTACTGTGACAGTCCTTATGAAGTGGCTGAAAGGTCCCATCATAGCCTGCTGCTGGGCGAGAGGCACTACTACTGGAGGCTTGTGTATGCTAAAGAGCTGGGCGCTGACCAGTGCTGGGTTGAGAGAGCTGTACCCATTTCGTATGCATCTGAAGAAGTGGGCTGTAGTCCACGAAAGCTTATGCTCTAATAAATTTGTTAGTCTCTAAGGTGCCACAAGTACTCCTGTTCTTTTTACCCATTTCCTAGTGTATCTGGCCACTAACTCCATCAGCGTTCTGATGCAGGAAAGAAGCTTTGCTAGCCACCATCAGAAAGGCAGTATGTGATGTGTAGGGATTAAATCCATTCCAATAGGCAGCATAGACAGCGTTTTTCCTTGGATGCCATGAGGCAGTTCAGTGCTGTTTTTTTTTATCTGATCGGTTACTACCCCATGGAAGTACAGTATGAGTCACTGTTGTATCATTGCAACTAAAAAGTTTGTCCTCCAAATATGCTCAGTTAATTTTTTACAATATTTTTAGACACACTGTATCCCAAATGCTTTATTGTAATAAAAACTAAACATTCATCCCTTTTAAAACAAACAAAAAGGGGACTTAGATTTGAGTGACGTGTCTTATACTAAAACATCCCTGGAATTTCTCAGTGTTATAGATGACAATTTCCTAACTCAAAGCCAACTCCGGGGGATTCTGTATTAGATCTTGTTCCAATAGATAAAGAGGAACTGATCACAGAACTAAAAGTTAATGGTAGCTTAGGTACAAGTGATCATGACTTGATCACATTTATAATGTGCAAGCAGAATAAAGTCCAGACTAGTAATATATATAATATACTTGGTGCTTTCATAGGGCCAATTTCACAAAGCTGAAAGCACTTGTGAGCTAAATCAGCTGGGAGGAATAATTTAATTGAAAAATGTGAATGATAATTGGGAATCATTTCAGAACACCTTTGTAGATGCCCTAAAAAGCCACAATTCCACAGCTGAGGAAGAAGGTTGTGTTGATTAAAAAAAACAACCTGGTTTAAAGTGGAAGAGAAGGCAGCTGTAAAATAAATAAGATAAATAAAGTGGAATAAAGGGGAAGTTAATAGTAATGACTATAAATCAGCAGTTAGGAATTGTAGAAAATTGATAAGGGAAGCCAAGGGACACAAGGAGAAATTTATGTCAAGGAGGAGTTTTTAAAAATATATTATGAACAAAAAGAATCCTGACAATGGTATTGGTCCATTGCTAGCCGGAATTATCAGTAATAACACCAAAAAGACAGAAGTGTTAAATATTTGTTTTTTATTTGGACATAAGAACGGCCATACTGGGTCAGACCAAAGGCGATCTAGCCCAGTATCCTGTCTTCCAACAGTGGCCAGTGCCAGATGCTTCAGAGGGAATGAACAGAACAGGTAATCATCAAATGATCCATCCCCTGTCGCCCCTTCCCAGCTTCTGGCAGACAGAGGCTAGGGGCACCGTTTCTGCCCATCCTTACTAATAGCCATTGACGGACGTATCCTCCATTAATTTATCTAGTTCTTTTTTGAACCCTGTTATAATCTTGGCCTTCAAAACATCCTCTGGCAAAGAGTTCCACGGGTTGACTGTGCGTTGTGTGCAGAAATACTTCCTTTTGTTTGTTTGAAACCTGCTGCCTATTAATTTCATTTGGTGACCCCTAGTTCTTGTATTATGAGAAGAAGTAAATAACACTTCCTTATTTATATTCTCCACACCAGTCATGATTTTATAAACCTCTATCATATCCCCACTTAGTCATCTCTTTTCTGAGCTGAAAAGTCTCAATCATGTTAATCTCTCCCTATATGGAACCGGTCCCATACCCATAATTATTTATCTTTCCTTTTCTGAACCTTTTCCAATTCCAATACATCTTTTTTGAGATGGGGCAGCCACATCTGCATGCAAAATTCAAGATGTGGCCATACATGGATTTATATAGAGGCAATATGATATTTTATGTCTTATTATCTATCCCTTTCCTAATTTCCATCATTCTGTTCGCTTTTTTGACTGACCCTGCACATTGAGTGGATGTTTTCAAAGAACTATCCACAATGACACCAAGATCCCTTTCTTGAGTGGCAACAGCTAATTTAGACCCCTATCATTTTATACGTATAGTTGGGATTATGTTTTCCGATGTGCATTACTTTGCATTTATCAACATTGAATTTTATCTGCCATTTTGTTGCCCAGTCACCCAGTTTTGTGAGATCCCTTTGTAACTTTGCAGTCTGCTTTGGACTTAACTATCTTGAGAAGTTTTGTATCATCTGCAGATTTTGCCATCTCACTGTTTATCCTCCTTTTACAAAAGAGTGCTTCACTTAGGCAGGAGAAATCAGATACAAAGCTCTAAAATGGGGGGAATAACTAGGTGATATACTGCTGAAAAGGATCTGGGGTTTATAGTGCATCACAAATCTGAGCCAAAAATGTGATGCAGTTGCGAAAAAGACTAATATCATTCTGGGGTTTTGTATGTAAGATATGAGAGGTAATTGTTCTGCTCTACTCCTCACTGGTGAGGTATTGGCTGGAGTACTGTGTCTAGTTCTAGGTGCCATACTTCATGTAAAATGTGGACAAATTGGAGAGAGTCTTGAGGAGCGCAACAAAGTTGATAAAAAGTTTAGAAAACATGACATATGAGGAAAGGTTAAAAAAACTGGGTATGTTTAGTCTTGAGAAAAGAAGACTGAAAGGGGACCTGATAAGTCTGAAGGTAGGACAAGAAGTAATATGCTTAAACTGCAGCAAGGCCATTTAGGTAAAATGTTAGAAAAAGCTTTCTAATGATAAAGGTAATTAAGCTTTGGAATAGCCTTCCAAGGGAGGAACAGGCTGGACAAACATCTGTCAGGAATGGTCTAGGTTGACTTGGTCCTGCCTGAGTGTGGGGTGCTTGACTTACTGACCCCTCGAGGTTCCTTCCAGCCCTACATTTCTATGATTCTGTGTGTGTCTCTCTCTCTGTATGTATATCTGTCTCTAGATATAGACACAGATGTATACACACGCGCTTGAATTTAGGAACCTAAGAATTGCTGTTGCAGGTCAGATCAGTGATCCATTGAGGTTGGTATTCTCTCTCTCTGGCATTAGCCAGCACTGGATGTTTCAGAGGAAGGTCTGAAAGCCCTATAATGGACAATTCTGCAATTACATGCCCAGGGAGTGACGGGGAGATGTCTGACTCCATGTAGTACCTGGCTTATTTCCTGAAGCATGAGGGTCAATATCCCTTGTACATTATCCTGGATAGCGTAACTGGATATTCTTAACATTGGTATTAATATGCCCTTTTTTATTCTTCCTAATCTGTGTGTAAAGTAATAGTATGTGATAAGTAGGTCCACATCTTAACTATGAAATATAGCTACTAAAAAAACCCAACAAAATACCTTTTCTTGTTCCTTACTTCAATTGTGTTGCTTGTTAATTTCCCCATGTGTAATTTCCTTAACTGTTGTTGTTATAAGTGTGTGGCATACCTTCTCTGTGTGGCTCCTGGTTTTATATACCCTTATCTCACCTCTCTGTCTTCTCCCTAAACTACACAGTCCTAATCTTTTTTTAGTCTCTTGTTGTATGGAAGCTTTTCCATGCTTCCAATATTTTTCATTGCTCTTTTGTCTGGAGTGAATAGAACTGATGATGGCCTTCGAAGTGAGGGTGTGCCATCAATTTATAGAATGTCATAGTGTTGCTCCCTATTCCTTTTTGAATACAACAAATGCACGGTGTTTGGTTAATTGACCACCGCTGCATGTTGGGCAAGTACTTTTATTGAACCATCCTCTGTGATGACCAGGTCTCTCTCTTGAGTGAGTTAATTTGGACCCCATCAGCATGTAGGAGTATCTAAAACTTCCTTCCAACATGCTTCACCTTGTGCTTGTCTGCACTGAATTTCATCTGTCATGTTACCTAATTGCCGGCTTTTGTATTAGACCAGAATAGTGAAAATGGATCAGTCCTTTTTTGTATTCCAGGCAATAAGAAAAAGGGGCCACCTGATACAATTAGTAAGTGGTAAAATTGGAACAAATAAAGGAGATACTCCACATAATAGGCCAGAGGAATTTTGTGGTGCAGGTAACCACCAAATCAAGGGATTATAGCAAGATATTTTTAAGGGCTGTTAATGGTTGTTCATTGCTTTTGCAGTTATAAAGGTAGTCAGCAGTTATGTATCAGTGCATGTTTCTTGGTTCCTTTCCTTCTTCTTTTCACCCCAAAAGCTCTCCTCTTCCACCAATAATTGTACAATTAGCTATGTGCATTATGGGTTTGTTTTTGTTGCTTTCCTCTGAAGTATGCAGTCCTGGATATCCGATTCAATGAGCTTCAATGTGGCAAATCCTATATAACTGAGTTATTGTGCATGTCTTGCTAGTTAGAGAGAAGAGACATGGATGTGTAGAATAAAAGGGGCAACATCAGGGAGGATGGTATGGGAGAAAAAACACAGTAAAAGAGGAAGTGGCACAACAGACATTGAGAACAGCTAATGAGGTGAGACTGTATCCTATAGGAATCAGAACAAAAAGAAAAGTGCATAAAGCTAAAAAAGCATTATGCTCTCCGATAACCTACATTTCAAAAAGTTATATTAAACTAAATATCCTTATTTTCCTGTTGTGGGAAAAATGTGCACTGAGAAGTTAGACCAAAATTTTGCAAAAATTGGGAGTTGCAACATACACACCCATCACCTTGAAAAGCACAAAAAACTAGTGTGCAGTCACGATTGGTTGGTATCAAAGAAGGTACATGTATCACTTCGAGGAGAAGAGGAACAGACTTTTAAAATGAACTCTTAGGGGTGGTATTCTTAAACGTGCCAAAGGAAGTGGATGCCCAGCTCCTGTTGATAATCCATAGGCGCTTATCTCCCTTAGGCACTTTTTACAGTTATACACAAGGTCTCTAGTAGTTATTTGCCATCTTGTGTTAAGTTAGTTGTAGTGTGCAAAGACACCACTATTGAGTTAATAAGAACATAGGAATTGCAATGCTGGATCAGATCTAAGCTCTGTCTGGCCTAGTATCCTGTCTCTGACAGTGGTCTGCACCAGAAGCTTCAGAGGAAGATGTAAAAAACCTCAATAGGTGGATGTGGGATCCTAGTCTATGTCTACACTGCAGAGTAAACCTGGGGTTTGAACTCCAGCTCAAGCTTTAACCCCCACTTCCGTCTACACACAAATTGCACTAACCCTTGGCTTGGTCCCAGGACCCCACAGGTGTTGAGTTGATTCAAGCCCTATTGCTTTGCAGTGTAGATGCAGTTCCAAAAGTATTCTACGGGCTGACTTTCTTTGTCCTCTGTCAGTGGTTTGGTGGACAGTCAAGTTTTCCCACACTGCATCACAAACAAAGAGCCATTGCTGCCACATTTTGGGAGGGTGCTAGGAAGTCTGAGGATGTGGGTAGTTGGACTCAGGCCTGCCTAATGCAGTGAAGACTCCAGAGCCCCAGGTAGGAACCAGGGTTCACCAGTTCCTAACCTGGGGTCACAAATGAGTGTTGACACTCGAGCTCTAGGTTAACAAACCCAGGGTCTGGGAACTTGAGTTCTGCTAACCCTGGGCTTACATTGCAGTGTAGACATGCCCTGACAGTTAGAGATTCTCTTGAGACCTGAAGCATGAGGCTTAATGTCTCTTCAAAAACATGTCTTCATTAATTATGATGATGCTGAATATTCTTGATAGCCATATACGTATCCAATCCCTCTTAAAATCTTGCCAAGTTTTGTGCTTGCTTTAAAATACCTGTATATGCTTGTTCTATATTACAGGAGAGATGTATGTTTCTGAACGCGAGGGCTGCGATTCTACTGGCGATGGAACAGAGAAGAAGCCTTTCAAAACAGCTCTGAAGGTATCTGCAGAAAACACACAAAATCTATTTCAAGTCATGTCGTTTCCCTTCAGGACAAACAGACAGTTATTTACGGAAATACTGTAAACTAGTGGTGGGCCAGATTTGATCTGAAAATAGCTTTTTAAGCTGCTGTTCTCTTTAAATGTAAATCTTATGTATCTTAACATCAGGTCCTCATTGATGTGTTTTGTAAATGTAGGATGTCCACCATATTATCTCATTGACAGTCTGGCTTCAGTACTCTTATGATGAAACTGACTTTTGCACTTTTTTTTTCCCTTTAAGGCTTTGATGACAGCAGGAAAAGAACCATTTCCTACTATTTATGTGGACTCGCAAAAAGAAAATGAGGTGATGTAATTTAAATGGATATTTTTAATTAAATGAGGTATTAAGGTTCCTATTTTTCAAGACACAAATAACTTTTCTCTTCCCCTCTTCCCTCCATATCTCACCGGATCCATCTAGAGATGGGATGTTATTTCTAAGACACAAATGAAGAATGTAAAAAAAACATGGCAAAGAGAACAAATGAAGCATGAAGCTAGGGAGAAGAAAGAGGTGGGTTATGAATACTGCCAAGTCAGCTCATTTAGAAATTTAAAAATAGAAAAAATCCATTTTAGCTCCCCTGAAAATGGCATATGCAAATCCTGAGTGTGCTGTTATAGTGGTGGATGAAGGCCGTAGCAGGCAAAGTGATCTGTAGTGCACTAGTCAGCATTACAACCTTTAAGCCCACTGCTTGTGTACCCAGATAGTTTAATTTTGCCAGAGAAGGGCAGAGAAAGTTAAATGTACCTGGTCCTATTCTGTTCTTGGATATATGGTTTGACTCCCGTTGACTTCAGTGTATATGTATGTTAGTTGTTTTCACTTCATCAAGACAAGCAAATGGTCTGCATCAGGATGGGATGAGTTTCTACAAATTTTGAATGTGGATGTCTCTAAACTCCTCCAACCTTCTCTAAACCAGGTTAAGAGCACTTCTAGGATGTGTTTCATGTTCTGGGGATCGCACCCATGTATCTTAGGCCAGATTTTTGACATATTGTAGCAGGGCTGAGATTCTATGTAAACATTCATCTTTAGAGATGTACATAACAGTTTCGTACTGCTATCTGTGGGGAGTGATACTGGTATAAATAACCTGATTGTAGTTATCGTTAACACCACTACATGACTAAGACATAATTTATGGAAAAACTTCTTAAAATTAGGCAGAAGACAGTTTGCGACGAGAGAAGAACCTGGAGGAAGCTAAGAAAATTACCATCAAGAATGATCCCAGTCTTCCAGAGCCTAAATGCGTGAGTGAAATCTAATGCACTGGATAAGAAGCCCCTGTAACAATCCCTTTCTGAGGTGTGCTCTGCATCATCACCAGCTGTTGAAGACTACTATGCTTTTCCTTCCTTGAGATTTTATTCTCTCTGGTCATTAGCATATCCTCATATGTTTCATCTCCCTCATTCACCTCACAGTTCACTGAGCCTGCTTGACTTTAATTTTGGATTCTTCCAGTACACATGCACCAGAGGAAAAGAGCCAAGCTGTACTTCTGCTTGAAACAGCCTGATGAGTTTTTGTTGTTGTTTTTTTTAATTGCTATAAAGATCCTTGTTTAAAATCTGCCCTCAACAGAAGGGCTTTTGCCATGGTGGGGGATGGAGGAAATACTGCTGATTTGAAAAACATACATACTGAATTAATATCCAATATGTATGGGCCCAAGTTCTACTGAATTACATTCGTGCAGCCACACTGAAGTCAGTGAGGTTTGGCAAGTCTAAATCAGAGGAATTGGGAAGCAAAAAATAAACGTTCTGAAAGATCACAATCTTGAAGACACTTCTTACAGCATGTGTGAAAGAATTTTGATTTGAGATTTTCACTCCAACATAAGCAAATGGACAGTGTACTCCGTTGCACAGAAGTCAATCTCTGTCTTTCCCTGGCCAATGCACTGTAGTAATTCCAACTTGCAGATGGCTGGGCCTTTAAAATCTATTAACCGATAACTAGATAAGTCTGAAGAGCAACACCAGCCTGCCAATTGGAGAGTCAGTCTGACCATGTCAGTGCCTCAACAGTGACTTTGCGATGGGATTCAGTCAGTACCAAAATGCATCAAAAAGTGCCAGTTATCTACAATTCTAATTCATTATCCTCTCTCATATTTTGGCTTCTAACCGAACTCCTATCTTACTTAGTAGTTTTAAAAATTAGTGCAGAAAAGGCTGTTCAGACCTCTGGGTGAAGGAAAGCTGTGTGTTCAAGGTCTCTTGCCCAGAATGGGGTGGCAATTTGGTATATATTGAAGTATAAGTAATATCTGAGAGGCATGGTTCTCAAGTGAACTTTTACACGTGCTGACTCTTGTTGTATTCAGCTCAGATGTAAAACCAAATTTCTGATCACTTGTGGTCATTAAAGTTCCCACGTTGCTATCTGACAAAGTAGGACTGTTAAGCAGAATGTAATAACCCAACATGAAATTTGGTTAGGACATCAGAGGTGCTTAAACACAACCCTTTCTATTTTTAACTTGATAGGATATTCTTCCCTCGGTGCCCTAAACTGTCATTCAGAATTGATGGGTGCTGTTCAATCCCTGTTGTGTTCTACCCCAGATGTCTGTGCATTTCACTGGTTAGAAGCTGTTTCTGGGTGCATATCCTATATGCCTATGTCCCATGAATCTGTGGAAATGAAAGGCACTGTCTAAATGTCGGTTTGTTATGATTTATCTCTGTTTCATTGATTTTTAATCCATGCTTTACAGGTGAAGATTCGTGCTCTAGAGGCACACAGAGGCCAACGAGTGAAGGTTTTTGGCTGGGTCCACAGGTTACGTAGACAAGGTAAACAGTCCTTAATGTAGACAAAGTAAATAGCTAGCCGTTAAAAGTAATTGAGTCAATGCAGAGAGGGGGAACAAGGGGTAGAGTATAACAGGACATATTCTGGCTCACCTTGCTCAGGCTAGAAAAGCTGGGAGATGCGTGGAAAATGAACAGCTTCTGTAGCACCTGGTAAAGCTGTCCATCCTAATCCACTGATGCTTCATAGATGTCCTCTGCCAGGTATCCTAGAAGGATTGAACTTGGTGTGACCTGGGGATCGGGGTATGATGCTGGCTGTCCTGCCTTAACAGTGATTCCTATTGCACGGCATGCTGTGCAATCTGCTTCTTCCCAGAAGGAAAAACTTGAACAAGAGGGGATGAATGGGAGGGGCTACATCGTTTTCCACACAATAGCTGTAACTTGGGCCTATATAGTCAGCACCTGTGTGCGGCCGGTCCAAAGGGCCTGGCCCTGAGAACATCCAACACTCCTTGTCTAATTATTGGGGGTAAAATCCTGACCCTATTGAGATCAATTGGAGCTTTGCCATTAACTTCAGTGGAGCCAGGATTTTGCCCTGGGGGATTTGGACGCCTAACACCTAGGATTAGGCTCTACATATGACTTCATCTTTCATTATCTTTTGGCGTAAAAAACACCGTTGTGTGGAAAGGATTTTATCATCCAACAAATGATTTAATGTGTAGTTCTGGTATTTATTAGTGATCTTGAGCAACCCTTAACAGACAAACCCTGAAAACAAACTGCCGTGATAACATTTGCTGGGTGTGGGCCTACTGAACTGAATAAAGTAATAGTTTTGTCTGACGAGTCTGGGTTTTTGTTTTTGTTAACTAGGAAAAAATTTGATGTTCCTTGTGTTAAGGGATGGCACAGGATTTCTGCAGTGTGTCCTGTCAGATGAACTGGTGAGTTGCGGGGTTTTATTTCTGCAATGCAAAAGAGAAACTATTAATACCCAGTGTTGTTTCTTTTATATGCCCCACTTGAAAGTTTGACTTAACGATATTAAGGTTTAATTCATTAAACTTTTATGAAAAGTTTAAGGTGGTCTCTTTTTCTCACTCATACCACCGGAGTTTTTCTTGTTCACAGAATGAGTTAACGAGATTATGAACCTTCTTTCTTTGTCTCTGGACCCTTGTAGAGTTTGTATTCTAGCTGTACATTTAAAATATCTTTGTCTCTTTTTCTAGTGTCAGTGTTACAATGGAGTGATCCTCTCTACGGAGAGCAGTGTGGCAGTGTATGGTACACTAAACCTTGTTCCTGAAGGCAAGCAGGTGAGGGAGTTAGTTGCGGCTGTGAGTTTGGGGTTCCCCCCCACCCACCTATCACTCAGTTAGATGGCAAAATATGGCCCTTTTGGGGAGGGGCAGGGAACGTGGAGGGAACGGGGGAGAGAACTCCATCATTGATTTCAATGGGGATTGCTGTTCAAAAATTGATGGCATGATATGGTTGAGTGTGTGCGTGTGTGCGCGCGTGTGTGTGCGCGCGCGCACATGGGTTTGTGCTTGTGTTCATTCGTTCTAACTGGGTAATATTTCTAGTTTATCTTTTAGCTGAAGTTGCATTTCCTTAGGGTACTAGTATGGAAGAGTATTGTCTTTTAAATATAGACACGGCTTTAGTTTTCCTAAAAAGTGAGATTAATTTTTTTTTTTTTAAATAACTGTTTTAGTGGTAATGTGGTGATTCTCAACTCTCCTTTCTAGCTGAGATTGTGCTTGTAGGCTCCCCTCTATGCAGGATAACCTGTGGGAGCATAGAGACCTTAATTTGGCCTTTTTTAATTTGAGAAGGACACACAGCCTGAAAACTGGCCTTTAATGCTGTTTATGTTCTTTAATGATGATTTCAGCATCATTTATAACTGCTGGAAATGTATAAAAATACAATAAGGTTGTAGATCAAAAACCAAATAGTGTTTATACTTTGCTGCCTTGTAATTAGTCATGTAAATTTCAGATTGTTAATACTTATGAAGTCTTTCACATCTGGAGCTAGGGTCAGTTCTACAATAAGTAGTTTCATAAAGGATGCCCATAAAAAGAGTTCAGACTGAAGGTAGGGCTGGAGAATTTTCCAGGAATTCATATGGGGAGAGAAACTAGATGTGGATGGTCCAAAGTTTCAGGATATCCTTTAAAATATAGTAATGTACAGTAAATATAACTCCCAAAAAACTAATAGTAGGACATTTGTTTTCTAATATCTTCTCAGTTGCTCTTTGTCTAATTAATTCAGTTATAAAATCTCTTCTGCAGAATAAATATAAATCCATATTGTAAAACTGATGCTTGAATATAGTTTCTTGATGTCTGTTGGATTTTCCTGGGGGGGAAAAATTCAGAGAATGAACAACAAGAGAGAAGCTATTCTGATAGTGTTCTAAATAGCTACTAAAGAGCCAATTTTGAAGAAGATTGGGCTGTTCAGCTAGCCACTGATGGTAGGACAGAATGGGACAAATTCTGCCTAATTTACACTCCCAGTACCCCCATTGATATTCAGTATACTGGGTTCTGCCCAGTATCTGATTTACTGAGTTCCCATTAACTATGGCACAATCTGCGGTGAGACTTCGTTATGTTGTAGGCCCTTCCTGGACAATAGTTTTAAGTATGAGTTTTGTTAGAAAGGTGTTAATTTATTCAGAAATTTCATCATGCAGTGAAAATGTATTTATTTCTACACAAACACTTCTGTACGTTTTATTGAGTCTAGAAAGTTTGAAAAAGGGGGGAAAAGAAATAGTCCAGATTGTGACTTGTTTGGCCCTATCTAGTCTCTTTCACAGAATTTAGGAGCCATGTTTGAATACAGTTCAGCAAACCTGTTTCCAAAATGCACTTGCCAGCCAGTGTATGAACAGGTCCCAACAGTGTTAGAGTTGTGTTTTTAAAAACCTGGGCTACAACATGCTATCTGGCAGTATCCACACTGGTGGGCAAAACGGAGCTAGAAACCTGTTAGCTGGAACCGTGTGTTTAAAGCAGGTTGAAATCCTCACTATCACTTTGAGGAGACTTACTGCATCCATAAAAGAACTTATCTAAAGAACCCAGCCCCAATTGTATTGGAACTTATAGCTGCTAGTATCAAGTTAAAATGATATTATCAGGTCAGAAATAACTTATTTTAAAAGCACAGTAATAGCCTTCCCTTTGTTAGTAATAATACCTGAGGATATTAAACTCTAACTTCTAACTATTTTGTGCTTTTTGTTTACTATTTATATTCATTAGCTCATTATTACATATTGTCTCTCTCATTTCGGACAGCGAAAGCCAGATAGAATCAGAAAATGAAACTTTTGCCTTAGCAAATGGTATAATGTTTGGGATTATGACACTACAGCATACGCTACTTGAACTCCAAAATGGACAATTTGTTGTTTCCTTGTTCAGCAGTTAGCTAAAATTAATAAGGGGAGGATTTTCTGCTTTCATATTGGGGTGAAATTCAGTGCAATGCAGAAAACTCAGAAAAGCACCAACGTCCCATGCAAGTGCTAGGATGAAATTCCTACATAGTCTATATATGGTGATCCTTCCACCATCATATGAGCAACTCCCATTGACTTTAGTGAGAGTTACATGTATCCTTCAGCAGGAGGAGACGGGACAAAAATATAAAAAGGTCAGAATGCCTTAGATTCCTATCAAGGGTTATCTTGTACACAGCGTCCCAAATGTGTGTATTTTTATGGGAGTGGGGAGAGAAGGAAGGATTTTTCACTGTTTTCACAAGAGTAGCAGTCATTTGGAAACATTGACAAGCTGCCTCAGACCATGCAAGTTCTGAAGATGAACATTTTTCACACTGAGTAACTTTTTATTAATCAGAAGTAGCACATAATGCCACTGTACTTAAATCAGTGGATCCCAACCCAGTCTTGGGTTGCAAATCATTCGTCTAAAGGTGGCATTGTTGAATTACAAAAAATGGCATTTTAAAAGCATTGCCTTTCTCAGTAGGTCTTGAACATCTAGGGCTAAAACAGAGTTATTAGCAATAGAGTTAAGTTAGGATATCAAGTTACCATTTTTAGGTGACAGTACCAAACTTCTAATGTGTATGTTGTTTCTTCTAAAACCCATAGGCTCCAGGGGGCCATGAGTTGAGTTGTGACTATTGGGAGCTGATTGGTCTGGCTCCAGCTGGAGGGGCTGATAACCTGATCAATGAGGAATCGGATGTTGATGTGCAGCTTAACAACAGGTATATGATGATCCGAGGAGAGAACATGTCCAAAATCCTCAAGGTGCGCTCCGTGGTCATACAGTGCTTCAGGGATCACTTTTTTGACAATGGATATTACGAAGTAAGTATAGCTTTCTTTCCTTCTTCAGAGCCTCAGTGATGCTTCTAGATATACTGTATAGACTTTGATATTTAATTGAATTAGACAAAAATTACTTGTCAATTAGGAGACCACTTTCTGACTGTTTTTATAGACGGAATTCTTATCTTAATAATGAGGTTTTGTTTAACAGATCACTCCACCGACGCTAGTCCAAACGCAGGTTGAAGGAGGCTCCACGCTATTCAAACTGGATTATTTTGGCGAAGAGGCATACTTGACACAGTCCTCCCAGCTGTACCTGGAGACCTGCATCCCTGCGTTAGGAGACACCTTTTGTATCGCCCAGTCATACAGAGCTGAGCAGTCCAGGACGCGCAGACACCTGTCAGAGTATGGGAATCATTGTAGTATAAGTATGCATGTGTTTAGAGGGCAAGGGAGCAGCAGTCTGTCAGGAACAATAGGACTCTATAAAAAGGAAGGTAGAGTGTTATGCTAACATGCAAGGGACTGACCAAAGCTTCTTTGGAAATATCTTGTTCCCAAGGTCAGTGGGTGGGAGGCAGAGCATTAGAGGAGACTTTGACTCCTCTTCTGTAATTTGTCCAGGTGGAGAATGTCTTTTATTGAGCTTCTGTTGTTGGAATGTGCAGTGGATGCCATTGTGTAACTTGTGAAGGGAATAAGGTTATAAGTAGGGCTGTCAAGCGGTTAAACAAATTGATCGCGATTAATTGCGCTGTTAAACGATAATAGTCCATCATTTATTTAAATATTTTTGGATGTTTTCTACATTTTCAGATATATCAATTTCAATTACAACACAGAATACAAAGTGTACAGTGCTCAGCTTATATTTATTTTTGATTACAAATATTTGCATTGTAAAAAACAAGAGATAGTATTTTTCAATTTCCCCATTGCAAGTACTGTAGTTGGGGATTGGTCCTGCTTTGAGCAGGGGGTTGGACTAGATGACCTCCTGAGGTCCCTTCCAACCCTTATGTTCTATTATTCTATGAATCTCTTTATCATGAAAGTTGAATTTACAAATGTAGAATTATGTAAAAAAACAAAAACCCTGCATTCAAAAACAAAACAATGTAAAATTTTAGAGCCTAGAAGTCTACTCAGTCCTACTTCTTGTTCAGCCAATCACTTGACAAACAAGTTTGGTTACATTTTGCAGGAGATAATGCTGCCTGCTTCCTGTTTACAATGTCACCTGAAAGTGAGAACAGGCGTTAACATGGCAGTGTTGTAGCCAGCGTCACAAAATATTTATGTGCCAAATGCCCTAAAGATTTATATGTCCCTTCATGCTTCAACCACCATTCCAGAGGACATGCGTCCATGCCAATGACGGGTTCTGCTCGATAACAAGCCAAAGCAGTGCAGACCAGTATATGTTCGTTTTCATCATCTGACCAGATGCCACCAGCAGAAGGTTGATTTTCTTTTTTGGTGGTTCAGGTTCTATAATTTCCACGTCAGAGAGTTGCTCTTTTAAGACTTCTGAAAGCATGCTCCACACCTCGTCCCTCTCAAATTTTGGACAGCACTTCAGATTCTTAAACCTTGGATCGAGTGCTGTAGCTATCTTTAGAAATCTGACATTGGTACCTTCTTTGCGTTTTGTCAAATCTGCAATGAAAATGTTCTTAAAATGAACATGTGCTGGGTCATCATCTGAGACTTCTATAACATGAAATATATGGCAGAATGCGGGTAAAACACAACAGGAGACATACAATTCTCCCCAAAGGAGTTCAGTCATAAATTTAATTAACACTGCACCCCAAATCCCTCATCCCCAGCCCCACCCCAGAGCCTGCACCCCTCTCCCCAACCCTCTGCCCCAGCCTTGAGCCTCTCATACCTGGCCCCACCCCAGAGCCTGCACCCCAACCCTCTGCCCCAGGCCTGAGCACCTCTTCCCCAGCTCCCCCCCGAGAGCCTTCACCCCCAGCTGGAGCCCTAACCCCCCGCACCCAACGCTCTGCTCCAGCTCTGAGCTCCCTCCCACATGCCGAATCTCTCGGCCCCGCCCTGCCACATGAATTTTATTTGTTATGTACACATCACCTCCATATTGGTGCACATAACAAAATTCATTCTGCACGTGGGTGGGAAAAACTACAGGGAACACTGTTGGCATGTAAATACTTTGCAATGCCAGCTACAAAAGTGCCACGCGAATGCCTGTTCTCACTTTCTGGTGATGTAAATAAGAAGCGGGTAGCGTTATGTCTCATAAATGTGAACAAACTTGTTTCTTTGCGATTGGCTGAACAAGAAGTAAGACTGAGTGGATTTGTAGGCTCTAAAATTTTACATTGTTTTGTTACCTAACAAAAAAACCCTACATTTGTAAGATGCACTTTCACGATAAAGATTGCATTACAGTACTTTGTATGAGGTGAATTGAAAAATGCTATTTCTTCTATCATTTTTAGAGTGCAAATATTTGTAATAAAAAATAAATATAAACTGAACACTGTACAGTTTTTGTATTCTGCGTTGTAACTGAAATCAATATACACCTCTACCTCGATATAACGCTGTCCTCAGGAGCCAAAAAATCTTACCGCGTTATATTGAACTTGCTTTGATCCGCCAGAGTGTGCAGCCCCGCTCCCCCCCGGAGCACTGCTTTACCGCGTTATATCCGAATTCATGTTATATCGGGTCGCGTTATATTGGGGTAGAGGTGTATTTGAAAATGTAGAAAAACATCCAAAATATTAAATGTCAAATTGGTATTCTATTGCTTATCAGTGCGATTAAAAAAAAAATGAATCGCGATAAATCAAGTTTTAATCGTGATTAATTTTTTTGAGTTAATTGCGTGAGTTAACTGCGATTAATCGACAGCCCTAGTTATAGGATAAGAGTGTAGGGAGGGAGGGGGCAAAATGGCAATTGGGATGAAATCCTCCCCTCTCAGAGGGAGATTGTCTTCATTACTCAAGTCCTCTTGCTTGTGCATGGCTGATGAAAGGAGGGGAAGTGTCTTCATTCTGATGACTAATGGTGATGTGACCTTGTTCTTCAGATATACTCACATTGAAGCTGAATGTCCTTTCATGACATTTGAAGACTTGTTGACCCGTCTGGAGAATTTGGTGTGTGATGTAGTGGACAGAGTCTTGAAATCGTCTGTAGCAACCTTCCTATATGACCTAAACCCGGTATGTGGTGGTGTGGCAAGCAGTCCTGAATATTCACCTCTGTTTGGTGAGAAATATGACTTAATGTCCCTCAGAACCTCAGCCTAGCCTCCTTTTGGCAGCATATTCACACGGGGCGAACAGAGCACAGCAGTGAGCTCTGATCATTTGTAAGACACTCAATGACCTCAAAAGGAGTCCAGCCTCTGCAAGGCTGATACCTACGTCATGCACGGATAGGGGTGGTGGTTTATATCTTAAAGTCTCAGGACAAGCTGCTGCTGTTCGAATTCCAGAAGTGCTTAGGGAGCCCCATTCATGGATCATGTAGCCCTTTATTTTGCTTAGAGTGAATTTGATGATGTTTTACACCACCATGCATTCAGCTCTGGTTGCTACAGTTTCAAACTCACCAGAGTGAAATTGCATCTGGTGCTTTTCTCAAATTTGGAGACTCTAGGAACACACAAAGTTGAAGGACAATGACCACAGACACAATCACAAGTACAAAGTCTTACCTGTACTATGAGTTTTATTAAGCAATAAGTTACAATTACCCATGCATATAGAAAGCTGACAAAAACCTATGCAGTAATTATAACTGTAGTCACACGCACAGCCTCAAAGATATTCTAGGGTCGAATGGACCTCTCAATAGATGATCATCGCTAGAGGGATGGTTCTTGCTGGGGCTTCCTGTGGGCTCACCCCTTGGGACTTCCCACTTTTACCCAATAATGGAACCCTCTTTTATAGAGTAATTCTTACCACACCTAACACCTTATACTTATGCATGAAGGTGTCAAACTCTTTTCCTTATCTGTACCTCCACACCCCATAAGTATGTCCTGTTTTTCATAGGTTGTTCTTAGTTCCTCTCATTCTCATTAGCATCTATGCATGCCATGTACTCTGTGGTCAAGACAGTCATTGAAAGATGTTCCAGTCAGGTGTTTCGCGGTCTTGAACAATCTTGAACATTGCGGTCTATTGCAATCCATTTTTTCGTAATATCACCTATTGGCACATCTTATGAAGTAACCTTGTGACCTTGCTGGCACAGGGTTATTCCTATGTCATCCACTCATGTCAAGTGTTCTTAAGGCTATGGTCTAGTATGGCTAAGCTAAAATCTTATAGGTCTCTGCCTATAGACCTTGCCTTCCAGCCATGCTTTACTTATATACCTAATACACACTCATCACTCCTAAATATTTATCAATCCTATACTTCTATAATCCTACAATTTAAATCTATTTAAATATGAAATGGCATATAAATTGACCATAACATCACATTATACACTGACAAATGGATGATAACCTGAACTAATTGGTTACAGCCAAAACCCCACTGTGCTAGGTACTGTACAAACAGAACAAAAAGCTTGTCTCTGCCCTAATCTAGGTATCTGACAAGAGACAAAAGTGGAATACAGACAGACAGGGAGCCTGAGGAAACAGACAATATTAGCCAGTTACTTGTGTGGTTTCTAAGCTGAGACACAGTGCTCAGTAAAACTGGTTCCTCCTCCTCATCCTGTCTGCAATGACCCACCTTACTTCACTGTCTCATTAATTTCCCCCCAAAGCCAGCCAACAGCCTCCTACAGACAGCCAGTCTCCTCTGTCACTAGCCAACTCCTTCATGTTGCACAGAGACCAGAGCATCTCCAGTTTCCTTGGCTTGTTCTGATAAGCACTGCCTTTCTCCTACCTGTTTAGTCTCTGCTCAGGACCTGGGATTGGGGGAGATGAGATACAGGCCAGAGAGTGAGGTCTTTCCTTAAAGAGGTGAATGTAGCAAGTCTGAACTTGCTGCAAGTACTCAGCCCCGTGTCCCAGCAGATGGAAACTCTCTTGGCATAGTGTCCTGTAGTGCTATCTGCGGTATGCTGTGGAACTGGTGCTGATGTACCCAATGCATCCATGCACAGAGGGGGTCAGTGGCCTGAGTGGTATCGTATTGTATCCCGGTTCCTGCAGAGAGCCTTCTGTGGGTTCAGAAAGCTGCATGTGGAGAGGGATAGATGCTTTGTGTGCACACACTCACTCAGCACCCCAGACACCACCAGGTATTTACCTAAGGCTCCCATAGAGGCAACTGCATTGCATTAGTGCACACACCATGCAGGTAAGGTCCAAGACCTCTAGAGGGAGCCTCATTGGCACAGCTCTTCTGGCTGGGAGGTATAAGGGAGACCAGTGGAGGCTTGAATCAATTATTTTAAAAATTACACAATTTGAAACAATCCACTCTATTAAATCAACAGCAAAAGTAAGTTAGAAAAAGCAATTCCTCCATGGTTTGAGTTGTTACAAACAATTAATGGAGAAATCATACACTTGCTATATATTAACCCAGAATTAGTTTGTTGCCTCTCTCATTCAGACAATTTAAAGCATGGTTCTATCAAAGGATTCTTTGTCAAATTTGCTCTGTCTCTTAAGTTCTTTCTAAGCATCACAAACGCTTCCTGGGATCTGAAAGCCAAGCTGTATTCATTCTGGCTACAGCATCTTTTCTAGTTTGTTTCAGGGGAAGAATCTTTATAACTAATTTGTTAAAGCATGAGCTAGAAAAGCATCTGGCTTGTTCTTTCTAAGCCCTGGCTATGCACTGCTAACAGGAAAGCCTGTGGTGTTCACCAAAGTGAGCAGATAGGACTGTGAAAACACAAGGAATAGATCTCCTGAGTAGAAACGTGCTTTTTTTTTTTTTTTTTTAAGCCTGGCTACTTTCCTAACTCTAACTGCACAGCTAAAAGGAATTGACCTTTCAAACAGCACTAATGTTTTCGTGTATGTCTAATCTTACATTGCAGGACTTCCAGCCCCCCAAACGACCTTTCAAACGAATGAACTATACGGATGCCATTACATGGCTAAGGGAACACGGTGTGAAGAAGGAAGATGGCACTTACTATGAATTCGGAGAAGTAAGACCCTTTTGCCTTCTATTTTTTTGATATCTTAAGAGGTTGGAGCTCAACTCTGAAAGTGTACCATCCTTGTGGTTTCTTTCCTAATTTTGTGACTGAATCATAATGCAGTAAATGCAAACAGTGGTTTTATAAAGCACCTACTGACTATTTTTTGGGTATGGCCTGGTCTTCTAGCTGTCTAAAGGGTAATGTTGATCAGTGGGGCCAGGATTTCTTTAAATCAATGTCTTTGTCCTCCTGAATACTGGGTTTCAGAATCTGTTCTCTAGTTTGCAGACATGTGGAGGGAATATGGCTTTTAAGATGCTCTGAGCCTGAGGATCCATAGGGAAATCCACATGAATGGAAGAGGAAACCTAATGCAGACACATCCCCTCTGCATGGCATTCCCTCGTGTGTTGTGCTAACATTTCCTCCCATTACTGTGTACTACAGTCGAGGTAGCGCAGGATAAGTGGAAAGAACTGATGCCACTGGGTTTGGAAAGAAGCCTCCCTTGTGGGCAAAAAAAATAAAAATAAAATAAAAATGGCAAAAACACAGTTTAAGATCAAAATTTGGATTAAAACTTTTGGTCAAAAATGTTTCAGAAAATTGAGAAATTTTAATAAAATGTTTTGGTCAAAAAATTGTATTTAGGGTACACTGAGAAATTGTTTTTAAAATGTAGGTTAAAAAATTTGGACAAATTGTATTTTGCTTAAAAAAAAAATGGCCAAAGTTGTATTTCAGTCAAAAAACCAAGAAATTTGGATCAGGAAAATTTTATTATTTTGGCCCCAAAAGCTTTTGATTGAAAAGTACAGAAATTTGGGTCAAAACTTTTGGTGAAAAGGTCCGACCTCCTTCTCATTCTCTTTTAACCTCCAAACTGTGGGTTTTTTCCCCCCCTCTGCCCGACTCCTCCCTGTATTTGGGGTCCTTTGCACCCTTTTCTGTGCACAGTAAAGAAGACAAAATTACACTTTTGTGACCTTGACATAGTCCAAATCCTCAGAGGGGCTGTGCCTCTGCAGCTCCTGGCGCAATCAATGAAAGCCCAAGGTGCTCCATCCCTTCTCAGCACCTGGCCCTGAGTTTCTAGTGTCTGGTTTATCTTTCTAAGTTTTGCCACACAATGTGGCATTCTTTATTCATCGCAAATAAGACTGAAGCTGCCTCTGGTTTGAATTGTCATGTCTTTGGTGCTGTCAATGCCTGCCTGAACCCAGAATTGAGAGGGAAATCATGTTATATTTTAGATTTCTAATATAATTTCTACATGTATTTAAATCACAGGCAACAATGGAAGTGAACATTGACCAACACAAATGGTTGTTACAAGCAATGCTTCTTCAATTAATGACAAATGTATCTGTTGGAATTAGACTTAGGCCTGGTCTACGCTACAGAGTTAGGTGAACATAAGGTAGCTTACGTTGACCTAATTATGTCAGTCTACACTACGGCCTTGCTCCCACTGATGTAAGAGCCCTACTACACGGACATAACAACTCTGCTTCCATGAGAGGCATAGGGCTTATGTCAGTTAGTTAGGGTGATGCAGTGCTGGAAATTGACAAGAAAGGCTGTTAGGCTTCCTGCTGTGAACCCTGTGCCTGGCACACAGCTTGGGCTGTCACCTCAGGACAATTGGGCTCCCAGCTCCCAGCCAGGTTACCCCTCTTAAGTTGGTGGAAGCACTGCTGGTGAAGATGTGCACCGCTGAAGGAGGGCAGTGTGGACATGAAACACCGCAGCTGTAATTCCAACAGATAGATTTGACTGTATGATACTTAATGATTATTAAATAGTTACTTATAGCATAGGCAGAAAATATTAGCAATCTAATAAGGGTATTAAACTGTGCCTGTTTTTTAATTAATAGTAAAACTGCTGAATTGATTTAAAAAAAAAAAAAACCCCAAACTTCTGGAGTGTGTATTGCTAGGTGTCCTTCAACATTCCTTAGTAACTTCAAAGTTAGGAAGGTTTTGATGCAGTGGTACATATAATTGGTCTTTAACTGGTCATTCAAGATATTCATATATGCAATATGTAGATTAAAGGAAGTGCTTAAACAGTTCTCAGCAGTGAGACCTAATGCCCATGGAATGTATAGCATACCTGGGTTTCAGGGCCAGATAAAACTAACCTCTGTGTAACAGTAACTGATCATCTGAAAGAACTCCACTCTCTTCTCAGCTTCCAGTCTGGGACTGGCTTAGTTTTTTCTAGTGTCTTAGGGCAGGCCTTCACTACGGGGGGAGGGTTGATTTAAGAGACGCAAATTCAGCTACGCGAATAGCGCACCTGAATTCGACCTATCGGAGCCGACTTACCCCGCTGTGAGGATGGCGGCAAAATCGACCTCCGCGGCTCCCCGTCGACGGCGCTCTGCAGACTCCCGCCTCCGCCGGTGGAGTAAGAGCGTCGATTCGGGGATCGATTGTCGCGTCCCGATGAGACGCGATAATTCGATCCCCGAGAGATCGATTTCTACCTGCCGATTCAGGCGGGTAGTGTAGACCTAGCCTTAGCTATTCCTAGCTGTTACCCTCTGATATGTAGTGAATATTCTGATGCAAAATAATTTTTTCCAGATTTAACTTCCTGGAATTTGATTAAAATTTGCTTCTCCTCCACCCCTGCCAAAAGCTTTCCTCATATCTTTGTTGTTATACTGTGTGTTCTTTTTGCTTGACATCTATAGGCGAAAAGCCTAGTGCTGAACTCAAGCAGTGTGTCTGGCCATAAATGTTGTTAAAATCTTGTTTAACCTCAGGATATCCCAGAAGCTCCCGAGAGAAAGATGACAGACACCATTAATGAACCAATTTTGCTGTGTCGATTTCCTGCAGAGATAAAGTCCTTCTACATGCAGCGTTGTCCTGAGGATTCCCGGCTTACTGAATCTGTCAGTTTGTGTCACAGAGTATTCGTAGTTTCTTTCTGGGAGGGGGATGGTGTGTGAATGCACAGAAAAATGTAATAAATGACTGGGTGGGAGAGTCAAGTGGGATAGCTTTCACTGAAATAATATTTTTTCACATGTCTGTGCATGGCCTGTTTGCTTTAAAAAAAGAAATATTGAAGTAAATGTATATCTGCCCTGAAAAGAATAAATGTCAGCACTTTACTAGGGCTTTCGTTTAGTCTGATCACACACAAATGCTATATAAAGATAGTATTCAGTCTAGTAGTGGGAGGAAAAGAACAGTCTTACCATTAAAGCACAGGACCAGAAGTCAGGAGAACTGGGTGCTATTCTTAGCTGTGCTACATTTTATGTGTATGAGGAAAGATTAAAAAGACAGGGACTACTCAGCTTGGAAAAGAGACGACTAAGGGGGGATATGATAGAGGTCTATAAAATCATGAATGGTGTGGAGAAAGTGAATAGGGGAGTGTTATTTATCCCTTCACATAACACGGGAACTAGGAGTCACCTGATGAAAATAATAGGCAGCAGGTTTAAAATAAAGAAAAGGAGGTGCTTCTTTACACAATACACAGTCATCCTCTGGAATGTGTTGCCAGGGGATGTTGTGGAGGCCAAAAGCATAACTGGGTTAAGAAAAGAATTCGATAGCTTCATGGAGGATAGGTCCAACAATGGCTATTTGCCAAGATGGTCAGGGACGCAACCCCATGCTTCGGGTGTCCCTAAACTTCCAACTGTCAGAAGCTGGGACGGGATGACAGGGGATGGTCACTCAAAATTGCCGGGTTGTGTTCATTCCCTCTGAAGCATCTTGCACTGGCCACTGTCTGAGACAGGATAGTGCGCTAGATGGACAGTTGATCTGACCCAGTAGGGCCATTCTTATGTACTTGGATAAGTCAATCAGCCTCTCTGCTCAAATTCCCCTCCTGTAAAATGGGGCTAATAGGACATGCCATCCTCCTTAGAGTGTGCCTTAGAAGTGCTACCATGCTAACCTTTTAAGCCTATGATTGGTTTTGGGTTGGCTTTTTTTTTCCTGTTGTAAGTAGCTTATATGTAATAGTTTGTGACCTCCTGTCTTGTCTGTTTTAGGTTGATGTATTGATGCCAAATGTTGGTGAGATTGTTGGAGGCTCAATGCGTATCTGGGACAGTGATGAGCTACTAGAGGGTTATAAGCGGGAAGGTATTGACTCCACACCTTACTACTGGTATACAGATCAGGTACGTGAATAGACTTTACTCCCTGCATGGCAAATACAGAGGGTGTGGCTTTTTCAGATCATGCTAAAATGATAGTAAAAATTAATCTGGGCAGTTTATTTTAGAGAGATCAGGACTTGTCTGTCTTTTGGCCACTTGACCCATTGTATCTTGCAATTGGTTGCTACCTGTGGCAAGGTAGTTTTTAGGCTATTGAAATTGCTTTTGCTTGCTGCGGTGCATACATCCTCTATTAGAGCTCCCTGCTTAGAGGCTCCAGTGCAGCCTGGAAATGGCTGGGCATGTGAGTGCAAGTCCCTCGGAAAGTCTTCTGTCCCTGCTCTGCCTGTTTGAAAGGCAGTAGTTCCTTTTGGCAACTTCCAAGTATAAAATATTTTTGCTGTTAGTGGACAAAAGAGTAACTTAGTCTGTTGGAAAATTAACAGTCCATCAGCAGTGGTTGCAGGGGGAGGGGAATGGGGTGGAGAAGGACAAAAGGGGGAAAGAAAAGAGTGTAGTGTAAGTCCTCTTTCCTTCCTGCTCCCTCTTTCCCACTCCTCTCTTTCCTGGATAATAAATATCAGGAATCAGATGGACACACACTCATTCAGTGGGATGAGCCCATTTTAGTTTCCCCATTTATCATTCAGGATATGAGCCCCCAAGTGTGATATTTATCCCAGTGTAGATGAGTAACAGGCTGATGAGTTTTAAAAATATTTCCTCTTTGCATTTTGTTCCATAGCGTAAATATGGCACATGCCCTCATGGTGGGTACGGCTTGGGTTTAGAACGCTTCTTAACATGGATTCTGAACAGGCATCACATCCGTGACGTATGTCTGTACCCACGCTTCATCCAACGCTGCAAACCTTAACCACTTCCTCGGGAGAAATTCAACAGAAAATCAAAGCAACTTCTAAAATCCTACATGTGAGGGGGGGATCAGTGCACTATGTCATCCTACAGTCCATCTAAAGGCAAGAGCTATTGCTCCTTGTTGCTTGAGCCATAAAGTAATACAATTTTACTAAAACAACTATCTAATGTAGCAGCTGAAAAGGTGAAATTTTGCTTATTTGGAAGGTAAAATCACTTCTAAAAATCTACAGAAAAATTGCTGTTTTGTCATTTTAAAAACACCATCTGGTTGGGGCATTGCAGCTTTTAGCTCATAGCAAAGTTTTCATATTAGATTGATATTTGAAACTTGCTGTGTGTACAATACTTAACATGTGACATTTATTTCTCCTCTGACTTTAACATTTAATCTGTATGTATCTTAAAACATTGGGGCACTTGATTTTCTTTTAAAGGTAATTTGGTTTATGTTCTATCTGTGGCTTGGGGGTTGTTTTGGTTAAATTTAAAGGCAGATCATTTAAAGTTACAAATACTGTTGTGTATTAATATGAGAGTGTTCAACACAAGTTAATAAAGATGGAATCATGTAAACTGTTAAAAATACAATGTTAGAACATTTGGGCCTTCACTTACCCAAGCAAAACTCTCTCTGCAGTCAGAAGGAGTGTAGAATTGAGCACATTCTCCTAATACAAAAAGATCTGCTTTCTTTTGTCAGAGTTCATTCATTTGGAAATGATGGCTTCAGTTTTGCAAGGTGCAGAGCACCCTCTGCTGCTTTTGATGTCTGCCAGAGATCAGCAGGCTACACCTTGCAGAACTGGGCCCCTTAACAGGACCAGCCCTTTTACAGCCTACATGCTGAAATAGAGCGAGGTGGATGTGTTCTTAGAATGTTGTGTCTAGCTTCTCCTGTACACCTGCATGTTTGAGCTCCCTTTATCAGTTGGTCACTGTTGCTTGACACATAGGAAGAAAACTGAATTTTAAAGACACTGATACAATTTGGTAACTTTTTTAACTGAAATAGTTTAATTTCAGCATTCTATGATAAGTTGAATTAGTGTCCTCTTTAAGAGTATTTTAATCTAAGGAGCATATTTTCATAGGTCAGTAATGTCTTGTCTCCCAGGTGGCTCTGTACTGACTAAAGTTTGGGTAATGGGCTCAGTGTACTGTTTCTGCTTCTCCTCTGTGGGTTCCCTCAATGATTGTAATCAACTGTTACTTAATTATTAAGTGTTTTGAGCTGTCAGAATGCATTTTAGTCATAAATTAGATTAAATCTTACTGGAACAAATAGTAGGTGGGTTATTTGAGACCTACTTGGATACTTGCCTTGGGACCTAGTCTGGACTTTTCATCTACGCTGTGTTTGTAAACTGTTAAACTTCACATTTATGTAGCAAAACTTTGTTTTTCCTTTTAGAATTTTGCATGTTGCACACACAAATCAGTCCAATCTGCCAGTCAATAAATTTAACATAACATACAAATATGTGTTCAGGGTAATAACTTTTGGACTGTCCCCTTTCTGTATTTGTCCTTTTGTTTTCCACTGGTATGTTACTTCCTTAACATACTCCACCCCGTCAAAGGACATGTCTACACGGGAAGATTCAGGAAAGTTTAACTGAATTAACTAAAGGTGTGAACTTTAAAGCACATTAATTAAATAAAGTGCATTAAACCTCCTGCTCTCACTCAGAAGTAAAACGGCATTATTGCTTTAGCTTAATCTCCTTTGGGTATGGTTACATGGGGATAAAAAATCGGCAGCTAGCCCAGGTCAGCTGACTCGGGCTCACGGCCCACAAGCTCTGGGGCTGAAAAATGGCTGTGTAGACGTTTGAGTTTGGGTTGGAGTCCGAGCTTTGGGATCCTGGACTCTCACCGGGGTCCCAGAGCTTGGGCTCCTGTCAAACTCTGAGCCCCGCGAGTCTGAGCCAGCTGACCTGGGACAGCTGCGGCTGTGCTGCAGGGCCTTTATCCCCATGTAGATGGACCCTTTGAAGGCGTTTAAGGCTAAAATGAACTAAGGTTACTTCCGAATGAGTGTGTCCACACCGGCATTTAATGTGCTTTAACTACTGTACTTTAAATTCATACATTTTAGTTATTTGCCTTAACTTTCCTAAGAGTCTCTGTGTAGACATGCCCAAAGAGAAGAGGGGTACTGCATCATATTTTTATGTGGGAAAATTCCACATGGTGGATAATGTCAAGTGGCCAAGGCATTATCTGTGCTGGGTTTGTATTGGCAGGAGGGAGAGAAGAGTCCCTGATTGAGGCTTAGGTGCTCCAGGAATTGCAGACATCCCATGAAATTCCCACTGTTCCTGTTCAGAGCCATGCTGCCATTGAAAGCCAACTGCATCGTTTGAGTAGTGCCCCTTCTGAGGAGGGGGTTTAAAAGCTACCGATGAGTTAATGTTGCTCCAAGAAATGATGATCGCTCAGGTAGCTGATTAGGATGAAGTTTTTTTTTCTTCTCCAAATCCTCCTTTGACCTCACTTCTTCCCCCTTATTATCCACTATTAACTTCCACTCCTTTGTGGCCTATTCCTTTCTTCTGGGCCTTCCGCAGCCTGTATGGAAAAATACCAGACCTTACGAGACTCGCTCACTATACAATAACTACCATTAGTTTTGTTTCCTTCATCTATTCTTTTTCCAGGTTCTTCCTGCATTTTTTTGTCTGCTTGAGGTTACAAAACTCTTCAGAACAAGGTGGTTGGTATTTTAATCTGTGTAAAAGTCCAGGCAAAGTTGTAATGCTATATAAATATTTAACAACAATAATAGACTTCCCAGGGTTTTGAGGTATTTTATCCTGAATTTATATAAAATCCGATGCAGGGGACATAAAAGAAAAAAATCAACATTAGTTGTCTCGTTTTAATATACCATCAGTAGCAACCTCCTTTCAAAATCTCTGTGCTTGACATTCTAAATTATATAAAATTCAGATTATCTTTATATTAACTAAAAACTGGAAAAATATAATCCCATTCCCGGAGGGCAAACTAGCCCCGCGGGCCATATCCGGCCCATCAGGGCTTTCAATCTGACCCACGGGATTACCATCTCTGTGTGGCCCTGGGGGGTGGGGGTGGAGGGGCAGAGGGCTCCATGAGCTGCCCTTGCCTGCAGACACCGCCCCCCACAGCTCCCATTGGCCGGGAAGGGGAACCACAGCCAATGGGAGCTTTGATGGTACCCACAGGCGAGGGCAACGCGCGACGGCCCCACCCCCAGGAGCCACTGCCGGACATGCTGGCCACTTCCGGGAGCGGCGCAGGGCCAGAGCAGTCAGGTCAGCAGTAAGGTGAGCAGCGCTGGGCCAGAGCCCGCACCCCAACCTCCTGCCCTGAGCCCCTAACCCTCTGCCTTGAGCCCCCTGCTGCACCCTGCATCCCATTTTGCACCCCAACCCCTTGCCCTGAGCCCCTTCCTGCAAATTGTACCCCCTCCCGCACCCCAACCCCCTCTCCTAGCCCTACATTCATGGCGCTGCATACAATTTCCCCACCCAGATGTGGCCCTCAGGCCAAAAAGTTTGACCATCCCAGGGCTAGGTACATCCAGAGCATACTGTTGCATCCCTCATCATCTTGGCTAATAGTCATTGATGGACCTATCCTCCATGAATTTATGTAGTTCTTTTTTGAACCTTGTTATAGTTTTGGCCTTCACAACATTCGTGGCAATGAGTTCCACATGACTGTGAGTTGTGTAAAGGAACGCCTTTGTTTGTTTTAAACCTGCTTCCTGTTTATTTCATTGGGTTACCCTGGTTCTTGTGTTATGTGAAGGAGTAAATAATGCATCCTTATTCCCTTTCTTCACACGGTTTGTGATTTTTATAAACCTCTATCCTAACCCCCCTTAGTTATCTCTTTTCCAAGCTGAAAAGTCCCAGTCTTGTTAATCTCGCCTCATCTGGAAGCTGTTCTATACCGTTAATCATTTTTATTGCCCTTTTCTGTACCTTTTCCAATTCTAATATATTGTTTCTGAGATGGGGTGATTAGAACAGCGCACACTATTCAAGGTGTGGGTGGAGCCTGGATATATGTAGTGGCGTTGTGATATTTTCTCTTATACATCTTTCCTTCTTTGTCTAGCTTTCTAATGTTTAAAATCAGGACTGATAGACTAGCACCGTGGTTCTCAACCAGGGGTACGCAGAGGTTTTCCAGGGGGTATATAGACTCCTCTACATATTTGCCTAGTTTTACAACAGGCTACATAAAAAGCACTAGTGAAGTCAGTACAAACTAAAATTTCATAGACAGTGGGCTTTATACTGCTCTATATACTATACACTGAAATGTAAGTACAATATTTATATTACAATTGATTTGTTTTATAATGACATGGTAAAAATGAGACCGTCAACAATTTTTCAGTAATAGTGTGCTGTGACATTTTGTATTTTTGTCTGATTTTGTAAGCAAGTAGTTTTTAAGTGAGGTGTAACTTGGGGGTACACAAGACAAATCAGACTCCTGAAACGGGTACAGTAGTCTGGAAAGGTTGAGAGCCCCTGTTCTAGCACAATCACATTAAATGCTCTTTATGTCAAGTGATGGAAGAGATCTTTAGGATTGTTCAGTCATTAAGAGCAAACATGGCCACAAGTGCTGGGATGTAAGCTTGGTAGAAATTTGTTTCCATGCCTTGAAGACAATTGCTTCTCCTTTTAATCTCTGTAGTCCTTACTGTCAGATAAACTCAGTGATGCTAACATGATGAGCTAAACTATTGTGCCAAGCATCTGAATGTATCATTAAACATGAGCTAAGAATCTAATTTATAATTTATGTGGGGGGAGGGAGGTCTGAACACAGCTATTTTGAAATCTGCAGACCAAGACTAAACTATATATAAAAGCACTCAAGAATGTAACAAACTCAGCACTGAGAGACAATTTATAATAACATGTTTTTGTTTTTTTACAAGAGACCATAGCCCGGCTCCACATAGGCATTGCAACTAACTTTTAGGCAGCGAGCCACCCATTGGAATCTGAAAACCTTGGGTTAGGCACCTAGGCTCCCTGTACAATGAATGGAGAGAGAGACACCTGAAAATGGGATCCACAAATGCCAGCACCCTGAGGGGGGAGCCACCTAAGCTAGCCAACAGCAGATGCCAGTGAAAGGGGTGTGTCCTAAGCCCCCTCCCTCTCAGGGAGTTAGGCACCTACCTCTGGGCTTCAAGGAGATGCCTATCTCTGTTTGCGATTAATAGCCAGGAACCCTCTCCCTGCATCAGGCACCTAAGTTTTTCTTCCAAGAGCAGCAGTGGTGCATGCCAACTCGGCACAAGTGGACTCCCTTATAGCCTTTACCCAGCGGTTAGAACGCTCACCCCGGATATTCAGTTCCCCCCTAGCCCTTTGACTATGGGACATTCTGATGTGGGTTTCTCTCAATCTCTACTGTTCAAGCTATTTGACTTGGTTTAAATACAGTAGACTCTGCTTATTAGCAACCCCTCAGTTGCTAGCAAAAAGTTGCTATTATCCCAGCAGTTACTAATAAGTAGGGCTGTCAAGTGATTTAAAAAATTGATCACTATTAATCACATGATTTTAAAAAAAAGTGTGTGGTTAATTGTGCTGTTAAACAATAATAGAATACTATTTAAATATTTTTGGATGTTTTCTACATTTTCAAATGTATCTATTTCAATTACAACACAGAATACAAAGTGTAGAGTGCTCACTTTATATTTATTTTTATTACAAATATTTGCACTGTAAAAAAACCAAAAGAAATAGTATTTTTCAATTCACCTAATACAAGTACTGTAGTGCAATCTCTTTATCCTGAAAGTGCAACTTACAAATGTAGAATTATGTACAAAAGAGAACTGCATTCAAAAATAAAACACAATGTAAAACTTTAGAGTATACAAGTCCACTCAGTCCTACTTCTTGTTCAGCTAATTGCTCAGACAAACAAGTTGGTTTACATTTGCAGGAGATAATGCTGCCCGCTTCTTGTTTACAATGTCACTTGAAAGTGAGAACTGGCGTTTGCATGGCACTTTTGTAGCCGGCATTGCAAGGTATTTACGTGCCAGATATGCTAAACCTTCGTATACCCCTTCATGCTTCGGCCACCAATCCAGAGGACATGTTTCCATGCTGATGACACTCGTTAAAAAAATAATGCATTAATTAAATTTCTGACTAAACTCCTTGGGGGAGAATTGTATGTTCCCTGCTCTGTTTTACCTGAATTCTACCATATATTTCATGTTATAGCAGTCTTGGATAATGACCCAGCACATGTTGTTCGTTTTAAGAACGCTTTCACTGCAGATTTCACAAAACACAGAGGGTACCAATGTGAGATTTCTAAAAATAGCTATAGCACTCGACCCAAGGTTAAAGAATCTGAAGGCCTTCCAAAATCTGAGAGGGACGAGGTGTGGAGTATGCTTTCAGAAATCTTAAAAGAGAAACTATAGAACCTGAACCACCAAAAAAATAAAATCAACCTTCTGCTGGTGGCATCTGACTCAGATGATGAAAATGAACATGCATTATTCTGTACTGCTTTGGATCATTATCAAGTAGAACAGTCATCAGCATGGACGTATGTCCTCTGGAATGGTGATTGAAGCATGAAGGGACATATAAATCTTTAGTGCATCTGGCATGTAAATATCTTGCAACGCCAGCTACAACAGTTCCATGCGAATGCCTGTTCTCACTTTCAGATGACATTGTAAACAAGAAGCGGGTAGCATTATCTCCTGCAAATGTAAACAAACTTGTTTGAGCAATTGGCTAATCAAGAAGTAGGACTGAGTGGACTTGTATTCTCTACAGGTTTACATTGTTTTGGTTTTGAGTGCAGTTATGTAACAAAAAAAATCTACATTTCTAAGTTGCACTTCTGGATAAAGAGATTGCACTACAGTACTTGGATGAGGTGAATTGCAAAATACTATTTCTTTTGTTTCTCATTTTTATAGTGCAAATATTTGTAATAAAAATATAAAGTGAGCACTGTACACTGTATTCTGTATTGTAATTGAAATTAATATATATGAAAATGTAGAAAAACATCCAAAAATCTTTAATAAATGTCAATCAATATTCTATAACAGTGTGATTAAAACTGTGATTAAGTGTGATTAATTTTTTAAATCACAATTAATTTTTTGGCATTAATTGAGTGAGTTAACTGTGATTAATTGACAGCTGTACTAATAAGCCAAAGGCATGTTTGCAGAGGCAGCAACCAGGGACAGAAGCACTGGGACATGCCTTCCCTGGCTGCAGCCCTGCAAACCAGCCTGCATGGAGGGCAGCAGATACTGGGGCTTTTCATGGGGAATGGGTACTGGGCCCACAGAGCTGCATGTTGCTTCTTGCATGCTCCGGGGGTGTCAGGGCTCAGCACATCCCAGCGTTTCCTTCCCTGTGAGAAGTCCCCTGGCAGGGTGCAGCTGGAGAGAGGGTTGCCAAGTTTGTAATATTTAAAAACTGGACACACTAGCAGAAGTGCCAGAACCTCCTCTTCCTCCTGAGGCCCTGCTCCTTACCCCCAAGGGTCTGCCCCCATCTTGTACCTCTTCCCGCCCCCATCTTGTGCCTCTTCCCACCCCCCGCCTTCCCACCTTTACTCCACACAGTCAGACTATGAGAATACACAGCATTCTCCATGAGGTTTGACCAGATGGGTGGCTCATTCCATCTACCTCAAAGGATTCTCATTGAATCAGCCTCTAGGGATTCCACTAGTGCTCCTTACATCTGCATTGCAGGCCTTTGTATGGTAGCTCTCTCTGATGTACAAACACTCCTTTACCCACTAGTCCAATAGCTCTCAACCTTTCCAGACTACTGTACCCCTTTCAGTATCCCCAAGTTACATCTCACTTAAAAACTACTTGCTTACAAAATCAGACATAAAAATACAAGTGTCACAGCACACTATTACTGAAAAATTGCTTACGTTCTCATTTATACCATATCATGATACAATAAATCAATTGGAATATAAATATTGTACTTACATTTCAGTGTATAGTATATAGAGCAATATAAACAAGTCATTGTCTCTATAAATTTTAGTTTGTACTGACTTCAATAGTGCTTTATGTAGCCTGTTGTAAAACTACGCAAATATGTAGAGGAGTTGATGTACCCCCAGCAGACCTCTGCATACATCCCGGGGTACACATACCCCTGGTTGAGAACCACGGTGCTAAAAGACAAGTAAATCTAAAAACAAAAATGAAAGCAAGAAATGCATGTTCAGCGTCTCTAAAAGAAAAGTTGGTAAAGTTCCCTGATTAGTTCTAAGGTATCTGATGGCTATAGTTCTCCCAAACAAGGAGAGACAAATAAGTGAATTGTTTTTAGAGCATCTATTAGATAAATAAATAATTTGTTTTGTCTCGAGGTTAGATAAACTAAACAGGGTTTGCTGTACTGATCATGTTCATTTTCTTTTTAAATTAATTTAAAACACCACACTTCAACAAAGAAATGAAGCTGTCAGGGAATTTTCACTCAGCCGCACAAGTGTGGTGTCGAATTCAGAGACCTTGCTGCAAAATGTAGGTCTAGTTTGGTGCGCGGCCTTATTATTATATATACATTATGGCAATGCCTAGTGGCCCCGGATGAGATCATAGCTTCATTGTGCTAAATGCTGTACATACACCTAGTGAGAGCTAGTCATTGCCCGAAAAAAGTTTACACTCTAAATAGACAAGACAGGAAAAGAGTGTAGGGGAAATAGAGTCACAGAAAGGTTACCCTGCAAATCAGTGGTAGACATAGAATCCGTGTATCCTGCCATCCAGTTCAGTGTCCTATCCACTAAACCATGCCACCTCTGGTTAATATAGTGCATGTACAAAAAATATTATGACATGAATACAATGTAAAAGTACAACCAGGCCTGTAACGGTATGCAGAGGTGCTAGAGGTCATAAATCTAGATGTGGGTTTCTGCTACCCAGCAGAGGGACTTTGTTCCTCTCTGTGTGTGAAGGGAATCTCATCATAAATAATGTATCCAATAAACAGTGTGTATTCAACTGTACAGTGTGCAGCCTCAATGCAAAGCTTCCCTACAGTGCCCTGTCAATGGCAAATTTTATGCGTTGAAAAGAGTATTCTTTCTATCCACTAGAGAGGATTTCAGTCTGCAGAGCACAGAAGTGCCAATCATGGCAAATAACGATTCAGATTTTATTCCCGGAGCATTGAGCTAAAATCAAGATTAATTTTATTTAGGACTACAGGCTGATAGCAGATATGCAGTCCCATTTGCGCCAAGCTGGAGCACTATCTACTAATTAAGCCTCCCAACCTCAGGTAAAGTCTCCCTTGCCACTCCCCACCCTGAATTCCCTGGTTATGTGAATGCACACAGATTATTGCTTTCTGATGATCTCCGATTTTTTGTTCCTCGTTTGCATTCTCAAATATCTCCTCCCCACCCCCCTGCTTTCCTTAAGTAAATACAAAGTACTGGGCTGTGATTTCATCATGGCAATGTAAAGAATAGCTTAATGAAAACGATCATGGTGCAAAGCGTTGCTTAGTGCACTACAGAAAGGTGCTCAGCTGCTATGCTGTGAGGACAGTAAAAGAACCTACATAGACTAGAAAGGGCAAAATTCAGAGAAACACTTTGTCATGTAAATAAATGGAAAATGCACAGGTATTGCTTTTGTACCCAAATTAACCCTTATTCCTCCTTATTAGTGTATATAACAAGGACATGTACTCAGATAACATTTCTAAACAAGAGCTGTCACGAGAGAACCTACTTTTGCAACTCAGCCTTCCAACTTTTCCCTTTACGTAAAGGAGAGTAGAACCTCCAATGCCTCTTGGGGAATTAAAGGGGCACAGTCAACTTAAAAATCAGACTTCTTTTTAAGCGGTTGTTACAAGTATCACTTAAGGTTACTATGACTGACAGCAGAATAAGATATTTTTCTGTTTTTTTCATGTTGTTTACTATGTATATAGTTCATTTCACTGTTTCCCTTGTCTAATCAGTCACTTTATTCTGTTTGTGTGGATTTTTCACATAGCAGCAGGGAGAGCAAAATGTAGTTGAAAATCCACAAAAATTAGCGAAGGGACTAACAGGCAGGTCTAGTATCCAAAACTACATGTAAGTTATTTATTTTAAAAAGAACAGGAGTACTTGTGGCACCTTAGAGACTAACACATTTATTTGAGCATAAGCTTTCGTGGGCTACAGCCCACTTCTTCGGATGCATAGATTGGAACATATATTGAGGAGATATATATACACACATACAGAGAGCATGAACAGGTGGGAGTTGTCTTACCACCTCTGAGAGGCCAATTAATTAAGAGAAAAAAAACTTTTGAAGTGATAATCAAGATAGCCCAGTACAGACAGTGTGATAAGAAGTGTGAGAGTACTGTACTGTACATCCGAAGAAGTGGGCTGTAGTCCACGAAAGCTTATGCTCTAATAAATTTGTTAGTCTCTAAGGTGCCACAAGTACTCCTGTTCTTTTTGCGGATACAGACTAACACGGCTGCTACTCTGAAACCTGTTGTTATTTTAAGTTGACCGTGTCCCTTTAGAGCATCCTTTATGTGTCCAGAATGAGGCAGCATAGTCTATTTGATAGGGAATTGTACCTGGAGTGAGGTAACTAGGGTTCTGTTCGCAGCTTTGCAGTGTGGTTCATTCATTTGCAGCGTGACGTAAGGCAAGTCACTTAGCTTTCCTCTGCCTGGAGACAAGCTGCATTTACCTTGTGGCAATCAAGAAGAATTCGGCTTATTACATCTATGAATTTACCAATCATACTCGAATTCATTTTTGTGTACATAAGAAAGCTAAGTAAAAGAGAAACCTATTTGGACCTCAGTTACCCTATCAAAACATGAATTATTTCCCAGTGAAATTATTAAAATGACCTAAATACAGTATGACCTAGAATCTGCATTCTTGATTCATATTTATATCTCTGAAGTGTGTTAAATAGTTAGCCATGTGAAATGTGACAGAGGACTAACACACACAACATTTTTTTCTCCCAGTTGTCTGTCTACATAACTGCTGTATTGCATCGCTCTCACATGTAAGACAGGAGGGTGACTGCTGGAGATTTTAAAACCATCTAAAGAATACCTGGTAGGCTTTTGTTAAACATTACAAAGGAACAGCTGTTCCAATAAAAGTAGTAATTATAAAGTAGGCACTCAAAAATAAACAGGAATTAAGAGATTCAGCGAGCCTCTCCTCTAGAACGAGGGCCTGATGCGGCAAACCTCGCCTCCAATGAGTAATGTACTAAACTCAATGACAGAATTCATGTGAATAAGGACTACTCCAGTGAGTAAAAGACTGCAGGAGTAAGCCTAGAATGTTTGTGAAAAGAGGAGTTTCCTGGCTCACAAAATAGGGGCCCAATCTGGCAACACTTTCTCACATGAGTAGCCATTATGCAAGAAATCCCTTTGGAGACAATGGGGCTGGTTGCATGAAATAACAATGAAGGACTGGACACTAACTCAACATCTGATTATGCCCCATTATCAGTCACCAACTCTCTCATGATTCTGTTTCAGTCTCGTGGCTTTGGTGTTTTCCTTAAGGCCCCAGCTCCTGAAGCCATGTAAATACAAGAGCATATCAGCTTTATTTTTATTTTTTTAGTACGTGTTTAGCTTTTTTGGCTGCAAAGAAAAGTTTGAAAATGTGACCCAATGTAACCTAAAGCCTCGAAACCACAAGGCGGCTAAAAAGAACCCAGTTTTTAAAAAAAATATTGTGATTTTTAAGCCACTCCATGCATTTTGAACACTTGGGATTGACAATAACTGTTATATAGGAATATAGCAATATCCGTACCAGAACAGGCCACTAGGCCATCTATTCTAATATTCTGCCTGTAGCAGTGGCATTTAGATTCTACTGGATACTTCAATGAAAGACAACTCTCTGCTCTAACCCATAATGCAGCTAAGCAGTTGCAAAATACTATAATCTTTGGCAGGGATGATTTACAGCTGTAGGGATTATGTCCATTGTTAGGAAGAAGCTTTATGAACTCATCCTGCCAATTTTTTCCTTTGTTAATGAAATCCTAGTTACGTAATTAGTAAATAATGGGAATTAGCTTTTTGAGTATCTGCAACAGGAACAGAATGGAACTATCACATTTCCTAGCATTTACTTGCTGGAGTTTTATAGGCTGCTTTGACTGTTCTAATAACGGATTGAACTTCTTTTGAACAACATGACATTGAGGCATGAGAATATCCCTGGTATGGCAAAATGGGGCAGGGTAGAAGTCTATTTGATGTGCCCTTCATTCCATCAGGTACCTGGGCTATTAAAAAGTTCTGTGTTGTTATGAGAGAACTACAACTAAAGTGACATTGTTTCAATTTGAATGGAATGGCACTTTCCAATGGAAAAATGGTCTGCTGGAAAATTTTTGACCAGCTTTAGTGAAATTCTTTGTTGCAGCAAGACTTGATTTATACCAAGATATACAATACAGATAGGCAGGAAATGAATTTTTTTCCTGTGACATTTTTTAACAAACACAATTACTTGTTCTTTAATTTTTGTCAAAAGCCTGTTTTTCTTTGGGAAAAAATCAAAACATTTTGATGGACAATTTGTGACCATCTCTAATTTACAATGAAAGGCAGATTGCTTAAGAAGTGATGACAAGCAATAAAGATTTTACAAATATATAGAGCAAGAAGCAACAGGGAGGGTATGGCTCCCTGAGGGGATGGTGAGGCAAATGGTGACAGTACAAGTAGTTATTACGGAAACCTGAAGGACTTCTGTGAGGCAGTGGGGGGAACATGCTACTGAAAGGTTTCTAGAGGAAGTAAAACTTTGGCTTCAACTACACACAAAAGAAATTGTGGTTTAACTATAGTAGTATAGTTAAAGAAATACAACTCCCCTGGTGTGGACAGTTATATCCATATGAAAATGCTTATATACAGCTATTCACAAAAGGGGGAAAAGCTACTCCAGTATAAACATATTTATATTGGTATAACTGCATCCTATGCTAGGGGTTGTACCAGTATAACTATTTTGGTACAAATCACCACCCTACCTGACATAGTTCTACCACACAAAATCTTGGTATAAATCAAGTCTTGCTGCAACAAAGAATTTCACTAAAGCTGGTCAAAAATTTTCCAGCAGACCCCAAACACAACATTTCAGAAAATTTCATTTCATGGAACATTTTGAAATTTGTTGATTTTCTTCCAATTTGATATGAAAACAAAATTCAAAACATCAGAATTTCCTGTGGAACAGACATTCTGAGTTTCTGCCAGCTCTAGATCTCACCATGTTAAAAAACCAACAGAGCAATTGAAAATAGATGCTGCAGGACTGGAGGTTTGAGAAATGCCAGAATTCTGAAAGAGACAGCAAACACAAAAGGAGGAGCAGAAGGAGATAGTTTTCAGTTCTCATTAGAGAGCAGAGCGAAGAGGTATATCTTGGGATTTCAGAGAAGTTATCTTTGACGCTCCTGTTTAAAAAGGGATTAAGGGAAGATCTGGGAAGCTTAAAAACATGGGAGTATGACCTCTGTATCGCTGAGAGAGAGTCTACTGTATAATTATTGATTAAGGAAAGAAAACAGAATACTTAGACAGGCAGGGCCGGCTCCAGGCACCAGCACAGCAAGCTGGTGCTTGGGGCGGCCCATGGAAGGGTGTGGCATGTCTGGGTAATCGGCAGCAATTCAGCGGCGGATCCCTCAGTCCCTCTCGGAGGGAAGGACTGACCGCCGAATTGCCGCTGAAGACTGAAGCAGCGCGGGAGAGCAGCCGCTGAAGTGCCGCCGATCACAGATTTTTTTTTCCCCTCTTCGCCGCTTGAGGTGGCAAAAAAGCTAGAGCTGGCCCTGTAGACAGGTGTATGGTAGCCAAAAGTCTGTGAAACTGGATAATTTCAAGGATTGGTAATAGTACTGTATTGAGAGCCTTATGTCTGTAGGGCATATCTACCTGAGGTAGGGATTGAAAGTCATTACCATTTATTGACTCTTTAGCAGTTTAGATGAAATGAACCGATGGTCTCAGTTCAGTTCCTAGTGAATAGCCTTCAACATCACAGAAATCACTATTAGAACTGACACTGGCAGGAGAGAGGCCAAGGTTTGAATAAGCAGAGATTAACCTGCTCTCTCATCCCTACCAGTGGTCCTACTAGACCAGGTTTAAGATGAGGTAGCAGGGGAGCTTGCACTCCTCCCTTTTGCTAAAGCTGGTCTGAGGCTGGATAGAGAACTTCAAGAAGCAGTAAATTAGCTTAACTGTGAGTTAAAGTTGCTAGACTGTATAACTCACCAACACAAATCCTAAAAAGAAATGAAATAATCTCCGATCTAAACCATACTATTTAGTTCTCTTTCTCTGCCTCCACTGCTTTGGTTCCCCCATCCACAGCACACAAATCGACAGCCTCATCCCGAACATAAGTTTTCTATCTTTCTCTCTTGGCCTTCCATAAACAACTGTGTTACATGGTGGAAAGATATATGGCATCATTAGTTTTAGTAATATTTTGAAATGTGAAATAAAGAGCCGATCTGAGGCAATAAGAAAAGCACAGATAATTCATCTCAAGCTTATCCTTCATGCTTAGAAGGCCCCTCTGCTCTGCCCTCTTTTTTTTCTTTCTCTCTCCTCTGATGGGAAGTTTTTAATCATAAACCTCTTTAACAATTTAAAAAATCTGGCTACTTTCTGATCCATCCCCTTTATAGCAAAAAGATAAAGTTTAATTGACCTTCTGGCTAGATCCTTATTGGTTATTTGAAAAGTGCATCCTAGACAAGTTTAGATGGGGGTAACACCAACTGATGTGTCTCCACTGTGTATTTGGTTGTCTGAATTTAAGATTATTTTATTGCCCTTTGATATCTGGGCAGTCTAGACACATCAACTATGCTATAATAGTTAATGTTTCTGGCCTGTTGGACACAATAGGACTTTCTGGGGGGTGGCATGTTTACTGACCTGATACAATCACCACACTTACCCTTGTTTAATATCCTTGAATATGAGCATGTTTATGCCAGTTTCCCCAAATACAATACATCCCCCACCAAGACATGACAGAGTCAATTAATACACACCTCGGGCCTTTGAATGAACTTAGCCTGTGGCCTAAACCTCAGACAGTGTGTGAAATGTGCATTAATGGCCCCAGAAAATACACCATGGAGTATTGGATTGCTTAATTATAAAACAGACAGAGGAACTGAGTGATCTGATGGAGTGTAAGAATTCTGAACTATTATTGTCATCAATAAAATCCATCTACTGCCTTGAATTTTGAATTGTTCTGGTTATTACAAACAGATCAGAATGTAGGAAACTCTATTTTGACTATTTTAATATTCTTTAAAACCAATGTTTTATAATTGCAATAAGATACTCCATTACCTGAGCTGGGATACATTTTAATGCATGCCTTGTATTGTACCTACCAAAAAATGAGGGGTCTGATCCTGTCCCTTCATCACAAAAGTAGTCCTTTCTCCCCTGAATAATCCTGTGGAGTTCTGTACTATGCATGTAATATTGCTCCCCTGGGTAGGTTTCCAGTAATCAAACCTGGAACTTCTGGATTTTAAAGCATGAGCCAGTACTAATCTGAACTAAGAGATTCATCTCTGTTAGCCAAGCCTGTAGGAGGCTCATCAACTTCTAGATGTGGCCCAGTTACCACTAGAGGGAGACAGAGGACCACATTGATTGGGGTTATTTCTACTTCTTCCAGTGATGGTCCCTATTGTATTCCACTGAGGGCTTATGCATGCGCACCAGGCATCTGGAGTTAGAAAATTTAAAAGTAGTGTCCTTCGGCTTGCATACGTGCCCTGGTTCACCTCTTGCTTCCATCCAAGGTGATAAAGGTCGGGGTAGACTGACTACGTCTCCAGTTCTTTCTTACCGCCACATGGTCCGGATCGGAACTTCCAGTGTCCTTGTTTCTGATGCACCTTTAAATACATACTTCTAAACATGTATGTATTTAATATATGTAATGTAAACATATATGTTTCTAATATTTAGAATATTAGAGTTTTGTTGTAGATTATCGTAGTTTTTAGTGATTAGTGTAGATAGATTGGGGGTTCCTCCCCCCCCAGTCCTCGTATCCACGTGCAGGTACCGGACTATGCTCAGGACCTGGGCTTTAAACTCTGTGTCTCCTCCTGCCCATGCTCCTTCTCGGCCAGCGATGAACTCCAATGCTGCCTCTACTGCTTGGGGGAAGCTCACATTGCATCCAGGTGCACTACAGTATCTGCCAGTCCTTCCCCAGCCCTACCCGAGAAGTCCAGGCTCTCTGCCTCCAGAAGCACCTCATGGAAGTCGCCATGAGGCCTCACTCGGACCCAGACCAGAGGACCCCCTTGTACATCGGCCATAAATGGCAAGGAGTACACTTCCTGCTACTGAGTCCAAATCCAGCACTGGCAGTATCACTACTATGGACCCCATGCCAGGGCCTAGTCGGGAGGTAAGGAAGTATACCCATAAGCATGGAAATAAGTCTTCCTCAAAAGCGAAGAAGTGCACGCCCCTTCCATGCATTCGAACCATGGAAATGGGGCATGCACAAAATCTCAGACACAAAAAGTCCCACAAGCAGGGGGAGCCAGTGGTTCCAAGCGCCGACCCACTGATACTGTCAACATTGGTGCCCCATAAGATGCAGGATCCACTGACTCCGGGGAAGTTCACCTTGGCACCACCACTGACACCAAGTAAAGAGAAGGTACCGCTGACACCAGGGAGATCCAGAACTATGTTTGAGCCCAGGATGTATTCGCCTTAACAGAGCCAGGATCACTCCATCTGTCAGGGCCTTTCTATCTCTAGGGAGGCTATTTCTCCCCCTTGTGATCTGCCACCACTGTGGGACCTCTTGCCTCCCATTCCAGCTGTCTATACCCTTCCTCCAGCCCCGACAGTACAACCAATGGAACTGGAGTCCGTTTTCTTATCCTTCAACGAATTGGATGCCAGAGAGGGTCCATTGATGTTGTACCACCTGTATGTGCCCTCACGGAGACCATCCCAGTCTCGGCAACATCCTCTGCTCCAACCACCATGGACCCTCTGGTACCCCATGCCATGGGAACTGCCTCAACATTCTCCAGATCCAAACTATTGGCTGTACTGGGGACCGTGGTCCCAATACCCTCCCTCAGAACCAGCCCTGATCCATGAGGGAACCTTCACCTACCTCCCCATTAAGGGCTTCTTCTAGCCAGCACTCGGATCCGTTGATGGAGGAGGGAACCCCTTAGCTCTGACAGTGCTGCCGGACAGGCAGATTTCCCTCCTTTTCCCCTGATGAGGCAGCAACTACAGTGTCCCCTTCACCTCCGGATGATTTTAGGCAGTTCCAAGAGCAACTGTGCAGAGTTGTGGGGGAACAACACATTCCCCTAGAGGAAAACCATGATGCCCAGCATAAACTCCTGGTTATCCTCTACTCCTCAAGCACCAACTAGAGTTGCACTGGCTAATTTAATGATGCCATTCTTGAGCCTGCCAGGGTAGTATGGCACACCCCAGCCACATGCATGCTTACCCCCAAATGGGCAGAAAAATGCTACTACATTCCGGCTAAGAGGTCTGAGTTTCTCTTTTCATACCCCCTCCCCCGAACTTCCTGGTTGTCCAAGCAATGACTGAACGAGTCAGACAACAGCACCCTCACTCCAACCCATCTGGCAAGAAGAGCAAGCGTTTGAACCTTTTGGGTCTTTTCCTCAGCCAGTCTCCAATTCAGGATTTTGAATGATCAGGCATTACTAGCCAAATACGACTTCCTGAATTACAGCACATGTGAGGAATTTGCTGATAGACTCCCATCGCGGGACTGGACTCATTTTTAGATGCTCATTGCGGAGGGAAGCTGATAGCCAGAACAGCACTCCAATCAGCGGTGGACACAGTAGACACCTCTTCCAGGGCTACGGCTACGGCCATAGTTACACATAGGGAATGTTGGCTCCACTCTTTCGGTTTCCCTCAGGGGGTGAAAAATGCTATTGAAGACCTCCCCTTCGATGAATCCCATCTTTTTAATCAAAAGATGGATGATTCCCTGCATACCCTCAAGAACTTTAGAGCCACCCTTTACTCACTTCCCCGAATCATAGGGGGGACATGTGGGGTCAAGTGCCCTCCCCCTAGATTGGCCTGTTGTGGGTGGGGAGGGAGAGGGGCTCTGTCCTCCCACTGCATCTGTCCCCCAGCACGCTCAGCCCCTGTCCCTGGCAGCCATGCCTGGGCAGGGAGTGGAGAGGGCAGGACCAGCCACTTCTCACTCTCACACCAGCCACTCTGGGTCGCTGCTCTGTGCAGAACCTGGCTGGGGAGGTGGCGGTGGGTGGCCATCCCCTGCCCTGGCCCCCTGGCCAGGCTCTGGAGCCTCCTCTCTTTTCCCCCGGGTATGTTTCCAGCTCGCCCGGCCACGGTCTCCAGCAGGCGGGCCCAGATGGGGGCGGCCCGCTGCCACCACCACCACTCCCCGGCCAGGCTCTCTCATGCAGCTGTTGCACTGCACAGAGTAGCGACCCAGGGGGGCCAGCTTAGCCGCATGAGAAGCAGCTCCCTCCTGCTCCCCGCCCAACTGCCAGGGAGAGTGGCTGAATGTTGCGGGGTGTGGTGCGTTGGGATAAGGACAGAGCCCCCCGCCCCTGTGCAGGTAATGTGGGGCGGGGAGAGCACGGCAGCTCCCGGCTGGGCACAGATGGGAGGTCACTGGGCAGAGGAGACACGTGGGGCGGTCATATATGCTCCCTTTTATATTGTGCCCCCCAGGACGGAGAGGCACAAGTTGTCTATAGTCCAAAGTGTAAGTTCCACTGCCCATGACCCACACAATGCTATAGCGCCCCCCAATTCTACCTGCAGTGGTGGATAGACCCATGTCACGTATGTGGAGAGGTTCCCTTCCTCCTCTCCTCTCTGGACAAGAGGATCATCACCGATGCATCCCTCGTTGGCTGGGGAGCGCACATGCACAATTATGTGACACAGGGAATGTGGTCTCCTCGAGAATCCAGGATGCACATCAATATCCTGAATCTTCGAGCTGTAAGGAAAATATGTCAATCCTTTCTCCCCTTCATCCGTTCCCATCATGTTGGACAACACCACCACTGTCTTCTACATTAACAAACAGAGGGGCACGAGATCGACCGCTTTATGTTCAGAAGCAGTCAGTCTCTGGAATTGGTGCATCACTCACTGGATCTTCTTGTCCACAGCCTATCTTCCGCTCAGCAGACATTTTGTGATCAACCAGGATATAATTGTCGATAATTCAGCAGTTCATGACATCTTCACCTGATGGGGGATTCTGACCAGTCACCTCCCATATAAACAGCAAATGCACCACATACTGCTCCAGGGAAGGTCTCAGCTACCACTCTCAGAGTGACACTCTCCCTCTCTCCTGGTCAGACCAAATCAACTACGCTTTCCCTATTCTATCATTCCTGCTTTGGGTACTCCACAAGATCCGATGGGACAGAGTGACAGTCATTCTGATCACCCCCTGCTGACCCAGACAATTCTGGTTTCCCAATCTCCTTTGTATGACAACCTGCCCACCAATTCCTATCACCACCTTCCCCGATCTGCTGACACAGTGCAACTGCGACATCAGACATCCCAATCCACAGGTGCTCCATCTCAGAGCATGGTATTAGGATGGGCATCTGCTTTGGAATGGACCTATTCTTCAGCCGTACAAGACATCTTCTCCAGCAGCAGGAAAGAATCGACTAGACACTGTTACCAGGAAAAGTGGAAATGCTTCGCTTCCTGGGTCCAACAAAAGGGAGTTTCACCAGAATCAGCAGGGATTCACCCTCCCTTCCCCCCCAGACTACCTTTTGTCCTTGAAGTTATCGGGTCTCACCATCAACTCTCTGAAAGTCTACCTGGTGGCAATTGGTACATTCCCCTTCCCTTCCATGGAAGGTCACTCTGTTTTTTTATACACCCACTAACTGCTAGGTTTTGGAAGGGTGTTATCAGAATCTTCCTACCCATCCAACACATCGCTCCCCAATGGGACTGAACCTAGTTCTATCCATGCTAACAAAACCACCCTTTGAACTGCTGGCATCGCGCTCTCTTCCCTCCTTTCCATGAAAGTCACCGTCCTTGTTATCACTTCCACGAGAAGGATTAGTGAACTTGGAGCTATGATGGCAGACCTGCCTTTTACAATTTTCCACAAAGACAGAGTTTCCCTGTGCCTGCATCTCAAATTCTTACCAAGGGTAATCTCCCATTTTCACATCAATCCATTCAGTTACCTGTTTTCTTCCCAAAACCACATGCATCTGCAGAGGAACACCGACTCCACTCCCTACATGTCTGACGAGCTTTAGCCTTGTACCTGCAGCGAATGCGACCCATCAGAAAGTCCCCCAGACTGTTTGTTGCAGTAGCAGAAAGATTTGGGGGACAGGCCATCTCCACCAAGAGAATCTATAAATGGACTTCGGTTTGCATTAAACTTTGCTATCAACTATCAGGCCTGCCTCCCCTACTGAGACTCCAGGCCCAGGCTTCAACCACGGCCTCCCTTCAGTATGTGCTGCTCCTGGACAGATGTAGAGCAGCCACGTGGAGTTCTGTACACACCTTTGCAATGCACTACGCCTTAGCATAAGACTTAGCAAAAAAAGGTGCCTCTTTTGGTGTAGCAGTTCTCTGCATGACCATTTCATCTTCATCCTCGCACCCTCCTCTGACGTAGGTACTGCTTGTTAATCACCCTCAGTGGAATTACTCCTGGCAGCATTCTGCACCAAAAATTTAAAAATTCGGTGCCAAAAATTAAAAATTCTGCACACAATATTCTAAAATTCTGCAAATTTTATATGTCAAAATAACACTACATAATCACGCTAGTTTCAATTATTTTGGTAATTTATTTCAAAATACCTGTCAGCAAGTGAAATACAATACCTGGAACAATACAGACACACACAAAAATTCCCCCAGGAGTAGAGTTGTCTAGTGTATTTGTTGATATCCATGCCCTTTTGTGATGTCTCTTTGGTCTTGTGTAATGTAAGAAAAGAGATGCTTTTTTCAATTGAGTTATCTCAGTCAAGCTAGTTTAATTGGACTGAAAACCCCACTTACCACAAATCTAAACACAGTTTAACTCCTTTTACTCCATTTTAGCCTAGGCCATATAGCTAACTTTTTTTCCTAGTCTGGACAAGGTCTTTTATTTTCCCTGTCTGTGATCAGGCAGAGCAGATGGATTTCTGGATCCCCGTGTATGACCATGTCAGCCACATAATAAACATATAGCTGTGTTGATATTACAAATATAAAAGGGAAAAATGAAATGCAATAACTCTTACATCAATTATTGTAAAGACCTTAGAGATATATCAGACGGTCAGTTTTTAAAAAATTGTCTGAAAAGTCATAACCCAATCATTTTATGGAGAAGAACAGCACTTGGAGTTACATAGACAGGGAGCAATCAGTGACCCATAGTGTGGAAACTGGTGCCTTTTGCACAACAACAATTATCTATAGGTAGCAGACTCCTGTGTACATAATTAGCATCTTATACTGCATTTTGTGTGCAACATCCTCAGCAGTAGGTGCTATGCATATAGATTGAGGGGACATAAAAGTCCTATAAGGTCACAACATTTAAAAAGCCATTAATAAGGACAATTTAGGGAGAAAGTAAGTTCATGCATTTACCCCTGTTGATAAATTGATTGAATGGTGATAAATTTGCTTAAAGCGTCAAACTGAGGAAAGCTAGCATATACATCTGAATTAAAATAATGGTTTAAAACAGGGGTTGGCAACCTTTCAGAAGTGGTGTGCCAAGTCTTCATTTATCACTCTAATTTAAGGTTTCGCGTGCCAGTAATACATTTTAACGTTTTTAGAAGATCTCTTTCTATAAGTCCATAATATATAACTAAACTATTGTTGTATGTAAAGTAAATAAGGTTTTTAAAATGTTTAAGAAGCTTCATTTAAAATTAAATTAAAATGCAGAGCCCCCTGGACCAGTGGCCAGACCCGAGCAGTGTGAGTGCCACTGAAAATCAGCTTGTGTGCCGCCTTCGGCATACCTGCCATAGGTTGCTTACCCCTGGTTTAAAATGTCTGATAATTATTTAACTTATCAAAACTGAAAGAATTAAAAGGTCTATGGCTTGATTGTGCAAACTTTAGGACTTTAATGGTGTTCACTGGAGCAACTACTACACTCAGTATTAATTGTTTACAGGATCCAAATTCTAATTTGCTGTTTGCTGAGTTTTGCCGTTCTTTCACCTAGCACATTGAAAATTTGACTAGTTAGCTTTGCTTTTAGGCCATAATTTTGCAAACACTTAAGTAAATTCAGTGAGAATATCATCATCCATGGATCTCAAAGTGTTTTACAAAGGAGCTGAGTACCATTTTACAGTTGGTGACATAGGCAGAGAGAGATGAAGTGACTTGCCCAAGGTCACTCAACAGACTAGTGGCAGAGCTGGGAACAGAACCCAAGTCCTGCTGAGTTTCACTGAACTCGAGGCCCCACTGCTTTCTTTGCATTCGCTTTACTTCTGGCTCTCTGGGAGCTGAGGGGTGAAAACATTATCTACTATTGACTTCAATGACTCTGTTCATGTGAGTCAAGTTATTAATTGTTTAGCTCTCTGCAGGCCTGGGCCTGTGACATACCAGACTAGAATCCAATAAACAGCTGTGTCACCCCTGCCCTGCAGCCTTGGGTGTCTCACAATGCCTTGCTGAAGTAGCTCCCACCTGGGCTGCTCAAACAGCTTTCCAGCATGCAAGCCACACCCGGAGTGTCCATGTGTAATGCAGCCTGCCAGCCCAGCCATACTTGGGTTACACTCTGGCTTTCACCAGCCTTGGTTATACTTAAGGCTAAGGGACAGGTCACGGGCAATAAACAAAAATTCACTGAAGCCCTTAACTTATCTGTGACTTTTACTAAAAATAATGGGGGGTAGGAGGAAGAGGGCTGACAGAAGGACGACTGTTGCCTGAGCCGGGGTTGGGAGGGATGGGGGAGATGAGAGAGCCCGAGCCCCATGGTGGCTGGGAACTCTGGGTCTGGGAGCTCCAGGGCCACTGCATTTCTAGCTGAGAGCAAGATGACAGACAGTCTATGTGAAAGAGAACTGCATTCTGTTTCTTTTCTAAGCTGTAGATTCAGAAACTTCTACGCTTAAGCTCTGTACCATTCACTTTTTTTTTTTTAAACATCTCAATAAAATTTTTGCCTCTGCCCTTTTTCCTGCCAGAGGCCTGGTCCACACTAACCCCCCACTTCGAACTAAGATACGCAACTTCAGCTACGTGAATAACGTAGCTGAAGTCGAAGTACCTTAGTTCGAACTTACCGCGGGTCCAGACGTGGTAGGCAGGCTCCCCCGTCGACTCCGCGTATTCCTCTCGCGGAGCAGGAGTACCAGCGACGACAGCGAGCACTTCCGGGATCGAACTGGGATCGATTTATCGCGTCTAGACAAGACGCGATAAATCGATCCCAGAAGATAGATTGCTTACCGCCGGACCCGGAGGTAAGAAAAGACCTACCCAAAGGATGGCCACTTTGCAGGTAATGTACCATCAGCCTTGTTTACACCTGGCTGAGGCATCAGCTTACCCTTTGTCTCTGGGGGTATGTCTACACTACGAAATTAGGTCAAATTTATAGAAGCCGGTTTTATAGAAATCGTTTTTATACAGTCAATTGTGTGTCCCCCCACCATAAAATGCTCTAAGTGCATTAAGTCGGCGGACCGCGTCCACGGTACTGAGGCTAGCGTCGACTTCTGGAGCTTTGCACTGTGGATAGCTATCCCACAGCTCCCGCAGTCTCCGCCACCCATTGGAATTCTGGGTTGAGATCCCAATGCCTGATGAGGCAAAAACAGTGTCGCGGGGGATTCTGGGTACATGTCGTCAGGCCCCTGTCCCCCCCCACCCCCCAATAGAGCATCAGCAGACAATCATTTCGCACCTTTTTTCCTGGGTTACCTGTGCAGACGACATACCACGCCAAGCATGGAGCCCGCTCAGCTCACCGTCACCATATGTCATCTGGGTTCCGGCAGACGCATTGTTACACAGCAGCAGCTAATTGCCTTTTGGCAGTAGACGGTGCAGTATGACTGGTAGCCATCATCGGCTATCTGGGTGCTGGCAGACGTGGGACTGCATTGCTATACAGCAGCAGCTCCTTGCCTTTTAGCAGCAGATGCTGTATTACGACTGGTATTCATCATCGTCGTACTCCTCAGTAAGTTCGGTCAGAGACGCCTGGGCAGACATATTTTGTCTCCTGGAGACTCAGTCCTGCCGGCAGTCCTATTGCACCATCTTGACGATGATGGCTAGCAGTCGTAATGCACCATTTTCTGCCAAGCACCCAGAAGATGCTGATGGCTATCAGTCATGCTGGACCGTCTGCTGCCAGCCTAAGATGTAAAAGATAGATGGACCAGATTTGTTCTGTATTCATTTGCTTCCCCCCTCCCTCCGTGAAATCAACGGCCTGCTAAACCCAGGGTTTTGAGTTCAATCTTTGGTGGGGGGGGGGCATTCTCTGTGACAGTGTTTGTGTTTCTCCCTGATGCACAGCCACCTTTGTTGATTTTAATTCCCTGTAAGCCATATCGTCACTTGCCCCTCCCTCCCTCCATCAGACAATAGTTTCGCGCCTTTTTTCAGCCCAGACCCCATAGCACTGGGATCATGGAGCCCACTCAGATGACCGCAGCAATTATGAGCACTGTGAACACCACGCGCATTGTCCTGGAGTACATGCAGAGCCAGAACATGCCAAAGCAAAAACAGGCGAGGAGGTGATTGCAACGTGGCGACGAGAGTGATGAAGAAATTTACATGGACATAGACCTCTCCCAAAGTACGGGCCCCAGCAATGTGCAAATCATGGTGTTACTGGGGCAGATTCATGCTGTGGAACACCGATTCTGAGCCCGGAAAACAAGCACAGACTGGTGGGACTGCATCGTGTTGCAGGTGTGGGATGATTCCCAGTGGCTGCAAAACTTTCGCATGCGTAAGGGCACTTTCATGGAACTTTGTGACTTGCTTTCCCCTGCCCTGAAGCGCCAGAATACCAGGATGAGAGCAGCCCTCACAGTTGAGAAGCGAGTGATGATAGCCCTGTGGAAGCTTACAACGCCAGACAACTACCGGTCAGTCAGGAATCAATTTGGAATGGGCAAATCTACTGTGGGGGCTGCTGTGATCCAAGTAGCCAATGCAATCAAAGACCTGCTGATATCAAGGGTAGTGACTCTGGGAAACGTGCAGGTCATAGTGGATGGCTTTGCTGCAATGGGATTCCCTAACTGTGGTGGGGCGATAGACGGAACCCGTATCCCTATCTTGTCACCGGAGCACCAAGCCATCGAGTACATAAACCGAAAAGGGTACTTTTCAGTGCTGCTGCAAGCCCTGGTGGATCACACTGGACGTTTCACTAACATCAACGTGGGATGGCCGGGGAAGGTACATGATGCTCGCGTCTTCAGGAACTCTGGTCTGTTTCAAAAGCTGGAGGAAGGGACTTTCTTCCCGGACCAGAAAATAATCATTGGGATGTTGAAATGTCTATAGTTATCCTTGGTGACCCAGCCTACCCCTTAATGCCATGGCTCATGAAGCCGTACACAGGCAGCCTGGACTGTAGTCAGGACCTGTTCAACTATATGCTGAGCAAGTGCAGAATGGTGGTAGAATGTGCATTTAGATGTTTAAAAGCGCACTGGCGCAGTTTACTAACTCAGATAGACCTCAGCGAAACCAATATCCCCATTGTTATTGCTGCTTGCTGTGCGCTCCACAATATCTGTGAGAGTAAGGGGGAGACATTTATGGTGGGGTGGGAGGTTGAGGCAAATCGCCTGGCCGCTGATTACGCGCAGCCAGAGACCAGGGCAGTTAGAAGAGTACAGCAGTTTTGTGACTGGCCAGGCTACGGTGTGAAACTTCTGTTTGTTTCTCCTTGATGACCCCCCTCCCCCCGGGTTCACTCTACTTCCCTGTAAGCTAGCCACCCTCCCCTCCCCCCTTCGAGCACCCCTTGCAGAGGCAATAAAGTCATTGTTACTTCACAGTCATGCATTCTTTATTAATTCATCACACAACTAGGGGTCAAGTATCAGGGGGTAGCCGTGTTAGTCTGTATCTACAAAACTAGGGGGATAACTGCCAGGATAGCCTGGGAGAGGTGGGGGAGGAGTGAAGGACAAGGACACACTGCAGTTTAAAACTTTGAAACTTTAACTCTTATTGAAGGCTAGCCTTCTGATGCTTGGGCAATCATCTGGGGTGGAGTGGCTGGGTGGTCGGAGGCCCCCCCACCACGTTCTTGGGCATCTGGGTGAGGAGGCAATGGGACTTGGGGAGGACGGCTATTGGTTACACAGGGGCTGTAGCGGCGGTCTCTGCTCCTGCTGCCTTTCCTGCAGCTCAACCATACGCTGGAGCATATCAGTTTGATGCTCCAGCAGCCGGAGCATCGACTCTTGCCTTCTGTCAGCAAGCTGACTCCACCTATCCTTTTCAGCCCGCCACTTGCTCTCTTCAGCCCGCGATTCAGCCCGCCACTTCTCCTCTCATTCATATTGTGCTTTCCTGCACTCTGACATTGTCTGCCTCCACGCATTGTGCTGTGCTCTGTCAGCGTGGGAGGACATCTGGAGCTCCGAGAACATATCATTCCGAGTCCGCCTTTTTCTCCTTCTAATCTTCACTAGCCTCTGCAAAGGAGAAACATTTGCAGCTGGTGGAGGAGAAGGGAGAGGTGGTTAAAAAAGACACATTTTAGAGAACAATGGGTACACTCTTTCACGTTAAATTTTGCTGTCCACATTACACAGCATGTGCTTTCGTTACAAGGTCGCATTTTTCCTCTTATATTGAGGGCCTGCCGGTTTGGTATGAGAGATCACTCACGCAGTGCCAGGCAACAGAATTCGGCTTGCAGGCAGCCATGGTAAGCCACAGTCTTTTGGCTTTTTTAACCTTCATAACATGTGGGAATGGTTTCAAACAGCAGCGCTCTCATTTCCAATACCAAGCACCCATTGGGTTGGCCATTTAAAATGGGTTTGCAATGTAAAAGGAGGGGCTGCAGTTTCCGGGTTAACATGCAACACAAACCCAACTAACCCTCCTGCCCCCGCACACCCAATTCTCTGGGATGATCACTTCACCCCTCCCCCCACCGCGTGGCTAACAGCAGGGAATATTTCTGTTCAGCTGAGCAGGAACGGGCACCTCTGAATGTCCCCTTAATAAAATCACCCCATTTCAACCAGGTGAACCAGACCGTGAATGATATTACTCTCCTGAGGATAACAAAGAGAGATAAAGAATGGATGTTGTCTGCATGCCAGCAAACACCGGGACCATACGCTGCCATGCTTTGTTATGCAATGATTCCAAACTACGTGCTACTGGCCTGGCGTGGTAAAGTGTCCTACCATGGCGGACGGGATAAGGCAGCCCTCCCCAGAAACCTTTTGCAAAGGCTTTGGGAGTACATGAAGGAGAGCTTTCTGGAGATGTCCCTGGAGGATTTCCGCTCCATCCCCATACGTTAACAGACTTTTCCAGTAGCTGTACTGGCCGCAATTGCCAGGGCAAATTAATCGTTAATCATTAAACATGCTTGCTTTGAAATCATGTGTAATATTTAAAAGGTACCTCAGGGTCTGGGAGCACACCTTGGGTGAGTTCGGGGGTTACTGGTTCCAGATCCAGGGTGACAAAGATATCCTGACCGTTGGGGAAACCGGTTTCTCCGCTTCCTTGCTGTGAGCTATCTTCCTTGTACCCCGAACCCGCTTCCCTGTTGCGTGATTCTCCATTGATGGAGTCAAAGCACACGGTTGGGGTAGTGGTGGCTGCACCCCCTAGCATGGCATGCAGCTCCGCATAGAAGAAGCATGTCTGTGGCTCTGCCCCGGACCTTCCATTTGCCTCTCTGGCTTTGTGGTAGGCTTGCCTTAGCTCCTTAATTTTCACGCGGCAATGCTGTGCGTCCCTGTTATGGCCTCTGTCCTTCATGGCCTTTGAGACTTTTTCTAATATTTTGCCATTTTGTTTACTGCTACAGAGTTCAGCTAGCACTGATTCATCTCCCCATATGGCGAGCAGATCCCATACCTCCCATTCGGTCCATTCTGGAGATCTTTTGTGCTCCTGGGACTCCATCATGGTTACCTGTGCTGATGAGCTCTGCGTGGTCACCTGTGCTCTCCACGCTGGGAAAACAGGAAATGAAATTCAAAAGTTCGCGGGGCTTTTCCTGTCTACCTGGTCAGTGCATCTGAGTTGAGAGTGCTGTCCAGAGCGGTCACAATAAAGCACTCTGGGATAGCTCCCGGAGGCCAATACCGTCAAATTCCGTCCACACTACCCCAAATCCAAGCCAGAAAGGCCGATTTCAGCGCTAATCCCCTCATCGGAGGTGGAGTAAAGAAACCGGTGTAAAGGGCCCTTTAGGTCGAAAAAAAGGGCTTCGTCGTGTGGACGTGTCCAGGCTTAATTCGATTTAATGCTGCTAAATTCGACCTAAACTCGTAGTGTAGACCAGGCCTGAGGAACTGGTTTGGCCACTCCCCAGACTTCTCTGGAAAATGTAAGTCATGATCTCAGCTTATGTTTAAAACTTCACATATAATGCTGCTGCTACATGCATTTTGCCATGATATTATTGATCAGCAAGTTATGAGTTTTTAGATACCTCACAAGACATGCCTTGTACAAAAATTACTACAGTAGTGTGCAGGGGTATAGTCTGTTACCATTTTTAGTCAATTTCACTTTCAGGTTTTCTCTCTCTTCTAGAGAAATGCTGTGATGTCTGGGTTGCAAACAATACAAGAGGATTATTATAAATTAAAATCTTTCCATTTTAAAATATGAACATATTTCTAGTCATCCTCAGTTTTGTAAATGCTAGTTTTTGGGCCAAATTGGTTCAGATAATGCCCCTCCAACTTCTACAGATCAGCTGCATGAATATCGGGGGAAGTTTGAGTTGCAAAACTGAGGTCCCAGTTACGCTGCTATGCCCTGAATATGATATTTGGCCATTGGACTATAACCTACTAACTGAATTCTAAAGGAACTCTTTGCAACTACAAAGCTCACCATCTCTGCTATGAATCTGAACCTCAATGGATTGAACTCATACATTAATCTCTGACAAAATTACCAAGAAGAAAATGGACAAAAAATGTATATATTGTTGAGAGTAGACAAATATTTGGAGGAGAAAATTAATTTGAGCACAACATCTGGCTAGGGAATAAGACAGGCCCAGGTCCAACACAAGCCTGTTACTGATTTCAGACCAAATGGAGGCTTGGCAGCAATGTGTTCTGGGAAAGGAGGAGACGGATATAAAAAGCTCAGAACAGGATGTGTTATTGGATTTCTTCAGGCAAAGGGCCAGCAAGGAGCTTTGGAAGAGACTGCAGTAGGTGTGTCTCAACCAACTGACAGACCCCAAACAGAGGAAGCAAGAGTAACTCGTGGGTCCTTCTGCACCTACCAAGCCCTAGAAACCTGCTCAGCCTCTTCAAGGAAAGTTGGAGAAAAGGGCAAGAGGGGAAGGTTTACACAAGCCTGCAACAGAGAGCTAGTGACCCCAAGGTCAGTGAGGAAAGGAACTGTTTTTATGTTTTTTTTTTCTGAAGTTGCTACAGGACCTGGGACACACCCTGATTGAATTGGCCCCGTCAAAACTGGTTCTCCACTTGTAAGGTAACTCCCTTCTTGTCAGGTGTCAGTATATTTACGCCTGTATCTGTAATTTTCACTCCATGCATCTGAAGGAGTGGGTTTTAGCCCACAAAAGCTTATGCCCAAATAAATCTGTTAGTCTTTAAAGTGCCACCAGATTCGTTGTTTTTGTGGATACAGACTAACAGGGCTACTCAGTGGCGGATTAATGATTTTGCCACCCCTAGGCCCTGAAATAATTGCTGCTGGCCCCAACTCCACCCTTTCCCCGCCCCCATTCTAACCCCTTCCCCAAAGTCCTGCCCCAACTCCGCCCCCTCCCTGCCCCTATTGGGTCCCTTCCCCAAATCCCCGCCCCAGCCCCGCCTTTTCCCCCAGCGGTTTCTCCCTCCTCCCTGCCCCCCAAACAGCTGTTTCTTGGCCCTGGGAGGGAGGGGAGAGAAACAGGACCCTGCTGCACCGGAGGCGAGCTGGAGCAGGGGAGCTTTTCCGGGGGTGCTCAAATTTGCTGCCCCTGCAGATTTGCTGCCCTAGGCTTTGGAGATACTACACTGCTGCAGCTACCCCTCTGATACTTGACTGCATGAACCTCGCAATTCAATAATTAAAGAGACAACTTTCTTCCATGTTCTGCACCAATCTTCTATTTTAAAACAATAGAAGATAAATTAGTATAAACAATTATTCTTTTGCCACTAGCTATAAAAATAAAAGGTTAAATTTTTCAAACTTGAGTGCCTAAAATTTGGTACCTAAAGCCCCAAATCGGTAAACACTTATTTATGGACATCCTCTTAAGTGTTTGCAAGATCGGGGCCTAAATAAGCAGCATGAGGTCCAGAGATGCTAAGCACCCATAACTGAGCGGTCCAGACTGTGTACCCCTGAAAGTCAGAAAACCTATTGAGGTGCCTACATATGAATGTAGGTGCTTAACTTTGGACATCCACGATAGAAAATGCTGGCCACACTTTTTAGAATACTTGATATCTCTTTGGTTTAAATTAATTTGGGACTCAAATCCCTCCAAAGAAAAGGAGACCTGTTTACAAATCAGTCTAACTTTTGCTGTCACTTTAGTGTTGGCTGTTTGCCCCAGCTCTTAAGCCATCTGCAACCAGCAGATCCTTGTCTTTGCTCTGAGATCCGAGTCACACTCCCTCTCGCTGCGCTGGCAGCTGGTTTGCTGGTGGCTGGGAGTTGGATCTTTAACAATCAAAGGAAGGGGGAGGATCTCTAGCGCTGGGACCTGCCTCTCTCCCTGTCCCCACCCCTTCCAGGCCACGCAAACGCATGTCTTCCTAACGCAAGAAAACGGCGGGCGGGATGACACAGGAGGATCTTGACAGGGAGGAAAGAGGAGGGAGAGAGAGGCGAGCCCACTCCAGCTAGTGCTAAGGCACGTTCAGCAGGGGAAGGGAACCCTTTTCCCCGGGCGTCTGCAGACTAAGGGAATGTATTTAGTTCACACAAACATGGCTGCTGCCTTCAGAGCTGCAAACCGAGTGTTGTGTCCATGTAAGTTTCCAACCGCATTTTAAGGGTGGCCGGGATGCCCTGGGCTGAAGGAAGCGTGCTGTGGAAATTGCAGCCTCCCCCCAGGGCTCCGCCAGCGGGCGGGCCGGGGGCTCTCCTGCCGCTCGCTGCACTTGCTGGCTCCCCGGGAGGGGTCGGACTTGGGGGAGCCGGGATGTTTTCTTGCCCGTCCCTGGCCCCCTAATCCCTCCGTTCCTGGGGGGCGGGGAAGTGACCCCCGCCGCTGCATTGCTAAGGGAGCAGCAATTCCGAGAGGGGTTTGTGCAGCAGGGAGGCAGATTAACGCCTGGCTGCGTTACATAAACAAAGGGCTTTCGCACGGAGCGCGGCCGGGCAGTGGGTGGGAAACCCCCCCCCGCCCCCCCGGGGGCCAGGGATGGAGGAGCATTTCTGGAGCAAACTCTTCCCCCTTGAGCCCCGGGCGGCGGATGGTCTGAGCGCAGAGAGGACAAGAAAAGATGTAACTTCTCCCACAGGCTGCCCACTTGAGCCCGGTAGCCCGGGCGGTGTTGGCGGTAGCGGCCCCTGTCCAGGGCACATGTAACACTTTCCCTTGGGCTGAGTGCAAGCAGAGGGCACGAGAAGACACCCCCCCCCCCTCCCCGGGGGGCTCTGCAGCCGGGACTGTGTTACGCAACGCGCCCTTTCAATGAAAAGCGTTTGCATAACGCTGCGTGATTAGCAGCCGCAGCAGGAGCCCTGGGGTGACTGGTGCGTCCTGCTGCAGCGAGGTAGTTAGTGGCTGGCAGCGGGAGTCCCTGCAGATGACGCTGGGTGTTGCGGGCAGCTGGTGCCCAGGGACAGTGCGCCCTGGTGGGGCAGGGCCGGTTTCTGTGAAGGCAGCACCAGGGCATTGTGCCCAGGCTCAGCAAGTGCCCCCTACTGAGGGTTTCACGCCTGCAGTAAGTGGCCTGGCCAGTGCTGAGGCACCCAGAGCCAGGGCCCTAGTTCCGTGCAAAGTTTTCAAGCTTCTGCTCTGCTTTGTGTCTCCCATTTTTTCGTGTTGTTTGTCTGTGTAGATTGTAGGCATCGGCTGTCTCTTTACATAGTGCCAAGCACGTTGTGGGCGCTTACTCCATTCTGAGCCAGCATGCTGCCCTTGCACCAGAACCTGTCTCTGGTGCCCAGGGTCAGCAGTGCTCTCTACAAGCTGTTGCAGGCGGGTAACCAGTGTTGTGTGCTCTGTCTTGGTGCAGTAAGTGTCTCTGGAAGCCAGGGAGGGAGTCAAATTCTGCCATCAGTTACAGCCATCAACCTCAGTCAGTGGGCTTGTACCATTAAGTTGAGTCTGGCCCAACATCTGTACTGACTGTTTGCAGGGAAATCTGAACTTCCGCACGCAGACCCAATTACAGCTTTGTCGACACCAGTGTAAAAGCAAACCCACTTCAGGTGACCATGGGAGACTGGGAATCACGTCTGTTATAACTGGGCCTTGCAGACACGGGTTATTTATCAGAGAGCACTTAGATGAGTATTTTGCCTTTATGCAGTGGTGGTGTAGCCATGTTGGGCCCAGGATATCAGAGAAGTAATATCTTTTATTGGACCAACTTCTGTTGGTGACCTGAAGAGCTCTGTGTGGCTTGAAAGCTTGTCTCTCTCACTGGCAGAAGTTGGTTCAATAAAATATATTACTTTACCTACCATGACTCTCTAATATCTTGTCTTTATTCATTCTGTCACAAAGTAGAGCCCTTTGGAGCACGGACAATCCTTTCTGTTCCTATTGCAAGCTGTGGTGGTTGGGAGAGTTTATGCTTAGCTGCCTTAAAACTTGGGTATGGGTGCCTCTGATTTTTGCATCAAAAATAGATTTTTGGTTTTAAAAAGCCAGAAACTCAAACAGTTGAAGGACTACAAAAATTATTTTATAAAATAGATCAGTTCTCAAAGTGCCTGGACAGTGTATTATTTTGGAAAGGATACAAACATTCACATAGACCCAATGTGAATGATGAGCCCTTTCTAACTCCCCCAAAAACAGACCCTCCCTACTTAACTTTCCCAGCCACTCACCATATCCCCAGAAAATTCCTGGGTCAGGAGATTGACATTGCTGTCCTCTAAAACTGTGCAATATAATCCTTAATCGGCTGCCTTCAGCGATAGAACCACCAGGATTTGTTGCCATACAATAGCAATTATTATTATTTATTTAGTTATTTTCACTTATAAAATGTAGCCACTTTGGACATCTACATAATTTAAAAGGTCATTTGTTATATTTAGTATATTAAAATCAATTTAAAAGGAAACATGCTCCCCCCAACAGACTACAGCCTGTGAAAAGAGATGAGACTTGTGCCATGCCCTTACCATCAACAAACTTGGCTCTGTCAGGCCAGTGGGGAAGGGACTGCCCTTGAAAACATTCTATTAACAACCACCTGCCATATAAATTTGGGGACGAATGACATTCCCCAGCTTTCCTGGTAATCTTTGGTTATGGGAAAGGAAAGAAGTGGTCTCTCTGGTTGTCAGGAAACGTGCCATGTAGGCTGAGATATGTGAAAGTCACTTCTATGGAGTTGGTCCCCCAAACATTTTAGAATTTAATTCATACAAATAAGATGAGACATAGAATGCAGCAGGTCAGTTGTGGAGATGAATACAAAAGGATTGAGCTGGGCATGTAAAACTTCATAGATATTAAATCCCAGAAGGATCCATTAGATAATTTAGTTGGACCTCCTGTATAATGCAGGCTGTAGACTTTCATCCAGTTACTCCTATAATGAGCCCAATAGCTTGGGTTTGACTAAAGTTCAGTTGGGTCATCGCTTTTTAGTATTTTAACCCTAAATCTGCCTCTTTTTTTTGTTACAAAGCTGGAATTTGAATCCCCTTCCCCCTCTCAGCTTTGATTGAAAAAATGTTAGTAATTAATGAGCACTACCCCTGTTGATTGTGAAACAGAACATGTCCCTTACTACACATACTTTGTGTGTATCTTTTTTCCAGTGTCCGTGTAAGTGAATGGAGATTATGGTAGGAAATTGATTCAAGTGGTACTATTAAAGAAAAAAGTTTAAATAAAAATCCCTGAATTAAAGTAACTGAGACATACAACCAAAAAAGCAAGATGGTTCTTTGCTGAGAAAAACAACTATTGTAAACTCAGCTTGTTTGCTGAACACCACCTCTGGTAAAAGTGAGTAACTGATCTAGTGATCCAACTCGCTGCAAATGCCTAGGGCCCTAGGCAAAACATGGGACTGCTGAAATGCCTTTTCCTCAAGAGTCCTTGGCTTTTATGGTCTGTCTTTAACCTTAACATGGTTTTTTGCATATTGTCAGAAATGGTCTCTGTCTTTTTGCCCCTTATTTATCACCAGGGCTCTATGAAAAATAGCATACAGAACAGTGACTAACATTTTAAGTAAATGCTAACAATGGTTTAAATATAATTAGCAGAGCACTTTTTATTTTTGTTTTAAAAGTACATCTATAGATTTTTTTTTCTTAAATGTTACTGAGTCAGTGTAACGATGTATGCTCAGACAGTCTAACAGTTTTTTAAAAGGAAGAATGCAATATAATTGATGAGGAATATGATTTAAGGTAACTTGAGCGTGCAGATGTATGGTTTTATTTTATTGAGTGCACATGAATGAGGAAGTGGTAGTATGTATATGTAGATCTAAGAGCTACTTAGAATACTGGGAATAAGAAATACAGCAAACAAAATTCTTTAGAGATAAAAATGTCTAGCTGGATTATTTGGTCATGTGAGAGGTGATTGACATACACAACTATTGTTGTATTCTGTTCGACTTACAAAGTTTTTATCTAATTGAAGAGGAATGTGAAGCCTTAGCATTCATTTTTAACTACAAAAATGGAATTTATAGATATCTAACTTGGCATTTCAAAATGTGGGTTTTTCCCCCCCTCTCTGGAATCTGGTTCAATAACCCTGTAATATAATTTTTTTCCTTCTCTTAAAAACATTTTGTTGTAAATTATTACTCATTGAAAAATTAACAAGATTGTGCTTTAGAAAAAACTTTAGATGCTGAAAAGTTGTGATTAGTTTTCCCAGTTCCAAGTCAGTTTTCCAGGTATTTTAATGGTGCTTCTGTGTAAAGCAAACGTACTGTAGACTGTGGCTTAGAAAGTGAAATCTTTTTATATAGTCTTGTAAGTGGGGGACCCTTTTCTAGTCTCCATTGCAGTGTGAGCAATGGTAAACATGGAATGTGTGATACAGTTGTGATAATTTAATATGGCAACATGTTAAGGAGGCATTTGTGTACGCTGTGAAAGTAATTGTGTGTGCATATTTAAGGGCAGAAGTGGCCTCTTCAAATTTTATTGTGCCCTAGCTCTGAGGGATAAAATGTTTATGGTATTTTGAAAATTAAATAAGAAAACCTCTGTTAACATAACATTAAGCTTGAAGGGTTTAAATCACAAAAGATATGTGAAATAGAGTTCCAGTAGTAGTGTTGCACATCCTGTATATTCTATGGGAAATCCCTTATGAAACAGAGAAATAAATATAAAAACCACACATTTAACCAGTGAAACAATGAGATATACATATTTACAATGCAGCTGAAAGCTTCACTTTTGCATTGTATAGTATAATGTCGACTGTACTATACAAACTTTATAAATCTAGTAAATTAAGATTTTCAGAGAAGGAGAAAAAACAATCCTTCAGGCACCGAAAGTGCTTAAATCACCTCAGTCCCTTAGATCACAACCTTTTAACCCACTATTAATATTTAGACATGTCTAAGTGCTTAAACCACTAATAACCCCCATTAACAAGTGTAGTCTTCTTATCCATCTCTGCCTTTGGGCAAAGTCTGGCTGAGGCTAGAGCCATGGAGTGATGGGAAGAATTGAGTGAAAGCAATGAGAGAGATGGCTGCCTAGAGTGAAGTTAAAGAACCCTGGTTGAACTGGCCCTGAACTGATCCGATGGAATTGCTGGATCAGTCTACTGGAGCACAGGGTCAAGCTAGGAACAGTCCAGGGCTCAAATACATTAAGCTACATTGCAGCAAATGTTTAAAAGCCCTGAAATTCAGGGGCTGATTTTTAAATGTTTTTTAATCCGTATAATATTTATATATGGATGGGTGTATTTTAATGTTTTGTAAATTTAGTGCTTGTGAAAGATTCTGGCAGCAGCTTGACAGTCTTGGTGACTGAAAGGGGGGGAGGGATAGCTCAGTGGTTTGAGCATTGGCCTGCTAAACCCAGGGTTGTGAGTTCAATCCTTGAGGGGGCCATTTAGGGATCTGAGGTAAAAATCAGTACTTGGTCCTGCTAGTGAAGGCAGGGGGCTGGACTTGATGACCTTTCAAGGTCCCTTCCAGTTCTAGGAGATAGGATATCTTCATTTAAAAAAAAAAAAAGTCATTTGTCCATAGAATAGTTACAATATTGCAGTTTTTCACTGCACAACCATTTCATTGTACCTCCACTCTGAGCTGAAGGTACTTCACTTCCTTTCATGCTGAAGTGGTGTCTCTTACAGCATTGCCAGCCCCAAGTGTTCAAAACTCATGAGTCAGGCCCTAAAAATCATGAGATTGATTTTAAAATGATAAGATGTTGCAAAAAATAAGTTTTGGTTCTTTGCTTTCCTGGTTTTTGAGCCTTTAAGGCACACTCAGGTCATGTTTTCCAGCTTTTCTCTGCAACCACGGGGGCTAGACACTTACCCTTTTAAAAATTGTATGAAATCCATGATTTTTCCTTAAATTGCTTGGCTCCAGGAGATGGGGCTTCAAAAGAAACGCCAAATATCAGGAGACCACCAAGCACATTTAAAGAGATATTGGGGGAAGGCAGCATATGTCTCATAAACAGAATCCTCTGCCCAGTAATAAACTAACAATACATTTAACCTTCTCTCCAGGCACAAAAAGCAGCAGCTGCAGTCAAGTGAGAGTCCAAATACAATGGAGAGGTCAGTCAACAGCAGCAGCCGCCACACAAACAAAAAGCACAGAGCCTCAAATTCAGCCTGAAAAGAGGTAAGGAGTTATTCACAGGCCTCATCTGTGCTGACATGAAGTGTGTGTGTGTCCTACAGGTAATTGCTCTCTGTCTCTCTCCAAAATGGTATTGCTTTACTTTACAATGCTCTGGTTTTAAAGCATTACAATCGTCTCACTGTTTCCTTGTGTTTCCCTCATTTCTATGTCTGTATCCATCTGTTCTGTTGTCCATTGTCGGCTATTTAGATACTAAGCTCTTTGGGGCTGGGATCATCTTTTTGTTCTGTGTTTGTACAGCATCTAGCACAAGGGCGTCTTCATGACCAGAGCCTCCAGGCACTATTGGAATATAGATGATAAAAATATTTACCCTTATGCCCTGTTACATCTTGTGCAGTGTTTAGTAGGGTGAAGGGGAGAAAGGAGCAGGGAAATAAACAGTGGTTAAGATTTTTTTGGAGTAGGCTATGGGAATTAGGCCAGTATCTTTCATTTGAAAGTTAGTGTCTAAATCCCTGAGACTGTTTTGAAAATCTTAACAAGCCATCTTGAAGCGTAACTATTTGTATAGTAAGAAGATAAAGTATAGTAGAGTGAGATAGCAGCTTAATAATGCAGTTATTGCATAAATTTGAGACCCCATTTAGTACACTCTTGTTAATAATAATTAGTGCCTTTCATTCAAGGATCTCAAAGGACTTTGCAAACAAATGCACCTGTGCGGTGTTTGCAGATATGGAAACGACAGAAGGGGGAAGAGAGGCTCCTCATCTCAGACTGTATAAAAGATCCAAATCCTGTGGATCTCAGACCCTGTACAAAGTCTAAATGCTTGTTAGTTACCATAACAGGCTTGATTCTGTCCTTCGTCTGATGCAGGATCCTTGATGAACCATATTCCAGTGGTAGGTAGGACTAGCAGGGTGAAGCTCTGGCACTCCACTGTTCCAAGTGGGAGGGTAGGGTGCAGCAGAACCAGAGTATGGAGCCAGAACACTTGCTCCAGCAGGGAGTTTCCCTCTGATAGGAGAATTCTCTGCTGGCCATTTGCTCCCAGTTTTTGGTCTGTCTATGCCCTCTGAGGTGCACGACAGGGCCAGAGCTGAGTCAAGAACCCAGGATGTTCATAAACAGGGATTAATGCCTTGGTGTGTGGACTGGCTCATCATTTCAGAAAGTAGTTAAGAGATGGAGAAGACATACAGGGCTAGGACATCTTCTCTAGCACACCCCCTGCTTGGACAGGATTGTTCTCTGTAGTGTAATATGTTTTCTGGTGAACCTAAAATGTGCAGCTGGCATTTAGCTGAGGTATGGAAACCGCTGTATTCATTTACTTGCGGTGTTTATTATTAAAGGATGTATACTGGAAAGTTACTTCAGCTATGGGACGCAAAATACTTGATTTAAAAAGGCCACATGTAGGTGTGAGTTTGCTGGCTCTGATGCTTACTGAGCATAAATAGATTGCACTTGCTAATTCGGCACATAGTATTTTGTCAAGTGTCTCAGGGCCAGATTGTTATAACCTTACTCTTGTTGAGTAGAAACCTATACCTTGAATAGCCCCATTGATCTCCCTGGGATGGAGTAAGGGACTGCTAAATGTGAATAAGGATATCAGCATTTACCTCTTGATTAGTTTAACATGATCCTCATTTTGCACACTAGAACGAGAGCAGGGGGTCAGGCTGATTAGCCAGTAGCTGTAAAAGGTGGCAGCTGATTACAGGGCGAAATAGAAAAAGATTTCAAACTATATATTTTTTTTCTTTTAATAGGAAAACTAAAACGGGAATCTTGATGTTAAACATGGGTGGCCCAGAAACACTGGGAGATGTCCACGATTTCCTACTTAGGCTTTTCCTAGATAAGGACCTGATGACGCTTCCAGTACAAAAGTAAGAAACACTTGGTTCACATGGTGTGTTAGTATGTGAGTGTTGTTGTAGGCTATATACTTGGACATCAGAAAGTCCTTCTAGCTGGCTGCAGTGCTTTAGGTCAAGAACTCTGTACCGACTGTCTCATGTGAACTTGGTAATGAGAAATTATATTGCAGTCCTCCAGAAACTGGGGGCTACAGGATGAGACCTTTAACCGGTGATCACAACTCTGTTTACTGCCAATTGGCAAATTTATTTACGTGAATTAGATTAAGTGGTATTATAAAACAATACAAAACAAGCCATGCATAGAATGAGACTGAACATTATTAGCTTGCTGTGTTTTGGAGGCTGGTGGTGGGTTGGATGATTTTTGTTGTTTTTAAGATGCTGGAGGGGAGGTGATGGGGGGGATGTTACTAACTCACCCTGCTTTTGAACGTTTCAGTAAGCTGGCACCATTTATTGCCAAACGTCGCACACCGAAAATCCAAGAACAATATAGCAAGATCGGAGGAGGGTCGCCAATTAAAAAGTGGACTGTAACACAGGGAGAAGGCATGGTGAAACTGCTGGATGAAATGTCTCCTCACACTGGTACTTATACCCTTCCGTACAGTTGTTTAGGAGATTGTTCTGTTTGTTGTAGTGGGTGTGTGTGTGGGGGGAGAAGACTGGGCCATGGGTGGTCATGCCTATTGGGAAGAGTAGGAGTCAGGCTTAGTGGGCGGAGCTAATCCAAGGGTCAGAGCCAGAGGTTGAAACCAGTAGCCACACCAGGAGTCTGAGCAGGAACTAAGAGCCAAGCCAGGGGTCAGAGCTGGGATCGGGAGCTAGGGTCAGGGTGAGGAAGGTGGAACTAGGAGCTAGGTGAGGTAGCAAAGACCGAGCAGAGACAAGGCAGGAATGGGTTTAGGAGCAAGGCAAGAGCAAAGTGAGGAGCAGCAGACATCAGGAGGGTCACACCTATGGGCATGAATGCATTGAGCAGCCAGAGAGTTGCTGCTGGGTTTAAAAGTCAGGCATTTGCCCTTCCTGACCAATCAGGTGGTGCAATCAGGTAGCCAGCTGCAGGCCTCTTGTGCTTGTTGGGTTGCCAGGAGACAGATTCTGCTGCAGGCCCTGATCCCTGACAGTGTGTGTGTTTGCTCCGTCCTGTTTAATACACAAAGATACAACTCCTGACACAAAACACTTACTAAATTAGACATATGCAGTGGATGGAGCATTTGGTGTGTGTGTGTGTGTGTGTGTGTGTGTGAGAGAGAGATCATGACTCCATCTAGTGGCTTCTTTGAGTAGATATAACTTCCTACTACAGTCTCACAGCTATGATTATCTACACTCTGAATCCTTTAAACTGTTCCTGAATCTAGTTGTCAGTCGTAGCTAAAAGGCTTAACACAAACTTGGCTTGATCTTATTACAGTCATTAGAGGAAGGGGGTGGCACAGAAAGATGCTGTTTCACAGTTTAATTCTGCAGTACTAAGCAAGATTACTGCTGTCAGCACCACCCCAGGACATGTGGGACCCTCCCTTGAAGCTAGAGCGATAGATAAGGCTTAACGGTTTGGTTTGGACGGCATCCACAAGATACAAAGACTGTATGTTCTCCTTCAGCTAGGGTAAGATTTGAAAATGGGAGAAAATTGTTATTCCATGTAAATGTCTGTCTCCCCCCAAATCCTAGGGCCTCTGTCAGCTTAGCCACTCAGCTTTATCAGGAGAAATCCGTATCAAGGAGGGGTGTCTCTTGTTGCAATTGACTCCCACACAAACTAACGTAGTTTTTACCAATAGTGGTTTTTCAACCTGTTCAAACCTTCACTGTTGAGCACTCTTAAATCCTCACTGACTTAAGCTAAATTGATACAAGTCATGTTTAAACCATTTTAAGAGTGTTCATGCAGGAGTCTGCACCAGTGTCCCAGGGTGCTCCACTCACCACTAGTTGGGCTCATCCTCCCGGCTGCTCTGGGGATTGGCTCATGAGATCAACATCCTCACCCGCGGTTGCACGCCATCTCTCTCTCTCTCTCTGGTCTGCAGACCCTCTCTCGCTCCTGTAACAGCATCCTCCTCCTCGTGACTTGGCCCTCCAGCTGGGTCACTCTGCGTTTTCCCCCCCCTTCTGGGAGGTACAGTCTTTCAAACCCTCTGTCACTCCGACAGTGACCCGGGCAGTCTTCCAGTTCACAGCCCCATCAGTGCCTAAACTGTCCCCTCTGCCACAGGAATAACATTGCCCTGCTTGGGCTTCTGGCCTCCCTACCCTGGGGCCTCTCTTCTTGCCCTAGCCTTTCTGGCCCTTGCTCACCTCTTGGAGAATCTTGAGCAAGTAGTACTGTTCTTCAGCTAATTGCCTCATATAGTGCCTCTCGCTCTTGCTGCTAGTTCTCTAGAATCTGCCTCATCAGGGCCTGTATCCCCCTTTGTTGCTTGTCAGCCCCCTTCACTGGGAGCAGCAGCTCTGTGGTCCAGCCTGGGAAGGTACACCTGCCTTCTGCAAAGACAGCCTCCATACATGGTGGCACCATTGTTATTTTGCCTCAGGTGTCTCTCATCTAGCCTTTCCTGCTCCCCTTGTATCATAGGCAGCTGTCTAAACAGCTTCTCAGTGTCTCCCACTCCCCTTGTATCAGGGGAAACCATCATTGCTCACATTCTCCACCAGTTGAGTCACAGAATCAACTCACTGCAAGCGGCACCTCCTGCTGGCTATCTTAGGAATTAGCATTGTCAGTCTGTGCTCTTCCTCCGGTGGTGTCTTGCCCCATTTTGTCTTGCTCTACTGCTCTGCTCACTCCTGGATCATCAGCACTCTCTTCATGCCTTGGCTCTCCAGCCAGGTAACTAAAGTCCTTCTCTTCCAGGTATTTCACAGTCTTTCCAGACCTGGTGTCTCCAATGCCTTTGGCCACACCCCAGTGGCTAGTAAGGGAACTCAGGCCCACCCACCACACTGGGTTCTAGCCAGGGGCCCTATAACAAGCAGTCGCAGTCCTTATGCAGTCCTACCTCTTGCTGCTGTTTCTCTGAGCATTTTCCTACATATCAGGCTCCCCCCCCATTTGCCAGCCTCTAACTCCCTCCATGCAGGGAGTGACTGAAGCATTTCATAGCCTCTGTAGCAAACTATCTGGCTTTATATAGGCCTTGCCTGTTCCTGCACAGGTGAGTGTGTCCTTAATTAGCCACCTCCAGCTTAAATCTCCCCTGCTTGCAGCCTATTTAGCTGATTGGGCCCAGCTGGCATAATTCAGCTCTTGCAGGGCTAGTGTGGGGAGTCTACTCCATCACAACCAGTTTAACTGAATCGTTTTAAAATCGGATTTGAGTTAAACTGGTGCAAGTTTGTGTGTAGATTAAGCCTAGACTTCTACATGTTCATCTCATGCTGGTCACAGTGAGCAGCTTTGGGAAATTTGAAACATTTGTACCTCTCCTGGATTTTTGTGAGGATAATAGAACTATGGCACATAAGGTGCTGTAAGCCAAGAATCTTTTCTACCTGAACTTTATGCTATGATTGGAATATGCTTGTCTGGCAGCATGGGGAAACCAGTTTCTCTCTGTTTCCATAGAATAGGTTCAGCAGTGCCAGGCTTTTCCTGTGTGTCTCACCTCTTGAGGGAATGCCCTGAAAAGGCACAGTAGTTCTGCCCCTGTGCCCATTGTCACTGGGGATTAAGTACAGTATGCTTGGCCACAGTTGTCTTTGGATTGGTTCCTTTTTAGTTCCTTGTCATTGCTAGTCATACCCATTTGGTAGTTGCCAAAAAGCAATGATCACCTGATGGCTGCTCTATTTGAAATGAGCCACAGGGCTCACCTTAGTTCTAAGTAAGCCAGTCTCTGCAGCATGTTTTGCTCCCGTGGGACAGTCGGCAGACAGGCTAAAGAATAACTTGGTGGGGAAGAGTGGGGAAACTTGCTCTGGCTTCCACAGAGCACCTTTGCTGTGGACTAATGCCAGAAGTCCTTTCCCAGTCCTGTTAACCTGATATTACAAAGTTACCGGGAAAACTGCAAAAGCAAGACAAAGTAAGTCTTTGTTTTTGGCCCACGAGGAGAGCTTGTGTTCAGTCCCGTAACTTAACTGTGCTTGGAGTCCACAAACACTTGTTTTCTCCCCATTTCCTTGGCATTGGAATCAGCTGCTGAATCAGTTGGCAAGTCATGGAACCCACATCGGTGTCTGGAAAGATTCCATATGCTTTTGACTCCAAGTTATTCATAATTCTTTGTATTTTAGGACCCATTTAAAACTTGGGTAGGTGAGGCTTAGCTATGAAAGTTGTAAAGAATTTGGAACTGGGAAGCAAAAAGTTGCAATCTTAAAAGGTAATCATGCTGAAGCCAAAATGGTCTTTACTTTCTTACACGCACCCCTGACTCATGAGTTTGTTTTGTGTGAATTGTATTCAACCCTTTCTTTCAGACACTGTAGTTTAACTCCATTGAAACGAAAATCCTTGCAAGTGTAGCCAAAGAATAAACTTCATCCAGAGATTGGGCTCAGAAATTACATCCTGCTATAGCAGTAAATGCAGTAGTTTATTTTTTGTATAAAAGTAGTTTCTAAATAGGTCAGGTTTGCAATAGATCCTGAAGCTGATGGCTTTAGGAAGCTTTATCTATTCTTCTCAGAGTGTATCACTCCCTCTTACTTTACCATGTGGTCACCAAAAGAAAGCCACCCTGTCTTTATCTGTTTGTGCAGCCTTTACATCTGACTTGGTATCCATTATTTAGAGATGTACTTTACTGCCTAGACAGTAGCTGCAATTTTAGAAGTAGGGCGGGCTAACAATTTGTTGTTAAAGGTGACCTTGGAGGATTTAGTGAGGCCAAATGCATCACTGCATTGCCTCAAAATAGCTTGAAAAGTCAAAAGTGCACCTTCAGCAAGAGCTGTAACGTTTCTGGAGTGCTTTTCAGAGTTCTGAAATTTCATTATGTTTGGTCTGCACTTAAAAAGTTTTACTAGCATAACTATGTTGCTGAGAGGTGTGATATTTACTGATATAGTTATACTGGTAAAAGCCCAAGTGTAGATACAGCTGTACTAGTATAGTGCACTTTATACTAGTATGTCTTATTTTACGTTGCCAAACAAGGATAAGATATGCCAAAATAAGCACTTTTATACTGGTACAACTGTATCTCCGCTGGCGTGGGGCGGAGGGGTAGGGAGTGATGACACTTTAAATACTCCAGCATAGTTAAAGTGGCAAAAATTTTAAGTGTAGACAAAACTTTACCCTAATCCGAGTCTTCCTGATGATGTGAATGTAAGTTATGGTAAAAAAAAAAAAGCCGTTTTTTAAAGCAGTACACATATCTTGGGGTGTTTTAACAACCTAAACTTTCAAATGTAAGTAGCAATTTTGTGTGCCAAAATTGAAACACCTTAAAATCCTTTGGATACTACCTTACAGGGGCCTGATTTTCAGAGGTTGGATGCTCTGCACTTCCTTAAAATCATGCCCTTTTAAGGCATTTCAGGTTTGGGACCCAGAAAAATCAGGGCAACCCCAAACCACCAGACACTTGGAAAATTTAGGGCTTTACCATTCTGGATGCCTGTTGCTTCCTTAACACGTGACCATCAAACACATAAGCACAGGAGTAATTTTACATATACAGGTAATCCCTGTGAATATAATGAGACGACTAATGTGTGTAAAGATACTTATACGCATGTTTGCAAGACCAGGACCTTGTTTGGTCAGAATAATGCTGGCTTTCTTATCAGAGCTGAAATATCTTTGTTTAACATATATGAATTGTTAGTACAGATGATTACTGGTCTGTATATCTAATAAGAAATTTATATTCCTTTATCTCCTGTTTGTCTGTGCTGTTTTTCCCAGTTCAGCAATAATTTTTCCCAAATCTTTTTGTTTCTGTTCCATTAAAACTTTTGCTGTTTGAAGGCATAACTAAGTCTGTTTTAACAGAGGTTGTTTGAGTCCTTCCCTTAGAGGTGGGTTTGGCAGCATCCGTTGCATTGTTATTTTGAGTACAGTCATTTTGGGTTTGATTTCCAGACAGGTAGCACAGAGTTATGATCTGATAGTTCAAAGGACAACATTTTGCATTTTTCTATTCTCCAGCTTTCATCTTTAAGGTATCAGCATATAGTTTGTTCTAGGAGGAGAAATGTGGATTATAGAAAAGCACATGTAGTCTCTGCCTTAGGGGTTCTGGGTCACCAGCGATCTAGTTCTGAAATTATAATCAGTAGTTTTTTGGAGGAAGCAGCTGTATTGGGATAGATCCCTGGTCTTAAAATTTATCCAGATTTTGATGAGCAGCCTTGGTTGACCCCAGTGCTCCTCAGATCTCAGCTAGGAGCAGCAGTAGCAGACCTCACTAACTCTCTTTAAATGCATAACGCTGTCCGTGACAGCTGTCCCCCTGCTGGATTCCTTTTTTCCCCTTCCTTTCTGTTTGTGCTGAGTGCCCCCATGGAACTGACCAAAGTCACAGCCTGGCCCTGCTCATGGAAATGGCCTGTGCAGAGTGACTGGAGCCATTGCTCTGCCCGGGGGGTGGGCTTTTTCGCTCCTTTGTCTAGCTTCTTTGTTCAGGACCAGGCTCGGTGTAGGGTGCTCTGCCCAGGTATGCGAGACCTAAAGTGGCCACATAGCTGAGCATATGAGTCATACCTGTGACTCAGAACTTGCCCAGACATGTCCTGTGCCTACCTGCAGTTTCCCTGCCTTCTCTCCTCCCCTGGATTAGGGTGACCAGATAGCAAATGTGAAAAATCGGGATGGAGGTGGGGGGTAATAGGAGCCTATATAAGAAAAAGCCCCAAATATCAGGACTGTCCCTATAAAATCAGGACATCTGGTCACCCTACCCTGGATTAAGGGGAACCAATCAAAGTTACTGGCGGGAAACTGCCTGAATTTGCCCTTAAAACCAGACATTTTCTGATCAGACCCCCGGAGAAGGTCCTTGCTTTGCCACCTGGTCTGATCAGCTAGGGGTCTTTGAGGGGCCCTCTCCCCGCTCTCGTTTGTTTTTGAGCATACCCCCGTTTTTAAACTCCCCTCCCACGAACAACGAATTTGTTGCTGGAGAACTCCTGATTATTGTAAGCGAATCGAGTCCTCTCTGCGTCCTCTGATGCCGAAACTGCTGTTCCTGCTGCTGCTTTGGGGATTGGTAAGGAAAAACCTCTTGCACCCCCCTCCCCTCTCCTTGTTTTACCTGCTGGCTTTCTTAGGCCTTGGCTACACTTACCCGGTAGTTCGGCGGCGAGCGATCGAACTTCTGGGTTCGACTTATCGCGTCTAGTCTGGACGCGATAAGTCGAACCCGGAAGTGCTCGCCGTCGACTGCGGTACTCCAGCTCGGCGAGAGGAGTACCGCGGAGTCGACGGGGAAGCCTGCCTGCCGAGTGTGGACCAAGGTAAGTTCGAACTAAGGTACTTCGAACTTCAGCTACGTTATTCACGTAGTTGAAGTTCCGTACCTTAGTTCGAATTAGGGGGTTAGTGTAGACCTGGCCTCAGGCAGACCCAAGCTAACTCCTTGGTCTGTATCTGTAATCTGCTTCTAGCTCCGCAGCGCCTTTGCTGCTAGAAATGAGCCTGCTTGCAGCCACCACTAGTTAAACACCCCTCCTCCCCCCTTGAAGCTGTATCCTGGGCACACTCTGCCCTCTGGAACTACCCCTAGTATAAGGTGCACCCATTAAGTTAGATTTAGCCTTTAGTCTAGATAAATTGTAATTTCATTTTGCATAGTTGTGGTTAAGTTAGGTTTAGAAAATTGCTTGCAGTGTACTCTGTAAATTAGGCTTAAAGAATTGTTGCATTGTGTTTTGTTACTTGCTAATTTGTGTAGTTTTGGTTAAGTTAAATCATAGATAAGATTTTCCTGTGTTCTGTATAGTTGTCTCTCTGCTGTTTAAACTTGCAGCCTGTCTGCTCTCTGTGTCTCTCTCTCTTAATCCCTTCCCCCACGTGCTCACCCTGCTCCTGCTGCTGCCAAACCTCAATTGTATTACTGAAGTCCAGCATAAAACCCCATTGGTTACCCTTTTTCTCTCTAACACCCCTCACATTTTACATTTACAACACTGTGACACATTTTTACCTAAAGTTGTTGGTTATTTAACACATTTTACCCATAACTGTTAGTTGGTTATATGCTGCTGTGACACACTCTTTACATAGAAACTGTTAGCTACCTGTTACATTTATACTTCAGGGTTAATTGGTTACCAACTGTATTGTACCCCACTGTATTGTACCCCACTATTGAAACCCCCTATCCTATTTACTAAAAGAAACCCCTCCCCAATTGTCTACCTTAACAAACCCCATACCCCTCACTATTGAATTTTCCCTGTTTTTGCATTTTCTTAATAAAGTTTATTTTACACCCCACCAGTGCATTAGTTGTCCCCCAAGATCCCCAACCTGCTGGCAGGGTCAAAAGCAAGGACTTGACTAACCATGGGGAAGACAGTATTGCTTTAACGGAGGGAAAAGCACAGTGGGATCATGGGAACTGCTTATATTATTTTGACTGTACTATGTTTTATCTTTTGATTGTAGGCAGTGGAGGAGAGGATGTGCACATGTGTGTATATTCTTATTTACTATTTGTATTGTGGTAGCCCCTAGGAGTCTCAAGATCCTAGTGTGGTAGGTACTGTACATATACAGAGTAAAAGGATGGTCCCAGCCCCAAAGAGTTTTCAATCTAAGTAAATAACACATGCCCTGATTCTTTAAGCATTTTGTTCTTCCCACAGCAAGCAGGGAACCTTAAGAAAATCACAACTTGTAAGACATGTAAAGAATTGCCAGCTTTTTTATTTTTAATTAGAAATGTGCATTTTTACAATATACTTCAATACCAGGAGGTCTGTTGATAGTGAATCCTACACCAGAGCACTGGAAAGGATTGCCAGAACCTGGGACTGGATGACCGGGGATGGATCACTTGATAAATTGCCCTGTTCTATTCATTCCCTCTGAAGTACCTGGCACTGCCCACTGCTGGAAGACAGGATACTGGACTAGATGGACCATTGGTCTGACCCAATATCCCGTTCTTATGAAATTGATTCCTCTGTTGATGTGCTTGTGTGATCTGCATTTAGCTGTTCGGTATGTTTAGCCAGACATGCTCACATTCCTTAACCCAATCATTTGGAATACAAGAATTCTATTCCCATTGAGCTAACTGCTCTTAGGAAGTGAGCTGTGTTACGATTCTTGTATTTTAAAGTGACATGGTTCCCATCTGGCATGAGCCAGGTTGATCATTTCCTTTTAACTTAGTTGAACATGCCTTCTTGATACTGCACTATTGTCAAACATGTAACATGCCATTGTACTCTGTCTCGTGATGGCCTGTAGAATACATCAAAATGATCTCCATGTTTGGAGGTGAGGGAGAATTTTACAGATTAATGCTGCTACTGTCAGTGCTAGGATCTTCAACAACTAAAATATATACATTTCCAAAACTCTGATTCACAGCTCATGGTAAGCCTCTAGCATATAAAGTATGCAATTATTATTTCTCCACAGCCTAACTTATCACAAACCGGGAAGAGATTTTCAGCATCTTGTAAACATCGTGATTGTCATTTTGGCTGTTGTTAAGTCAGGGAGGAGGCTGGGCTGCAGCTGGTCAGAAGGGGATTTTAAAATCCAAGCGTTTGCAGATAAAGTGATCAGCTGCTATTTCTTTTTCTCTTTCTGCTGGCAGCACCTCACAAATACTATATTGGATTTCGGTATGTCCATCCTTTGACAGAAGAAGCAATTGAAGAGATGGAGAAAGATGGCGTTGAAAGGGCTATTGCATTCACACAGTATCCGCAGTACAGCTGTTCTACCACGGGTGAGTGTGTCTGTGAAAGTGCAGTAAAAGAGGAAGATAAACAGCATATAAACAAATGTATCCGAAGAGCTGAGAGTCCAAGCACGAGAGGCTTATGAAAGCATGTGGGAACTTTTGGGATGTGAATGAAAACCCAGCTTGCCTTCCTCGAAACTAACTTCCTGGTTGGCCTGCTTTAAGTTTCCTGATTATAAGTAGAAGCCTGTTCTCTAACCATAAGGAATTTTAAATTTATAGGTCTTGTTAGATGCCTCACAACATCCCTATGAGGGGTTGTACCAATTTTACATATAGGTAAACTGAAGCACAGCTCCATAAAAGGGCACTTTCCTGAAGTTACATAAGTGAGTTGCATAGCCAGAATTGGAACCCAGGAGTCCTGACTCACAGTCACCTGCTCTAACCATTAGAGCCACTATCAGTGCCAACAAAATCAGAAACCTACATAACCGGAGTATGTACATGTTCTAGAGGTATATATTTCCACTCCCTCCCCTGGCCCTAGGACAGGTGATAATGCTTAGTGTACATTTCAGTTTAAAGCAGGGACCCATCCTCCCCATACAATATAACATGCTTTTGGGTTTTCTGCATCACACGGTGATGCTTAGTATAATGCTCCCTTAATAGCTCCTGAAAATAACTTTGCTTTAGTTGAGGATTTAGTTGGCAGGTAGAAAAGATCTATTAGTTATATAGATGTCATGAGGTAAAGATTTTTTTCTCCTCTTATGCTCTGTTCTGATTTGCAGTGTAATGTATTTGATACCTAGTCCTTAAAATATTGAAATGGCTGGTTGCAAAACTCTTTTTGTCTGGCAGCATCCATACTTCTGATGAATGTATAGCTAAAGCTCCTGCTAATCTCCTAATTTTGTGCATTTCAGGAAGCAGCCTAAATGCCATTTATCGCTACTATAATAAAAAGGGGGAGAAGCCAAAGATGAAATGGAGCATTATTGACAGGTGGCCCACACATCCCCTTCTCATTCAGGTATGGAGTTTGTATGCAAACCATTGTGGCTGTCAGGAAAACTCTTTTTGCTTGTCAATTGAGCAGATTTGACATGGAGTTATTGAGGGTACGTCTCCACAGCAAGAGAAGACCCACAGCAGTAAGTCTCAGAGACCAGGTCAGCTGACTTGAGCTCCTGCAGCGGGGCTAAAAATAGCTGTGGAGACACTCAGGCTGGGGCTGGAGCCCAGGCTCTGAAACCTGGCAAGGGAGTCGGAGTCCGGGCTCCAGCCCAGGCCTGAACATCTACACTGCTATTTTTAGCTTTGCAGCACAAGCCCCGGGAGCCCAAGTTAGCTGACCCAGGCTCTGAGACTTGCTGCCATGGGGTTATTTTTTTTTTTTTTTTTGCTGTGTGGACGTACCCCATGAGACTACTTGTCTTAAAGGGACACAAACTTGTTCCCTGATTTAGATTGTTTCAAAATGTTAAAAACCTCAGAACAAAAGGAATATTTCAATGATATGTTATATTTTATATTATAAAATATATATCCTATGTGCTAGGTCTGAAATTACTGGGGGCAGTGTTAGTTCAGGATTAATGTGTGGAAGCTTGCATTGCTTCCATAGACCTCCATGTAATCCGTGCTAGTAATGTCACCCTGAGATCCACAGCCTAAGGGGCTCGATTATCCTCCCATTGAAGTTCACGGTAGACTTCTCATTGACTTCAGTGGGAACAGAATTAGGAATCCCTTCGAAAAGAAGTGGGGGGGGGGGGAGTGGTAATGTGCTTGACTGAGGGAGGAGCCCATTTTTTTTAATTTAAAGAGGTGGAGTGCATGTGCTGGGCTTTTAATAATAGCACTAATGTGGTTTTGTATTATTCTAAAGCCCTCGTCTGGCATCAGAGAGGTGGGTAATGCTGGCCACAGCAGTAGCTGCAGCAGAAACACTTAGCAGCCACATTCTGCTCCTTCTTTTCCAGGGAAGATGTTAGTGGCTGCTTTTGCTGGGAAGAGACAGAGAGAGAGATGCCAGAGGAGCGTGAAAAGCAGAGTTGGGAGCTTTTCTTCTTCTTCTGCCTTTGACTTTTGCATTTTCACGCTGGTCTCTGACTGACTAGAGTGCAAGTGACTGAGGGGAGACCAAGAGAGAACAGTAGTTCTTGGCACTTGTGCATGCCGTTCACTTCTTTCACTGAGATGTCTCAGCAGAGTTCAGGAATCCGCTGCATGATCAGATAATCTACCAAATGCTGCTCTCCATTAGATGGATTGCACACAAATACAGCTGCGTTTTATAAGCTAATCAACATGCATTTCTCCATGCCCAAGGGAGCCTGTAAGTGAAGGGCTGGCTCAGCCTCTGATTGTATCATTGCAACAGAAATTAAAGTTTAATTTTTTGTAATGTTTTTATCCTATCTGTGGTGGTGGTGTTGCAATGTGTCTGGTAGGGAGCTGCAGACAGTCACCGCAAACTTTTTTTTTTTCCTTCTGGCAGCACCGTGTGCAAGTTGTTAAGTCAGCTTCTTTTCCTTTCTGTATGTTTCCTTGCCACCTGGACATGTATATCTTGGGCTAGGTTCTGATTTCAGTCACTGCTGTGACTCTAAGGTCAGAATCATTCCCTAGTCTTCCATGTGGGGAAACAAGGCTTTGGTTTTCAGGTCTTGGTTAACTGAAACCATCTGTCTCCCCATGTTCTGTCCTATCAGTTGACCTCAGATAAGGAACTCATTCTATCAGCCCACAGATTTAAATGTTGGGTTGGGGGCAGAGCATTCTGAAAGAGGGAACCCTGCTCTCCCTGTAGGCCCATCAAAGCCCAAGTTTGTTATCCTTTAGGACATGCATTTTACACAGCGGGCTTCTGTCAGTGAGAGCAGCTTGACTGCGGGTGTGTGGACAGACACTGATTCAATTTGCTGTAATATCTTAACTTGTGTCTTGTACCTGAAGTCCAAGTAGCTGATCCAAAGTTCATTGGGAGCCTATCAATGGACTTCAATGGGTTTTGATTTAGGCACTGTAATTCATTATTTACTGAACATTTTATTGTACACATTATTGATCAAACTCCCACTGGCATGCTACTAAAAAAAGAACCTTTGCTGTCTCGTCAGAAGTTCTTATGGTGAGCTAACACAAAGCAGAGCAGTGCCCAGCCAATTTGTGCACATTATTTTGAGCAGATGGGTGCATCTCCTGTTATCGATCTTTACTCTTTTGCCTCTCTCTTACAGTGCTTTGCAGACCACATACAAAAAGAACTGGATCTGTTTCCACCTGAGAAAAGGAAAGATGTTGTCATTCTTTTCTCAGCTCACTCGCTCCCAATGTCTGTAAGTAACATGAAGTCACCTCTGAAGTTGTTAAAACTCCGTTGCATGGGAGAGTCACGTTATTGGTCTGATGGGTTGCATCTCAGGCAAAGCAAAGTTTTGAGTAGCCTGCAGCTTGTAGGCCATCAGAATTAGACCAGACAAGGAACAAAACCTACTTCTTGCCCATCGCTTCTACATGAGGATAATGGGGGCGGGGGGGGAGGGCGGGGGAATTGTTTTCTCACCTTTCAAAAAGAAATTACTCTCCCTGAAGCAATGAGAGTAGAATCTTTGCACGTTTAGAATAGACCATCTAGAGTGGGAAATTTTAACACAGTGGGCTGGCAGTAACTAGCAACTTCAATACAGTGGCTTCTAATCATTTGGGGGGGGGGGGGGGGGGGGAGGAACAGTGGCATTGTACCACATAAGTTGAGGCTGCAGAATCTGTCTTCATTTGTGTGAAGAGGAACAATCAGGTGATGTGGCAAAGGACAATTTCATAATGAATTCTTCTGTAAAGCTGTCTTGTTCCATAAACACACATTTAAAATGTTTTCAATACTAATGGTTCAGAGTGTCCCAGTTCAGTCAAATTGTGTGTGTCATGGTTCACCTTCTAATAGTGTCCACTAGGGTCTTTTTATTATTTTTACAAGTAAAAAACTCGTGGAATAGGTCACAGTCTACTGGCGTAATTCAAAACAGTGTTCTCTGTTCTGGAAGTCATTCCAGTGCCAGTCAAGGCTGAGATGCAGGGTACTGCCGTTTCAGAAGTACTGTATTAAAAGTAATCTTTGGTCCTTTCCTTTTGCTATTGCCTAGCCCTGGGAGACTCATATTCTTGGAATATGCTGCCATCTAGTGGTTAATGGCAGAGAGAACAGTGGACATCAGTATTATTTATTTATTTATTTGTACGAAGGTAGCACTTAGAGCCCCCAGCAGAGATCTGGGCCCCATTGTGCCAAGCACTGTACAAGCACATGGTGAGGGACAGTTCCTCCTCTGAAGAGCTGAGAGTCTAAATAGATAAGACAGACAAAAGGTGGGAAGGGAAAGAGAGCCATGGAGAAGTTGAGTTATCTACCCAAGGCCACACATCAGGTGAGCAGCTGAACCAGGGGCAGAACTATGACTCTTGACTTCCAAATTTTAACGTGCATTTTTCTTTCTTTTGTTTTTTCCCTTATGGGTCTGCAGAGTTCCTGCTGGCTCTTTTCAGAGCTGTAAGGACACACATCTTGTTTTCTGCTTTAGTTGCTCCCCTTTTCCTGCATTGACTTCCAGGTTACCCGTCCTTTGTTTTACTGTTTCACTTGAATGCCCATCAGCACTGCTCCTTGAATCAGCCAACAGGAGTCATGTTGAATGGCATGGAACATTCCTCTTCTTCCCCTGTTCCATTCCCCAATGTGTTGCTGCCTCCACTGCTGTCCCAGACTTTGCTGGCAAGGGGAGAAATTGACACTGAATGCACTGTGAGTGGCCTGTCCTGTAGTGTAGAGTAATACCGCTAGGGCACTGGGCACAATGAGGCGCTTTTCCCCAACATGTTTGTACTACTGTTTCACTTGAATTGAAGAGAATATAAATAGTAAACATGAGCTTTCTCCAGTCTGAGGCCGGGGATAGGACTCAGTACTCCTCAGCTTTATTTCTAGTTCTGCTACTGGCTCACTCTGTGACTTGGCCAAGTCACTTATGCTCTCTGTGCCTCAGTTTTCTCATCCATAAAATATTAAAGTATCTGTAAAATATCAAACCCACAGAGGTATTATGAGGATTAAATATTTTTAAAATGCTTTGAGATCCTCTGTTGGAAGGCAATTACATGCATGCAATAAAGGAAACCTGTGAAATGTCAGTTTGATGCTAAAGTAATTGAAAAGAAACCATTTGTGACTCCAGCTAGTGACTGAAAACACACACATGAAATCAGGAGCAACTATTCTTTGCAATGGCTAAGATAGGCCTGTTACACTTCAGACTGAGAGTTTATAACTCTTAAATTCTGAATTATCCAGTAAAATAATAATAGTTATGTTCATTGTGATATATGTAACGGTTAACGATTTCTGTTGCCTGCACAAACATCTGCCATTGTGCGAGGCACAGCTGCTGCAGCCTGTTGCAGGGGATACATGCACTGTGCTCACGCATGGAGACTTTGCTTGCTTGCTTCCCTTCGTTTAAAATGAGTGATTGAGACTGAACATTTTTAGATGTTCTTTGCACATGAGAAAACATAACATTCACGAAGACTGAAAGGCCAGTGTTTCTGTGTTGCAGGTAGTGAACCGTGGCGATCCATACCCTCAAGAGGTGGGAGCTACTGTCCAAAGAGTCATGGAGAAGCTCAACTTTTCCAACCCCTATAGGCTCGTGTGGCAGTCCAAGGTATGTGGTCAGAAGGAAGTTGTTAAAAGCCACCTGCAGCCCCTTAGTCATCAAAGTTTAGGATGATCTCTTCTCTCTTCCTCTCTCTCCTACTTTCTGGACGTATCTGAGTTCCAATGGAATGGTGCTCTTTGTGCCTGGGTGTTATCTTCTATATATATTTAAGAGCCACATGTAAAGTTTTTGCCACTTTACAGAAGTTCTTGATGCATCATTCCCAAGTAAACTTCTGATAGCCCAGAGATTCTCCAGTACTCCTCATATGCTCACCCAATGGTGGGGATTTTTCTCTGACTAGCAGCTGGAAATGGGAAGCAAATGAACTATGATAAAGTCTGCTGAAATATTGCTCAGAGACCTTCCAAAAGATCGCTTATATGATTACGTCCATTGTTAAGGACATGAGCCCAATCCAAATAGACTTCATTTTTTTTAAAGCAGGTAACGCAGAATGGGTTGATTTATATCTCTCTTTGCACATGACGTTTGTAAACTCCAACTGAAATGAAGGAACTTTAAGAAATGTTAGCCTCATCAGAATTACATGTCAGTAATTTACATTTCTCAAATGTGTTACAGTTACGGGGGCAGAGTTGTTTTGTTCTGAAGCAGCAAGTAAATTATCGTGTTAGCTCTGCATCTGTACTTTTTGGATGTTAAAGAACACCATCGGCTTATTTAGTCTTAAAAATGGAAAAATTCTTTAAAGGCAGGTAAATCCTGCTCAGTAGCCATGGCGGGGGAGGGTTGGAATGAAAAACAAAGGACGCTTATTTTATTTGTAGTAATTTTTTTAAGTGCCCCTCTAAAAGCCAATCATCCACTCAAAATATGTGTTGTTTAACGTAAGTAAATGCAGTGTCATAGGAGTCTGCTTGTTGTCAGGATGGATTGTCTGGGGGTCTAAACAGAGAGGCAGTGTCTCTTCATCAAAAAGTAATAGATGGAGAGGTGGACAAAGATACTGCTAAACATAATAAGATAAACACAAATTTGATTCTTCATTGAATAAATAAGACTATGTGTAGGTTAATTAAATGATGACAGAATATAATTCTTGTAGAATTAATTTTATCAAAGCTTGAAGAAAGATTTTTTTTTTTTTTTTTTCCCTCCCACTTTCTCGTAGGTTGGCCCAATGCCCTGGCTGGGTCCTCAGACAGATGAAACTATTGAAGGACTCTGTAAAAGGGGAAAGAAGAACATTTTGTTGGTTCCAATAGCATTTACCAGTGACCACATTGAAACTCTCTATGAGCTGGATATTGAATATGCACAAGTTTTAGCAAATGAGGTAAACATCACTTCAGGTCTCATCATTGCTTGGGCAATTCTGCTCCCAAATTTCTTTCCCCCTGTTTTTAGCGCCAATCTTATGGTTAGATGTTGGTATGGGATTTGGGTCACGTTCTGCTGTTACACTGGTGTAAATCTGGAGTTAATCTGAATTGGCTTCAGAGATGTTACTTTGAATTTTTATCAGTGTAGCTGAGAGCTGATTTTGACCCATTTTATTTTAACTAAGATAAATGGTTTGTATGATCAATAAATAAGGGGTTTGGGGAACCTGGTATCAAAGTAAAATTTTGTCTGCTCATCATTTTAGCCGTGCTGAAAAAATATTATTACAGTTAATTCAGTCATTTTAGGGCAACCTCTAAATGATATAGAAAATGTTCTTCAAAAAAGCTACTGGGGTATTGGTTTTTTTCCATAACAGCTCTTTATTTTTCTCTCCTCTCTTGTTTTTGATTCAGTGTGGAGTTGAAAACATCAGAAGAGCAGAGTCTCTTAATGGAAATCCATTGTTCTCCAAGGTATCCGTATTGTTACCATAGTTTTAGTAGAAAATACAGCTTAGCAGTCCTCTGGAAAGCTCTAGCAGATTGTTGGTTTCCTCTCCTATTATTAAAACATTCTGAGTTTGACTATTAAAATAGAATTCACCATACTCTGTAGTTCAGAGACCACAAGCTATTTTCCTTTGTCACTGTTATTTTTTAATTGATACTTATTTTGAATGTTGTTTTGACAAAGAAAAGCAATTTTTCTCTCATCCTTTTCAGTCACCTATTTATTGAGATTGCCAGAAAAGCAGAAATGTTCCTTTTTAGGGTCAATATTATGCCAATGAATTTTTAAAATCAAGGTCCCCATTGAAATCAAGGGGAAGTTATATTAAAAAATTGGTGTCACGACACATCCCTTGGTCTGACCGATTGTTGGTCTGGCTAACTCGTTAGTTTGGTGATGTGCATGTTTTTTGCAAGTGGTTCACTCACGTCTGCTTTTTAATACTCTGTCTTTCAGGCACTGGCAGACTTGGTCTGTTCACATATCCAGTCGAATGAAATCTGCTCCAAGCAGTTAACCCTCCGCTGTCCGCTTTGTGTAAATCCTATCTGCAGGGAGGCAAAATCCTTCTTCACTAATCAACAGCTGTGACGTGCAGCGTAGAAGAACACACTTAATGGTGCAACAATGCAGACATCAGAAATTGCACACAGATAGCCAAACTCTAGCATTCTGGTACACTCTTCTAACCTCAGTGGCTTCAGTGGGGTTGCAGTTTTGTAACAGAGACGTGAATTTGAAGTTTTTCTTTTTTTATTGGAGAGATGTGGGTAGAAGGGAAGGAGGGAAGGAAGGGCTTGATGCAGTGAGGTGCTGAGAGGTCTCAATTCCTCTGGGTCTAATGAGGACTTCATAGCATCAGGCCCAAAAGTAAGCACTGAAAAAACTTTGATACAAACTGGCATCTAAAGCTCTTTGCAGGGAGTTCTTTATATGCACTAATGTCATGAATATATTCATTTCAGCCTTCCAGGTAGAGTGTACTATTATTATTATTTTTTGCTACTGGTGCAGTATTGCTAACACAGTTACCAGTCATCTTCTCTTACAGATATATTTTCAGATGTGTTTTGAATTCTGATTTTTAAAAAAAAATGTATATTTTTTAAAACATAGAAGATTATTTTGGTTTTCCTGGGAGAAAAGAGATTCTGCAAAAGCCCAGACAAGCTTTGCCCCATTGGAACAGTGGCATTGTAGGAGATTTGTTTACATTTTCTTGAAACTTTCTCATTGTCTGAAGGAAAATCTCCGTCTGTGGAGAGCATGAAGTGAAAGAAATGACCCAGGACTGAGTTATATTTTTGGAGCACACTCCACTTAAATGGAGTTCTAGCTATATTTCAAACCTCGTTACTGTCAACAGCAAACACTGTAGCTGGTTGTAAGGGGGGTTGGCTTATCCTTCAAACCAATGCTTTTCTCTTCTCCAAAGGGCTTTCTCTGTTTGATTAAGCAAATTCAGAAAGTTGAACTGGCTCTTCTGAGGATTTATAGATCTGCTCTGTGCTTTCCACTGCGTCAGGACATTGTGGTTTTTGTGGGATATCTATGGAGCTACATGGGCATAATCGATCCAGTTTAATTCATGTTGTCAATTAAAACCCCAGTGATATATTAGGAGTAATTTACATTGTGGTGGGTGTGCCAGATGAGGGGTGCAGGATGCCTCTTATCCTAACAACTGCGGTGGGTATAAATTCCCTAACCCAGAAACCGAGTTCTGCCCTATTATGTTCCCTGGGCTATTTTTAGGGCCTGATCCTGACCCATCTAAATCTCCATTGATTTCAGTGGGGCATTTGGATACACCAGGAATGCAGTCTAGTCCTAACTATTTAAATTATGGAGGTTTTATAAAATAAAGCAGTGGGCATTCAGCACAGTCCCAGCTGCTGGCCACTACCCAGCAGTTCTCGGTTTTGGCTTGAAATACATTTAGAATGGAATTATCATAGAGTGTGGATTAGCAGCCCCTTCATATTGGGGACATTCCCTCGAGGGCTAGAAGAATCCATTAAAAGTATTCTGTGGGAGAGCTCATTTATAGGCACTGGTCTAGCTGTCAGCTTCATGAATACAAATGTTTATCCTATATAATTAGCACCGAATACCGGAGGCTGTTTGCAAGTCGTTCTAACACGCACATATTGCTTAAATTGATGAATCAACTAATCATAAGATGTGGAAGTGCAGGGGATGTGATTATTAGACAATTTTACTTGCTCAGGTAATTGTGAGATGCACATAGTTTGTGCTCCTGATTCTCCAGGGATAGGGTTGTTTAAGGAGAACATAGGCCCCTGTTGCCATAAAACCTTGTTTTGCTCCATTTTATGTTGAAAGAGTTGACGTTTAGGATGCTGGAGACATAAATTAACATAATTGTTTATCAGCCAGTGGGCTAGATACACTGGTATGGGGAGTTGGAAATTACACTTCCTGCCTCAGCCAGACACACACACACTGTGCCTAATACTCTCCCTGAGGGAGGAACAAGGTTTTTCCACTGCCACCCCTATTTCAGCTTCCCAGTGTGTGTGTAAAGGGAAAGTCTACATTTAAACTACTCCGGGGGCTTCATAGGAGGTTGCTGCTGACTCAGTACATCGTATACAGGGCCTGCACCCTCCACTTTTTTGAGCAGATTCTTACAGTCCCCCAGCTCTTCAACCGAAAGGAGGCTGCTTCTGCTGCTGTGCCAAGGGCGGGCAAACTTTTTGGCCCGAGGGCCGCATCAGGTTTCATAAATTGTATGGAGGGCCGGTTAGGGGTGGGGGTCGTGGCCCAACCCCCCCGGGACTCCTGCCCCATCCAACCCCTCCTGTTCCCTGATGGCCCCTCTGGGACCCCTGCCCCATCCACACACCCCCTGCTCCCTGTCTCCTGACTGCCCCCGGAACCCCTGCCGCCCCATCCAACCCTTCCTCATTCCTGATGGCCCCTCTGGGACCCCGCTCCATTCAACCCCCTGTTCCCCCCTCCCCCGACCACCATCCACACCCCTGACCACTACCCTGAACTCCCCTGCCCTCTAGCCAACCTCCCTGCCCCCTTACCGCACTGCCTGCAGCACCAGTGACTGGCAGTACTACAGCCGCGCCGCTTGGCTGGAGCTGGGCCATGCTGCTCCTGCCACCACCACACAGCACAGAGACCTGGTCAGGCTGGGCTCTGTAGTTGCGCTGCCCCAGGAGCTCACAGCCCCGCCGCCCAGAGCATTGTGCCAGCGGCAGAGCGTACGAGCTGAGGCTGCGGGAGACGGGGGGTAGTGGAGGAGGGCCGGAGGCTAGCCTTCTGGGCCAGGAACTTGGAGGCCGGGCAGGACGGTCCCGCATGCCAGATGTGGCCTGTGGGCCATAGTTTGCCCACCCCTGTGCCGCGCCCTATTTTCATGCTCGACTCCCTGCTGCTGATATGTAGTGCTGGGATTTATGCCCGTGGAAGCCAGATGAATTGAGAGTACTCTCTGTCTAGAGTTCTGATTTTCAACACTTACGCTGCATCTTGCTCCACGATCCACACCGTCTGGCCCATGGGTTTGTATAGTCTCTACACTGCGACAAATTTCATATGACATTTTTCCTTCTCTATGTACATTATTACAATGGCCTTTTCCCTGCTTAGTAGGGTCTGTATTGGAGAGACTGAAGGAGTGATGGCCAGGCACTGTATAGCTAAATTTGTCTTTCTCCAGGAGCTCCAATTGCCTTTAAATTCCTTCAGTCCCAGTCAGAGTCTATTCTCTTGCCTAATGAGGGGCCAGAGGGAGCATTGGTATGCTCATAACTCCTCTTGGCACTAATGGGAGTTAGTCACATACGTTTCCATCCTCTCCTTTTATCCTCTTCCCTGCATCCACCCACCACACAGATGGGAGAATAGGCCACCAAGAGCCAACTGCTTCCCTCAGATGGAATCCGTGAGAGTTATCCACCTGCATTGCTGGGCGAAATTGAGCACTAACATGGGAAAGCCTCTGACCAGGATTTGAAAAATCAGAACACCAGAATAACCATTCTTGCAGCATACCTTGGAGTACATTTTTAACCTTACACCTCCCATTATACAGAAAACTGCTTGTCTCCAATCCCACTCTGCTTTGACTGTTATGGGGTAACAGAATATAGTTTACACCTCTACCCCGATATAACACTGTCCTCAGGAGCCAAAAAATCTTACTGTGTTATAGGTGAAACTGTGTTATATTGAACTTGCTTTGATCCGCCGGCGTGTGCAGCCCCACCTCCCCGGAGCGCTGTTTTACTGCGTTATATCCGAATTCATGTTATATCGGGGTAGAGGTGTATTTATAAAATTTTCCTGTGAATGCCTCTTAAAAGCCTTGAATATATAGGTCTTCTGATATGCACTGTTACCAGCAAAATTAGGAATCTACCCAAAGTTGGAAATGGAAGGCTAACTTCATGTGAACATTGTAATATTATACAAATTGATTGGCTTTTTGTTTTCGTACTGAAGAATGTAGAGGGAATATTAGTTGGCATTAATTATGAGGCATTACATTTATCCCCAGTACTAGAAGATATTCAGTTTTTATGTATGCTAACCACAAGTGGGATAATTAACAAACCTGTTCAGACTATTGTTGCTATTAGCCCATAGTGTGGAAGTCATTTAATTTTCTAGCTTTTAGCAGACTGATCCTTTCTCAGTGAGTTGGTGGTTTTTTTCTTTTTTTAGAGTATAGTATCACACTCTCTTACTATTTCACACATTGTTTTGTCTGACAGATTTCATCACAGCATCAAAATTATAATAAAATACGATTACAGTTAACCAGCACTATTAATGATTGTGTTTTTCTATTAATGATTGTGTTTTTAGAAACTACCATTTTTTTTCTTGCATGTTAAAATAATAATCGTGAAAGCAGAGACACCAATGCTAATGCGAATTCCATTGCAGCCAAAGTCATTGTACTCTGGAAGTACATACTTGGAAGTATATATGGGTACAATAACCAAGCGTTTTCTGGGAACTTTCTATTTCTGTGCCTCGTCATTGTTTAGCATTCTAATAGTCAACATCTTTTGTAACTGTTGTAGTTGGAAGGTTAAAATCTTCTTTTACCTGTTGGTACATTTGTATGCATTCAGCTGCAGCTGAGGCAAGTTTTAAGGGTTTGTGGCTACTAACTCCAGACTTACCAGATTCTGAGCTTCTCTGCTCTGGATGAATTGGATGGGAGGCTCAGGTCCTTGGACAATAATCTAGCTTCATGGTGGTTATAAATGGTACTCCATTTACAGAACCACAGTTCGTTTTCAAGGCATTGCTCAAAAGACCTATGGAGGAGAGGGCGGATGTAAATATTTGCAGGTGGGCTGCCTGGGTTTAGCTGTGTAGCCCCTATTTCATTAATAAGAGCTCAGCAACTAAATCCCAACAGGTCACTTCAAAAACCAGAGGGAGACGGGAAATAGAAGCAATGGTGTCCTGAGGGAAGAAACAGGAATTATAAACATTTGCAAACCATATGTTTTGGAAGAATTGGCTTGTGACTAGGTTGTTGTCATGGTAGTTTTGCTGTCCATCTGGATGCTGAAATTGTATTCAACCACAAGTAAGAAAAACAATCTCCTTAATTATCTACTTAAATAAGTGGTAGCTTCCGAAAGTGGTGCCCTACTTCCACAGTGGAGTGTGGGCTTTTCTCTAATACATAAGGGGAGAAACCCTGGCACCAGTAAAGTCAACGAGCATTTTACTACCTATTGAGTTCAGTGGGGTCAGGGATTTCACCCAAGGCATTCAGAGGCTCCTTTTAACTTCCCCCTCTATCCCACTCAGAATGTTGGAACTTAGCATGAACTGAAAGAGATAATAGTTCCTTTTATTTTTTTAATACCTTACATGTTCCAATATTTGCTTTAAATGCAAGACACGGATATTAAATTGAACAGGAACTTCAGTTTAGTATACAATGAATTATTTGTATAATCTGATGTACCAATTGCCATTAAGATGGATATTGACATTACATTTTTTTTTAAAGAAATAATTGAGCTTTCTCTTTGAATATGTGAAGGAAGATTTTTTTCCAGACCAATATCCAACATTCTCTGTGCTAACGTCTTTTTCTTTGCGTGATAAACAGAAAGCGTACGCTTTCTATGTTTAACTCATCTATTCTAGATGCCCTTGCTTTTCAGTGGAAATAATGGCGTTTTATTCAAGTGTGGTAGCCTGGTGTCCTACAGCCGCACATTCTGGGTACATCCAGGTTGGAGTTCACTAATCCGTTTAGATGTGCTTCCCCGCCCCCATGGTGAGTAGTGGATTCTCTACACATGCAAGTATCTCCACATGTTTTGGTAAATCAACAATCCCAATAGTCAAAGCTGTTAATTCTGTTAGGGTAGAAGTTTATCCTTCTGTATAGCTTTCAGTAATCGATACAATCTAGGTCTGACTTTTTCAGAGGTGTGAGCTCCCATAACTTTCACTTACTTCCATTGGGTTATTGGCAGCTCTTGACAATTAGACCTTAGTATCTTAACTCATCACATAACATGGTGGCTAAAACAACTGAGAACAAGATTTTTATGTAAGGAGAAACACAGCCACAGAAGATCACTTGCAGCACTTTCTTCTTGTCATTCTCTATATAAGGGGTAAGGTCCAGTATACGTCTGGGCTGCTTATGTACAGTCTATTTTCTTATGGATAAATGTTTTCTCTTTAAAAAGCAACAGAGAGTCCTGTGGCACCTTAAAGACGAACAGATGTATTGGAGCATAAGCTTTCGTGGGTGAATACCCACTTCGTCTGATGCATGTGCTACTGTTTTCTCGTAGCTTCTGTTCTGCTTCCACCCCCAACATTTGCTATGACACCACTGAGTGTTTGATACAAAGCCAAGTTCAGATCAATATATGAAAGTAGATATACAATTTATTCACAATCCCTTGTAGTCATGGTCCAGCTGTGAAGCAGTATTGGATCACCGAGGATTTTCCATTATGAGAAGGTATGATATTTAGCACAAATCCAAGGGCACCATTTGTAACAGTAGGCTCAAAAAGATGGTGAGAGACAGATTTGACCTAGTTTCAAATCCCACCTACAACTGCTAATTTATTTGGTTATCTATTAACAGTCTCTAGGCAGCTTACTTTTTATGTTTAAAATTAAGTGCTTGATTGATTATTTTCTAGAACAGTGATGGGATGTTGTTCTATACTTAAGCCAATCCATTAGTGAGCTCTCATTACTGATCTCTTTTCTGTGTGTGTGTGTGTGTGTGTGTGTGTGTGTGTGTGTAACGACATTGTTGGATGGGGGAAGGGAGGGAGAATTCAAGGGGGTGGTGGTGGGCCATTTCTCTAGCAGCTCTGTTTCAAGGGCATTTCCAAAGGGATTTTCCATCTTTAAAAGACACCGACTACTTCAATAGGTCTAAATAACATCCAGGCTTCTGAAGAATAATATGATTTTTAAAAATGGAAGCCTCATCGCTTGACACTTTTTAAAACTAGACTGAACGAGCACTGGAGAACATAATGTAGGGAACAATCCTGCACCGGCGGGGGGATGGGTGAAATGGACCTTTCATGTCTTCAATTGCTGTGAGCATAATTCTGGACTCCTGTGGAATGCTTGGGTAATAGACTGCACAGGGGATCTCTGCATGGGGAAAGGGAACAGAATCCCCCCCAGCTGTTTGCTATAAACCCTAATTCAACCAAGCACTTAAGTGTGTGCTTAATTTCAAGCACATGAACAAACTACTCGTGCATAAAGTTAAACACATGCTTAGGGGCTCTGCCAGTTGTGGTCCCTATCTTTTAGAATGGAGTGTTGCCGGAGTAAGCATGGCAGGATTTGTATTTGTTGTTTGAAAAATAGATACAGTTGCATGAAGATAACTATAAATCTTCTGTTAATGACAGGTATCATAAAACTCATTTTTACTCGGGTGGTAAGAACCTCTTAGGAATCTGAAAATAGAATTTGTCTCTCTAATTATTGTTTTCTCAAAGTAGAAAGGAAACATTTAAGTTATTTTCTCCATAAATTTGTCATGAAGCACAAGGTAACATGCTTGTCTACTTTCTTGTTTTGAGACCCCATCCGTGGCATTGGCAGTACAATTCTTGAAATAGTTCCCTTGTTTTTATGCCTCAGCACAAGTGGGGTGATGGAGTTAAGCCAGTGGTTCTCAACCTTTCCAGACTACTGTATCCCTTTCAGGAGTCTGATTTTTGTCTTGGGTACCCCCAAGTTTCACATCACTTAAAAACTACTTGCTTACAAAATCAGACATAAAAATACAAAAGTGTCACAGCACACTATTACTGGAAAATTGCTTACTTTCTCATTTTTTACCATATAATTATAAAAGAAATCATTTGGAATATAAATATTGTACTTACATTTCAGTGTATAACAGAGAGAGTACTATAAACAAGTCATTGTCTGCATGAAATTTTGGTTTGTACTGACTTTGCTAGGGCTTTTTAGGTAGCCTGTTGTAAAACTAGGCAAATATCTAGATGACTTGATGTACCCCATGGAAGATGTCTGAGTACCCCCAGGGGTACACGTACCCCTGGTTGAGAACCACTGCTTTAAGCTACTTTTATCCCTCCAGTAATCTGGGTCAGCCATCTAGCTACCTGGGTGCCAGCCTAAATTAGACCTCATCAAGCTGTTCTCACGTTCGCTATGCTTATGCTCAAATAAATTTGTTAGTCTCTAAGGTGCCACAAGTACTCCTGTTCTTTTTGCGGATACAGACTAACATGGCTGCTACTCTGAAAACTATGCTTCCCGTGACACCACATGGGAGACCGAGAATAGCCAGAGTTTAGATTGTTCAGGCCATGTTGATGCCCCACCTTGCCCAAGCCCCTTTGGCTGAAGGTTAGTAGGTGGGGCCAGCACAGACCCCTTACTTTGGCTCTGAACTTGTTGTGAAAGCCAGCCCCTAATATGCCACTGGAGCAGCACACAGGGGCAGACCACAAGAAAGAATGGGCTTAGTGCTTCTTGTTACCTCTTATTACAAAGCCAGACGGAAGAGCTTGCCATTGGCTTTTTAATTCCTCTGAGTGCTGGCTTAAAACGTGTACCTATGTGATTTTAATTGGACACGGCCCAACATGTTACAACTTTAAGTTACAAGAGTATCTTTAAAAATCCCCGATGTGACTTGGTATTGCAAGAGCCAGGAGCCACGTGGTGCTTTTGAAGATGGTGACATCTCGTCTGTTAGGTTAACTTGCAAAAGTTATGATTCACCCTATTATTGTGTGGGTGGGTGTGCCCAGCTAGACAGGCATCATTGACTGCATAAGCAGGAAGTAGGCTACGTTGAGAAGAAAATATACCCCATGGGATGGCATCCCAGAAGTTCACTTTGCTCAACGGGAGAAAGTCAATGCTGGCAAGAAATGAGAAAGACAGACAGCTGGGTTGCAAGACTGCACTTTGGATCTGCAACTGCCTTGATACCAGAGCCTCGTACTGCAATGAGGAACAAAGAATGCAGTAACCTTTCCCTTCAGTCTTCAAGAAGGCCCCTGCTGCCATCAGACATACTCTGTAGCATTCCCCCTCAACCACTACCCATCTCCCAGAAAAATGTTCCTGCAAAGAGTCGAGGGGAAGACAGGTCCCTGCAACGTGCCCACTATCCTTTTTGGCTGCCTCTCTTTGTGCCAAACTTTTAAGATGATTCTATGAGCATTCATGATTTAGTCCGACCTTTGCTATCCTAACTGGACTTTTGCTGTGTAGCATGTGTGCCATGCAATGAATGCTGTATCTAGAGAGAATCTGCATAGTCCCGGAGATACCATCTGGTTTTTAGGACATCCCTTATCCCATTTATGCCAATGCGGTGACGTTAACGCTTATGTTGCATAACACCTGTTAACACTTATCTACCATTGACACAGGGTTTGTAGGGAGTTCTAATGGCCAAAAAGGCAAGTGATACAGCAGCCAGCAGATTACAAACTACACTAAACCTTAAACAAACAAACAAAAGACTGATTTATAAATCCATCGGACAACGTGTAAGTGACTTATTTATAATTCATGACTTTGAAGCCTTTCCGTTACCACATTCACAACCCTCTTCTCTCACTTTGAACACGTTGAGTTCTAAATTTGGAATGCATTTCAAATCTGGTTTGTTTCCCCTCTGAATCTGGATTCCGCAGTAACTGCCAGGAAAATGTTATTTAATTTGCATCTACTGTCTGATCGAGTGGCATTCTTTATGTGACTGTACTGAGATGGATTGTCTCCTTGAGCTGCACAGTCTTTTATCATTTGGAGTTCAGAGGTTACATCAAAAATTGCCTGCCTGCTGCCTGATGTGACATTTGAACTCCAAAGGGCAAGAGATCATGAGGCCATAAAGTAAGGCGAAAGCACTAAAGGTGTCATTCCTATTGTTCTCAAAGGACAAGAGTTTAAGACTAGATCACATGATTCATGGGTAGGGAAGGGTGAGATAATGTAAGGGAAGATCAGGAAAAATAGTGAGTGCACATTGCAATTAAGAACTAGTTGGTATCGAAACTGTATTACAGATTTGTTTTTGTGGGATATTTTCTGATCATTACTGGTACACTGTTGACGTGATCTCTGTAGGAATAGTAATCTTCCGCTCTCTTTTTTTCATGTGTGTGGGTGGTTATTTGTGAGGCCCCCTAAATGAGTGAAAAAGCACATACCCTCTGTGTGGAGACGCTGCATGATTGTGCGTGTGCATAGGCAAAGTGTTACCAGTCCAGAGTAGAACAAATCTGAAAACTCTAGGATATATTTCATTCTCTCTCACAGTGGCGAACAAAGGAAAAAATATTGCAGCTTGAGTACTGGGGTAAGTAGCTTTAAAAAGAAAAGTGCTATATTAGTGCTATTACTGTTTTTAAAATACAGAATCATTGGCAGTGATTCAAACCTCAGAACAATATGTCATTAGAAGGAGAAAGTCTATTTGGAATAAGGGTAAAGCTATATTTGTGGCTAGTTAGCATTTCAGTATAAAGCAAAATTAATATGAAAGGTAAGAGCTGCTGAGTTCAAAATAAATATAATGGACTTGATGCTTAATGGTACTGACCACTGAACACTCCCATTAACTTTAATGACCGCTGTGGGTGCTCAGTACCTTTCAGGGATAAGACCCACTATGAAGGACTTAGAACTAAAAGTCAAGGCTTAGTCTCATTATCTTGACATAAAATACATTATCCACAATAATCTAAAAACCAAAACTAACTTGTACTGATTTATGGAAAGGTTTCAAGGGTCTTTCTGAAATGCATGCGAAGAAACATTTACACTCCCTAGTGGCAAGGAAAACCTTCCACAGCAGCAGAAAGGAGAAATACTCCAGCAGACCTGAAAGCATAACAGCTACACACATACTGCAGCATCTGAAAAGAGCTATTATAAATAGAAATCTCTCCCCAAACAATAGTCCCAGACAGACGCAGCAGTGCACCTAATGCAGTTGCAGAAGACAAGCTTTGAACAATATAAAACCGCAGTGGAGGTGAATACAATTTAAAGGGGAAATTGAATTGTGGTGATCTGAACAACGGGCAAGCTAAGGAAAGGATGATCTGGAGATTATTCTGAATTAGAAATCCCAGAGATTATAATAATGTTGGACAAAGATGTCAAAATACATAGAGATCATTTATTGTGATGAAGATTAGGGGTGAAATCCTGGCCCCACTGGAGTCCATGACAAAATTCCTATTGTCACCCAGGAATTTATAGAACTCGCTGTTATATGTGATGGATAGTTTTCAATGGTAAGGTGTGAATATTATGTTCAAACCTGATATACTGACTCCTGTAATGCCTATCATTGTAGGAGACAGGCTCTTTAAAATATTATGACACTTGTCTAAAATGATGGCATAAAAATTAGGATTACTGCTCCCATAACCACAGCCAGTGAGGAACTAACTGGTAGGCAGGGCACAAAGCAATCCAAATTGAAACTCAGAACATATGTATAGAAACAATATGGCAAAATACTCATCTCTCTTGATGTCAAGAAATGCCTTGACATTGTCTTAAGTGGGTTCAGAATTTAGTTCTTACTACGAGTGAGAGAGAATCGAGTATTCAATAAATAATGCCCTGAGTTTCCCCACACATGTTTATAATAACTTCAACTTCCAGGAACTTAATTAAGAAGATTTAAAAAATCCAGTGCCCATTGACCCAATGGGAATATTTCTGTTAATGCCAATGGGCTCTGATCAGAACTTAAGTGATTAACAAGATTAAAACAGTAGTCCAGGAGATAAATTTAAGTGAATTTTTTTCTCTGATGCTTTTCAGGTTATGGTGATAAAATGGCTCATGGAGACACAAGAGGGTGAACATTAAGCCACATATTCAGGCATATTAATTTTGGGAAGAAAAAATTGAAGAACTTTTCTTCCTATTTTCCTGCAAACTTTTTGCCCTTCTAATAACTCCCTTAATAGCAGGCCTGTAGAAGTCAGAGATCCCCATGCATATGCTCAAACTATTAAAAAAAAAAAATCCAAATGGTAATTTTGAACCTTTCTTAAAAATTATTAAACATACACAAAGATATTCAAGCGACATATAAAACCATTCCCATGCACATGGATCAGTGCCCCAAATCAGGGGTAGAATCAATCCCATTTGGTATATCAGAATGAGGGAAATTCAGAATCCATCCTTACCTTACATCATTGTCCCTCTATATGCTACAGAGTAGGAGTCTCCCGGGATGATACCTCTGTATGCAACAATCCATTACCAGATCCTCAGCTGGTGTAAATTGGCTAAATTGATTTATACCAGCTGAGAATCCTCGCACAATACCATTTTTCTCCATTCAACATCATCATAAGTAGAGCTGATTGTTTTTTTTGTTTTTGTTTTTTACAATTTTTTGTTTAATTAAACACGGATTTTCAAAGGAAATGACTTTTCAACAAAACTTCTCAAAACATTTTATTTCCTACTGAACTGAAAAATTTGTATTTTGGGGGAGGTTCTCCTTCCCCTCCCCCCTTTTATCTCTGAGGGGAAAAGGGAGAGAAAAGAGGTCTGGGGAGGAGGGAACAAAACTAAAATGAACACTTTTTATTTATTTAAATTTTTAAAAAATTAGATGTAATTTGTTTTGCAATAAAAGTTTTAAAAAATCTTGAAAAACTTTGATCAAAGCAAAAATGTTTGAAGTGATTTGCAGAAAAATATTTTTTGACTAGCCTTAAATATAAGATTTTTTTGAGAACACATCTCAGATTTGAATTAATATTTCTCATTTTATTGCCACAAGGTAGGGTGCGTGTGGAAAGACTGTACTATTTTTGCAGTCAGACAAAATGTATCCCGTAGAGCAACTTTGAGGAGTCATGTGACAAATACTGTGCAATTAAATGGCATTAACAAACCATTGCAAACAATGCAACCTAACAACACAGTTAAATAAAACAAAATGCTATACATGCAGTTCACAATTGGGTCTGAGGATATTGCCAGTTGTACTGAATCCTTTCTCTTTAGGAGAGGCAGGACCGGTGCGGGGACTACTGAACCTACAACTAGTGGATCCAGTGATCCAAAATCAATTAAGGGGGTATTCTGATCTATAGGTTGGGGGAGAATCTGTAAAAGGGCTCTTACAAACGGCATCTTACCTGAGATTTGGGTGAATTCCAACCCCTGTAGAGTTCCAAAGACACAGCCGCATTCATCAAATTTTTGTCAGGAGTATTTTGTATATTTTCCCTGGAATTCTACATTTAGAACATAATCGGCGGTGATGTGATAGTTTAAAAGGTCTGTCACCATTTCAGGTCAAAATTAATTTTGTGTTTGAGATGCTAGAAGGACATTGCAAACAAAGTTAAAAATATTTTAAAGGCAGTTGGCTTGATATAGATATATTATAATTTATGCAGCTCTATAGATGTGCACTGCTCTTTACCGGGGGGAAAATCCAATCCAGCAAAACTTTAGTCACTGGAGTAGTCCTTACTCATGCCAGTAAGGATCTATAGAATCAGACATTTACTGGTCAAGAGGCAGCATGGTCTTCTAGTGAATAGAGCATTGGACTGGGAGTCACAAGATATGGCTTCTATTCCTGGGTCTCCCACTGACTTGCTATGTTAGTTGGGCACGTTACTTCACCTCTCTGTGATGCTGTTTTCCCTCTCGTCCATTGTCCGTCTTGCCTATTTAGAATGCAAGCTCTTTGGGCCAAGGATTGTCTCTTGTCATATATTCGTACAACACCTAGCACAATGAGGCCCCACTGCCTATTGAGGTCTATTCTAATAGAGGTAATAACTTTTGCTGTTCATTTTTTGCTATGTGTTAAATATGGAATGTTTAAAAATCTCCGCTCTCCCTCATTCCACTGTCTTAAATTACTACAATTTATTCATTTTCAGATTAGACTAAGATGCACCATCTTCTTACCTTCAGCCATTGCCACATGCTACAACAGCACCCTGAGTGACACACTCAGGCAATGCATTATTAGTGGATTTTTTTCCATGTGGGATGATGGAGAGAGAGGCATAATGCACACTTCAGTGTGCTGGGACATTTCCCCCCCCACGCACCCTGTCATTTTTAAGGATGATCCACAATGTGTGAACATCACCCACAAGTGAGGCCTAATTACGTTTCTCAAGTGAGCATGTTGCATTTTCGAGGAAGTCTTAAACGAGCACTTAAGCTGTAATGCTCTTGAGTACACCACTGTGGATTTTAAGGATTGTTTTGTATCCTGAAGACTGTGCTGAGCTAGTAGCAGCCTACTCCCACAAGTACTTTTATCACAGAGTTATTAGACCATTATGGTCTACGATTGTCTTTTACTGCCTTTGATTTCTTCTGTTGTCAGACGTGAGGAAAGTGATGTGTAATCTGATCCAAAATGCTCTTGTTTGTTTTAATCTACTGTTTTAATATATTATGGCTTCCTGCCATTAAGCTTTTCTGAGATGGACCCTAGAGTCATTCGCCGAGATTTTATATGTACAGAATCTGAAGGGCACTTTTCAGATGTGCCTGCCCTATAATAGGCAGCGCTAATCTTATTTTCCTGTGGCTTTTATGTATGGCAGGGTGTGTGGGTGTGAGCATGTGCTAGTGGCTTGAAACAAAGCTACAACAAGAGCCAGACACTGCCATCTCTGGTGTCCCATCATCCTTTGCTATTAGTGCTGTTACCCATCCTTAGGCAATGAAACCAAGGACACACAAAGGCCAGATTTTTCAAGTTACGATACACAACTGGCACATTTATATATGCCCAACTTATAGGAACAAATACCTGGGGATTCACGAACGTACAATGGGGGATGTGTACCCACAGGTAAGCGGGGTGAGTGTCGGGTGTGCAAACTGCACATGACTACCTCAAAATGTGATCCTTGGGGTCTTCACATGTAAGGATAGGGGGAATCAATGTCAATGCCCAAAGAAATACATCCTGGAGACTTTATAACTCTGCATTGGGTTGTTGAAAGGAGTTTTCACCAAGAAAACATAGGAGGGGCGCATAATCCTGTTGAGTGTTCATACCCAGGGATATTACGAGGTAAACAGACTGGGGCTCAAACTCAGAGAGTGGCATGTTCCTCATCTCCGCCATCGTATTTCTTTGTTAAACAAATAGGTGAATTAAGGGAAGCAAGTTTGTGCATGAGATGGTAAACAGTTTGCCCTTCCTTATGTAAGCATTATCCCTGTTGGCTATTATGATGAAGCGTCTGCATGAGTCATCTGCCATAGAAGTGCCAGTGGTATCAGTGACAGGTTCTCTCTCCAGGCCAAATCCTGTTCCTGTGAAACTCTCTATAGGGACAAATCTCACAGAAAGAGACTCAAGTCTGATGTTTAAGAATTTTAATTCTTTGTGTTTCTGCCTGGATCTGACTGTTTATACATTCTTGAGTCTCCTTTATACATGTACATCTCGCCTTGCGTCCTGCTGACAGAAGGCAAGAGAATATCCGGTTTTTCCAATTTTCCTTCTCTTCCACTGATTTGGGCACAGTAAGTCCTCTGAGAGGCTTACTGTATTGAAGAAAGTCTGCCTATTGATATCCTCTATGAGGTGGTCCTTTCCAAATAATTTGATCTGCAACCAAAAATGATCCATGTCATAGTAATATTAAAGTATTTCCATGTCTTAAGCAGCAATACATTTTTATAGAGTCCCTCATAATAGAATCACAGGGTACAGTACAGAGCTACAGTGTTTGAGAACAGATAGAAGCAGAAGTGAATAAGTATGTATTTAGGGATTTATTTAATGTGACAGACGGAATCTTTCAGTTTATTAAGTTCCATAGATTACACTGAGTGCAAACAAAATAGTCTGCTATTTCAGGCCTTGGTGAATGAGGAGGAGATTTTGACAACATATACCCCATCGAGGATGTTGGAACATAGTCACGTATTCAAAGGGTCTCATCTGGGTGAACCTGCTTTTATGTGGCCAATTTTGCAGCCTCTGAAAGCAGGGGAATTTTCAAAGCTGTCCATGCATGTCTGATAATCAGGTCAACTGTCTGGCTGCACAAGATGTCTGGTATGCATGATAGCCCAGCCAAGGGATTTTCATAAGCCCCCTGTTCATGAGTATCCAGGTTTCCCCCTTTCTTTTGAAATGTCTTGAGTTCTCTCCAGGCCCATCCTATTGCTTGAGAACCTGTGCTAGACGAGGATGATAATAATACAACCCCTATATATGCTTAAATTGGGCCAAATTATGTTTAGATGAAATCAGGATAGTTTCTGCTAACTAAGGAGATCGCTGCAGCCTGCTAAGGAGATCACAGGTCACAAATCCTGTTCCCATGAAGATTTTTGCCCAAACATCAGTTTTGCAACTAACGGAAAGACCAAGGGCATGTGCTGTGCCCTACTAACCATCTTATTTATGGTAGCGGTATCCTTAATAATTCACCAAGGGGCTTTAGGAGACACCAGAGAAATAGGAACTTAGCTCGGATCTAATAACATTTCTGACCAATAAATATCTATAAAACTGGCTTTGCCCAAGCTCAGATATCTCACTACATTGAAAAAAAAAAGCCCATTGGTATTTTTCTTAGCAGGAAAATCCCTAGCAGATTCACACAAGGAAACCACTTGGTCTTGGGCTCCTAAGAAAAAACACTGGATGCTTCAGTGGAAACACTGGGGTCTGATGTGAATTGTGCCATAAGGAAATAAGAAAAGATCAAAGAGAAACATTTTGGGAGGGTAATGATTCTGAAAGTTCACCCTAGCGATTATGCATACCTATTCTATAAATCTAAGGTCCAAACCTGCTTTTTGCTGCTACCAAATATAGCCATTATTACTGGTGACCTGTCCAGCAAAAATCACTTCCTGAAACGCAGTACGGAAAATACAGCACAAACCCACCCACGCACCCACCCACCCAAGCAACCAACCAACCATTCTACACTACAACAATAGGCAGCATTTCCAATCAAAGAGAATTACGGTGAGTCTGATGCTTCAGATCTATTCTCTGCGGAGTCTAGAAAATATCCAAGTATCTAGATGCTTGTTCTACAGCAGGCAGCTGTCAGCTTGAGTAAACCAGCACTGACGTGTTAAACAAAACTGAGTCAGCTGGCTCTTATTTCTATTCTCTACCACACAATGAACTTCTGGAAGAAGGAAAAGTGGCACTTTAGATGTAAAAAGAACTAAATAACTTGCAGCCGTGTAACACGCAGAAGAGCGAGCCTGATCTGAGGCCTGTTAGGAAAAGATACGGTCAAAAGCCAAAACTTTTAAAAGAACAACATTTCAAGGGAAATGCTCAAAAGCAATTGCGATGGCTATCTCAGTGCGGAATCTACAAACCATATTTCAGGGGCTAAATCTAAGGCCTAGGGAGTTAACTTTTGTGATTTTTGAGGAATGTGGGTGTGTATTGTTCAGGCATCCAAAGCTGAGGAAGAGTTTTTTGTTTTGTTTTAAATAAAGTAAGTAGTAATGCGGCTGGTCCATGAGACAGACTAGTTATTACGGATAGTGGCAAAATCCTCAAAATGTTGTCATCTGTGGTGTTGTGTTTTGAAATACGACATTGTTGTCTAAGGCTATTTGCAAAACTGAGCGTGAGTAGCAGCAACCCTGGAGCACATCTTTCCATACCTAGACATTCAGGAAACAGTAGTTGTCTAGAGTGAGGGTCTGGAAGGAGGCTGTCTGACTTTAGGCAACTCATTTAGGCCCGGATCCTCAAAGTTATTTAGGCCTCTAGATCCCATTGAAATCAAATTGCAGAGTTGCTGACCCCCTTATGGCTCATTGAACATCAATCCTTAGCCAGTCTGTGCCTCAGTTTCCCCATGTGTAAATGGGAAGAGACTACTTTACTCACATTTGTGAAGCACTTTAAAATCCTTATGTGACATGTGCTATGGAAATGCAAAGTAACCAACCGGAGAGCGCCAAAAATGAGGCTAAAGAAAAGCACCAGGGCTTCTTTCCTCTTCTACTGACTAAATAATTAAAGGCCCAAGGGTGAGATTGTGTAGGTTATGATGAGCTGTTTAAATTGTGGCAGTCTCCCTAGGTTACTCTGTGGACTTCCTGGAATCTCCTCAGTGCTACGTGCTTTGTCCCCACCCCAGGCATGCCCCCTAGGCCAGGGCTTGTGAGGGGCTTGTGAGCTTTATGTCTGCCTTCCCCACTGTCTGCCCCAAGGAATCCTTCCTTAGCTGGATATGGGACTTTCAGGGCCGCTTTATGCCTCTCTGGTTTTTTATGCAGTGTAAAGAGGCTGGAGCAGGGGTGAGGATCTCACACCACATGCTTTTGTAGAGCCAATCAGAAGTAAGGTGTGTGTAGCACAGTACTGACAACTGCAAGCGTTCATAAATCATGAGTCAGGCTCCCCCAGCTCATGAGATTTGCTTTAAAATCACGAGATTTCAAAACAAAACAAAAACCTAACACCCTCCCCCCCAATCCTACATTTTTTTTCTTTTAATTTACTTTCTGTTTTTTAAGCGTTCGGTACACTCGGGTCACATTTTCTCCACAACCATGACCGCCTGGAACTTACATTTTTTTTAAATGAAAGCTGAGATTCTCATGCAACCCCGTGACTCCAGAAGTTAGTGATTTAAAGAAAACACCAAACAACTGAAGACTAACAGTAAAATCATGAGAGCTGGCAACAGTGGGATCATATGGCACAACATGGGCTCAATCCCTTCCAAGGGAAGCAAGCTCAGCTCTCCCTCTTAAACCTTCAGTTCCATTACATATCTCACTGATTAGGCCAAATTGCTGTGGAAGGGGACATGTTCGTTTCTGAACTGAGTGCTGAGGTTGTTGGTGAAAAGCATTGTGTGTGAATACGTATATGTGTGTGTATGTGGGTGCACCCCCGTGGGTGATTCGTGATTTTCCTAGACACCTAACTATTGCTGAATATCTGGTAAATATAAAACAAACCAAGAGGGACAAGTGTCTATACAACGAATACCAGCAGAACACAACAGCAGTTGCAGCTGTTTAAAAATAATCTAAAATCTTTGGTGTTCCTTAATGGGTTTACTGAGAATCCTAGTAGAAAGGAGGGCTGGAAGGGACCTCAAGAGGTCATTTGGTCTATCCCCTTCCCACACTGAGGCAGGATTAAGTATATCAAGAAGCTACTTGAACCAGGTTTTCTCTAAAAACACACCACTTCAGATGTTACACTGATTTAAAATCATGTCCCCTCCTATATTACCTATCCACGTGCACCTCAACATGACCTCCTTCTCTCCTTGTAATCCAGAGGATAGGTGCAAGGAAGGTAATGCCACTACTGGTCTGATTTTCAAAGGGGCTGAGCATTTGCAGTTCCCATTGACCTCAGTGGACGTTGTGGGTGCCCAGCACTTCTAGAAATCAGGCCATATAGGTGTCTGGTTTACCTGGAAGGCAGGTGTGTATAAACCCAAAGCACAAAGGCAATAAAAGGAGAGTTAGTATCAGTCACAAAATTGTAGGTGTGCAAAGTTCTGTAACCTACATAAAAAAACGGTGCTGCAGTTTGTGTTATACACCACTCCTGCCTTATCCAACCACCTGCATTATTTTACATTTCTTCCCATTGATTGAATTCCCTTCAAGATGAGTGCTACAGAAAATTGCAGACTACCATAGTCTCAGTGTGAAATTTTATGAATTTAGGAAAATAAACTTTTAGGGCAGGGACTGTCTTTATGTGTACGCACGAGTACGTAGCACAATGGGACTCTGAGTTTGGTTGGTGACTCTGGCCCTGCTGTAATATCAAATAATAATGTTTTATCAGCTGTGAACATTTCACAAAGCAAGAGCTGCTGCTTTCCCTAGAGCTTCAGAATTGCACATAACCAAGAGATGCCAAATCTTTCTCTATGAGTATTTTTTGACTCCAGGAACAAAACTGGGATTTGTAACATGGTTTAATTTGAAATAATCATGTGAGACCTAGTAGGGTCAAGAAGTAGCGAGATGAGGGCAAGGCTGGAGGAATAAACCATTGACATATGAAGGAAGTTAATCCTGCTAGCACCGAATGCAAATTGAGTATAAATGGCATGACCTTAAACTGATAGAAACAACAATGTGACAGAAAAGTGATTTTTGTCTTAGGAGGTTTTCACTGACATTTTGCCAGTACAGGAGGGGAAGGAGAGGTATTTTCATTGTCATGAGTGGGTGGATTTTCACCATGTGACTCCCAATGCCACTAATTAAAATTGTACCTCTAAATCCCTCTGCTGACAATTTACACCTAGATTTTAAAGAAGATTTAGAGTCTGAAAGGTATGATAGCCAGTACAGGAGTTTAAACTGCTTTGCTGCTATTTGTGTGTGTGTGGTGGCAGGGGGGAGGTTATATCATAGGGCCAGGTGTATGTTGGTGTGACTGCACTGAAGACAATGGGATTACACCAAGACTGAAAATCTTGTAATCGAATGTCTGTAGAAAGCAACAGAGAGTAACATGAAATAATAATACTAAAAAAAAAAAAAAAAAAAAAAAAAACCACTGGAAGGAACCTTGGTTATTGAGTCCAGCCCCCTGCCTTTACTAGCAGGACCAAGTACTGATTTTGTCCCAGATCCCTAACTGGCCCCTTCAAGGATTGAACTCACAACCCTGGGTTTAGCAGGCCAATGCACAAACCACTGAGCTATTTCTCCTCCCATCACTTAGTGCTTGTGTAGTGCCTTTGGGGAAAGGATCTCAAAACAGTTCACACATGTTCATTAAGTCTTCCAGCACCTCTGTGAAGTAGCTATGGTGAGTATCATCTCATCTCCCTTCTTACATTTATAAGATGATCATGCTCTCATTGAAGTTGATGGCAAAAATTCCATTGTCTTCAATGGGGCAGGACTGGCCTCATAACATAGAGTAAGAATACAATATACACATTAAACATTTTTAGGGCCAAATTCTGATCCTTGTTCCAAGCTCTCGGGGGGAACTCTGTGGCATGTGAGGTGTGTGTTTGGGTGGGTTAAGGGACGGGCAGGAGGGGTTTGAGGGATCAAAATCCTCCTTTGGGGTTTGTTTGTACTCAATATTTTGACTTTTTCAGTTAACTTGAAGCAGACAAACCATAACGCCAGGACACAGAGGACCCTCATTGCTCTGCCCGGCTGTCCTAAGGTGAGAGTTATAAGCACTGAAGGGAGAGTAACTAGATCCCCAAATCTTTCCACTAAGTGGTTCATCATAACAACAGATACAATGCCTAGAAAGATTTCCTAGCCTCTCTTTCCATGCTGCCAAATACCATATACTTAGCGAAGGACGAGGTGCAAAGAATAACAGCTATTTTCTCATGTTTGTAATGTCGGGAAGGCACTGCAGAAATAAGGACATCATAGTCTCAAGGTAGCCTGGACACCCTGAGGCCGATCACAACAACGTCCCATGGCTCAGTTCCCCATCTGTAAAAGGGGGATGATGGCGTTTATCCACCTTCGCGAACATCTTGGAGGTCTATGGATGGAAGGCCTTATATAAATGCAAGTATTATTGCAGGAAAGAATGTATCTTAGTACACTGCTATAAAGACAAGACACATTTAAATTGATCACTCAGAGCTACATTCTACCCCAGCAGCACATGTGTGATTCCTATTGAAATCAATTGTCAGAAATGATAGCTCTACTCAGGGATTGGCAACCTTTGGCACGCGGCCTGCCAGGGTAAGCACCCTGGCGGGCCAGGCCGGTTTGTTTGCCTGCTGCTTCTGCAGGTTCAGCCAATCATGGCTCCCACTGGCCGCGGTTCACTGTTCCAGGCCAATGGGGGCTGCTAGAAGTGGCGCGGGCCGAGGGATGTGCTGGCTGCCATTTCCCGCAGCCCCCATTGGCCTGGAGCAGCGAACCGGGGCCAGTCGGAGACGCAATCGGCCGAACCTGTGGATGCAGCAGATAAACAAACCGGCCTAGCCCGCCAGGGTGCTTACCCTGGCAGGCCGCGTGCCAAAGGTTGCTGATACCTGCTCTACATTTTCCCAGGCAGAGCATGCAACTCCGCTGGTAAGTGCTCAAAAATCAACAAGCACATTTACAAATCAATGGGCAAATAGAGAGCAGAATTTTCAAAATTCTGGGGGGAAGGATAGCTCAGTGGTTTGAGCATTGGCCTGCTGAACTCAGGGTTGTGAGTTCAATTCTTGAGGGGGCCACTTGGGGATCTGGGGCAAAATCAGGACTTGGTCCTGCTAGTGAAGGCAGGGGGCTGGACTCAATGACCTTTCAAGGTCCCTTCCAGTTCTAGGAGATGGGATATCTCCATTAACTTCATTTCTTTTTTTCTAAAATAGGATGCAGGGATTTAACCACTTAAAACTGTGATTCCCAATGTTTTAAGTGGTTAAAACCCCACACAATTATATGGCCACAATCCAATTCCCATTGAAGCCAGTGTTGAAAGTTAATAGAGTTACTCCAGACATACACTGATATAATGCAGAGCAGAATCTGACCCAATGAATCCGTTCCACTCAAAGCATCTGTGCATATAAATTCCTCACTGACTGAAGTCAACCTGATTGCCACATGTGACATGCCATTGCAGTGCTGACTTAAACCCCGCCAGGCACTTAGGTCATCTCTCAGCTCTTTGTCAGCGTAATGAAATGGTGCGGTCACCTTATTCCAGCTGTGGCCACTGTTAAGTGCCTGCAAAATGCTTTCCCAGGGGAATGAACTTGCAAGAGAAATGGAAATGACCCACCATGGACTGCATTTGTCTCCGTGTAATCTATTTTATTCTATTTTTTGCTGGCAAAGCACTTTTTACCCTCACCAGTTGTCAACTCTCCTTCCAGTTGTTCTGATTATTATTGCTGTGGGAACCCACTTTTCTCTCCTATACGATACATTTTACTGATAGAGGTTCTTCAGTTGTAGGGCTTTGCTAACACCTTGTCACTAGACATGGACCAGAATCAAAACTCTGATGTGTTGCGGTGGGGATGGTTTCAGAATCCAAACCCAGAGAGGAATAGCTTATCTTATCTTTATCTCATGTTGCCCCTCACCATAGTATCTGAGTGACTATATCTTTATAATGGATGAACCAAGAACTGCATACCCTGAATTTTGAAGCCTGTACTAATCTCTTGCAATCACAAATGCCATGCCATTAGATCCCACTATAAGGAAATGACTCAGGTGATGGAGAGAATTTTGACAAAAGCTGCTTTTACCTGTTCCGTCTATTCCAAAAATATGTGCACGTTTCAAACACTGCACAAGACGATGGGTAGCCTTAGCTCATACTGGCAGCGTATTTCATGACATTTTCCTTTTAAACATCAATTTCCCTTGTTGTTATTGTCAGCCGTTGGTTCTGCAAGCTGTTAAAAAACAACCCCCCCCCCCGGCACACACACACCCCGCATATGCATGCACGCATACATAAACAAAATTCCCCTACGGTTAGAATATGGAGCTATTGTTTAATTGACATTCAGATGCATTTTCATAGCATCACAGAAATCTGTAGGACTGGAAGGGACCGCGACAGGTCATCAAATCCAGCCCCCTGCGCTGAGGCAGGACCAAGTAAACCTAGATCATACCTGATAGGCATTTGTCCAACTGGTTCTTAAAAAACCTCCAATGATGAGCATTCCACAGAGTCCCTTGGAAACCTGTTCCAGAACTGACCTACCTTTCCAGTTATAACGTGTTTCCTAACATCCAACCTAAATCTCTGTATAAACCCATTTCTTCTTGGCCTACCTTCAATGGACCTGGAGAACAATTAATCACTCTTTATAAGAGCCCTTAACATATTTGAAGATTGTTATCAGGCTCCCCTCCCCCACAGTCTCCTTTTCTCAAGACTTATGCCCAGTTTTTTTTAACCTTTACTCATAGGTCAGATTTTATCAACCTTTTATCATTTTTTGTTGCTCTCCTCCAATGTATTCATCTCTTTCCTAAAGTGTGGTGCCCAGTCAGAGCTGTCCCTAGGAATGGCAAATTGGGGTGACCACCCCGGGCCTCCACGCTTTGGGGGTCCCCGTGCTTTGTGAGGTGGCAGGCGGAGAGGATGACTAGGAGCCCCCCTACCAACCTCCCCCTCCCCCCAGTGCTTCCTGCTCACTGGCGGGCCCCACCAATCAACGCCTCCCCACTCCCTCCCAGCACCAACCACCTATCAGCTGTTTTGCAGCACCAGGAGGCACTGGGGGGGAGGGGAGAGGAGCAAGGGCGCAGCACGCTTAGGGGAGGGGGCAGAACTGGGTGGGGAAGAGGCGGGGCAGGGGTGGGTCTTGGGGGAAGGGGTGGAGTGGGGGCAGGGCCTGGGCAGAGCCGGGGAAGCACCCCCCGGCTGATAGAAACTTGGCGCCTATATGTCCCGGGCCCCGCACCCCGCTAGGGATGGCCCTGTGCCCAGAACTGGGCACAGTTCTCCAGCTGAGGCCTCACCAGTACTTAGTACAGTGGGACAATTACCTACCGTGTCTTACCTCTGGCACTCCTGTTAAATATACCCCAGAATGATATTAGCCTTTTTTTCAAATGAATCACACTGTTGACTCATACTCAGTTTGTGATCCTTTTCAGCAGTACTACGGCCTACCCACTTATTCCCCATTTTGTAGTTGTGCAGTTGCTTTTTCCTTCCTAAGTGTAGGACTTTGCACTTGGCTTTATTGAATTTCTTGTGGATTTCGTCCAATTCTCTAATCTGTTAAAGTAATTTTAAATTCTAATTCTGTCCTCCAAAGTGCTTGCAACCCCTCCCAGCTTGTTGTCATCCACAAATTTTATAAACACACTCTTCATTCCATTATCCAAATCATTAATGAAAATATTGACTATTACCAGACCCAAGACTGACCCCTGTGAAACCCCAGTTTGACAGTGAACCACTGATAACTATTCTTTGAGCATGGACTTTCAACCAGTTGTGCACCCACCTTATAGGAAATTCATCTAGACCACTTTTCCTTAGCTTGCTTTTAAAAATATCATATGAGATTGTGTCAAAAGCCTTTCTAAACTCAACATAATTTTCACTATAGCTTCCTAGGAATATCAGGTCAGAGCTATTTAAAAGGTTTTTATGCATGCAAACCACACATCCATATGCCTTACCTCCACTTGGTGCAACCAGGAGCAGACGCACTTGACAGGGTGTTCTTCATTGTTGGTACTGTCGGCTGTTCAATGCTTGTTACTTGGCTATGTACTCTTTTGGCTGTGTGCATTTAGATGATTTCTTCCATATGAAGCATGACACAAACATTGGTTTCACTAAGAAGTGTTACTATGTGGGAGATCTGTGTGTCTTGTTTCCTAGTCAAAGACATTGAACCTTGCAGTATTATTTATTGGCTAGGTAGCACAAATGTGACCTAAATGTCCTCTGAGAAAGTGTTGGCTAAATTTACCTCAGTATAAAGGAAAAGAAGGCATTGTGATCCATTGTAGGTGAATTAAAGCCGTTTATTTGACATTAATTGCAGAATTTACAGCACTACCATTTAATGATAGGAATAAAAATATAAAGAATCCAGTGTAAGCAATGTTGTAGACAAAAACATCAGGATGGGAGAATAATGGCATCATGATGAAAACACAGCAAATAGAAAATAGCTTCTCAAAACTCAACCGAATTATCGAAAGGACTGGGAATTTAGCAAAGGGTTTAAAGTGCCCCAATGTGTCAACAACTACCACGATGTTCATGCTTTAGTCAATGCAGCAGTTGAAACATATAACACCAGTAACAGCTTTTTGCAAAAACTTTTTTTTTCCATTTGATGACTTGCAGATGCAGAATATGGAACATTCCTGTTGCAACAAAGCTCAGAAAGAATTGCTGTATCCCTACACTGAAGGAAAGGATGTATGTGAGAAAATGCATTGTTCTTATAGTTGCAGGTGTGCCAGCTAATTAACAGCACTTATTAACCTTTGGGAGGAATACTCCTTTCCACACGCACGTATATGTTAGCTCCCATTGATGGCCATGCCAGTTTCAGTATGCTGTTGAGAGGTGTTTAACTCCTTTTTATGGAGCAATCTCCTGCAGTTTTCATGTAGCCAAGTTGCCACTACTCCAAACATCACAGAAACCATGACCCACGGCAGTTTGCCGACTCTGACCTGAAAAGTAACATTTTTGATTTGTGTTTTTCAAGGAAAACAGAGTGTTAGGAAATTTAGGTGCTGTCATTTTCAAAAGTGCTTAAAAAGTTATATTGGCCTAGATTCTCCACTTAATTTTAATGGGTCTATAGAGTGTGGGTCTATACAGGATAGAATTTGGCTGTGTTTTCATTGACATGTACTGTTGCTTTAAATGGATTAGGCCCATAGTGATGGATGTTTTGATTTTTTTTTCTGTTTCTATTGCATAAATGGCCATTTTTTTCCATTCTTAAAGTAAGAAATTAATGCAGAGCTTTAAAGCAGAGCTGCAGAGTCCCTCTTCCGCCCCTCTGGTTTCTCATTCCAGGCCCACCCTGTGTGTCGCTCACAGAGTGGAGTGACTTTTAGTCACACAGCTGCAGGTGGACAGTGGGTTTGCACTGAAATCTTGTCTTGTCTTGCATTGACAAACTGCTACCTCTGACCAGTGGAGCCGGTTTGCAAAGCCTGAACACCAGCTGAGCTGCCAAAGGAAATGGTTGAAACAAGTTGACTATGGTATTGGCTTTATTTTTAAATTGATTGTTTTATTTCATTACCTGTAGAAGGCAAGTTTAGGGGACAGCTGTGCCAGGAAAATGTGATGCAGTGAAGGCAAGCACAGATGGAACATCTAGAAGACTGCTCTGAGGCCAGGTCTTCCCTATAAACTGACATTAGTATAACTACATCGCTCAGGGTTGGGAAAAATCCACACCCAGAGCGACGCAGTTATTCTGACCTAACTGCCAGTGTGGACAGCGCCATGTTGACAGCAAGACATAGCTACCGCCTCTTCTCAAGAGTAGTAGCTTCTTCACTGGTGCAGCTATGCTGCGGCAGCGTTTTAAGTGCAGACCTATCCTGAATTATGGCACCTAACGGACCGCAGATTTGTGGACATGAAATTTGATGCCTAAAAGAGAATTTGATTCTTCTACTCTCTCCATCAGCCTGAAAGCATCCAAGTGACCCAACAAGGAAAAGAGAGAGGAGACTCTCAAAATAACATCCTGAGCTCTTTAAAATCAAACACAAAAGGCCATATTCTGCTTTGGACCCGACTAGTGACATCCAATGAAATTAAATGAGAGCAGCGTCTGATTCAAGGAGTTCAAGGAAGGAATATAAAGAGAATTAGCACTAAAGTGCACAGTTAAAATGCTTTATTCCCCCCTGCCCCAAATGTTCTAGACACTAAAGCCCAAATTGACCTTTTGCTGACAATGGTGGTCAACAACACATTACAATCGACCTGTTCTGTAACCAATGTAACTGCTAGTTTGGATGGGACAAAACCACTTTCAGCACCATGTGCTAGTGGTAGAACTGCTGGGCACAGGTTCAGCAACAGGTTCAGTTACTGTGTTCAATAACAGGTCAACTTACTTCAGAGAAAAAACAATGGAAAATGATGCTGGGGGTATCTTCCAATTCGTCCCAGAGAACAAGGAAGGAAAGGGCTATTTTTAAGTGCCTTTTTTACTCAGAGAGATAAACAAAGGAAAACTTCATCTTTAAATGCATTTCCTTGTTCACTTATTTTGCATCTGATCTACTCTGAATGAGAGGTTTCAGAGTAGCAGCCGTGTTAGTCTGTATCCGCAAAAAAACAGGAGTACTTGTGACACCTTAGAGACTAACACATTTATTTGAGCATAAACTTTTGTGGGCTACAGCCTACTTCATTGGATGCATGTCATGCCTACTTCATCAGATGCAAGTAGGCTGTAACCCACGCAAGCTTATGCTCAAATAAATTTGTTAGTCTCTAAGGTGCCACAAGTACTCCTACTCTGAATGAGGGCACTCAAGGAGAATAAAAGACGTTCCCATAGCTATAGTAAAATGAAGGTTAACTGAATTTGTTGTGCCTTCCCAATACCAATCCTTAAATTATTTATTTTCTTTTAGAATATACCAAGAGCCATGCAGGAAGATAAAGAATAATGATATATGGTTCTTCTGAGTCTGGGATAAAGATCTATGATGAGAGACTTGCACAACATTAACAAGGGCAAGTCCCTTTATGGGACCAAGACATGGGACCTCAGCTAGAGCAGCACCTCTGCTGCGTCTTGCTGCTACAGTGGTGGATTCACACAGTAAAGGCTGCCTCAGGGTGTTAGGCTGTGTGTAGTTTACTTCAGTTTCTTGTGCTAAAGTGAGTTACACAATACTGTGCAACTTCCAAATATGGTGACATGGTGATTTGCTTTTTATGCCTGTCACTGAAGTATGTCCGTAGTCATTGTTGGCCTAGATAGCAAATTTACACTAACTGAGGTATCCCAGGGAATTAGGATTTGAATGTCAGTTTCAGAAGACCAGAGAGACTGTTGAAAAAAATAAAGGAACTATTATGACTTCTATCTTGGCTGACTTCTTCGGTGTGGTGATTTGCCCTGAGCAATGGTAAAAGCCTTATAAAGACAACTTTGGGGTAACAGTCATCCCTGGGTTGGATTCCAATGACTACAAGAGGGATGTATTTGGGCCTTTGTGTGTGAATCGTATTCAGTAGAGATGCAGAGGTATAGAAAAAGATGGAGGTGTCTGCATCCTGCGACTACCGTGAGGAACATCCACAAGAGAGTAAAAATTAAGGTGTATGTCCTGCTCATCTCCCCCAGCAGCTGTGCCAATAATGTCATCAATTGCTCATTGTCCTTTCCTCTGCCATTTAATGGAGTAGTGAAAGGCCAAGACCTGTTGCATTGCAAACAGGAATGCATAAAACTTGCAGCAAGCCCTCCAAACCTGTCTCATTCTCAAGCTTAATAGCAGGTCCTGAGCCTGCAAGAACTTGTGAACATGCTTAATTTTAAGGACTCTGAGTCGTCCCATTGAGATCAATGGCTCGACTCTCAGTGCATACAGTTAAGGACATATGCAAGTCATTGCAGGATTGGGGACTTGGAAAAGAGGTTTGGAAAGGGGAGTCCATTAGAGACAGTCTGCAGCATAATTAAGATTTTTTCCTTTATGCCCTGATCTTCCCCATTCCTTTATAATTCACCTCTGTTTTTTTTCCCCCTTTATGCGCTGATCTTTCTCATTCCTTTATAATTCACCTCTGGTAAGTGTGTCACAGGCTAGGTAACATCACAACATTTTTACAGGGACATCTGTTCACATGGAGCCTGATCCTGCATGCAATGTAGCATTTCTCAGGATCAGGCTCTGCAATATTCCCAATGTGCCCAGCTCTGCTTTAGAGTCCGCTACCAAATGGTTTATAGTCTGCTACCATATTTCAGGGTCTGATCCTGTGTTCATTGAGCTCAATAGCAAAGCTCCCATTTACTTCAGTGGTGCAGGATCAGACTTGAGGTGGGTTTCTAATAACTATAAAAGGCACCTGAAAATAAAGGACCTTTTCATTGCACAAGGAAGCAAAAATGTCAGGTTTTCCTCCTTTATTGAACTTTGGCAAATCATAGGTGTGTGGTTTTTACATCAATAGCTATAAATAAAAATTTGAAAATTATACAGTATTTGTTATTGAGATAAAGGACGTCTATTGGCACAAATCATTGAGTAAAAACCTTTAATAATAAAATAACATTCACTCTGTAGCTACTTTATTTGTCTGGAAAACTCAGCTTACACTCAATTCAACATATCACCTCCACAAAGTTAAAAAAAATGACATAAAATGGCATAATAAAATATACCTTAAATTTCATAATACAAGTACCTTGGCAAATCTTAGTAAGCTGGACCATCTACTGTTTGTTATAAACAGTAATGGACATTGTCATTGTCTCACATACCCCTTGTTTCCTTTGGATTGAAAAATTAATTTGAACTTAATGTAGAGATATTATAATAACTGCATTAAGCAGGAATAGTTTGTGGATCTGTTAGCATGAGTCGAATTTACTGAAACAAATATTGATTCTGTTTATTGCGGAAGAACATATAAAGCTTTCTGGAAGATTAAACACTATTACAATCATTAACTGTCTTACAAAAAACCTATTTAAAATTCTTGTATCCATTACCATCTTTGGCAGATAAATAAGGGGGAAAAATAAACAGACTATATTACAAAGCTTCCATTATCACAATCTACTTTATAAGGCCAAATAAAAATATGTTTCTTTGCACTAATGAAAGCACATCTCCAATATAATCTTAATGCCAGACAATATAAACACTGTACTGATGTTAAATTTAGATGTTGTGTATAGTAGACTGCCACTTTTACACCTTCTGTTTCCTAAATTGCACTCTCCTATGCAAAGTAAAATGTATTTAGTAGTTGATTTGGCTTTACGTTTAGCATGGTCAATGAGTTAGGTTTATGTAAAAGGTTGCAAGTGGGTGAGTGAACCCAAATATAAAAAACACTAAATTTGCCAATACCAAATAGTGCTACTATAAAATTAGTTTTTGTGGGTTCTTGAAGGGTAGATTAGTTTAGGATATAGAGATTATTTTAAATTGGGTACAAAATATTTTATTAAATACTAACCCTAAACTGAGGGAAATGAGAGTTGGGTGTGTCCTAAAGGGACTGAACAAAAAAGAGCTTCAGTATTCTTTCAGTAAGATTCAAATAAAACCATGTATGCACTTCAGACTAGAGAGAGACGTGAAATACAGTTGCATAGGCAAGACAGTCAGGAGGGAATTCTAACTATGTTTTTTTGACTGAATCACTGAGGCAGTCTGAATTGTTGTTCTACATTAGATCTGCTAATACTGAAGTTTTTGGTTCATGCTGAGTGCTGACCTTATTACACAATACAAGAAGAAACCAAGCACAAAAAGAATCGGAATGGTTATTCCCAGCAAGATCAGTGGAAGAGGTCTGGAATTTTTATGAAGCTTCATAATATCTACATTTACATTCGAGGGTATTACATGTTATGTCTAAGGTTTCTGCCATAAAGCCAAAATAACTCCTTTTATTTTTGGAAAAAATGCACAGTTGACTCAATTTTGAATAAGACGTATTTTGAAATGACCCACTCATAAATTAAATTTATTGGCCATCGGGAACTGCCAATTGGTCAAACTTTGCTTTGAATAAAATTTCCTGTTTTATAACGGGAATCCAATTTGATTTTGTTGTTTTTTAAACATTGACTGATCAGGATAGAGTTTCATAGTGATGTAACTGCTCATATAAACTAGTATTTCAACTGCATGAGGCAGAACTGTGCATGTTTTCACAGTTTAAATGTATACACAATTGTTCCACAACTGCTAACAGATAACAGGCTCCCATGCATAAATTCCATTAAACCAAAGGTTAAGGTCTATTTCTGAACGAAAAAAAAAGTTGCCATTAAGAACCACAATGCATCACACTGCTAAACTTTTTTTGCCTCATGCATACAAATTATAGCACTGATTGGCAGTTGCTAATTATAATACTACACTGTAACACAGAACAATTAGTTGTTCAGACCAAGTAGCACAAATGTAGAAAATAATCATATTTTTTTCAACAGAGCAAATTAACACAGATTGTTTCTTCAGCAAAATATGAAACTGTAAACTTTGGGCTCATTCTGCAACTTTCCCCAATCCAGAATAAATAAAAATCCAAAGGGAAAAAAGACAGACGTACATTATTTTAGCGCACCTTTTTTGTCTATTACAAAAGCACAACCTAAAACGTATAAAGCTTTTTTTTTCTTTAAATCACAGTTACCAAAAAGAAACAGTGAATAATTTATTACATACGCTATAATAACATTACTCTAAACACTATTATCTATGAGGTATATCTGAGAAAATTCGGTAAGGAATTGCGCGGTCTGCGTTGCCAACATGCCCAGTTTTATATTAAAGCTTTGGAACCGTGAAGAAATAGAAAAGGAGGAGGAGGAGGAGGAAGAAGAAGAAGCAGCAGCAGAAGAAGAGCCTTTGGTATTATTACAAATATTGTTCTTTGTGGGGTTGCATTGCAAAGCACCACAGTACAATAAGCCCACCAGGTACAGTATGGCGGCCCAGTTGAAGCTGAGGTATTCACAGGAAGAATTAAAAAAAGCACAGAGAGGTCTAGACTGGCAAAATCGTTGCTTTGGTTCAAGGAAGGCACTCGTCCCGTGGTAATGTCACACTTTGCAAGTGAAGCATGAGTCTGGTAAGGAATGCAATTGCTGTAGAGGGTCCTGCCAATTCTGACTATTTTCTGTGTTCAAACTGTCAATGTTCTTAGATGTACCCTGGGAGGTGAAAGGGGGTGGTATAGTATGGAAGGGTTCACTTAACACAAGGAAAATATCGTCTCCTCCATACCTAGAAAGCATCCTGAGAATTATTATAGCTCCATGTTGAAGGTGGATAGATAGATAAATAGATAGATACAAACAGATATCAAAAGCACACGCATCAAGCCACTGTCTTTTCCAAGAAAGAAAAGACTTGTTATTTTGAAAAAAAAGAAGAAGCAAGTTTAATACAAAAATGGAGCTTTTTGGTTGAGCTGATGATGAAAATAATTTGAATCAACAATGCACTGCTGATGCAAACACCTTATTGTAAAGATCAACTATCACTATAATATATGCAAGTGCATTAGACTATTACACAGTTTTATGTCCCTGATCCTAGCAGACCTATCTGCCTGAGTGGAGTCCCACTGAACCCAATGAGATTCTGCATAGGTACAATCCTTGTTACAGAACCAGGGCCTTTGTATCTTTGCAGGGCTGGATTCTCCTTCTGCTGAGGAGTTTTCTATGTCACTGGGAGCAGGAGCAGTATGCTACTCTTTTGTAACTGAACTCACTGTCTGGATTTACTTCTCTACAAATCTTCTGCGTATGCTGGCACAATCTTGCTCTCATTACTCAGGCAAAACGCCCTTTGAAGTTGATGGGATTGTGCAGGGTCCAAGTGAATGCAGAATTGGGCCCTCTATGTCTAAACCTATTTGATATAAACCTGTGAAATGTTAAATACTGTTTACAAATAGCAAACCATGCTGATGAGTGGATTTTAAGTCATTCAATCATATAACAGGCTAAAAGAAACAAGCACAAAAGGGCACTATTTATTCCCTGATGACAAAAAGTGGCAAACAACTTTTAAGTAATCACTTAGGAGCATCTTATTAATGGAGCATAATGTGTCTTCATTTCTCTGCTAACCTGAGAAAAAATAATTAACTCAACAGATGAGAATGTGAAAAAAATGTAATTGTAAAAAAGAAAAAAAATGAGAAAGCAGCCTTTGTTTCTCTTCTATCTAAAATGTTGGTTAGAAACTCAGGGCTTGTTTCTGATCTCAGTTTCACTGATGTAAAATCACAGTAATTCCATGACTTCCTGGGAGATATCCAGATTTACATTGGGGCTATTAAGATAAGGCTCTGGTTCAGAAGATTTACTGTACTAGGTTTGATCTTTGATTCACTGTCTTATGTCTACACTGCAGTTGGGAGGTGTGATTGCAGCACATGTAGACATAACAAAAGCAGTGGATCTGTGGCACGCTGAATAGCTCTGCTCAGTTATGTACCCAGGGCCCTGGGCGGATGGCGCTAGCCCATGCAGTCGACTGGGCTGCCCTGACTTCGTTGCTATTGTTTTGTTACTCAAGCTAGCTTGAGCAACGCCAGCTCAGCTATGTCTACACCTGCTGTAATCACACCTCTCAATTGCAGTGTAAACATACCCTAATTAATCTGGTATTTTGCTCCTTGCAGCACCCAATGCCTGATGTTTTAGAGGAAGTGTAAAAAAAAAAAAAAAACCCATGATGCACACAGTCACGTATAACGCTTCACACAGAGCAGCAATTACTTCCTTACCTCTCCACCCTCCACTGAAAATAGTGCTGTACTTCAGCAGAATCTGGCTTTATGTGAATTAGAGATACTTGTGTGATCTGCAGGATTGAGCCCCATGTATATCATTCCCACTGAAGTCAATGGAAGCCCTGTGTGTGGAGCATCTACTAAATCATGCAATGAGCAGAGAGAAGTACCTTCTTAACTGTGTGAATCCTGGTGATTCATGATACTGCACTTACATCTCTAAGGACCGTCAATGGGAGTTTTGCTTGAATAAGGACTACAGGATCAGACCCATAACGTTGTTAAACAGAGAGAGAGAGACCCTGGTCCAATTTCTGCAACTGATTCAAATACAAAAACCCCAAATATTTCAGATGGAGTTCTGCATTTGGCAAGATAACAGGATATAGATTTATTTTACCAAGGTAACGGTCAAAGAACAAAAATCAGATACCAACCAAGAGTCAACACAGTTGCTCCAACCGATTGAATTTGGCAGGTGGGAGAAGTAAAGTGGTGCTACCAAGCTCTGAACTTGCCTGACTTGGCCTTGGACATTTTTAGCTGGCAGAAAGGAATAAGATAAACACAGAAAATGCCCTCATCAGAATTAGCAGCCCCCACTACAGGAATTTCTTTGGGGTATCTGAGTTGCAGCTGTACATTACTGTATGTAAGAGAGAAAGGTGAAAACTATAAAAGAGCACGAGCAAAATGCAGACCGCACAGAGAAAGAAATCTTTGGTATCTTTGGTATCATCAACACGATTAAAATTACAAATGGAAAAAGTCAGTGAGGTAGCCTCTTTGGTTCTCACTAGAAATAGAAAGGTTTTTTTCTTTATTTTTTTCTTTGTTTTTCCTCTTTTTTTCCCCCCACACACGCAGAGTTCATTCTTGGAAGCAGCTAGTTTAAGGGTTTCTCTGTTTTTGCTTGTCGTTATATTTTTTCCCCCAGCTTAAGTTTTCAGAAGCCACAAAGTTCAGGCAAAGTATCTCAGTGTCTTTTTTCTATTGTTTCTGAATGCACAGTTATAGGTTGAATATTCATTGCTTGTCCACAAAATTCGCTCTGTTGTTCTGACAGAAAATAAACTGTAGTGCTTTAAGTTGTTTTAAATAAAAAATATAAAACTATACAAGGGCATCTTTCGCAGATGCTGAATAAGTTAAATAAATAAGGTATATTGGGAAGGCTTCATGTGTCATAATAATTAAAGGTACGTCCCACTTTCTAATGAGATGGGAAGGGGGATTAACTTAAATAATTTAATTACTGATATTTAAACAATTTAAATCGATTAAAAGAAGAAATAAAACTTAAAAATCCCTTTTTAACCTGTTATTTTTCCTTGTCTGTAACAGAACTTGGCTGCTTTATGAAGCAATACTAACTTTAAAGTATATATACTAATATAAGCATTGCATCTATGATGCGCTACAATTCTAGAACTGATAAATACGTAAAATTAACTCAAATGACAAAATAATCAGGAATGATTTAAATTAAATAGTTACAAAAGATTATCACTTGAGCCTGTTCCTGCAGTCTGTAAGCAGGCAAAACTCCCACTGAATATTAAAATAAAATGAAACCATATGGGGATTTAGCCTGAATAAAGACGTCAGGATTGGTCTGAGACTAATTTAAATAAAGTACATCATTGATAGTTAATATATTGGGTCACAACCCAAAAGAGTCAGGAAAAAAATAATTCAAAGATTACCATTTAAAAAAAATTTTAAACAATAAAAATTCCCCTTAATAAATACAAATTAGGCCCAGTATAATCTATAAAGTTTTCCCACTTTTAAAAATACTCAGGTGTTGTGACAAGCAAGAAAAACATCAGATTTGCCCCCCCCCCCCCCCCATAGCTAGCACAACTTTTCCAAAGCTATGTCATTACCATGTCTCCTTTTGGAAGAGGAGATTCCTATTCCCTTAAGTAGGTTTGAGCTTTGCTTTGCTGGTTTAGTCCTTCTCAGGTCTTTGGATTTAGCTTTAGTTAAGAGAGATCCAGAATAAAGCTATTCAACCGAAGTAATCAAGCACATTCTTTGTTCCTTCAGAGATGATTAAACAATATCCAAGGGTTCTTGAAAGTTGAATTCATCTTGGATGTGCCCATGATAGTGACTCCAAGTATATAGTAAAGAAGATGCTGGGATACTATTTTTACATTAGTTTTTTTGGAGCCAAACAAATAAACAAAAAAGATACAAGTTATAGCCATATAGCTATAGAGAGTTATAAACAGATGGCATATAAATGTAACACGCACATTTTGGATTTTTTTTTTAGTATAAACAGAATATACTGTATATCATACATATGTGTACGCATATATCATACATATGTGTACGCATACCCACATATATATCTACACTCAGTTTATACTGTTAACACTCATTTTCTGAGTTATATGCTACATAAAAAGCCTGCTACAGTTGACAATGAAATGGAAGACTTAATATGGGTTGATAAAATATATGGGAGTCAAAAATGCAGCAGTATTTTCATATGTCCATATCAAAATCATTTTTGACAAATAGGCATATAATAGGAACATTGACATGGCCATGGCCTTAAAATGCAATCCTCTCTCAGGCAAAATCTTAAGCTGCAATTCTGCTTGAGCAAAGGCTGCAGGGTTGGAACCCTAATCATAACAGCAAAATCAATATGTTGTTTCCAGTGTGTGATTGTTTTCTAGTAGTTTAAATTTAAACATTGGAATTTGAGCCATTATATTGTCTACCAAGCACATCCAAACATTTGCAGGGAATCAAAAATATCACATTTTATCTTAAGGATAATTTTTGTTTGTTAATAATTCAGTATTTAACCTGGATTGTTCTGGCTGCAGCTGCTGGCCTAGAGTCAAATAAAAAAGACTTACACTCATCCTTGAATAAAAATAGCTCTTTTTCATTGCGTGGTTAACAGCTTTTGCATACCCCCATGAGATATGAAGCTTAGACACAAATTTCCTGGCCATGCTCTTTCCAGAGATAGTTGGGCATCTGCTGTATTTTTTATTGATGAGATGAGACAAATAAAGCCTAAAAGGTGTTTAGATTTTTGACAATAAATTATGCTATTTTGGTCTGAAACAATCAAGGACCTGATTCTGATTCTCTCATGTTGTGTAGCAATATATGCCACAAGGTGTCCCATTGAAATTCATAAGGCTTCTCACAGAATGCAATACTACTCAGCAAAGGTCGGGGTACTAGAATCTCGCCTCAAACAATAAGAAAGAGATGTGGCAGGAATTTCTAGAAAATTCCTTGGGATTCAGTGCATATGATGTAAAATGGTCTTTAAAGTTGTGAGAATTTACTCACTTTTCTCCTTTTACTCGTTAAAAGCTTACAAATCACTCTAATTTTCCAGCATAAAAACCTCATATGGGAAACATGGCACTTTCCCCTTGATTATAAAGGAGACGTTAAACAAAAGACAGAACCCGCCACCAGGTGGATGTGCTTAATGTTAGAAGGCCATCTGTATGGAAAACTTACTTTGGCATGAACAGCTCATTTTGACCACATTCCTTAAATGATGGCTGGGATATTATTTTTTGTCAGATATACACATCAATTAATTGAAATCATAAGGAAAATTGACAGTAATCTAAAAGAGGTTAAGAAATGACATTCTGTGCTTTAACTAAAGTACTATGTCCATCCCCTTTATAGAACAGCGAAGGGTATATAACATTATGGAATGGGATATGAGAAAAACAATAAGAAAAGCAGCATTGTATAGTACTGCTAGAAAATGAAGAACAGCAGTATTAGGATGGAAAATTGCTAGTGGTCAATGATCATGCGCAGGACATGCGTGGAGATAGGCATTCTCAAACCAACCCTGATTTGAACACTAGCTTCATACCAAACTTTGAATGTGACGTTTAGATTTGGATCAAAGCTTCATAAGCTGGACCCTCTTTCTATTATGGGCCAAATCAAAACCTTAAACCCCAACACCTTGATTCCTTGGAAAAGTGTGAGTCCAGATCTGGCCTTTGCAACTCAGTTCCATCTCTGATAATGAGGCTTCCCTTGTTCTTTGGAGACTCATGTATGACCAACCTTCTCTGGGAAAGAGTTATGCGGAAAGAATAATTTCCCCCCAAAGCTAGCATTTATCAGGTTAGTTGCTGATGCTGATTCCCAGGTAGCCATCTTGAATTTATTTCTAAGGAAAGGTCCTAATTATCCTTCTGGTACAGAAACATTTTCTGTTTTTCTTTCTTTTCTTAAAAAAAAAGGTAAAATGCAGAAATTGATTATATTACTTTTATATGCAGTGTTATTTGAAAAGAAGTCCTAAGTCATGTGTAGAGATGGAGTTGAATTGAGACACTGGTTACAACCCTCCTCAGATTCCCTCTCCCCTACCCCCCAAAATTTGAGGAAATTCAGATTTGGTCCTGGATCCGAATTTCATTATTTGGAAGTATAATGGTTCAAACCAGAACAATGAATGCAAACCATCTGAACTACTGGAAGCTCTGATCCAGTTTGAATTCTAGATCTGATCTTTGTGATTCAGGCTCATCTCTAGTGATATTCAGTATTTACAATGAAGTATTTCAGTACCTATCTTGCGAGATTCATTTAAGGGGAAGGGGAAGAGGATCTGGTCAGTTAAGCATTTTTTCCCATATGGGATGGTTGTTTAAAGCTCTGAACATAGAAGAGAACAATTCTACCTGTTAAAAAAACAAATAATATTCAATTGACACATTTTCCCACATACTCTTACGGACAGAGAAGACAGATTAGTTTAGTATCCCAACACCTTATACTTGGAGTCCATGGAATCCTTGAAAGATTCCATATGGGGGGAGAAACAGAAAAAAAATAAAAAATTAAAAACCACCCTTTTTGTTGCTCAAAGAAACAGAATTGATTACCTTTACACAGATCAATGGTGCTATAAGCATTTTAGCCGTGCAAGAGGAGATAATGAACTGAAACAAAAGTTGTGAGAAATCCTCATCTTTGGTATTGTAGCTGTTGAGGTTTCGGTTGCTCTGTTCCTTGTTCTTTTGAAAAAACTGCATAGGCACAAATTAAAGACAATCTTCAACTTTAAGATTACTGAGTTGTCAGATGAAGCAGCACTCACATTGGCTTTACTTTGTTTTCATTCTTGTCAACCCTTTCTTTGAAATCTGCTTCCTAAAATGTCCAAGATGTCTGTCAAACACAGTGTGTTGTGTTGTTTTTGTTTCCTGACGTGCTTCCTTGGTTTTTTTATTTTATTTTATTTTATTAAAATGGAACAGTTTGTTGCAGAAGAAGTAGGTGCAGAAAAAGTTTCTTTGGTTTCGATTAAGTAGTACATAAAAAAGTCTCAAGTGTCTTTAAAGAATCATTACAGCGTTTGGCTTGCTTTTGAACACTCAATTGGTGTTTCAAAAGGGGCCATTCACTGGTAAATATGCACATCAAGTGACCATAACAATTTCAGTGATAAGGATTGTTTATGCTCTTTGAAGACTACTGTAACTGCAGCTAGTATGGCCCTGTTAGCTCTGCTACTCCACTCACGACTTTGCTAATTTTGTCAGCATCCACTTTCTGCTCAATTGTACAGCAAACTAAAATGATAGAGTTGTACTTTTTTTGGAGTTTGCAAGGTTTTCTGATTTCTAAAATAATCACAATACTATGATGATGATGAAAATAAATGGCAAGTTATAAATGTCTTTGGCTTGCAATATACTGCATCTTTGGTGTACTGTGTTCTCTTCAGGTTAAATGAATTGGTAATGGAGATGTGATAGATTTTGATGTGATATTTAAGTCATATGCAGCACATCTAAATGGTCAGTGACATCCTGAAAGTGGATGCTTTTTTTCTGCTAAGAAAATACCAAGGAACTCTAATACAGAATGCATCAATTTAAAAAAACCCACCTAAATAGACTTCAGTAACAATGAAATAAAGAGAAACTACATGCTAATAACTAAAAAGGACATATTGATGACCTAAGGAAATGTAGCTCTCTCAAAGTGTTGTGTTTGCTCCATGCACTGTAGCAGTTAAATTGACCTCCTGAGTGTGCATCTGCATTATGTACAAACACAGAATTTGTGACAAACAGCAAAATGTGCTTGAAGCTTGTGTGGTCACATACTTTTCGTTAACAACTTCATAAATTAGAGTGTCTTGAAAGAACAGATGTAGCAAGTCCAGAACCGTTCTATTTCTGTATCTATTGTCTTTGTGCTTGATACTTTGAGCTCAAGTGAACTGAATTTTAGTGATCCAAGACCATGTGAGTGTTCACTGATAAGTTTAAAAAATAAACCCAAAACATAAAATTGGATCAATTTTTTTTCTAAAACATCTAAACAAAACAATGCCTGAGATTACAAAACAGGTTCTTGGATTTTTCAATTTTCATCTTTTAAGATTTGTGCTCAGTTCTCATGTTATCATGTTATGGGTGTGAGCTTTGGTATTTTGTGGTGTGGCAAGCCTAAGCATTTGGAAAACAAAGTAGGTCAGACATGTTTGCATTTCTGTTTAGCTACCAACTCTGGGCAATCCTGCAGTACTCCCATCGCCTTAAATGCTGGTCCATAGTTGAAGTCTTCATTGGCTCTCAGGAAAAATTTATGTCATGAATGACCCACTTATATTTTGGATATGCTTAGCCTGTCTTGAATGTAATACTATATAGAAAGAGATTAATTTGTGATTTGCGTCTTCTAAAACTGACTAAATAGCCATTAAAAAAGTGTCCTATGTTTACAACTAGACTAGAATTACTTTCCAAGAGAATTGTGCTTTCAAATCACCAGTGAAGGGCCCCACTCAGAATCCATACTTTTTCTTTCCTTTCATTCTTTTTTTCTCTTTTTTATGGTTGAGTTGTGCCTAATTTAGATTCCTTTCTTCAATCATGCTTTGGTACAAGTGCTGGAGGCTGAAGAGGATCCCCCTGTACTCAAATCATCCTGCCATTTCTCAAGGCTGCGTCTCCTAGCGTTCATGAAGAAGTTACTGACAGTGGTAAGTTCCAAGCCCAGCTGTTGGGAGATGGTGATCTGCATTTCTTTGGATGGACGTTTGTTCTCTTTGAAGATGGCAAAAAGTGTTCTGCGCTGGAGATCGGTGAAAACCAGACGAGATTTCTTCTGGGAATTGTTCCTGTCTTTATTCGGTTCTTGTTCTTTGCGTTTGCATGCTTGGGGAACCAGAAGAAAAAAAAAAAAAAAGAGAAAGAGAGAGAGAAAGAATCAATGTATGCATAAGTACCAATAAACTGAGCTGGTGATACATTGAAAACATTGATAAAGCTGTACAGTGGATGTAAACTGTTAAACTTTATTGTGCAAATTGCAGCGCTGTCAATAACCACTGTTCTCAGGTTCATCTCTTAAGAATGTGAGTCACTGATATGCCTAGTGTGGGCAGTAAAACCAAAGAGATCAATGATCTGAATTAATACTGAGTAAACAATTAGTACTTGAAAAAGCTTTCTAGGAGGAATTATATGGGGGTGACTTTGGTCCCAATCACAGCTGAAAGGCCTGATTTTTCAAAAGTGACTAATGATGTTGAGTTACTCCAATTCTAGGTGCGGAGCACCCATCCACTGAAAATCAGGCACCCACAAGGTGTCATCCAAAAATTAAGGCTCCCAAAATCATTATACTCTTTAAAAATTGTAGGCTTTTAGGTCTATTCCTATTATAAATGGCCCCCTTTAAGAAACATATAACTCCCCCATAAATTTTGCTTCATGATCTGACATGTAGAATACAAAATTTCAGCCTAGAAAAGAAAATTCAAACCATATCTGTCTCGTCTTTCCCAGTAGCTAACAGAAAGCTTCAGATACTTTTTGGGTGCTCTTATAACACACAACAGGCTCAGATTTTATTTTGCGAATGAAATTGTGGAGACTGTTATTCCATTATGTCAAGTAAACCATTTAGGAAGTGGATCCATGCACAGAATAAATACAAAATGGAAATGACTATTATATGCATGCAGAGCATGTACTCCATTGGCATGTTGGGGCAAAGAGCCTTTTCTTAGGCCTAAAATTACATATGCACTCCAGTAAACTGGAAAAGGCACTGCACTGCAGTGGTGAGGTGAAGGCATGAAAATCTGCTGTGTAAATGTACAGGAGAAGGTAGAGAGCTGAACCAACATAATCCACTCCCACCCCCCTTCTTACAAAGCCTCACCACACAGACACCATCCATCTGGAGCTCTATGGATTGAAAGGATATGTCAGCATGGTAGCAGTTTGAATCTAGCCGACAGCCCTCTACACTATTATCTGCCAGCAAATCAACGTAATTTCCATGGGAAATTCCGGAGGGAGTGAATGATGACAGTTCCAGCGTTAATTCCTGCTGCATACCTTGAAGGGGGAGCAGAAAGGCATGGACTCACCAAGGTTAGGAAGGGACGCTCACAGTTTAGCATGGAAAGGAGACTGTCTGCAAAAATCCCCTACAAATCTATGGAACTTCCCCCCCATAGATCTCAGGACATATGTTTGGAAAGAGGATTATGTCTAACTCCTATGCCTTGAACTATGATGTCTGGGCCAGATTTTTAAAGGTATTTTGGTGCCTAAAGATACAGATGGAGGCCTAGTGGGATTTTCAAAAGCACTTAGGTGTCTAACTCCCATACAATTCCTAGTGTGAAAATCCCCCTTGGCACCTATCGCATCTTTACCCACTGAAATACCTTTAAAATTCTGGCTCTCTGTGCTCTGCCCTCTATTTAATTTCCCCTAACTTTTCTCTTCCTGTGTGTTGTCATGAGAGAGGATGGTTTGGCCCCAAATGCTGTCAGACACCTGTGTTCCTAACTTGAAAATGTGGAAAAGGAGAGGAAGCATTGTAGAGGACAGGCCAGGACTAGGCCTCTGAAGAGCTGTGTTCCAGTCCCAGCTCTGCCACAGACTTCTTGTGTGCCCTTGGGCAAACCATTTAATCTCTTTGGTCCTCAGCTTCCCACTCTGTAGAAGTGGGGACAAGGAATACCTAGTTAACAGTGGTGTTGGGAGACTTAATTCATTAATGTTTCTAAGGCGCTTTGAGATCCTCACACGGAAGGCCCTATAGGAGTGCAAAGTATTATTACTTTTTTATAAATTACTCATTCACACCATTTAAAGCTCTTGTAGTAGATGCAAATCTGGAAGGGGTGAAGTGGTTTGGAATAAAATTATAACTAGCAATGCAAACTTTTACCCCAAACTTCAGCCGAATTAAACCTTTTTTGAAATTTAGAACTGTCCGGGTACTTTTCTCCACATCTCCTGTTATTTGTCATTTTCATCCATATCTGCACCTGCCACAACCAGGAAAAGAGCTGCTGAAACATCCCAAGAGTTGTGGTGCTATTTATAGCCCAGCTGGGGACAAGAAGTACCAGAAATCTGTCAAGCATGTTTATTCTCTTGAGATTTCCAGGCACATTTTGCAGACTTGTGATGTTCCAATAGAGTTCAGCTAAGAATCAAACGTCTTGATGTTTATCAGACCATGAGCTAAACTTCTGAACCTTCTGAAGTTCCTGCATTGCTACTGGGAATGTGTAGCATGAATGAGACATAGAGGTCAACCCAGTCTTTTAATATTATTCAAATGGAAAGCAGACCTAGAATTCAGCAATTTTATTTTGGACTAGCCTAGTCCAAACTCTCCACAAAAACCAAACCAAACCAATCAATCAAAACCCAAGAACTCCAAACAAAAAAACCCCCAGTTCCCCATATCAAATTATAAATCCCTCAAACGATATGCAGATTATATGTTAATTATTTAATATTAAAAACACAAAACCAAGAAAATTCAGTTAAAACGACTCCCCCTATTTAAAAGGTACGTTTCATGATGCAATATCCTTCTTATTTATCTATTTGTGCAGTATGAGGTGATCTAGACGCAGTGCTTGCATTCTATGATGCTGAGCATTATGAAGAACCCCTAGATAGCTACATTAGATAGAGAATTATTAGCATGCCCTTTAAAACCTTGATTCAATCAGTCTCAAAATAATATTTTTTGATCAACAATTTAAAGGGACACTGTCAAGGTCAGTAGGCCCGAAATGTCACTCACCTTTTCTTCTCCTCTGTCTGTCTACAAACTCTATGCAATTCTTTCTGGCTTTGATCCTGCAAGGTGCTGAACACTCTGGTCCTGATCCAGCAAAGCACTTAAGCACATTCTTAGTTTTAAATACATGACTCATCCCATGGAAAGCAATGAGGCTAATCACACTGTTAAAATTAAACACATGCTTGAATTCTTTGCTGGATAGGACCAGAAAGCTCAGCACCTTGCATGATTGAGCCAGGTATGTCAGTTCAAACCTCCCCCTCAAAATCCCAAATGCTTCAATGATCTTCTTATGAAACAGGAAAGATCAAGAGCAGGTGCCCCAAATTCATGAGCAACCCTACAATAACAAATCAATTTGTGTGTGACAGAAGGCAAAATTTTGTAGTATGAAACCAGATTTCAGTTTCAAGCTTCTATGGATTACTGTAAATCGCAGTTAGAAGAAAAAACATGAGATAACCCCTTTATGGCATTTTTTGCTATTGCTAAAAAATCTACAACAAGTGTTTGCCTGCTTGGGGGTAGAGTATCTGTGATAGCCTCTCATTTCATAAACCCTTTTTTTTTTTTCAAAATGGAATTGTTTTCCAACCAGTCCTATTAGGAATTAACATTTCCTTCCTAAATCACCACGCTCCGCAAGGGACCCTCTCTCCAGCCCAACCCCAGCCTCCTAGCAACCTGAGCAGAGACACCATTCCCAACTCCCCCTTCTATCTGTAACAGAGAAACTAGTTATTTGATTCACACCCAGTAAAGAAACAGGTTTTATGGTTAGGTTAAAATTCAAATTATGCTATGAGGCTCAACAAAACCCTATTTAGAGCTGGTTTGCTTGAAACTCATCACAGGTTCTTCACGCCAACTGATGCCCTCAGATTAATGTAAGGCTAGTGGGGTTGCACAGGTGTCGCTGAGGGCACAATCTGAAGATAATGGTTGGCAGAGGCGTGGCTGATGACATAATTTGGCCCGCATATTACAATGAATATGGAACCCTAGAAGGCTCTTTTTACAATGTCATTTGTTAGGGTGGATCAGCCGTTTAGTGACAAAATTCCATCATAGGCCTAAGGGCCATAGCAGGCCCTAAGTCAGTGGAATCAGTGTTTCCACTGTTCTGGATAAAGCAAATGTGGAGTGAGATAGCTGAGGAACTCCATATGACTAGCTCCATGCTTGCTATTCATACAGCAGAATACAGTGGGCCTTTGCATCAGGCTGAGGAGAGCTGGGGGGCTGCTTCTCCTCTGATACCAGTTTTACAGTAGCAAAACCATTTACTTCAATAGTTACTCCTATTTTTCACTGGCGTAAGTAAGAGGAGAAGGCGGTGCCCAGGTGTCATGGCTCCAGTTTCAGCCTGGGGCTGCAGACGTGCCCTGTGTCCTGCCTGCAGGATGGACTGGATTCTGTACACCACAACAGTGCATATAGGCTGTTCTGCATATATGTTCTGCCACCTCGTACATGGCCCGTCCACAGCTCTCTGGATGGCCCATGACTGTTTGGTGCAGCACAGGGCGATTACAGACTTGGGGCCCCATAGGAAAGCATTTGGAACTTCTCCTTGTGCAGACTAAGCTGGAGATACTGCCTGTGACTAGTCTATGAGGCTTTCCATAGGGAGTCATTGAAGCACCTGCTTGTCTGGGCCGATTAGAGTGGGATGGAAGCAGCCTCCAAAGCATCTGACTCTTCTGATGGGCTAAACTCCCTCTGCAGCCTAAGTGGGGAATGGGGGAGCCTCCTAACAGGACCATGGTCAGCAACGTAAATGGAAATGAACGTTCATGCACAAACCCAATTAAATATTGTCATGTGCACAAACGAGCTCCACAGCGCAATCCCAGTTGTGCACCCAACTGAGCAATCAGGTGTACAATGTGCCCTATTCAAACAGGTGTAGGTGGATGCAATTCCATTAACTCCAATTGACTACAGTATAGTGATGGTACTGCCGTTCAAAACATCTCATAATCATAGAGTCATAGAAGATTAGGGTTGGAAGAGACCTCAGGAGGTCATCTAGTCCAACCCCCTGCTCAAAGCAGGATCAACACCAACTAAATCATCCCAGCCAGGACTTTGTCAAGCCGGGCCTTAAAAACTTCCAAGGATGAAGATTCCACCTCCTCCCGTAGATAACCCATTCCAGTGCTTCATCACCCTCCTAGTGAAATAGTTGTTCCTAATATCCAACCTAGACCTCCCCCACTGCAACTTGAGACTATTGCTCCCTGTTCTGTCATCGACCACCACTGAGAACAGCCGAGCTCCATCCTCTTTGGAACCCTCCCCTTCAGGTAGTTGAAAGCAGCTATCAAATCGTCCCTCACTCTTCTCTTCTGCAGACTAACAAGCCCAGTTCCCTCAGCCTCTCCTTGTAAGTCATGTGCCCCACCCCCCTGATCATTTTCATTGCCCTCCGTTGGACTCTCTCCAATTTGTCCACATCCTTTATGTAGTGGGGGGCCCAAAACTGGATGCAATACTCCAGATCTGGCCTCACCAGTGCAGAGTAGAGGGGAATAATCACTTCCCTCAATCTGCTGGCAGTGCTCCTACTAATGCAGCCCAATATGCCATTAGCCTTCTTGGCAACAAGGGCACACTGATGACTCATATCCAGCTTCTCATCCACTGTAATCCCCAGGTTCTTTTCTGCAGAACTGCTGCTTAGCCAGTCAGTCCCCAGTCTGTAGCAGTGCATGGGATTCTTCTGTCCTAAGTGCAGGACTCTGCATTTGTCCTTGTTGAACCTCATCAGATTTCTTTTGGCCCAATCCTCCAATTTGTCTAGGTCACCCTGGACCCTATCCCTATCCTCCAGCATATCTACATCTCCCCCCAGCTTAGTGTCATCCGCAAACATGGTGAGGGTGCAATCCATCCCATCATCCAGATCATTAATAAATATGTTGAACAAAACCGGCCCCAGCACTGGGGCACTCCGCTTGATACTGGCTGCCAACTAGACATGGAGCCGTTGATTACTACCCATTGAGCCCGACAATCTGGCCAGCTTTCTATCCACCTTATAGTCCATTCATCCAATCCATACTTCTTTAACTTGCTGGTAAGAATACTGTGGGAGACTGTATCAAAAGCTTTGCCAAAGTCAAGATATATCATGTCCACTGCTTTCCCCATATTCAAAGAGCCAGTTATCTCCTCATAGAAGGCAAACAGGTTGGTCAGGCATGACCAATCTCCCCAGCAGCCTTATATAAACTGTGAACTACAGAGGTGACGGAATAGACGTATTCATGATAATAGGTGCTGGAACTAGAGGTGCTAGGGGTGCTGCTGCTCCCTCTGGCTTGAAGTGGTTTCCATTATGGTTTCCACAGGGTTTACAGTTTGGTTCAATGGCTCTCAGCACCCCCCCTATACAAATTGTTCCAGCGCCACTGTGCAGGATCCCACACAAGGGAGCCTGGGGTAAGGGAGTGTAATTACCTCACACTGCCCATTACCCATCTCACAAAGGAAAGGAGGAAGCCACCCAAGAGCAATTCCATCCACACCTGTCAGAATTCATGAGGGTGTGTGGGTCAACAGATCAATTACATCAAAGGCTGCTAATGGATCTTAAAAAGTTCAGTATAGATAGCTGATTTTTTATCCATTAGCAGGAGGAGAATTTCTAGCAGAAAAACCAATGTCATCTTCATAATGTGTCCAAGGCTAAAACTAGACTGATAGAGGTATCTGCACAAAATCCATGTTTTGACATGCTTAGGTAACATGCTAAGACCAAAATATTCCTATTAGATAAGTGATTGGATTTGCAGATGTGCTGTTGGAGCTAACCTAACTTTAGGCACCTACGTTTGAAAATTTAGCATCTCTGGAATTGAGAACAGAATTTGGCTTGTCTGCCTCCCTTTACACCGGATGGAAAGGGGTATAAACTAAATTGACATTCAGGGAGGTGCATCCACCTGCACCTGTTGCAATAAGGCACAGCTGCGCGCTTGATTGCTCATTTGGGTACAGAGCTGGGATTCCACTGACGAGGTGTGCACTTAATTCAGGGGTGGCCGACCTGTGGCTCCGGAGCCACATGCATCTCTTCAGAAGTTAATATGTGGCTCCTGGTATAGGCTCTGGGGCTGAGCTACAGGCACCAACTTTCCAATGTGCTGATGGGTTCTCACTTCTCAACCCCTGGCTCTGCCACAGGCCCTGCCCCCACTCTACCCTTTCCCATCCTCTCCCCTTAGCCTGCAGTGCCCTCGCTCCTCCCACCCACCCCCAGCCTCCTGCACGCCATGAAACAGCTGATTGGGAGGTGTGGGGAGGGAGGGAGAGGTGCTGATTAGCAGGGCTGCCGGTGGGTGGGAGGCGCTGGGAATGGGGCGGGGGAGCTAATGGGGGGCTGCTGATGTATTACTGTGGCTCTTTGGCAATGTACATTGGTAAATTCTGGCTCCTTCTCAGGCTCAGGTTGGCCACTCCTGACTTACACCAGTTTTATACCAATATAACACAATTAACTTCAGTGGAGTTACTCCTCTTTTACACTGAGTGTAAGATCAGAGTCAGGTCCTGTGAAATGCAATTCTTTGTCTCTACCTGTATTTTTGGATTAGATTGTAATTCAGAGTCACTATTGCCTCTCTGATTTTCCTCCCTTCCCTGCCTGGCCACTCCTGCCCACCTATGCTGAATGAGGATTGGGCATGCAGGAGGCTGCTCTCACTCCCCATGCTGTGACCTGCAGTGCTCTTAGTCTATGCTGAGGAGTAAGGAAAGGAATGGTCACAATTCTGCCCTTACTTATGCCAGAGTGACAAGCTAGGTGTGGTAATATTTTTAATTGGACCAACTTCTGTTGGTGGAAAGGACGAGCTTTTGAGCTTCACAGAGCTCTTCATTATGCCAGAATGACAGCTGACACGTCAAATGCGGGAATAGTGAATGCATTACTCAGGGACTTTAAGTGGGAATTCCTTTTATGGCATAAGCATCAGGAAAGAAAATTAGTGCATGTGGCATGATTCCCTTTCATGCAGCAACCGAGACTTCAGTGTAAGTCATAGTGGACCCATAACTGTATATGGACCCTACGCATGTCCAGGAGGAGAGATTAACTGTAAAATTAAGCAAAGTCAGGACAATACTTGCTGTCCACCCTCCCGCTCCAGAGTTGATGGCATGTAAGAGATGCAGCACTTTTGTAACAGGGATAGACTAGTGGGGAAAGGGTGCTCAGGGAGTGCCTCTCTGACAATCCACCAGTGCAGGACACTTTCCTGGAGCTTTTGAGTGCTAGGAGGAGACCTTACTAACAAGCCTGCTGGTGATCCATAGACCCTCGGGGTATATTCTGCTGGTTTGAAGCCATGGTTTCTTAACCCTTTTTGCACATGATGCAGCACATACCTGAGTGGGAGCACATATATTTCCATTTCAGAGCAGAGGTAACATGCATTACAGCATGTAGCCCCCTCGTCACAATGAGTCACCCTACCTTACCTCAGGAGGGTGGCTCTGAGATCTACAGCAAAACCAATTCCCTTTGTCCTCCTCCGGTATGTGGCCACTAATAACAAAAGGAGTATTTTGTCCAGAATTTGGAAAGTGCTTTTGGCTGGAAAAGACCATTTAAATGTGTAATGTTATTATTATATTATTCTGGTACTAGAGATGGGCCTGAACCAACCCCCCAGGTTATTATTATTTGTATTACAATAGTCAACAAAAGTTGGAGTCCTGTTGTGCTAGGCACTGTATGTATACAAAGCACGAGACTGCCTTGCCTCGAAGAGCTTACACATTTCATAGACAAAAGAAAAGGGAAGTGCTATCATTTCCATTTTCAGATGAGTAATGGAGGCACAGAGAGACTAAAGACCAGAATTTCAAAAAGAGCTCACCACCCACAGAGAGCACCAGAACTGCAAAAGAGTTCAGCAGATGGGGTGTTGCGATCATTTGAAAATCTAGGTGTAAGTGTCACAATGGCAGCAGCTGGGTGCTGAGCTCTTTTGAAAATGCGGGCCCAGGTGTCTTGCACAAGGTCAAAAAGGAAGTTTGTAGCAAAGCCAGGAATTAAATCCTGATCTCTTGAGGCCTAGTGCTGTGCCTTATCACAAAACAGTCCCTTCTCTCAACAGTCATGAGCTTTGGGCAAGTTCTGATTGGGATTCAGCGCCCCACCTGAGTTTTCCCACTGGCCTCTTTTTCCATAACAGGATTAAACTATATCCCAAAATCTAAACAGCGCAAGCCCTGGGAAAGTTTAGACCTGGATCCAGAATTTCATGACTCTGACTGATGAATCAGAACTCCAGATCCAAACACCCCAAACTTTGGAAAAGCTCAGGTTGGAGCTGAATGGTGTAGCTTTGGGCCTTCTCTAATTATCACAACAAATAAAACAAAGCTCTTTCTTCTATTTATGATAAAAATAAATGTCCCCTACCCTCATTTATCTAATTTCCATGATATTTCCAGGTCTTATTTCTCCACTGTCTTATCATTTTACATCTCTGCTTCCCCCAGGTTCCTTTTTGTATTATATTGTAACTTCTTTTTAACCTTGGTTTGGGAACTAATGACTTTTACTTTGGTGGGGGAAGATTATGGAAATTATGGATTTGTGGGACAGAAATAATTTTTTCACAAATTTCTCCTCCTCCCCCGCAACTCCAAATAACCAAGTACTATTGAACTAATGTATTTGGGGCAAGGAGTGGAGAGTAGAGCAAGAGGGGAAAGTATGTAATTGATGGTGTTTTTTGTTTGTTGTGCTGGGGAACATATTCCAGTATTTAGTTCAGGAAATGTCTCATGCATGATGAAGAGTGACCAAATTTTTTTAAATGAGCCCTTTATTAAAATGTTGACAGCATGTCACTGCCGCCATACACTTGGCTGCAGCCTGTCCTCTCCTGTTGCTTTTTATATTTTATAACGCTTCTTCCTTTTTCCATTCGTCATGTCATCTCACTATCTAAATTTTTCCTTAATTTTTATTTCAGGTTAATTTCTTTCATCTATTATTTCTCTCTCCACTTATCCAACTGGTTTTTTTCCTCCTCTCTTTCTTGCTCTCTCTCTCTCTTTTTCTCCATTCTGACTGTACCGTCTCTCCATGTTTTTCTTTTCTTACCTCTTCTTTCCTTAGTTCTTCCTCTTAGTTTTGTCCCTTTTTCTCTCCCTCTATCTTCTGCCATCATTTTCTTCCTGAGCATCATGTGATATTTTGCATGAATTCTCTTGCGTGATATGATACAAAACTATATTTTGTATGGCACATTTAATGCAAACCATATCCCAAAACACTTGACACTATTTTTTTACATAAACACAACTTTTCCTGTGATATTACTTTGGAAACACAATGGTCCTGATTCTGATCTCACACTGGTTTTACACTGGTATAATACAAAGGTTTCAGTGGATTACTCCTGATTCATACTGGTGTACATCGGGGGAGAATCAGGCCCAATGAAAACAGAAGATTTCATTGTGATAATTTTGCTACAAGACAACCTTTTCCTCCAATCAACAGGAAGTCCAGAAAGGGAAAAAAGCATCCTGAAGTCTCTGACAGAGGTAACCATGCAATGACCTAATTCAGCCTTGGTGTAAGCTGGTGCAGCTACACTGGAGTAAATGAAACCTTAGGACATGTTTGGATTTCAGTCATGGACCAGATCTAAAGCACTAAGAGATGTTGTCTGGAATTTAAGGGTGGAGAATGTATGATTTAATAACTACTGTTTTTCCCTGCTAATGTGGTAAGGACTCATAGGAGGAACCTGGTTTGCCATCTGTTCCCCCAATGACCACTGAGCTCTCTCATCCCTCACCAAGACTTCTCCATGATCTCTCTTCCCCTCAACTTCTCCCAGTGCTTCGAATCTCCAGCCCACTCCTTAGTTCTCCTCCTGATCCAGGGGTGGCCAACCTGTGGCTCCAGAGCCACATGCGGCTCTTCAGAATTTAAATGCGGCTCCTTGTATAGGCACCGACTCCGGGGCTGGAGCTACAGGCACCAACTTTCGAATGTGCCGGGGGGTGCTCACTGCTCAACCCCTGGCTCTGCCACAGGCCCTGCCCCCACTCCACCCCCTTCCCTGAGCCTGCAGTACCCTCGCTCTTCCCCCCCCCCCCCCAGCCTCCTGCATGCCACGAAACAGCTGATTGGGAGGTGCGAGGAGGGAGAAGGGAGGCGCTGATCGGCAGGGCTGCCGGTGGGTGGGAGGTGCTGGGAGCAGGGGTGGGAGAGCTGATGGGGGGCTACTGACGTATTACTGTGGCTCTTTGGCAATGTACATTGGTAAATTCTGGCTCCTTCTCAGGCTCAGGTTGGCCACCTGATCATTCTCTTCCCCACAAGTTCTGCCACCTATGAATTCCCTGCTTCTAAACTCTCTCCTTATTCCTGCTGGAGCTCTCTATAAACTCTCTTTCAAACTCAAGCTCTTTCCCCCTGAGAGGTCTCTTCTGTACCCCAAAGCTCTTATTCCACCCTTAAGCTACCAGATAATGCTATCCAAGATAATATTTTATTATATGTCTGAGAGAAAAAGAAGGTTTTAATGTAGTCACACTGGATTTTTCCCTATTGTATTTTACTTAGTCTTCTGTCTCAAATCCAATTCAATGATATGCTAATGAAAGGCAAGGAATGTGATGAGCTCTTACATATTCGCTGCAGTTTGTAATAGGGTTTGGGACATTGGGAGGACTATGATATTTTCTAACATCACTAATTTATGTCCAAAGACATTCTGTGTATTACAGTTATTGGTATCTAATAATAAATAATGCAAAGCTACGTGCTTCTCAATGCATTCAGTAAATACTTTCCTTGAACTGTTAAGTTTGCTCTTGAAAAGGAACCATAAAGACAAATGTTTTTCCTTAATGTGCATTTATCAGAAAGAAAAAATGAAGTGGGAACTCTCTTGTGGGATACAGTTATTGTATTGCCTACAGAGCGAGACTCATTTTTAAGGAGGGAGAGGAAGGAGCCATCTTGATTTTAGAAAAGTCTTGATTTTATGTACTAGAGTTAATAGGTAGTTGGCAACAACTGTGAGCTTTAACTGTGGACATTTGGAGCAAAAAATGCAGATGCATCTTTCTTTGCACTACACTGCACTGGAGAAAATAGGAGTTTCTATAGGAACACTTTGAAAAAGGTCATAGCCTGACACACCACTGTATTACTCCAGTTTTACACATGCATAATACCATTGACTTCAATGGAGTTACACTAGCATAAAATGGTAGCAGAACAGCGGTGAATCAGGCCCTCAACATTTTTCTGTAAAAGAAGGACCATCCTTCCTAAATAAGGACAGTGGGTTTGATTTAGAAAACAAAAAACTAAATAATGGGATCTGAAAGTAGCAGAACTTTAAAAAAAAGATCAACAGAATTAAAAAATCCCAGAGTTTGTCATGATTGCATTCTTATAATGTCACTTTAGATATTAAGGAGCTGGAATGCAGAATCAAAGTGGGAAGTCTGCAGTTCAGACTGAGAAGTGAGGGTGAGATAGGAGCAAATGGAACCAGTCTAGCAAACTGTGCAGTTATGTATTTTTAATCAACCTTCATTGATTAAAAGATATATTTTTCCACTATAGAGAGACAGATTCTGATCTCAATTACAGTGGTTAAAATTTAGAATAATCTTCATAGTTACTCCAGCTTTTCACAGGTGTAATTGTATCAAAATTTGGCCGAAGACTCCGGTTCTGACACAGGTGTCACTTGCACCACTGCAAACACAGAGAAACTCCGGTGAAGTCAATGGAGTTAAACTGGTGTTAAACCTGATCCAGTAAAGCACTTACACACAAGTTCAGATTTAATTCCATTGACTTCAGTGAGACGACTCCCAGGCTAGAAGTAAAGCATGTACTAAAGTGCTTTGCTGGATCTAGGACTCAGTGACAGCACAATAAGGCTCTCATTTTTTCCTTTCTAACATATACAGCAGCCATTACATAGCTTTGCTCCGAATATATTACTTTTATAAGTGAATGTAGTGTTCATGAAAGCTGCCTGAAGGATGAAGACTTCTGTTTATCAACTGAACAGGTACCGTAACTAACTATGAACAACAGTACAAACTTCCCCTCACTGCACCTGACCTGGTGGTATGAAGTCTAGGAGTGCGAGGGTAGTTCTTGTTCCAAGCTCATTCCATCCTTGGCCTCTCTACAGAGCTTGCCAAAAAGGCTGCCAGTTAGTATCATTTGCAGTGGTGATTTTGTGATGAGGCATCTGTGTCCAGTAAATCTAGACTGAGACCACCAAGTCATTCCATCTGGGCCACTGGATGGCTTTACGATGGTAATGACTTTTGGTCACTATCACCGAGGACTGGATACAAACTGATAATGTAGAGATGAAAATCTTCCTACCCTACTACCCATCCTCTGAGCCAGCCAGACCACCCGGCATTGAGAATTTTACTATATTATATTACGTATTCCAGGGCATCTTTAAGAGGCTAGTTTACTGTATATGTATCACATGATACATTCTGGAGTTGTAATTAGAACTGGACATATAGTGCAAAATACTCTTCCTCTAATATTTGTTCAGATTTTTAAATGAATCAGTTTTGCACATGCCCATGCCCCTTTTCTATAAATATTCTAGTGAATGGGTTGTCTGGCAGGAATATTTGTGGAAAAAGTGAATTTAAAGCAAATAATGAAGAATGTTACAATTTGTTTTGAATTCTGGAACATATATATGTGCACCAAAAACTTGATTCTAAGAGCTATATTTTTTCCAGCAGAAACATCATGTGGCTATATATCCAGTCAAAACTAAACAAAATAACTCAAATTTTGAGTACTGAATATTCACAACAAATTGCTTGTGCACAATCTACAAAGCAAGAATTATCCATAGAAACTATTCACTACAAAACTCTAGATGTAAATAGTTAAGAGAGTACATGTATGACTGGAATTAAGGCAAATGCCATTTTGTCTGAAGCAATACAAAATACCAGCACTATATACCAGCACTAGTTTACAGGGAAAATTGTATGTCACTTTTCTTCAGTAATATCAAAAAGTACCAATTTGTTCAACAACCTAGAAATGTAAGAAAGATGAAAGCACAATGACAAAAATAGATACTTCTCTTCCTCCTCCTCCTCATCGTTGTTACTGTTATTATTTTATTATAGCAGTGCCTAGAGGCCTCCATTAAGATGAGGGCCCTACTGTGCTACATACACATAGAAAAACAGAGTCCCTCTTCAGAAAAGCTTATAATCCATACAGAAAATGCAGACAAAGGGTTTGTGGAGGAGAAAGTATCAAGAATTATTCTGTCAAGGGCCCAGTTTGTCTCTGACTGGCAAATGTGATAGGCGCAGCTGACATTCAATAAAACTTTTTTTTGGAACAAATGTCTTGTTGCAATAAGTCACTCCACCGTCAGTTCAATGTCCATCCTCAGATCACTCTCCTGTAGTCATCCGCCCAGACTTAAGAGAAGAACACAGGAAACAAGAAGAATGTAATGCCTTTATGAGGCACTTCCCTGGAACAGCCAAATATGAACATCATAAAGAAAAACAACATGGTGTGCCTCTCATAGATGTGGTGAAATTCTTCACAGAGTTATCAACTTTAATAACAATGCAGGAAGCCTGTCAATGCACAAAGATTTTTCTCAGAAGCAGAAGCTGCTGGAGCTTGAAAGAAAGGAAAAGAAATGTCATATGGGGCCATCCTGCCCTATGGTACTGTCATGAGGCTTAACCCCCATCGTCCGCAAGGCTAGCGAATGCACCCAATTACTCATGCTCTGCACCTATGGAGGTGAGTAGCTAATTGGCTCCCTGCCAGAGGGGACAGAGCTAAGCCATAATAAGTAGACTGACGGAGTTCAGTTGAGAGAAAGAGATGGCAGAGGAGACAGTGTGTGTCTCGTTGAGAGAAGCCCAGGGTTAGGGTACACAGACAGAGGCAATGGGGCAGCACACTACAGGGCCAGCATAGGCTCCTGCAAGAGAAGCCTTGAGATAGAATCTGCTAGTGAATACACCCAATTAGGAACCTGAACCTGGGGAGATGAGTAGCTAATTGGCGCCTGGCCGGAGAGGAAGGAGCTCAGTTGAGAGAGAGATGACAGAGGAGGAGACAGGTGTGTCTGATTGAGAGAAGACCAGGGTTGGTGAAGGGTCAGAATCCATTAGCTATGGATGTAAGATCTTAACTACAGTTTCTCCTGAGGACTTTTCATATAGGCCCAGAGTCCACAGCTTGGCTTGGGCTATAGGGGCTGGCTAACAGAGAACAATACATAGCTAAGAGGAAGCCGGGCTAAACAGTTAACCTTGTGTGTTTCAAGTCAGTGAGCGGAGTCAGCATAACTCCGAATGTAATTGGGAATCCTTATAGATACATGAAGCGCTGAGAAAGGCCTGATGGTTACTCCCTAATGCAGGGAGGAGATTGTGGTACAATACCCCTCAGATTCCAGACAGAGTTCAGGGAGAGGCCTAATATAATTGACATGAGTTATGACACCCTCCCCTCACAGATGTATGCCAATCCTAGCCCACAGAAATGCAAGGGCAAACTTATAAACAATTGTTATTGTTAAGTACTAATTACTGCCTTTTTCATTTTAAATCTCCAGGAATGTACCTGTTGGTCAACCGGGAGAGCTGCTACCTAATTCCCCTGGACCCCAAAATTAGGATTTAACCTATACACTTTAATAGACACAGTTTGGGGGTAATTACCTGTGTTTCAGCAATATGTTAATTTGAGCCTTGGGTGGAACCATTCTGTAATCTTTTAGACCATTGGCTTATTGTGTTTATCTTGTCTTGCTGCTAGAACCTATCCAGGGGCTAGGGAAAACCCATCCCTGTCACTTCTCTCGGCGCAATGAACACCATATATATATAATCTGTAGTAATTAATTGTTTTGCAGTGTCTCTGAGCCTGATAAGCAAAGGGACACTCCGCCAGCCCTGTGCGTAATAAACTCCTGTGCTTGAATCTACATGGTGTGGATTATTGTTCCTTCAGTTGGGGTACACAGAGACAACAGGGACCGTGCAGGCTATTGCAAAGGAAGCCCCGAGATAGGATCTGTGAATAGAGAAGACAAGAGGGTAGAGGAACTATTGAGTTTTGGCTGGATTTATGATACCCCGGAAGGGGTGTGAAATTAGGTGACTTGGCCGAGGGCCGAGACCCCGACAACCTGGGGCCAGAAGGAGGTGGCTGGTAGGAGGGGCTGGAGCCAAAGATAGTGTCAACCTTCTGCACTGACGCAAGTGAGTGAGCCCCACCAGAGGTACATGTAAAAAGCCGGAGCAAGTGGCTAGACACTGTTTCCCTTCCCCACCAACCTCTGGCAATGTGACATAAATTATTTTTGCAGGGGCTAAATTCACAAAGGCACTTAAAAGCCTAACTGCTATTTTAGGTTTTTGTGTCCCAGACTTAGGCACCACTGGCGTTGACAAATCCCACTCTTGGCAGCCACCTAGCCCTGTAGGCACCTAAACTCACTTAGCCCCTAAGTTATTGCACACAAAGTTCCCTAGAGGCTATGTCTCTGCCTCTGAGCAGGTGCACAGCTGCCTTACTCTAAGCATCCAGATACCATAGCCCCAGCGAGATTCATGAACTGGGGGAAGATAGGTGCTTCCCTGCCTAACTTGCTTGCAGGGCCGAATCATGTACGTATGCTCAGAGCCACCTAACTGTACATCCTGCTGCTGCTGCTAACATTTAGGTGTCTGACTCCAGGAGAGGGTTCACAACTGTGAATCCCAAGTGAAGATAGGTGCCCCTCTGCAACCCAGTGTCCATCTCCCTGAGAGGGGCAGGGCTTAGCACATACCCCTTTCTTTGGTCTCTCCCATTGGCTATCTAAAGCGGTTCAGAAAGCTGGCTTGGTGAGGGGATGAGAGAGCTCAGTGGTCATTGGGGGAACAGATGGCAAACCAGGTTCTTCCTATGAGCCCTTACCACATTAGCAGGGAAAACCAGTGGTTTTTAAATCATACATTCTCCACCCTCAAATTCCAGACAACGTCTTTTAGTGCTTTAGATCTGGTCCATGACTGAAATCCAAACATGTCCTAAGGTTCCATTTACTCCAGTGTAGCTGCACCAGGTTACACCAAAGCTGAATTAGGTCATTGCATGTTTACCTCTGTCAGCTTTCTTAGGCACCCGTCTATCCCCATTCATTGTATAGGGAACCTGGGCATCTAACTCAGCCTTTGTGAATCCCAGTGATTTTCTAGATGCCTAAATCCCTTTGTGAATCTAGCCCCAGGAATACACTATAACAAAATAATACTAGTGGTGGCAACTTGGAAATTCCAAACTCAATTGGGAAGCTAATGATAACATCCACGTTTCATATGAGGGCACTTATGTTTATTTAGAAACCTAAAAGTCCATTTTACATTCTGATGAGACACTTTTAGTGGCACCTGGATGTTCTATTTAGATGCTAATGTCTAAGATGAAGCCCACAGTTGTCAATGAATATAAGTTAGACTTCTCTGTTTTGGGGATGTTTTTGTCACAACCATAAAACTGATTAGAGAACCAGTAAAATGATTCACTGAAAATATAAAACAAACATGGCTGAAACTTTAAGGCATGACTGCTCTCACTCACACTGGTTTTATACTACTGTAACTCCAGTTATTAGTGATTCCTATTATTCATCATTCTTATTGCAGTAGTGCCTGGGGATCAAAGAAGTCTGGAGCCTGATTGGGTTACATGCTCTACAAACACACAGAGAAATAGAGAATCCCTGCCTTCAAGAGCTTACAATCTAAATGTGACGTCAATAGATTCACTCCTGGTTTAAACCAATTTGAATTAGATCAGAACTGAGCCCAAGAGTTTCTGATGGAATATCTTCTTATTAAAAAAAAAAAAAAAAAACTATAATCACCGAGAAATCCATTTTAATCTATTTGCAATGACCCTCAAAAAAAGAGAAAATCAGAACAATTGTTCTGTAAATTCTATATAGAATAAGTCTGCAATGTGCAATATATTTTACTGTGGAAACTTATTTTATTAAAAAAAAAAGACCCTGAAAAATGAGATTGGACTGGGATTTTCTTTACAAACAAACAAACAAATATGTATGACATATATAATTTTGAATATATAATATTCATGGGGTAAAATTCAGTTTCATTGTGTTTATTATTGTTATTTTATTTTGTAAGTCTTGATTTCTATTTTTTTACATATCCTGGATTAAAGCACCTTTCTGAGCTGCCCCTTTCTGAGCTGGTTAGACCTGACTTTTGATAGAGATGTTCACATTTTTTGTACACTGCAATCACCTTCATGTTTCGTTATGTGCAATGGATATCTGTTTTCTAGGTGATTTTTATCTTGGCACTTCTGAAGGATAGAAAAGTGGCTGTCTGACTCCTAGCTTTATCCTAGCTAGGAACAATCCAGAATTTACACAAAGGCAGACTTATAAGAGAAGGAGTATCTCTCCTGGGGATCACATTCTTAGTTTGGCCTTTAGGCCCCATTTGTCTCCTTCAGTCTGACTTCCCTCTCATATCTGAAGGGTATGCACAGAACCAGCTCCCCTTAGTGTGATCTGCTTTGTGCTCAGCATGGTACAGCCTTTGCCACACCAAGCAGAGCTGTTCAGAGCTTATCTTCTTCCACTAGGTGAAGTCACTAATGCGAGCGGGAGCAGTCCTCCTAAATCAATGAGCAGGCTCAGGGACACGGCTAGCCAGTCTTAAGGACACTAATGCCTAATGACAGTAGGCTCAGTCCTGCAAGGTACTGAGCATTCTGGGCCTGATGAAGCAATACAAACTTAACTTTAAGCTCATTAATAGTCCCAGTGATTTAAATGGAACTACTCAAAGGGTTTGCACCCACTTCATTTAAGTCAATGGAAAAACTCCAGTTAACTTCAGTGGTGGACACTGGGGGGCCAACACATGTAAAGTTAAGCACGTGTGTCTCTTTGCAGGGTTGGGGCCCAGCGCTCAATGTCTTGCACAGTGGAGCCTTTATTCATGGACAAGAAATGTCATCAACTCTTGCATGCATTGCAACAAGGTGACCATATGTGTAAAAAGCGTAAGTGATTAATGAGTCATAAAAAATATATTAACTGGAAAGCTGAGGTAATTAGTGTGAAAAATCTTTAATGAAACAGGCTTGGCATAGGCCACCATTGAGTACTACGAATTTACAGTGTTGTTTGAATGTAGAAGCAAAAATATTATAGCAAAGCGTTAGTGTACTTTAACATCAGATATTATTGAGCTCACCCAAAAGTTACCTTTGGTTATAATAATCGCCCACCAAAACACTATGTTAAAGGAACGTTATTTAAATTGCAAAGTCAAGCACTTGAAAGTTAGGGAAAGCTAGATTTATGGTTGCCTCTGTAACCTTAATTCTGTCTCTCTGTGTAGCTATCCTGTGCACTAAATGTGCACCTTGCATAGAAAACAAAAGACAGGGCCCTGCACTAACGAGTTCCCAATTTAGATTTTAGCCATGACGCAGCAAATGAGGAGAAAGGGATGAGAGTCTTGAGACCAGTCTAGGGCTACAACCATAAGATCATGTGGCTACTTAGCTTTGACATATGCACATCTTGGTGGTTCTCTTTTGTTTTGATTTTGAATAAAATAAAGCTTCAACTCAAAACCACACACATTAGTATAACCACAATAAAGCCTGCATATGGCAAGATGCATCATATATTAGGCCTGATTCGGGAAAGTGTATAAGCATGTGAGCTGAATAAGGGAAAGCACGTAGAGGCACTGCCCCAGGAGCAGCTCTGAGGCACAATCCCTCTGTTTGCTCGGTGGGGAGGGAACTGCATCAGCCTTTACAAGATGCAGCATCCTCCCCCTGTTAAGTCTAGGTTGGGTTGGAGGGATCTATATGGGTTTGCATCCCTTCCTGTCTTCCTTACTGCCCAGTCAACTGCAGAGGGATGTAATGGGTGCACACAGCCCTTGCTGTTTCTTCTTTAAACACAAACTCCAACATAAACCTAATCCAATTCTGAACCCCTCCTCATTCCATCTCTAATGTTACATAAATGAAGCAAGGGAGCTTTAACCAGGTCTCTTGGGAGACTATTTAACAGTATAGAACATTTCACAGAGGGGCACTTTTCATATCCTCATCTGATATGTTCCTTTTTTAGACCATAAGAATAGTCATACTGGGTCAGACCAATGGTCCATCTAGTCCAGTATCCTGGCTTCTGACAGTGGCCAGTGCCAGGTGCTTCAGAGGGAATGAACAGAACAGGAAATCATCAAGTGATCCATCCCCTGTCGCCCATTCCCAGCTTCTGGCAAACAGAGGCTAGGGACATTGCAGAGCATGGTTTTGTATCCCTGCCCATCCTGGCTAATAGCCATTGATGGCTCTATCCTCCATGAACTAATCTAGTTCTTTTTTGAATCCTGTTAGTGTCTTGGCCTTCACAACATCATCTAACAAATTGTTCCATAGGTTGACTGTGTGTTGTGTGAAAAAAATACTTCCTTTTGTTTGTTTTAAACCTGCTGCCTATTAATTTAGTTGGGTGACCCCTAGTTCTTGTGTTATGAAAAGGAGTAAATAGCACTTCCTAATTTACTTTCGCCACACCAGTCATGATTTTATAGACCTCTATTATATCCCTCCTTAGTCCTCTCTTTTCCAAGCTGAAAAGTCCCAGTCTTTTTAATCTCTCCTCATATGGAAGCTGTTCCATATCCCTAATCATTTTATTGCCCTTTTCTGTACCTTTTCCAATTCTAATATATGTTTTTTGAGATGGGTGACCACATCTGCATGCTGTATTCAAGATGTGGGCATACCATGGATTTATATAGAGGCAATATGATATTTTCTGTCTTATTATCTATCCCTTTCCTAATGGTTCCCAACATTCTGTTCGCTTTTTTGACTGTCGCTGCACGTTGAGTGGATGTGTTCAAAGAACTATCCACAGTGACTCCAAGATCTCTTTCTTGAGTGATAACATCTAATTTAGACCCAATCATTTTATATATATAGTTGGGATTATGTTTTCCAATGTGCATTACTTTACATTTATCAACATTGAATTTCATCTCCATTTTGTTGCCCAGTCACCCAGTTTTGTGAGATCCCTTTGTAACTCTTCGCAGTCTGCTTTTGACTGAACTATCTTGGGGAGTTTTGTATTATCTGCAAATTTTGCCGCTCACTGTTTACCCATTTTTCCATATAATTTATGAATATGTTGAACAGTACTGGTCCCAGTACAGGCCCCTGGGGGACACCACTATTTATTTCTCTCCATTCTGAAAAGTGACTATTTATTCCTACCCTTTGTTTCCTATCTTTTAACCAGTTACCAATCCATGAGAGAATCTTCCCTCTTAACCCATGACATCTTAATTTGCTTAAGAGCCTTTGGTGAGGGACCTTGTCAAAGGCTTTCTGAAAATCTAAGTACACTATATCCACTGGATCCCCCTTGTCTACATGCTTGTCGATCCCCTCAAAGAATTCTAGCAGATTGGTAAGGCATGATTTCCCTTTACAAAAACCATGTTGACTCTTCCCCAACAAATAGTGTTCATCAATGTGTCTGATAATTCTGTTCTGTACTACAGTTTCAACCAATTTGCCTAGTACTGAAGTTAGGCTTACCAGCCTGTAATTGCCAGGATCGCATCTGGAGCCTTTTAAAAAAAATGGCGTCACATTAGCTATCCTTCAGTCAGCTGGTACAGAAGCTGATTTAAATGATAGGTTATATATCACAGTTAGTAGTTCTGCAATTTCACATCTGAGTTCTTTCAGAACTCTTGGGTGAATACCCTCTGGTCCTGGTGACTTATTACTGTTTATTTTCATATTTAATTTCACACCATCACCCGGCTCCTAATTTTTACTCTCTTCAGTCTCCCTAAGCAAATCCTCTCCTTCCTCAGTGCACAGATCCTCCAATACTTGCTGATTTTTAGTGCTAGAACAATAGTGACAACAGAAGCCACAATTTTTGGAACTGTGAAATGAACACATGAAATAACTGCTAACTGGTAAAGGAGCCAAACCTATTATGAAAAGTTAAACAGTCCTTCTAATTTGAATTTAAGTAATTTCTCCATAACTTTTGCAAGGGTAAGTCATGCATATCGATCTCTAGTATGTTGTTTTATATGTGTGCAGTACAAATTCAGCTAAACCAAGTTATCTGCCTGATGGAGCTCAAAAATGTTTCTCAATTTGATTTCAAACAGAACTCAATGTGGAGGAAATGTAATTATGTTAGTAATACTAAACACAATGAAATGACCATCAAAACAGTTTCCAAAGATTTAAAATGTTTTTCTTTTGATATAATTTAGTTAGGGCACCTCTTGTATGTCTGTGTTAGTGCAATCTCTTAAAAAGTAGGCCTCGGAAATCAATTTGATTATCTCTCTGAATTAAGTATGCACAAATGAGAGCAATTGAGATCAATATAAATTAGGTTAAGTACTCCACTGTGTACAAAACCATTATGTAACAAGAAACAATTTGAATGAAGACGCAAATAAACGCATTGTAAGGGTGTGCAACTTGTACATGTTTATCTGCTTATTTCCGTCTGCTACACATACATTAAACATGCTTGCCTTTTTTTAGACTTATGAATGCCCTTTAAAGGCTCTTGTCCATCGTGATCAAATACGCACACAAATGGCAATGCAGTAGCAAGTGTGGATTCTGTTATTTCAGGGCAGATCAAGCAATGGACTTTATGGATTGGAAAGATCTCTTCGGTCACCTAGCCAAATCCCCATTCCAGTGTAGGAATGTTCCCTGTGGTATATTTTCTGGTGCTTTTCCCAGGCTACTTTCAAATGCCCCAATATAGGGGGATTCCATCACTGTCCGTGGCGGGGATATCTTACACTGCAGCTGGGTGAGAGTCTCCCAGTGCAGATTATCAGACTTGTGCTAGTATTGCTCCAGGTAGCACGGTAAAAATAGCAATGTGGCTGTTCTGGCTTGGGCTGGAGTTCAGGATCTCAAGCATAGAGGGACAGATAGGCTTGAGAGTCTTAGTTCCAGCCCAAGCTGGAGCATCCATATTGCTATTTTTACTATGCTAGCATGAGCCCCTGTAGCATGAGCCTGTTAACCCAGGCTGGGAGATTTCCCACAGCCTCAGAGATCTCATTATCAGGAAAATTTTCTTGATAGCCTAAATTTTCCCTTTCTTCATTTCATCTCAAGGATCCCAACTATACCTGGACCACGTGAAATAATTCCTCTCTGCCCTCAGTGTTTGCCATCCTTCTGATATTTGTCAAGTATTAGGGGGTAGCCGTGTTAGTCTATATCCACAAAAACAACAAGGAGTCTGGTGGCACCTTAAAGACTAACAGATTTATTTGGGCATAAGCTTTCGTGGGTAAAAAACCCACTTCTTCAGATGCAACTCCTTGTTGTTTTTCCGATATTTGGAATCTCAGCGACAAACCCAGTTCTAAAGTGGTTAGCAAGGAAATCTAATAGTCAGCACCTTGTTAACATTATTAATTATTTTAGAAAGGCAATTCACTGCATAGAAATTACACTTTTATTCATTACTGGCCTGTTCCAAGGCCCACTAAAATCCAGTGGATAGGCTCCTATTGATGATTTTAATGGGCCTCGGATCAGGTCCTAAATGTATTCGTCTCCTGTATTAAAATATATTCATAAAGAGTATTCTTTTCCCCTTTCAGTTTCTTTTAAAATATTAATTGTGAAACAAAAGAAAGGATGGACGGAAGAAAGAGGAGAAAAGGAAGATGTTGAGGTTTTTGTTTCTTTATGTCCATGTGCAGTGTTTAGCAAGTCTCAAGGTAGCTCAGTGATAGATCCCTTATAAATATGACCTATAATTTAAAGATTAGATTAGATTGTTATTTTTGGGGGGCAAGGACTATTCTTTACTATATGCTTGTACAACACCTATTGTAATAGTGTGCTGATCCCTGACTGGGGTGTCTAAGCAATACTGTAATATACAACAACAACAATAATGATAGGGCCCATTTACTGCACTCTAATGCAAGCATGAGTGGAGGCGTGGGGTGGGTACAAGATACTTTAAGTGTCGTCCTTTCCACTGAGTGGTTGTAAGCCTCAAGCTTGGACTTGTGTAGCCTCCACAGAGCAGCTCCGCTCTGCGTCCTGGCGAGGACTCTGCCCCCTATACATTTATACACCTGTTGCACAGCCCAGTTACTCATGGCTGACACTGGGCAGGTAACTTGCCCTCTAATTATTAAAAATGTATTAGCCCTGGTTTTGAATACCAAAATGCTTTGGTGTACGGGTAGAACCTTCTAAAGGCAGTTGCTTCAAAACTCTTTCATCTTCTGAATTTAAGAATTGGTGCTATCCATTTTATAGCTCTGTACAATTCACTGATGCACCAATCATAACCTGGGTTACGATTCTTCAGGTAGATTGTATAGCAGATTCTGCTTTAACAGAATATTGCAAGCAGGCCTAAAATAAACCAAATAAAACTTACAAACTGAAGACAGTAACACATTTACTGTAAGTCATGGAAACCATCCCGCAATTAAACAAAAGAGTTTGGTGATTGAATTTGACTAATTACATTTTGAATTTATTTCCTATCATGGGTCATTTGTAGGGTAATTCGCCCTAAGGCTGATCACAATTATATCAGGGCTGGCACAGAACTGGCCTCAGAACCAGGGGGAGGTGAGGTCAAACATCTCTGTTGTAGCTTTCCTCTCTTAGTTGAATGCCATGTTCACTGGGCACAAATGAGGATGGAGCTCACCATGTCCATTCAGACTTTTCATGCTACATTTACTAAACCAAATCAAGAGTAATTTTGTGCCATTCAGCACAGTAGGTTCAAACCATGTTCATTATTGCTAATTATTAATGACTTTGCCCTCTGTGCTCACTAGAAGTTCTCAGAGCACTTCAGAATCAGCCTTCCCAACACCTCCGTGAAGCGAATGTAATTCTGTCATATTCATGGGAAAACTGAGACCTGCCAAAGGTCACGCAGGAAGTCACTGGCAGGAGTGGTACTTAGATCTCCAGATTCCTAGTCCTATGTTTTCCAGAGATTGTGATTCATGACTGATAAGAGAGAATAATGACTTACTAGGAATGGCTTACGTTAATGGGATACAATGGGGGCTAGTGGACTTTTGTGCATTTGAGTCCTTATGTGTAATGTTTGGACCGGAAAACTTTTATAGTCAGCAACTAAGCCATTTATAGGCCTGATACGAAGTCACTGAGAGTCTTTCTCTTAAGGGCCTACGTAGATTGTCCCCAGCTCTTGTTAAGGATGGTTGGGGGAGGGGACCTTTCTCAGCTTTTTGCTACTGAGATGACAAACAGGGGCTGTTCATACATCTGACTGTGAGCAAGTGGGCAGGGTAGGGGCAAAGAAGGGCAGGGAGGGGAGTAGAGTGGAGTGTAATCTGCACATCCAGAAAGGGATGTAGTAACTTCCCCCCTCCCAGAGGAAGGACGAGCAGGGGAGGAATTGTCTCTCTGCAGAACAGTCCCTTCCTGGAGCACCTCTTCCTCTCCTTTGTGCCATCCCTGAATCTGGGCTGAGCCTGAGGGCTCAGTCTAGCCCTTAGCTTTTTCTCTCTCCATATTACTAGAGGAGACCTGCTGGAAAAAAGCATGCCCAACTCATCAACACATTCCTCAGTTATTTAGAGACAATTTTGGTCTAAGAGGTAATGTGGGTCTTAAGAAACAGCCAGCATCCAGTGCTAGCCCAACACTTTTTCAGCTGTGCACTTCACCAGTATTTTGAACCCACTTTTTCACAATGTAATTGCTTGATTTTTGTGCTTTTTTTTTACCCTAATGTTTTTTTTCTTTTGCATTTTCCTTCAAAATCAATGCAATGGCTGGTTGACTCCTGAATATTTTGCCTTATTACTAAACCCACCTGAGAGAGAAGCAGAATCCTGCATGCAAAACTCACCCAGAAATCAATGAGAAGTTTGTGTGGAAAAGGATGCAGGAGTAGGACTGCACACCAGGATCTTTCACCGGGGAGAAAAAGGTAATTTCTAACACACACAAACCTAATGGTGTCTCAAGACATTCATGTCCCAATTATGACTGCCTTTGTGCTAGAGGTGCCCTCTCCACCCTAACAGCTTCCATTCTGAAGGCAGCCATAAAAGGCCTGCTCATCTCTCTGAACCAAGGAGGGGCCTGCTAGTACTAGAGCTAGATGCCCCAGAGGAGGGTGCAGTGGGGGAGGCTTGCCATAGCTGAGTGATGTGTGTCTGGACAGGATGGAGGCATGACCTCCAGTTTGTGGCTGAGGGCCACACATACTATATCTTTTCCAAAAGTGTAGCAAGGACCACCAATAAGTGTGCTTCTCTGAGTCACCTACAGGCATCCTACAGAAGTATAAGGCTTCATCAAGCCGTATGAAGAACAAGGGGAGAAGGACAATAGAGAGTGATTGACAAAGAACACTTTTGTTCTCTTTTTACAAGTTTACCTGAATGTGAATTAGGGATGGGCAAATACATTCTGCCTACTTTAGAACATTAACACTTTGGAAGTTCAGCTTGAATGCTAGTGCTCAAGAAGCAGAGAGCAGGGACTGAGAAAAAAAATCTAATGAAGAAACAGAGACCAGAAATAGCCAGAGTGAAAAAAAAAATACAGAGAGTGATTTTTTTTAAAAGGAGAGAGAGAGAGGGAGAAATAGAAATACATCTAATGAAAAATAGAGTCAGACCTGCACTCAGCAACCAATCAAGAGACTGACAAAAACTCATTGGTTAATAGAGATGACCTTCAATTAAAAGGAGAGCAGAATTGTGATCAGTGTGTTTTTATAAGGAGAGCAGAATTGTGATCAGTGTATTTGGGGATCAGATGGAGCAATAAGGTAGGACTAGAGGTTGCTTAAAAAAGCTGGCACATGATAAATTCAATTTATCACATGGCAACACAATTTCTTACATGGATGACAGGTACTACCCACCAATCCATATCTGGTGAGGCTACTTCTAACATTTGGAGCCACTAAGCACCTTCGAAACAGTTTATAAGAACTAAGATATTTAGTTCAACATTAAAAATACAATTCAAGAGATTATTATTATAAATGTATGCTATTTAAAAATATTGAATGTATTTCCATTAATATTTATATATGTTGTTACCTCTTAATTTTGAGCTACATTTACAGGAGATAAAATATGTAGTCCCACAAATCCATTCAAAAATGTAGCTAAAATATAGACAGACATACTGACATAGATGGTAAAAATGCATACTGACATAGATGGTAAAAATGCACCAATGAACAGTGAATCATGATGCATTCAAAGACCATCTAGAGAATAAGGAAGTCATAGCAAAACTATATTCTTATTCTTACTGCTGAAGGCAGTGAAATAAACAGAAATGTCTGTGTTTGTCCTAGAAATTGCACCAACAAGTTTCTCTTTATCTAAATGAGAAACATGTCCCAGTATCCTAACCAGAATTCCTAACCCCTTTCTAGCTCTTTATTAAACCAGTCCTCAAAGGGCCTACTTAGCAACATCCCAGGGAAAAGAAAGAGCCTCTAGGACTGAGCCCTCTGGTCTGCAGGAACATGCAGATCTGGGGCCCCACAGTCGCATGCTGGTCCAGCTCTTACCCCACATGGTCTATGGGAAAAACATTGGCCTGATATTTTTGAGGTTGCAAAGCGGTAACTGTTCATGGTACTGAAATTAACATGAAGATCCAGCTGCAAAAAGTATTTGTATGCCCGGTATTACGTGCAAAGAAATGCAAGCACACACTTGCCTTCCACATAGCTACGGCATTAAGGACATTTAGTTCACATTGCCAAAGAATGCTATTATGTATCCCCGTGTGCTCCTCTAATTTCTCTGTAATTGCTGTTAAGATGTCTTAACTTTTTAATGAATTTAATGTCATGAACTTCTGTCTGTTATCGTCTTTCTTTGTTTATAAAAAAATTCATATTGAATTTTCTAATCTTGGTGAATATCTTATATTGACCACAGAAGTTCCAAGATATTGCTCATTACATACAAACAAATGATTTTACCATACAGCAATTAAGCGTAGTAGCAGCAGACGAAGCATTTCAATCTCGGGGAAATCACCACTGCATCTATGTAGCAGGTAGGCAGTTAATAAAAGAAAGACAAAGAAGAGCTTTCTTGGGTGCTGGTTCCAGACTGTGGAACAAACTTCCACAAGAACAAAGTACCACCACAAACCTCCCCTCTTTCTGTACCAAATGCAAGGTACACTTCTTTGACCTTGCCTTTGCTAATAGCAATATATATCTATCACTTAACAACAACTACAATAATAAAAGCCATTGCACACACAATTTCTCCCTTGGGAAAAGCATGAGAGATAGAGTGAGAGTAAACCACACATGACAGATACGAGCCATATCTCTTAATACACCTCTGGAAGGTGCTCAGATACCATGGGGTTGCGGGTGGTCTAAGAACCAGAACAGAATAGAATAGACTTTGCTAGCAATTGTGCATACAGTGAATGTTGTTCATGGCTAAGATTTTCAAAGCAGAATTCTTATAGTCATCTCAATCCTTATTTAGGCCTCTATCTAAAAGTGGCCTGATTTTCAAAGATGTTGAGCATCCACAGCTTCCTTTGACTTTAATGGAAGCTGCTAGCCCCGGATGTTCCTCCCACTGAAATCAATGGGATTTAGGCACCTAAATCCCTTAGGATCTGGGCCTCGGTACCTTTCAAAAGTGCTGAGTATTAATAGCTTCCATTAAAGTCAATGGAAGCTGTGCATGCTCAGCACCTTTGAAAATTAAACTTCCTTTATTTAGGTGCTTGAATATGGATTTAAGTGCTTAAGTTTTTTGGCCCACTTTCTGAAGATAAATAGCTTATAGTTAATACACCAGAAAATATCATAATGCCACTATGTGAATCCAAAGTACACCCACACCTTGAATACTGCATGCAGTTCTAGCCAGCCCATCTCAAAAACTGCGAGAAGGGCAACACAGGTGATTAGGGGTATGGAACAGCTTCCATACAAGGAGAGATTAAAGAGAATGGGTTCACCTTAGAAAAGAGATGACTAAGGGGGGATATGATAGAGGTGTATAAAATCATGACTGGTGGGGAGAAAGTGAATAAGGAAGTGTTATTTAGCCCTTCACATAACACAAGAACTGGGGGTAACCCAATAAAATTAGTAGGCAGCAGGTTTAAAACAAAACATAAGGAAGTACCTCCTCACACAGCACACAGTCAATCTGTGGATCTCATTGCCTGGGGATGTTGTGAAGGCCAAACATATACCAAGGATCAAAAAAGAATTAGATTAGTTCATGGAGGATAGATCCATCAATGGCTATTAGCCAGGATGGTCAGGGATGCAACCCCATGCTCAGGTTTCCCTGAACCTCCAACTGCTAGAAGCTGCAACTGGACGACGGGGGATGGATCACTTGAAATTGTCCTGTTCTGTTCATTCCCTTTGAAGCATCTAGCACTGCCCACTGTCAGATACTGGGCTACATGGACCCTTGGTCTGGTGTGTGTGGGGGGGAGGGGGGGGAGGGGGGGCGTTTTTTATGTGATAATAAAGCCACCAGTAGGTGGTGCTATGGTTCAGAGCTGGAAGGGACTCCCTTCCACCTCTGTTGGGAAAACAGTAGCTCAGAACTCAATTTCTGTCTCCAGCAGTGTTTGCATATTTGTCTTCATCTTGATCCTGCATTTATCCAGACTATATTCCAAATAAAAGCACTGTTTGCACATTCATGTTTGCTGAAATGCACAGTGATCAAGTGAATATAAATAAAAAGTGGCCAGTGGAAGTATTTTGTATAGATGAATCATTGATGGCATTTTAGTACAAAATGTTTCATCATCAGTTACATGATTCAGCAATCAGGAAATGCAAACAAGTTATGCAAGCACTTTGGTGACCAGCCCAGAAAAAATCAGAAGTATTTACAGAGTGCAGGATTGGTCTTACCCAGTGTTTTGCCCTCCCTGTGAACTATCATTTTTTGTACATTAGGGCTAATTGTGACCCTTGACTTTTCAAAACAGCAAACAATTTGGATGGGGTTAACTGCACTTGCTGCATGCCCTGACTGTGTAAACAAATGTCTTATCCATTTTAATAGGAGCACATTATTCTGAGAGCTGATTTTCAGTCCAAGCTGCAGCAGCTGCTTGACAGGTCACTGGTACCAATAAAGCAATTTTCCAATGAGAAAACACTTCTCACCCAAGGGGACTCAAAGGTTTTACCAGGCATTTCATAACGAAGTTGAGCTTGGTAACTTACATAAGACTTTGTAATGAGAGCAATTTTAATTGCATTCTTCATATGTCTGCTTACCTTACATTTGGTGCAGTATTTGCTTAACAGAGATTTGGTCTACCTTCTAAGTGATAATATTCTGACTTTTAGTACTTCGCAGGCAACACAGACATTAGGATATGGCTTTGTGTTCAATTAACCTGAACCATAGTTGAACTCTGCCCTTTGAACTCCCTAAACAGATAAATGCATTAACTCACCTAGGGATCATTAATATTTTTCATCGTGACAAAAATTTAAGAACTGCACAATTAAGCCCAGATCAAATAGAGAATTAAAACAGAATGTCTCCTTATTTGTTATTCATGCAGTTAAAAGGCCACAGAATTAGTGAGTCTGATCTAGCAGATTAGTGCTGTAAGCGAAAGGGCCTTTCACAGTCTGTAGTTATTGGAATTAGCACAACACGTTAGCATTATCCAAGGAATGTAGCAGTCATTCCTGTACTTTGTCTTACAATCCTATAGACTCTTCCCAGGGCCCATCTAACATCATATCTACGCCCAAAATGCCACATGAAAATTCTTTGGAAGAGATCTCAGCAGGGGCAAATGGTTGCAAATCCATTGGTTTCAAAATATTCTATACTTAAATAGCGCAGTTCAAAATTCTGGCTTGGACATACATTTGAAAAACCAATTGGCACTGAAATATAAGTGAAAAACCCATGTATTAAGACTAACTTACAATTTATAAGAATATTTGTACATGTGCTTTCCAACATGTAAATACACTAAAGACTCAATAAAAATGAACATATCTGAAGGAGAAATAATTGCACATTTTGGCAAATATTTTAGGGCTTGGCCCTACAAGTCCTTTCTCAGCCAAAACTCCCACTGACTTCAACATTGACTTCAATGGGAGATTTACTGGGACAAAGGCTGCAGGAGGGGCCCTTAGTTTTCTAATATTTAAAATCCCATTGTATTTTTCTAACTTACCTTTTATTTGGATCTCAGGTTTAATGCTGCCATACTACCCTAGATGAGACCACTTAAAAGAATATTGCAAGCATGAAGGATAAATCTATTGAATGGGGGGTCTTTAACTATGTGGTTTCCTTAAAGGGAAAGATTGGATCAATAGGATCAACACAAAAGGTTTCCCTGGCCCTGCATAAAACAGTAAAGAGTTCTCTTTTCACTGGTTTAACTTTCCTCTCTGACAAATGCAAATCAGTGGATCTGTGTTTACAACAGATTCTCTAACAGACTCAGAGAATTCCCGCTTAAACCAGGGGGATAAGAAGTTTGCCAGTTGAGGGGGCTGTACTGGAAACTGGGCAGAAGTCCCAGGGTCATATCAATTTGCATAAAATGGAGCCGATTGAAGCTGCCCTCTTATAGTTAATGTGAAAGTCTGGCCCAAGGACTTAGGAACGTTGGAACCTACAGTCAACACAGGACATGCTTGCATCATAATTATTTTTAATTAACATTATTGTTATTATTTTTAATAAATTGACTTTAGCCATTCACTTAATGGTATGATTAACTAATTAATAATACAGGCACCTGCGAACACTGCACGAAAGTACATTTAAATCAGTAAAATTCGAAAAGGGTAGTAATGCACAATCACTAAACAAATAGCCTGCTCGTGCTCCCACTGAAATGAATGGAAGTTTTGCCAATGACTTCAGACACAGCAGGGTCAGGGTCTGAGCATTCAAACCAATGTACTGGGCCTAACTCTGAACTCTTACTTGTTTTGCACCAACGTAAATCCATTGACTTCAGTAGCGTCGCTGCTACTGCACTCTGTGTCAGAGAGATTAGAATCAGGTCCAAAGAATCCAAACCAAAACCAACTGACTGGGGAAGCTGCTGGGCAACTCTGTAGAACTAGCACTTTGGCCACTCCTGAGCCAGCAGTCCTCAACAGGCAGGACTCCAATTGCAAATGGCTATTTTATTATTCATAAGACCTGATCCTGCACTGTTTATTCAGGCAAAAGTCCCGTTGGCTTCAGTGGGACTTTTGGTTGAGTAAGGATTGCAGGGTCCTTGTCAATATAATATTAACAGAAATGAATCGATGACGGGGGTACCTACATTACATGTTGAGATGATAAACACGCTGAAAAAGGGAGGTGGATACACAGGAATGCACATTCCTTCCTCGTTAAAAACAAATATAGTTATTTTGTCCTCTATAAAAAGTCTGATTCTTTTCCCTTAAATGTTCCCGTTCCCTTTCCTGGTTCCATATGATTAGTACTTGTGACATGCTCCAAAGTAAATGTAGACTATATACATTTAAACTATTTTCTTCCTGCAGGAAAAAGTATATGTACATTTGATTACACGAGCTAAGGTCCAAGTGCGATTAAATTACTTTAGAGGTATGCTTATAACCCAAACAATGTCTGCCAGTTTTCATGAGAATAATTCATCCTAAAATGATATAGAGCAGCTCTGCATGAATACAAATATGTCTTCCCTTTGAATATTTTGGGCCTGATTCTTCAGGCCTTACAAAGAAAAAATTCCCAATGAAAAACAAGGGGAGTTTTATCCTGGTAAGCATTGCAAACTGGCCCCTTTGTGTGCAATGCGGTCTATAAACTTTTACAGCCATTTTTAGACATTCTGGCAACTGTTATTTGAGATTCTGGCCTTTCCTTAGAATATTACTATCTCAAGTGTTGTCCTTTTAATACATAGCTGACCTCACACTATAGAAAACTTTTGGAAAGATTTGTACACACATGCACACACACTGAGACAATGGAAATAATGTTCTTGTATCTTCAAAACATTTGATGAACAACTAATTCGTTAACAGAGACATGGGAGCCAAATCTTGGCCCTATTAAAATCAATTGCAAAATTAATGGGATTTGACCCATAGCAATCTATGTATAGTGAGGTTTAGCTATAGTCCCCTAGTTCAATAAATCTGAGATCATGATTGAAATCTGTACCGCCTGAGCTTCTACATCTCTAAGAGCTGGGCAAACACGGCCGATAGTTTTATATCCAGGGATTGCACGGAAGGCTATAAAGCTATTAAGCAATTTTGATAATTCAAGTACAGAAACGGTTGGAGATGAGCAACCGACCTCTTCATAATCTATGAAAAAAATAAACACTAGGTACAGCCACACCACTAGCGTTACCTGACAAGCAGGGACGGGCTTCTCCCGGAAGATAACATAGGTTAGTTACATTTGAGAAGAACTGGCAGGAAAGAGGACAGCATGAGGTGCTCGTGTTATTGTAACCTGAGCAGCGTTTGGGTTCTTCCTCTCATTCAAGGGGAAAGTCGGGGTTGAAAGAAGAAGAAAGAGGAGAAAGGAAAAGCAAACACGGAGGCAATGAGACTGCATATTCACACGTGCTAGCCAGAAATCAATGCTCCAGAGAACGCTGTCAATTACAAAGGTCCTTCCCCGCTGTGAATCTCTCCGGGCCTCCTTACGCGGTTCTCTTCTCCCCGGGAGAATCAGGCGCCAGGCTGGACGGGCACATGGCAGAGATGGGTGCTGGGATGGGATGTGCGTGAAACAGGGCACTCCTGGCACGAAAGGTCTGCCCTCGACGTGCTCCCTGAACCGGTGGGGCTTCCTGCTCCGTGTTTACAATGCAAGCAACAAAATGCTTAGGCCACGGTTACAGAAAGTGGGCTGCTGGAGGGAGGGGGTAGGATTTATAAGCAATAATTAAATATATTCCCCCACACAAAAAAACTCATCGGGGCGTTTCACTGTTACCACCTGAGCTCAGGGAGTAAACGCGCCCCGGTTTTACCGGGGAGCCAGAGTACAGTATAGTTAGACCATCTGTATCTTCCAGCCCATCCGCACGCTCCGATCCGCTCGGAGTTTTTGCATGTTTACAAAGCATCCCGGATCCGCGGAGGTGACCCCTTCCTGCACCGAAAGTGCTGGGGGGAGGAGGGGGAAGGGGATTCGCATTTCCAGAAAGCAGCTAGTTCCAACGTCAATGCGATTGGAAGGAGAAGCGGGAGGAATACACTCGTGGCACGGCTGGAAACCCAAACCTGCCTTTCCCCATCGTGTCTCATCGGACACTGTACACGGGCTACTGTGCTAAGCCGTTCCCCTCTTCTACAGACGGCGAGCTAGGATCTCCCAGCAGACCGGCTCAGATCAGCTGAAAACCACGGCTTTGGGGACTTGCCAAACTATTCCGTGCCGGAGGCGACAAAAATGAAACGACAAACAAGTCCTTTGCAGAACTCGCTCCGTTCCAGAGGATATCCACCTACCCACGAGGGAAAAAACACCTGGAGAGCACCATTTAGAAGGAGAATCGGGGGGAGATAGATTTATCGTTGTTGAGTTTTTATGTTTGGTTTTAGTTTGTTATACGCAATTTAAAAAAAAAAAGAACGCTTGGATACTTCCAATTAAAAAACACAGACAATTCTTTAGGTGGCGATCTAAATACCTTTAAAAACGAAATATCAAAACAAACAAACAAAACCAAAGAACGAACAAACACACAAACGCAAAACCCCACCATCCATCTCATTTTGAGGCTCCATCCTAGCCACAAACAAACAAACTCGGATCAATCGTATACATTTGGTTTTGTTCTGAACTGAAATATTTTTTGGGAGAAGGGTGGAAAGAACTATATAGCAAGAACATGTGTGATGTGCATGAGTGTGCGACACACACACACCGAGAGAGAGAGAGAGAGAGACAGAGACAGATCAAATATATAATTTTTTACCTAAACCTCAAAAAATATATATTCAAGTTTAAAGTTGGAATGTCCTCCTTATTCACAATTGTGGGTAGGGCTTTCAGATGCCACAGTCCTTCATTTAGTGGAGTCAAGAAGTGAAATAATTTCCATTCCCTAGTTGCTAGACTACACAGGGATGTCAAGGAAACCCTTAACGCTGAAACTTTTGTGTTTTGGTTTCGTCGGATCGCTACCCCCAACGTATTTGGTTGTGCTTTTAAAAAACTGAAACTTTAAAAAAATGGGCACAAAGAGGTAGAAAAACAGAATGAAGGCCGATTATTCAGAAGAGTTTAAAATGTTTGTTATTGCTCAGCGAGCAACTGTCTACCGTGTAATTTACCTGTGTAGGGAGTTTTTAAATCCCTCTGTATTGATCTAAGAGTAGAAACCCCTTGTTAGCTCATGTGACTAGTTAAGGCTGGGATGCTGTATTTACATGGACATCACGTACACAGTCATTTATAGTATGCAGAGTTTGTAAGCAAGTTAGGGAAAGCGATGACTACGCATGGACAGCAGCAACTTTCCAGATTTGGGGGCTGAGAGAAGGAATTGGGAAGAAGGGGTGATGGAAGCCCCACTTCAATCTGTTTCCATTAGCCTGCTTAACCTCATGCAGTGTCAGACAGCTTCTGTTCGGAGCTGGGAGCTTTCACACTGAGAGCCATCTCCTAGGGAGACGAGGCAGGCACAGGGGTCATTTTTGTACTGGTCCAAGTGAAAAGCGTCCCCTCTAACGCCAGCCTTTCCTTCTGCTAGCTTAGTACCGCAATGAAGCGAAGCACCCAGCCGTATGGTCACCTCTTGGCATCACTCCTGGGGGAGAGCGAGCCCGAGGCCCGAGCCGCCGCCTGCTTCCCCACGGGGCTGCAGGATCGGCGCCCTCGGGGAAGCGAAACCTGGTTTGTAGGGTGACTCTCCATGTTGGCCATTATCTTTCACAATCTGCTTAGCCAACGTTTGGGGAAGATTCGCAACTAGGCATGGGGAGAGTGAGGGATTGCGAGACATACACACACACATGGGGGAGTCTTGTGCTGGGAAAGCCAGCGCCATCAGCTTTACTGGAAACAAGCCGGATCAGGTTCCAGATCAATGAAAACTGGGTCCACACGTTTATGTTACTGTTGCCAGCATTAATGCTCTTTTAATCTTCTAAACATTATCAGCATCGATCTCCCTCCATATACACATTGGTTTGAGAAAAGTGACATAACCACATGGCTGGAAAGACTGGAATAAAAATAAATGTTGGAGCCTTCTCGCTTGATGGGATCCTGTTCCCCGGGTTGTTTCGCGTGTGGTGTTCTCTCTCGCCTACCCTCAATGCTCTCAGGGACCCAGCACTAATGCATATTAGAAAGGTGTTATTGATTCACAGGGGACTCGAAAAGACAAGGACAGTAGTGAGCTAGCTCTTCAATTATTAATTTGATCAGCTCATCACGCAAAAGTATGTCTGTGTTATGTACAAATGTTAATACACGTTTCTATAGGGCGCAAGGTGCCTATTGACTACAGTGATTTGACACCGTAGGTACAGGATTATGTTTTGCATTGGTTATAATAGAATATTGCAATATGATATTATAGTATAAGCTGTGGCTACACATATAGGCATATGTCTAGTCCCATCTGTGCAGCTATATCTGAGATTCTGTGGTTCCACACACAAACATAAACCTATTCATAAATATCTATTCTCTCACTGAAAGAGTTGCAGAGAAATGTGAACGCTGTCTAATGTCGTTACAGGAATGGGTTAAAATATTAGGAAATCTTATCCATAATCATTAACTATTAGATGCGTTTCTTTACATCTTTCCTACCCTCTCTGGGTTTAGCTGGAAGGAGTGCGGTTAGCATCAATGAACAGGGCTTCAAATATGAAAAGTTAGAGCCCAATCCTGCCGTCTCAGAAAGCAGCAGAAATCCCATTGACTTCAACAGGCTCAGGATAGGGTCTGGAATGTGGATAAACATGATTGCTCTTGCCTTTGGTGTCAAAGGGACCGTGTGTATAACTGTGCCGAGAAAATAACGTCAGTTACAGGGATCTCGAGTGTGCATCCACCATGCGAACGGCACTCTTTTGTCGAGGGACAGAGGCTGGGACACGTTGGATGTTAATCGAAATGACAATGTCCTAAATGAGCTATTACAGATCACTGCAGGAAAAGTCACATGTTAGAATTAGCGCCACAACAGTTACCCCCCAATGAAAGCTATAGAAGATGACTGGCTTTAGTTTTAATGTCTTCCCCGATGTAGATAAGGCAACTGGCATATTCGTCACCTCATTATTGTATGCAGATCTCCTCTGCCTTCAGTAGTGATGTTTCCCTAATTGAAAATCGTTCAATTTCGTGTGCGCGCGCGTAAGTGATTGTATCACAAAGGTGAAAACCATTAACGCGTGAGCTCTCCCGCTTCGAAGGCATCATAATTTGATTAGTAACATTAAATGTACATCCCACCCCTCGAAAGCCTCCTTCCGAAAAGATCCCAGAATTGATTCTACTTGATGCCAAAGACCGTTTCTTTCCAGGAGCACATCGCCGCAGACAAACACAGACTCTGCAGCGAGATACATTCATAATGCTGAAAAGGCGAAGGAATAAATACCCCCCCCCATCTCGCCCTGGTGTGTTAGAGAAGATACCATGAATTTTTAATAGCCTACGGAGTCAAGAACAAAATCACCTTCCCAGTCCTGTGCTCTTTCCCCCTCCCCCAGCCAGACGAAGCCACTGGAATCGAAGGGGGAAAATAACCAAGCCCACAGCACTGCTGTAAAAATGAATGTACCCAGGTGGCTCTGGGCCGCCTCCTTCCCCCTGAAAATCTCTAAGACCCTTCGTGGTGGATTTAGATCCGAAAGCTCCGGGTTTGTGCCTGTTTAACCCAAACGAAAGTGACGCTGGCATCTCCAGTTGTGGGGCGTGCAGAGATTTCTATCAATAATGCATGGAGAGATGGCTTCTGTTCTCCCCCCCCCCCCCAGCCCCCAATCCCTGTAGCTACACTGAGTACATAATACCTACTTACCCAAATCCCCGCTACGGCATATTTTACAACAGGAGAGTGATCTATTGACCAAAATATAGTCTCCTATGATATACAGTAAGCCCTTAACACACTTGTTGTTGCTAATAAAACTACACAATAAATGGCAAAATCTCACCTTACTTCAGATACTAGATACAATCCGGATACTTGTATGCATTTATTTAAACGCCTCTCAAGAGCAATATATTTTATATGCTTCTTTTCTTTATTCAGGACTTCAAGTGAACGATTATACCGTATCCTGCAATTTTAGCAACTCTGACCAATTCCAAACGGTATCTCTGCATGAATCCGAATAGAGCCCTAACTTCTCTGTTTTGTACATTGCACTTGGGGAAAAAATCGTGGTTCACACAAAGCTTGCCATATCAGCTACACTACTACCAAAGAGACGCACTGCAAGAGTCCCACTGACCACTGAGATAGGCCAAAGAGATCTATTCACTCAGGACTTCTCACACATGAATTGTCCCTAAGATCGAATGAGAAAAGAGGAGGGGAGTGGAACTTGCCTTTCATTGTATAGTGTTTCCAAACTGCATTGTTAGAAAGTGTGCCAACTACACACACACACACACACACACACAACTAGAAACAAAGGATTTCAAATCTCACACGAGGTTTCAATGGGACATTGTTAACAACAATAACGCACACAACTCCCCCTACCTTTTGCGTTTCTTTCCATGATGTAGTGTGTAATATAAAATAATAGTAATAATAATATTCAATAATTATAATTAGTAAGAAATCTCAGAAGCTCCAGAAAGGAATTCACTCAGTATTTGACACAACCAGGAAACAACAACAACAATCACCCCCACTGCGCCCAAATGGAGGGTGGATTTTGAAGCAAAAAGTAATCTTTCCGAAAGGTTGTTTCCTATTTACCCTCTGCAAATCAATAATACCAAACGATTAATTGCTACAGATTGGAATCAATCCAACCACAGGTGAACGAGGCAGTTGTCAGAGTAGAAATCCCTTCTAAAATGCATTTGTAAACATGCAGCTGTCACATTATAAAAATGAGCCACACACACTATTATATATATCTGTATAATGGGAACAAGTTTGTGGTAAAGGGCTAGCATGTGTCAAAACAGGTTGCCAATATTTTATGTTATATGTTAAAATGTGATGGGACAGTGAAGCAAATTCTAGTTAATGCAGATATGTTAATTCTTGCTTATATGTCTTTCTTTCCAGATGTAGAGCAAAAGCAATGCTGAAAGGACTGCAGATATTCATCTAGACAAACACTTTCTCCTCACTGTGTGAAAAGAGATCTTCCCCCAGAATATAGGTTTTCCCAATCTTAACATGTCTATTTTTTAAGCATAAATACTCTATTGGTTCGCTCCTCCACTGCACACTATATCAAGGAAAGAAACATCTACACATAATCCCATGTACACTTTTCCAGATAGCAATTTATTTTTCAACCATCTGTATTATTATCCCCCACTTCCCTCAAATAGCAACCTTAATGGACGATTTCTTGTAATCTTAGAACAATAGAGGGTTGTACTTCTCTTTGATTACAGCAGAGGGAGCACAAAACAGCTCACCTCACATTAGAACAATATACCAAGTGTGATTGTCTTCTCCCTCGGCTTCAAATCCATCTCTGTGGTCTGTACAAAAATGAGCGCCCGTGTATGCAAAGAGGGTATTGCAGCCTTATACTTTTAGATGCAATAATCTATAGCTTAATTTCTCGGCACGTAATTTATCACACACCTAATGTGCTTCCTTTCACTGAGGAATCTAGGAGACTTTTAAATGATCCACACAACCTCGGCAATGCAAAGGAAATACACATTTTGTGATTTGTCTAATAAATGCGTGGATGCGACAGCTACTACTACCAGAAATGAAAGATACTGGTGCTAAGGGTGAAAAAATCAAACCGAAGCACTCAAAGCCGGGAGAACAGCTATTCTAAAACTACCTCCCACAAAATGCGCCATTCTTTATAACAGCTTTCCCAGAATCTGATGCTTTTTCCTCTCCTAAAATTGATGAAATACATCAGACACCACCCCGTGACCTCTTGTTATGTCCAAGGAAGTTTTCCGAGAGAAATAAACAAAAGAAAACACCTCTATCCTAGAAATAAGGATACAATGTACCTTCCATACATCCTTACTGTGGGTCAAAACTGAAGAGCCTTTTGCTGGATGTATTAGGGATTTTCCAAGTGCAATAGGAAATGTCAAAAACTCGGCACTATTCTAGCCTAGATCATGTGTAAAGATTACAGAGCAGGGTGAAAACAAAACATCCAAACCATTGTCCTCTTAGCAGTGCCATCACACAAGCCAGTCTGGTAGCACCCAGTAGCTCGAAGTAGTCAAATTAAGAATATTAAAGGGAGACATTAAATCAAGACAAGGGTAATCTATTCATCGTGAATGAAGCTCCCTAAAAAAACAGCCTCTTGAATACATCAAGCACTAGGCTATGCCTAAAGTCTGTACCCGCAGCATCCCATTACACTTTTCAGTGGCTCTTTCGCTGGGACACTTTGTCTATTTGCATGTGCACAGAGTATTATTGGTGCCAGAACTCACCTGCAAGTCTTAAGGCTGACATTCTCTGGAACTCGGGTTCCTGCAGCCATTTCCACATTCTCCTGAACGTCTCCCTGCCAGATTTCAGCTTACTCCAAGGTTTAGGGTTCCTTAGAAGGTCTGAAAGGGTCCCCTGAGAACGGCACAGCACCCTCTGGGCAAAGATCGCCTGGGGGATGCTATAGCGCTTCAGCTCTGCAGTGATCCTTTGGGCCACTTCTTTGGTGTTGATCTCTTCTAACTGCCCAGAGTTGTTAACTTGAGATCCAGAGGAGGAGGGCGGCCTTTCCCGGCTGGAAGCCAACACGGGCCCGTGAGGCTGAGCATGGCCAGGGTGTCCAGGATGGTGCATACCGGTTAAGTGGGACATCATGGCCGCAGGGGGGGTAGCCAGCCCCCGGGAGAGGTGCTGCTCACCCCTGGCCAGCATGGCAGTGTGGGCATCAAAGTTGGGGCTGAGCATCTTGTCGTGGCTGGGGGGTCCATAGTTATGGAGGCTCTGCTGGGTGTTGTGGATGGACCCCAATCCGTTGCCCAGGGGGGTGCCAGCCAAGGGGGACAGGCTCTGCCCCATGCCGGACATCTCCTTGTAGGGGCTGTAGAGGTTGTTCATGGCCGGCAGACCCCTCTCGTCCCTCATCAGGGTGAAGCTCCCGCTGACATTGCCGGAGAGGCGCTGGTGGTGGTGGTGGTGATGGTGGTGGTGGGCATGGGGGTGGTGGTGCGGGTGGTGGAACTTGTCGGAGACGGTGGAGATGGGCGGCAGGGGCTGGAGTGGAGTCAGAGTGGTGTAGGTGCTGCTCATGCCCATGCCAGGGGGCGAGGAGTCACAGGGCATGCTCATGGCATGATGGAGGGGGATGGACAGCTCCGGGCGGTAATCCCCTGCCCCGTCTAGCAGGGAAGCCATGCTGGACACCATGGCCGAGCGGGAAGAGGCAGAAGCTAAGTCCTGGTGCGAAGGAGGAGGATGGACCCGTAGCGATCCGGCGCTGCGGCTGGGGTGGTGCGGGCTGGGGGTGCCCAGCAGATCCTGCTCATGGCTGGCTGCCCCATGCAAACTGCCCAGACTGTCCATTGTCATCTCCGGGTTCATGGCGCAAGCATCCAGCTCTTTGGTGAGGCATCGATAGGCGGTGTAGGCAGTCTTCATTCAGTCCATGGGGGTGCTGGGCTGGCGGGATGCTCGGAGCTGGGGGGGGGGGGATATAAGGCCTCTCAGTTGTGTGTGTGTGTGTATGTGTGTGTGTGCGGGGGCGGGGGGAAGGGTGTGTGCGTGCGTGTGTGAGTGCGTGTGTGTGTGTGTAGGGGGAGGGGGGGAAATCACCAGTCTCTATCAGCCGGGCCAGCGCCGTTCCCTCGCCATGTCCTAGCCCTTTCCTCCTCTTACGTCTTCTGTTTAGGTAGCTGGAGCTGTCCAGAGTGGGTTTGCTGCTCAAACAACCTAGCTTAGCTCGGCTGGGCAGGGCTTGGGCCAGGACTGACAGGCAGCCCAGCCAGAGGCCAGTGAGGGAATGCTAAGCCCTCGCTTTGTCGGGGAGAGCCCTCCAATGGGCAAGGGGATGGGTGGGACTGGAGGCTTAAAGCTTGGCTGAGATTTCAGAGCTCCTTCTCTCCCCCCCTCCCCCCCGCACGGGAATCAAACGTCAAGGAGAGAGCGAGCAAGTTGAAGATGCAGCGTCCCCCTTGTCCAGGGGAAAGGCAGGCGCTGTGTCTCCGAGGGGAAAGCGCCCTCTCCCCCAGCAGCTGCGAATCAGGACGCAGAATTTGCTCTCAATAATAGGCAAAAGTAAGATGCTACAATCGTGACTTTGACACAAATACTCGTGTAAGCGACCGTTTGCTGCTGCCTGGTAATTCAGTGCCACGGTGTAATACAGTGTACTTAAGCGCACCCCCGTCTGAACTGTCTCTACTACACCGTGCTTGCCAACCGATGGTCAGTATTTTAACCCCGTCACAAAGTCGGGGGGATGGGAAGGGGGGTTGCGTTTGCGCATCGCCCGCCAACTTAGTACAGAGACATTGTTTTAATTATGCAATTGCTCAAGTTTATTCTCAGAAATCGCTCGTTTGTTACACTATTCTGTCTCTCTGGATCCCTGCAGACTGCAAAACAAAGCTGGAGCTCTGGGCACTTTAGAGATGAATATTTTAAACAAAAGTGAAGGACTCTGTAAAAACAATGCCCCAAAAGAATTTAGTTACATGTTCTAATTACTTGTAGTAAAGTTTTGCAGCCCCCCCCCCCCACCCCGTTCTGCAGCACGTCTGAACAGCATGCTCCAGGCTCATTTAACTTTTTAAAAAGCTGTGCACCACGTTTTTCTCCCAAGAAAAGCCAGGCATTATGCAGCACACGCTGCCATATGGCTTTGAAATCTCTGCGTTCCAGAAGGTAATACACTTTTTGCCTAGTCCTAATTCTGTTCTGAAATGGATCAGTGGATGCTGAAGGCATGACCAGGGCCTGTCTTTCAGTTTCCCCTCCTCTCTTCAAAAGCCCCTCTACATATCTATTCCTTGAATCTGTGTCCTCTGTAAACCGTGAAGAAAGACAATCACCAAGAGAAAGGGCATTGCAGCCAACAGCCCCTGCCTGCCCCCCAAAGTAACAGATTCTTGAGGAGCAAGTTGCTCTCCCTGTGTTATTCTGGAGGTTTGAACAGGCTGAGGTTGCGCAGATGTTGCCTTTGTTTAAAGAGACAGTAATTAAGGGCAGGGTGGACATAAGTTTGAAAAGCGTGACCTATTTTCTTTTGATCAGCTGTCAAAAGAAGAGCAGGGGGTCTTCTTAAGGCAGCCCCTTCCAACCACTTCCAGCTGTTAGAGAAAACTTGATAAGAAAAGAAGGAAAAGTGCCCAAAATACAGTATGTGCCATCTTGGCTACAAAAAGATTTGATTCATTTGGAAAACACTTCTGACTCTCCCTTGACCTTTCCCTTTCTCCTGCTAGCTGCACAGGGAGAAAACATCCCCTCACATGAATATACAGTAATGTTACGGGATCAACTTTAGAGTTCTGGTCAGTGGAAGTATTCTCTTAACTGACCCTTCCTTCCCTCTTGCACCAGATCTATTTAGTAAGTTGTTTCATTCTCTATGTTTATAAAGGTGGATCGCCTTGGTTGTCAGGCATCTCTAATTCACTACAAAAGCTCATGCTAATGCAAGCTCTCAGTTCCTAGTTGGTTGGTGTCACCATTGATACCCAAGGCGCTTGTACATTTCCTGAAGCATTCCATGAAATTTTAAAAAAGCCATCCTGAAGTACAGGTGCTCTTAATGCCTTTTGTAATCTGTGCTTCATATGCAAAGGTCTAGACCCACTAACTTCACACTGGCACAAATAAGAAGCTCTTCTTACATCAATACATTAGCTTATTATTTCTCTTCTTTTTCTAGGAGTGGGTTTGAGGTGCGGGGGTGGGTTTGTGCAAACTAAAATAAACCTATTTTCTATCATGATCAAGATGTACACTGTGAGCTGCACTCCTGGGCTTGGGAATGATCACGTGTGACAGAGTTTAAAGGTGAGTTGTTGCATGCTCCCACCTCCGGATCAATACTGGGTTTCTCTGTGAAATCATGCAATCCTATTTCTTTCTTTGTGTAACAACTGGGCACGATTTCGACAGGTTTCACGTTTAGTTTCTAATGGAAACGGGACATTTTGAGGTTTACCCTTAGCAAACATTTACATGAGAGATGCACAGCCTGAATGAACCACAGGCTAAGGTCCTAATTTTAAATTAAGTCTCTCCTCCCCCTTTTAGTAAAATATTGAATTGTGTCTTCCCACTCAGGTTCATTTATACAGTGGCAATTTTGATAGCGGGCACAGTTTTTTAAAGTGTTAACTTATTTTGTGGGTTTTTTAATGGTACCATTAGATGAAAACTACAACTCCAAAGGCCACGAGAAGAGCTTTGAAAACTGCACTTTGCAGAATTTAAGAGTCCACATTTTACTCTTTTGATTCCATTGAGTTTTTTCCCCCGTTTGAATGATTTTTCAATATACTGGTAAACAATGCAGAAAGTGTGATATATGGCCAATACAATTCCCTCATTAATAATATTTGGCCAAACTGGCCTGTAAAATGTTATAGCAAAGCACATTGTAATATTCCACTTTAAATATGACACAGGTTGGAGAGTATAATCACCGTGCATAATAGTGTGATAAAAGTAGACATTATACAAATATTTTGAAAATAAGGTGTTTCGTGCTCTATTTTGTTCTTAAATCAAGACCTCAGGCAAATTAATGAGATATAAATACTTTCAACTAGATTAAATATATCAGCAACTAAAGCTGGGCAAATATACATTATTAATGTAAAATAAACTATATATATATATATAATTATATACACAGAAATAAACAAATCTCACAAGTCACATATCTAGATCTGTCTTTACTTATCTTGCTGATAACACACACAACATCTATTTTAGAGACTATTTGAGCCATTTTCAGAATATTCAAAAATGCCTGCAATTCTTTGCCTGTAGAAAGACCAGAAAAAAACATTTATTCTCCAACTAGGGTTATTAGAGAAGCACAAAAAGATACAATAATAGTGAGTTGATTTGAACTACTTTATTTTTGTCCTTACCAAAACCATCTGGCATGTGAGTGCAGGAGTATTGATCAGAATCTGTGTGCTGCAGACCCCATGCTAATCTATAGCGTTACTGGCAATCAGCTTCGCCAATGAATTGCATCTGTCTGTACAGCTATCAAACAAACATCTTCCAAAAAGTTCCCCTTCCCCAGCGTAATCATCCATTCAGGGGTAAGTCAATCCTCTTCCTTTCTGATTCTGCTAAGGAGAATTAGATAGAAAGTTTGTGTTGTTGGGTTTTAAAGGAATGAGAGCAATTTTTCTAGCCAGTGAATGATAATGGTTTTCCAGAAAGGCCTCAAGCGTTTGTATTAATCTGACAACAAATTCAATTTCAATATTGTAGGGGAATTTTTAGGAGAGGCGGAAGAATCATTATACTACCTAAAACTGAAGAGCTGCATTTTAACCACTAAATTCTATGTTAGTAAGAGGACTATGGTGAAGAGTGTGTATACATTTATATTCATATGTATGGGGGTGTAAACATACACAGAGACAGACATAATCTCCAAAGTAGATCTGTGTATCTTCTGACACATGTAGCTTGATTCTATCTAACCATTCAATAGGTGTAAGAGAAGAGGAAAAGTACATAAAGCCAGTCTTCGAGTGAAAAAATAGGTGATCAGCATAGAGACAAAAAAATCATTTAGATCACGAACAAGAATTGTTTCCCTGGGTAACTGTTGGGAGGCGAGGAATGGCTGAAATGTGCAGGATCGCCTCCCTCGTTAACCAAACGCGAGAAGTTTTTTGTTTTGACTAAAAGTGCAGTTTTTAATCCAGTTGATGCTTGCTACGCTGTTACTTCGCCAGGGCTCATCACGTCGAGGTTGGACTGTAAATACAAGCCAGGAAAGTATTGGACCACCAGACAATGAGTTCTCTTAGCTCCAGGTTGGATCTGGAAGTACCAGAGCGCAACAACCATCGCTCTGATACAACTCTGGCCTTCGCACGGATTTGGGAACTTCCCCCGCTACAACTTTGCTAGATGGAAGGGGTTGCGGGGGTCGGGGGGAGGGGAGCGCGAGAAAAAAGGAGGAAAAAGAGCAAATCATACCAAACGCCAATTAGGCACAGAGTTAGGAATGGGACTTGCTGGCTTTGAACAGGAGGCTATTTGCGGACCCAGCACCAGCGGGACCCGCTTCTTCTGCCTTATCTCGCAAGGGCTGTGAGCCGGGCTCTGAGCTAAAGGGAGCGGGATGCGGGGCAGTGGGAATTGTTTGGATCTTCGTCGGTGCTGAGTTCGCTGCTGCCAAGTACACCAATGTTATGCTTTTTCTCAGTGCCAGCCCGCTGCGGCCCCCGCCTCCTCCATTTTAATCAGTAACGCAGAGACGACAACTTTGAGAAATGTTGTCCTTGTGCTTCATGCTGATCTTATCGAGGACCTGATAATCATCTTTGTGTTTTTTTAAGGTTGTATCCATTTTTTTTTTTTTTTTTTGGTAAGGCAGATGAAAATGGCACCTTTTTGACAGGACCAGAGAAAGTTCAGTCTGTTTGGATCTCTGAGAATACCAGGGAGGAAAATTCCTAACAGTAGAAAGGAAAAGAAAAGAAAAAAAAAATCCCTCGACATTAAGGCAGCTTAGTATTTTAAGAAAAGAAAAGAAAAGAAAAGAAAAGAAAAGAAAAGAAAAGAAAAGAAAAGAAAAGAAAAGAAAAGAAAAGAAAAGGAAAGGAAAGGTTGTGAATTGCTATCCGTTCTGTTTGTGCATATGCAAACTACAGCTCATGGATTCAGTTTAAAGCAATTTAAAAAGTATCCTCTTTCTGTGGTTAAGGATAATTGTTGTGAGTTTGAGGGAGACATTGTCAATCGCCTAATTAAAAAAAAATATCAAATGGTCAACAGTTTGACAACTCTGTTTTCATGTTACATACATATATATCTGTAAATAGCTATACAGAAAAATAGACATATAGGTATAACTATAAATATACCGTACAGTATATCAAGATATACTTTGTATCTAGCTATATATATTTTATTATACGTTACAGATACACTTAGTCTAGCTATATACACTTTACATATAATAAAACCTAGCTCTTATACTGTGCTTTCCTCTGTCGATCCTAAAGCGCTTCAGATACTTAACTGTATATCTGTACTTTATATTCATTCATAAAGCTCAAGTTAGTTTTCAGAACTAGCCCTCCAAGTGTGTATCAAATTAGGTCCTCCCCCCACCCCCATTGTCAGCCTACAACAGAAAAAACTGGCGTGAGGTCTCTTTGTTCAGGGCAAGTTATGCGTGAAATCTTTTTGTTGTCCTTTCTAAAGAAAGGCAAAAGTTGCAGTTGATTGTAAAAAAGACAAATTTAACTCTCTGAAAGCGGAAATGTTTCTAAAGTTGGCCTTAGACACTAAATTCTGGCGTCGCTTTTAATTTATTGCCTCTTTAAATGTTTCGTTTGCCCTGGAAGCGCACAGGTTTTTGACCATGGAAATTCAACCGAGCCACGCCAATAGAAGTTTAACAGGAAAGTGCTTAATGCAAATGTATGTTTAATACAAATGTTTGTGTATTGAATGCTTACAGCATCAACAAATGACTTCTATTTGGACAATTTTCCCGGTTATTCATTAACAGGAAAATTGATTTTTTTTAAACAACTGATGTTAAACATTTAAAAAGTTGTTTCGATTTTAAATGTTAACATTTTGTTAACATTTTATATCTATGTACACACCTTTTGCTAACATTTTATATCTATATACACACACCGTTTGCTAACATTTATCTGTATCCACATCTCCGTGTGTTTAAATCCAAAGATTTCTATGTAAAACCCTCACACATAAGGACATTTACAGCGGTGTGATTAGTTATTTAGCTGCATAATTACTGTGATCTTCGGATTTCCACAACTCTGCAGTTTCACCAGGAAAGCAAAGAGGGCTAGTGAGCGCAGCTCGTCTTTAGTACTGTTGGACAAAACTTTGAAAAGGGACTCCAGGTTTTTTAAGAGCTTTTCACCGACTTTCAAACAGTCACAAAAGTGCAACCGTTTCTGCAGAAAGCCGTCTTTATCTGTTACCTTAGAAAAATATATAAATAGCTTTTGAATGGTAGTTAAATGTTAATTTCTAATAGCCAAATTAATAAAATATTGATAGCACCTCTAATTACATCAGTAAGTATATATAGGGAATGGGCTATATAAGAGAATATATATGGCTGTGTACGTATTCATATACATATGTTACCAAATACGCACAAAAGTGCTGTAGATACATATATATGCAATTAAACTTATGTAAACCTCTGAAATGAACGTTGCAGTAACAAGATCTTTCACGATTTGAAATACTATTTAGAAACCCACTGGGGATTATGCTGGCAGATCCAAACCACTGCTTTTGAAGGAATCGATGGTTTTCCAGCTACCTAAAAATCTTGGATTAGAAGGCATGGAAGCGGGGGTGAGGTCGGAGAAAGCAAATTCAAAGGGGGAGGTGAAAAAAATCAACCCGGGTTTAATTCCCTGCCTGCTTCTCTCTCCCCTCCCCAGCCCCGTGCACCATGCTGCATTGGTTTGCAGTATGCCTGATTCAAGGGGAATATCCCTTTATAGACTCCTAGTAGCTGTTTTTTTTAAAGGCATCTGCAAAGAGTGAGGGGTTTAGGGTGGAAGGAGAGTGCACCACCGGGCTGCAAACAAACAAGACAGAAAGGAAGGAAGGAAGAAAGAAAAGCAACCCTGAAAATGTGTTTGAGCAAAAGACCCTTTCCCAGGTGTGTTCTTGAGGCTGGTATCTGCTGCTGTTGTAGCGACGGGCAACTGAAAAAGGAGCTCTGTCCTTAGAGCCATTGAAAAGGGAACATTTTCAGTCTTGGGGTCCGATCTTGGGTCCCCAGGGGGCTCCCTAACTCCCCCTTGACTTCTATGGGAGAAACGCGCATGTCCGCCCGGGGGAGGAAGGAAACACTTTGTGACACGCTTTTGTGGATGTACATTTGTTTGTGTTATTCTTCTCCAGAAGCAAATCCCAGAGTCCTGAAGCGGGGGAATCTCCGCAACTCTGCTGAAAACAGTGTTGTACAGAGATTTCACACCCCCTCCCAAAGGACAGGGGAGGGGGAAATCAGCCACAAACTCTTAAAGGAGCAAAAAAATTGGGTTAATCAACCAGATTAGTCTGGGAGGTAACTACAGTAACAATAACTCAGCCGAGCTCCCAGTGTGAACACAGGATCCGGCTCCCCAGCTGACTTAAGTATAATAGTAACAGCGCAGAAGAGCTCAGCTTTGCAGGGAATTAAACGAACCCCTTCCTTTCACCCTGAAGAGCCACTTTTCTGGTTGGTTTGGATTTTAGCAGCAGTAAAATGTCTAACACAACCCAGGGCAGGGACGCAGTGAAAAGGACATCGTGCGACTCTGAATGAATGTGTTTAGCGTACACCTGGATTTTCTAATGCAGCATATTTTGCATATATGGCCCCTTCCCCTCTCCCCTAGAGGCAGATTTGATGAAGTTAGGAAATATCTCAGAAGAAGACCACTCCTCCCAATTCCGAATCTTTCTTAATGCCAGGAGGCCTGGTCTTTGATTTAATTACCCACTGATGCAAAGCAGACAGCTGCTATTATTGTGGAAAAGCAGCAAGTCCCATCGCTTCGGTTTTGGCTAGAATTTAACCAGGGTCCTCAAGTTGTCCCCTCCTCACGGGGACAGAGATTCGGACCATTGGAAACTTCGTGTTCCATCGCCCTGCGCTGGTGTGTGAGCGACATAATCCTATATCGCCTAAAAGCAGCTAATCACTTGATGCAATTGGAGGAGTATCATCCCATTATGAAACTAATTAGATCTGGTGATTTTGGGGGTCGGGCAGGGAGAGAGCTGGGATAATCTTCAGGAGTCACTGTACACTTTAAAACTGTTTTCCATTAGGGTCTCAGTTCCAACCTACTCTATTGCAAGTATTATTTCCTTCAGCAAAACTAAATCAATAATTACAGTGCAATTTCTCCTTCTCTTGCTGTATATACATGTACATGTATATATGCAAACCGCAATTTATATATATTTTTATTTCTCTTTCTCTCTAAAACAGAACTTAAAACAAGGTATGTATTGCAATACACACACACACACACACACACAAAGAGCAAACTAGGAAAAGGCACTGAGATCGGGTTAACTTCCAAACAGGTTGTTTGTTACTGCCCCATTGTACATAGCTTTATAGATCACAGCCTGCAATGATATATTCATTGCAGCTGCACAGAAATTCCCAATGGGGTGTGTGTGTACACACACACACACACACACACACACACCCCATTGGGAATTTCTGTGCAGCTGCAATGAATATACACACAGGAATATACACTGCAGGAATATACACACAGGAAGAATTTCCTTCCAACACAGCACCACCCATTCCAGTAAAGTTGTTGCTCTCCATGGCAATGGCCCTCATTCATTGGGTAAGGATGAGCTGTGTATTGAGAAGGATGGACATGGGAACATTGCGCTGTGCTCAGGTCCCATTGTAGCGTCTCGGAGGTCACTTGATCCATGGACTGCCAGATTCCCCCTCCTCCGCTCCCACTCCAGGGCACAGGGAAGCAAAGGTCAGCACCTTCAGGCCTGGTCAGCACTGGCTTTCCTATTAGCATGGGCCTTTCATTTCAGAGAGCCATGGGTAGAAGGAAAATGAATGCATTATCTCATTAGGCAGGAGCTCACAAGTCACCATTTAACCTTTATTTCAACATATTGTGTAGGGTTAGAACTGCAGAAGAGACAAAAAAAAAATCCACTCTCTATTAGAAGGTTTAGTTTGTTACTGATAAATAATGACATTTGATTATAAATGATTATAATGATTAATAGTAAGAACAAATAAAACAACAGCTTATTACACTGATAGTAAACATTTACGTTAGTGAAGAATCAAACTTTGAATACAAAGCTATTGTCTTCATTACATTAATAAATTATGCAGCCACATATCACCAGCAATTATATTGTACATTGTGTGTGCTTAGAGTGATATCAGGACTCCCAATCTCCCTGCCTGAGAGCTAGCTTAACATTCTGTTCTCAGGTATTGCCCACATAAGCCTGTCAGGAAAAGGTAAGTAATTTTCAATTGTACTGGAGAGAAAAGCAACAAGCGTTAATCTCTTAGGGAGAAATTCAAGTAGCCTAGGCAAAGTGCCAAACACTGACCCTATCTAATACTGTATCTGAGTAAGAGGCATAGAAGCTTGTCAGAGCATGGAATGGATGGATAGATGGATAGATCTCCTGGCCCCGTTCAGGTTCCTTCGGTGAACTCCTGGTCCCCCTGTAGCCAACTAGAAAACTCCTGTAGACTTCAGTGGGGTCAGGGTTCACCCTCTCTCTCTAACTGCCAACCATTTGTGAGCCCTGCTCCATCCAGTGGAGATGGGAAGGTGTAGTGTATGTGCAGTGTCTTTCTGATATCAGGGTAGTGGCTGGAGCCATTAAGTCAATCCAAAGACAGGAAGGGGTGGGACCAGTTGTGAGCTCCCAAAATCCTAATAACCGGTTCCCTATTGGGCCCTCGGCAGCACTTTGGCAGCAGGGGGGTCTTCACTCACTCCGGGTTTTCGGCGGCATTTCAACGGCGGGTCCTTCACCCAGAGCGAGTGAACACCCCATGCCCCCACTGTCGAAGTGTCGCCGAAGACCTGGTAGGGAATGGTGAATATAAGCCCCACGTGCCTGTCTCCCCCGCCATCCGACCCCAACCCATGTCCTGCCCCCGACTGCCCCTCTCAGAACCTGCAACCCATCAACCCCCCCGGCTCCTTGTCCCCTGACCATCCCCTCCTGAGACCCCCCCACCCTAACTGATCCCCAGGACCTCACCCCCTACCCAGCTCGCCCCGCTCCCTGTCCCCCGACTGCCCTGATCCCATCCACCACCACCCCGACAGACCCCCGGAACTCTCATGCTTACCCACTCCCCTGTTCCCCATCCCCTGATGGCCCCCCCAGAACCTCTTCCCCCTCCAACTGCTCCCTGCCCCTTATCCAACCCCTCCCCCCAGCCCCGGACCCCTAACCATGCTGCTCAAAGCGGCAGGAGCTGCAGAGCTGCCCAGAGTGCTGGTGCCGGCAGCGAGGCGCGCTCAGGCTCTGCAAGGGGGGGAAGTGGGGGAGGAGCCGGGGGAGCCTCCCCAGCTGGGAGCTCAGGCGGGCTGGACAGGACGGTCCCGTGGGCTGGATGTGGCCTGTGGACCGCAGTTTGCCCACCTGCCGGCACCTTTAATAACTGGTTCTACACTGGCTTCTAAATTTAACAACCAATTCTTGTGAACTGGTGTGAATTGGCTCCAGCTCACCATTGGGTGGGACCCTGAATACCTCAGCAGCACTTGAGTGGGATACTTCTACTCAGGGTGGCAGGCTCCTTGGCCTTACTGGCTCACAGACTCTGTCTTTGAAGTGGATACCCAAACGTTTTGCTAGTAGAGTTATTTGCTTCCCTACAGCTTCCCTCAACCCCCCCATCCCCCAAACTGACACTACCACTCGCTGTGACAGAACATCACTGAAAAGCCTTACAGTGCAGTTAAACTATACAAGACAATATGACCAGCTAGACAGTCCCAGATCTTGTCTGAAGCAGTAAAGGGCTCCAACACACAGACTGCTCATGGTCCACATAAAACAAAAACAAAACCAGACTGACAGCAACCAATGAGCATTGATAGATAAGAAACAAAGGAAGTGACTGCTAGCCACCATCATCACAAATGCAAACAACTGAGGCCTGCATCTGAGGCTAGTAAAATATTCTCTTCCATGAATTGTATTTGCTGCTCATACCAAGCAAGTGCACCTTAACAAAAATAAGGGATTTACTTTCCAAGTGACAATTTCCTAATTCAAAAGCTATGGCCTCATGGCTGCATGAAAAAATAAGACAACAATGAAATAGTGATTCATGTAACAACACTTAGCAAATAATACGCATTGCCCACTAAAACAGGGGGGAAATGATTTAAGACCTCAACTGTGTTATGAGAAAAATGTGAATTACTTACCTGTATGCTGAAAAGGTACCTTCCTGTGTAGCAAAAGGGAAAACATCATTGTAAAATACCTGCTTATGTATTTAACAGAGCATTCACTCACCATCATATCTACCTGTGTATTCATCTATAGAACATAATAACCTGCTATTTCAAAAAGATTATGCATCTTAATATCAGGCCCACAAATTTGTAAAAATGTTACAGTACTTGTTGCATAATTTAGGTGAATTAAAATATTTGTATAGAACAAAAATTTAACAGTGCTTCCCTTACATTATTGCTTATTGATACTTTCTTATTTCTAAAGAGCCTACTATCCACCCTCCATCACATTCCTCTTCAATGTCCTGCTGCCACAAATCCCCCTAGCATTGGTTTGGGGGCAGCGTTCATATTTGTGAAGGTTCTGTAGTTAGCTGCTGTAAGCCTAGTGCTTGTATCCTCTTTTCAGATCCATCAGGTAGAGCTGAGATTAGTGGCAGAGATGATGGATTATCTCAACTGTAATGCAAAAATGTTCTTTGATCCCTCTGTGCTCTAAATCAATTGACTTAAATGAGCCTCAGATCAGGCCCTGAGAGACAGATTTTGCCACCCTTGTTCACAGAGAGTAGTACCCTACTCAAGAAGTAAGGTGCTACCGATTGTGGTCAAGGGTGGCAGAATCTAGCCTTTGGATGGGAGACTTCAAGTGTACATCTAGGTGCTACAAAAATGGGGGCCTGATCACGCCAGTATTCTAAGCACATAACTCCATATAAAGGCCAGATTCTGTTCCCCCTCATCATATTAAGTTCCTTACTCCATAGGGTCATTGAAATCAGTGGGCTAGATTTTGGGAAAGGGGGTTTGTCCCTTGGCCTGGGTGGGGGGGAGGGGGGGCTTGTTAGTGCACCATTCATTTGGGTGCCTTTGAACAGACCCCACGAGTTAGGAAAGATTGTTTTCAGAGGCTTTAGTCCGTCTGGCCTCTCAGTGAACATTATGGATTTAATTATTTTTCTAAAAATCACAACAATGGCAGCTATAACAAGACCTCAGAGCCATTTTGCTGCCAATGTGGAGCAGTCCTACACTGAACATTTAGAATATCATTAGCCACCGAAGTATGCAATGTACCAACTCTCCTAAGCAGGATGGGAGATAAAGCTTTCACCATATCAGGTACTTTAAACCACGAACAAGGGACAACCATGGCAAGAAAAAGGACGTGTATTCTTTTCAGTAGGACCAGAGAAACTCATGCTTGGAGTTCAGCACCTGCTTAAGGCCCTGATTCAGCAAAACACTTAAGCATATGCTTAACTTTAAGCACACATGTCCTGCCTTGAGTGCAGGAGACTGGATGAGAAGACCTCTCAAGTTCCCTTCCAGTCCTACGATTCTATGATGTCTATGAAGTCCTATTGACTTTAATGGGATTTAAGCATACGCCTAAATTTATGTAAGTACTTAAATGCTTTGATGGACTGGTGCTAGAGTACTCAGCACCCTGCAGCCTCGATCCTTGAATGAGTATGCAACCTCACCCAGTTTGACAGCATTCATATGACCATAATATCAGAGTGCTACTGTCTAGCATGAGTGATTCTGAAGGCTGTATAACTGGAACTGTAAAACAGCTGATCTATTGCTCATTCAAACCCCTCCACAGTAGAATTTGCTGCCACTTGGTGGTAAAATACAGAACAAGTGTCATCATTTCAAATCTGTTTCCCCTTGGATTTGTGGGGAGGAAGTGTTGCCTAGTGAATAGAGCACTGGACTGGGATTCAGGAGACTAGGATTCTATTCCCCTCTCTGCCATTGGTCATCTGGGTGACTGCGAGCAAAACGCTTTGCCTCTCACAGCCTCTGTTTTCCCACCTGTACAATGGGGATAATGATACCAACCATCTCTGTAAAGCTTTTTGAGAACTGCTGATGAAAAGCACTATATAAGCCTTGAATATTAATTATTGTTATTATTCAGCTCATTTTCAGCTGACTTTCAGCATTCCTTTTTCTTATAGGGCTATAAGATTTTCTTTACAAAGAGCGTTGTATAATAAGGCCTCAATCCTGCCATTTACAGAGCAGGCTGGGCTGCTGCACCCACATGGAGCCCTAGCACTATAGTCCAATCAAATGCGATCTATTGCAGGACTGGGGGCTTCAAATGTAATCATGAAGGTTACAAGTATTCTGTTCAGTGACAGCTGGCTACATTACTTACACCTTTATTTTCCTTTAAAGCCTTAATAAAGGGCCCCGAAATGTATTCTTGATTTGAGCAGTATGCACTAAACAAACACCATTTCGAACTGTTACAATTTCATTAGGAGAATGGCAAATGCAACAGTCTCAAATATATATTGCTGAAAATACCAAGAGATCTGAAGATTTTAGGTCTGGTCCTGCTTCTACTGAATTTCACTGCACTGCCTTCGATGGGAGCAGACTGAGCCCTCAATTATGCTCTCTTCAGATTAACACTAGAAAAAAGGAGAAAATGAGCTTGTTGACAAAATGATATTTTCACAATTCAGGCTATAAGCATGGAATTTGATTTTTTGATTTTTTTTAGCTGAGTCAGCTATTATGATTATTACATTTTGCAATTACATTGTGTGGTCTATGTTGATGTCTAATACAGGCAACTCGCCAAATTTAAATCAAATGTGGCTGGTAATAAAATTTAAAAATATACAAATAAAATAATGTACAGAAAATAAAATTATAATTAATAAAATACCAAGCAACAAAATCGGTATATAGCTCTTTATGGGACAGATCCTCCACCTCTGCTCTGGCCTCTTTGCTCCTGAGTAAGCTGCCTTAACAGGGCATCTGGGGATTCACCTTTCCTGGTGTAAGATTTGTTTCATATGTGGAAATGGCACATGATGTGCTCTGACAATTTGTGCAGGCATAATAGCCTCCAGGGCCATTACAAGATGGTTCAAGTTAGAGCAGCCTCAGGGCTGCTCTAACTTGTACTGAGGAATCAATCAGTTTTCAGGACTCAAGGGAGTGCAAAAATGACTTAACTCCACCTTTGATCATCCCATTCAGTATGTGGAGTAAGGTTCTGGCAC